>NC_045559.1:38281499-38891187 GCF_009819795.1 Aythya fuligula
CCCTTTTTGCCCCAAGTTCAGATGGACTGCCAGTGGCCTGTCCCTGCGAATGCTCAGCCTTGCTGTAGGTCTCTCGTGGCCATTGCTGGAACAAAAAAGAAGGTATTTTCACTTGTTTTACTACAACAGACCGACACCAATCAGAGCTGCCAGTAGCATGACTTACAGCAGCAAGCTGGAAAAAAAGAATTTTAAAAAGCTTGCTTTGATTTATGGCTCTGATCATGTGATACTGTTTTTAGCTGTGGCAGCTTTCTTGCATTTTAGTTTGCTAAAAGTGATGCTGGGCACATGAATGTGAACAGGCAACAAGACTTCATTCCTCCCAGCTTATCATTAAGGAGAGCGTCCTATTTCCTACGAATAATGTTGCATCTCTTTCAGTCATGCAAAATGGTTTCAATGGATAAAGCTTTTTTCAAAGTTGAGACAGTATTTCGCTTTTTAAAAAAAATATATAAATTCACTATTTAAAATTCATCTATAATGTGAAATTTAAAATTACCATCAACAGAAAATGGGGAAGTAAAGTTTGAACTAATGTTTTGGACACCGAGGTAATGTTACACTTGAAAATTTTTGAACTGAAATAATAAAGTCTAAATGAACAGTTTCAAGAACTCATCTAAAACAGGAATGAAAATAATTTGAAACATTTCATTTTTGACAAAAGACATTGAGTTTGCAAGATAAACCAGTTTTTCAGAAATATTCAGACTCTTACTGAAAACTAGAAGTTGCAGGGATCCTCTGTGTGACAATTCTTACTAACATCAGTGGGTGGTTGAATCTCCCATTCAGAATTTATTCATCTATTAGTATTTAAGTCATTAGTTCTACAGAGTGCATAGACGCTAGGGGACACATATTTCAACTGTTGAATAGTTCAGTGCATTACTCTGATTTTACAGTTATGCTTTAAATATTGTGTTGCTTCTATCAAATTAATTTGCCCTAGCCTCATAATAGAGGCTGATTAAAGGACTCTACTTACCCAACTTTTTGTCTGCAGACAAACAAAGCAGTAACAGCCACTAACATCACAATCAGAAACAAGCCAGCACTCACACCTTCGATAACTCCAAAGAGAGGCTCTGGAAATGAAACAGCACATTTAAATATTTGGAAGAAAAGATATGAAGAACCAAAGAATCAACAGTGTTCAGGGGATATGTTATTACTGTCTACAGAAAATGGTTAAACTCATGGAAATTCAAAACATGTAACTGAAACAGGCCTTGATTTTCTGTTCTTATTTTTCCTAAACATTATGCAAAACTTTGCACTCTCAACCAGAATAAAAGAAAACACAGCCCCATCATATGGGAGTTTGTTTATCTTGTACTTCAAAGCTTAATTTTATTTTTTTTCACTGAGCATTAACCCTTTCTTTCACTGTCAGCAGCTCCATCAAGCAGTCCTCTCAATTTTCAAATTCATGGCTTATCTATGGCAAATAATGGCCACGTATAAGTCATGTCTTCAGACTCATTTCAAAATAACCTTAAGGACACTGCACAACAATCTGGTTTTGTTCCACTCCTTGCAAATAGCCCTGGACACCAGAGTGTTTCGAGGCACAATATATAATCACTTGCTACAGCGAATGAAAAACAAGCCTGAAACTAACCTGCTTCTGTAGTGATTGGTAAAGAGAAGAAGGTGTCTGCGAAGAGTGGTTTGGGAAGTTCCTTTGGGTCTTCACTGAAGAGCTGGGTGAAAGCCCGTATGCTGATCCTAAATAAAACAGTACAGTTAATAGTTAAAGCTTATCAGATGTTCAGAACCAACAGTGGAAAAATAAAAGATTCAGATAAGAACTTGCCTCTTAGGGAACACTAAAACCTGTCCATCGACCACAGACAGCTCTTAATGCAGGTGCTTAAGTACAGCAGCTGGGAGAGGTGAATCCCAACCCCGCTAACACAGATGGAAGGCTCAGAGGTACCCTTTGAGGTGATGGATGGGGCCCTTGCTGCTGGCACATGCAGCCTGACAGAGTTCGAAGGGTCAGCAGAAGCTGTGGTGGTGAGAGGACTCAGAAATGCTTCTCAGTGGGGAGATGTTTTCCCTTCAGGTGGTGGGGGCTGGGCCGTGCTAATGGAGAAATGTTACAATCCTTTTGGTTCTCCTGGTAACGTTGGTATTTCCCAAACTGAATTTTTAGGAAATGTGCCCTAATGAGAGCAGAGAGTGGTACGGGCTCCACAGCAATGTCTTAATGACTATGAAGAAGCTGACAGGCCCGATGTCCACTGCCTGGCATGTGCCTTCTGTCCGTGTGGCTGTCTGGTGAGCATCTTGCAGACCTCTTTGCAAAGTGTTTGCCAGCATGAAAGGTGTGACTGAGCTGCACTGGAGCTCCCATTTGGTCTCACAGCCTGTTTAACTGCTGAGCCTGGTCTTGGCAGCAGTGCTCTTCTACATCCTACAGCTGACTCAGGCCTTGCTCTGGAGTCTCTGAACTGTGCCATGGGTTAGAATAACCTCTAGGTTTTTTTAACTTGCTCAAAAGGACTGGTATGGGTAGTAGTGCCACACAAATTCAGTGTGTCATCCCTGCCTTCTTCTCCTAAATACTCTTCTGACTTAGATGACAGTCTTAAGTCTTTCTAAAGAAAGATTTAGTAACTACAGGAAAGCTCACATCAAAAGGAAATAAATAAACCTACTCACTATGCATAATTACCTGTATCATTCCCATGCTAATGAAAGAATGGTTTATACCTATGGAATTGGGCATAGATAAAGGTTTTATAAACTGTGAAGTGAAACAGAAAGAACATTACACAACACAGTTGTGTAATGCACAACCTGCAGAAGCTCAAGTGTATCAGGCATTCAGATAGCACCATGCCTACTAACGTGACAGAGCACAGTTACCAACATAAATCTGACCTATATGCAGTCCGAGGCTTGAGGGGTCCATCGCAGAATTTTTGCTGATCTGGATCACACTTTCCTCCTAGATTTTCCATTTCTCCTCCAAGCTTGATGTCAAAGCTTTTATAGTCGCTGTCAGGGTTTTCAGCACACCTACTGGCAAAATAATTTGTCTGGTAGATGCGTATAGAGTCATTGTGTTTGTACTCCAGGTAGGAAGGCAATGGGTGCTGCTCATCAGGCTTTGCTCCTTCACTACCTACATCACGTGCAGAGAAAGAGAGAAGATGTACATATCACAGCCACTAATGTGATGCAGCAGTATAAGCTCAAAGTGTTGACAGACAAAATTTTTATTATCCAGCTTTCTAGCATTCCTTGGAGGGCTGCACTGGCTGTCCAGTGAGTATCTTGGGTACCTTGTTTCTAGGATCAACGCTGGTACTACTTTTCTGGGGAACTTCAAATAGATTTCCTCAGAAGACCTCAGAATAGTTGGCTGTAACATTTCCAGTCACAAAACTGTAACAGGTATGCACAGCTTAAATTCAGTGCTATGACATTTTTTCCTGTGCTGGTGGTGGCAATCTGTGGTCCGAAATCCTGGATCCTACTACCAGCTATTTCAAAAAGCAAGTAAAAAAAATCCCACAAATGGACTAGCAGGGTCTAGTGTATACAGAGAAAAACTGCAATAGGAAACGACAGGAGTCTGCTGAAAGGAAACTCACAGTAACATGTAAAAGACTTTCTCAGAGTTTTGTAGTCTGCACAAGCACGACAAAGTAGACAGTGGAAATACTACCTCTGCTTTTTCACTTAAGGGCTGATGGACAGAGGGATTAAGAAATCTTATTAGGGATCATAAAATATGTCCTGGCATGCCAGTACATGAAGCCACTTCTAAAAAACAGCATATTAATTGTTGAGACATCCATCTGCTTTGTCACATATAGGCCAACTGCAGAAAAGGCTGCTTCTGGCTGAGCTCTGCTGTTGCTGTTGACCTTCTGAGGAGAAGACTGAGTGCTTAAGATTCCAGGCTAGGAAGTCCAAAACTTCTGTGAAACTCAGCAACTATATGAGAAGTCACTCTGCTGTGCAGTGATGGGAGTGTAGCTCATGTAACTTGTACAAGCCACAGAGAGAACAGTATTAAACCATGACACTTACCATCAGCCTCTCTGACAACCACAGTGAAGTACTTCACAGCTCCATTGGTATCACTAAACCAGCTGCAGTTAAAAGTAAAGTTGATGGAGGATTTGGTAATCAGCACCTCTTTTTTGTTCACTCGTATGTCCGGAGGTGGCTGAGGAGGACCTGAAAAATTAAACAAAATAAGGGGGAAAAAAGGAAAAGCATTGCCTATGTATTTGCTGTGAGCTACGCCTAGCAAAGGAAATGCAATTTTAATAAAGCTCAGCTGACTGGACCCAAGTTTCTGAATCTATTCTCTTTGCAATCAAGAAAGTGTCCTCATCTCCCACAGCAAAACTGCCAAAGGATGAAACAAGCCAGCAATGAGTTAACTAAAATAACAGTGGCAGCTCCTCAGCAGGAATTCCTCCAGAAGGCCACATGGAAATGCATTAAAGTCTTGCTAAATCTAGGAAATTAGAATTTGCAGATGCTAAATATGACACAAGTCAGGTATGTGGAGGCCAGTTAGCACACTCACTACAGGAAGTTGCCTATTTTAAGCATCTAAATGTTTGCTTCCCTTTTCAAATGAAGAGCACTGTGCCAGTCAGACACAGCATTCAACTACAAAGTACCATTTCCCAGGCTGATTGCAGGATTTCTACAGGAAATGTTCTTTGTATGATAGAAAACTATACCTCGCATTGTGACACTGCAGAACTAAACTGGAAAGCAGAGAACGTAGGGAAAAACCTTCAGAGAACTAGCGCCGCAAAAGTAGGGATTTTAAGGATCTACACTGCAGAACTGTTTAAAAATCTGCACTACTGAAATTATATTGCACGTACAGAAAACACGTTAAATACATAAGCAGGTGGCTTAACTTCAAAGGGTTTCAGACTGGAAAAAGAACCAAAAAAATCACATTTTTATGGTGTTTAGCTAAATCTCTTCAATCTATAAAGCCAAGCTTCATTTTTTGGGGGGAAGAGCTGTATTGCCTTAGGGAAGGGCCTCCAGTGATGAACTGGGAGAGCAGCAGTGTGCAAAACAATCGAGAGCAAACACGGAACAGCTAACCTGCAAACAGGACTCAGCCCAACTTCTTGTTGCATGGGTTGTTATTAGGTCTGAATTTGTACCATTCTTTGTGGTACAGGAGGGAGATGGACACAGTTACAATTAAAAGGCAATTGCTTTGGGGTGGGGAAAAGGTGGGTTTGTAACCGAACTCTCCCAAAGCAAACATAACTTTCACCATCTAGCGCTTCACACACGTGTGGCTTTAAGTAAGCAGCCAGAGAGAGAACTCTGCATAGGCCTCTTGGCCATCCTGTCATTTTTAAGAAGTTCAGCCCTGGAGCTGTTCAGGCCCTCTGTGTTACACCATGCAACTGAACTCAGAGGTGCTGCTAGAACTGGGGCAGCTTTAGGGCCAGCCATTGCGTGCTGCTGACCGCAGAGATGCCGGGCAGCACAGAGGCACCAGCAGGTGCTGCCCTCTGCTCTGCACAAGAGAAATAAGAATATCAGCAGCCTAGGGGTGGAGAAACTGCAGGAACTGTTTCAAAGCACACGCTTTGGAAATCTACAATCCTCCCTCAGGTCTAAATCTTACAGGTGATTTGTCAGGCAGCGTCTCAGAAGAGAGTAGAGAGAGCCCACAGAGGACCCAGAGCCATAACCCAGCGCTGTTATTAAGGGATCTTTGTGCTGAAGATGGCTGCTGTCTGTGAGGGGAAACAGCCAGGCACAAGAAGCCAAGCAGCAACAGCGAAGGCAATTAAAAGTGTGTAATAATGAGGACATCTTCGGTGCTGACTGACCATCAGAGTGACAGGATAATTCTTCTTGTTTATCAAACTGTATTTCGTGAATGAACCTAATAAGCAGGTTTGGCAATGTACTGAGAGGCAGGATAGTTAAAAACCCACGTTGCCTGTCACCACGGGGGCCAAAGGACAGGTTCTCTCTTCTTCGGCTACCCAATTAAGAGTGCCACGTACTGGCAGTTGCAGAGCTCAGAACTTCTGCTGTCTAGCTAACACCAGCAATTACTTATAGCTGCTCACTGCCGCCCTTCGCAGTGATTCTGCATTCCACTTACGGTCGATCATCGTGATGGTGCTGTCCTCAACTACTTCACTTGTCATGTCTGCAGAGTGCACCTTGATGGACACCAGGTAGCGCTTGTGGGGAACGAGGGTCATGATATTAAGCAGAGATTTGTCCTTTTCTATCCTTTTAGAAAATTCCACTTCCCGAGTGTCCAGCTTTTTGCACTCAACGCTATATCCATCAAAGTCAGAGTCAGGAGGAGTCCAGGAACACGCGATGGCAGTAGAGGTCTGGGGCCGACAGTGAAGGCTTTGTATCTTGTCTGGTTCTAGAGAGATGTTAAGAAATTAAAGTTCAGTGAGAAAAGGGACAAGCATCATATACACTTTTACTAACCCCATGGCTCAGGCTGCAGCCCCAGATTCTTCATCAGCTTTTTGATCAGAGCAGGAGGCTGGGAGCCAAAATTTCTCTCCTGCAACCCTGTGCTGCCTGATTATGAAGCAAGACAGCCTAGCTCATTTCAGGCATCTGAAATTGGAGCTAGTGCCATTGGCCTCATCAGGTTTAAGCTTCAGTAATTAATTGTGAAAAAAATAAACAAACAAAATTACTTGCCAAAGTGTTAAGAAAAGCAACACTGGAAAGCAATGAATTTCTAGCAGTGTTACAATTTATTTGGAGCTTCCATCTGATTAACAGTATCAATCAGGACTGATATTGTTATCTCATGACTGATCGGATTTTCTGGATAGTGTTTGGTGTGTCCATATTACTAAAGCATATCAGATAAGTATATTTTGTCCATGTAAAATTGGAGCATCGTATATAACACGACATGTAGCAAGAACAGGATTTCACTTTCAGATGGCAGGCTCCTACCTACATTTGAGCAGTTAAATACAGGTGAAGAAGGTAGCTATGCTGTCATTTTTAATGAATATACTGAATGTAGTCTAAAGAGCTATTCAGCATACTAAACATTGGGGTGAATTTGGAGCTTAACCCCACACCATGTGACAGGAAAGTTTGCCAAGGCTCAGTTATTTTTACAATTCTACGTCACTTTTTCAAATCAGCCTGCTACCAAGATTGCTAGTGACAGGCAGAGGTGATGAAAACCCCCAGACATTCACTGACTGTCAGAAATGCACACCAATGAAACACTTTCCTTCCAGTTTCAAATCTAGTACAGCAGGGTTTCATTCAGCCTTCCTCTGATCGTTCAGAAATATTCTGACAATTTCAATATCCTACTGTCCTTAACGTCAGAGAAGTCTGGATATTCAGCCTTATTTTACCCCTGAAACAGATCAGTTCAGACTCTGCAACCAAACAGCCCCACTCTGGATGTGATGTTTGCAAGTATCTGCCCATTTTAAATCTTTGACCAGCTGACCTTGTACACAGCAAAGGCTTATTTTAGAGTCCAGCTGAATTCATTGCCAGTCATTCACGAACTTGTTAATGGAAATTACTAACTGTGAAAGGAACTGGTAAGATTTAACAGCCTTGCAACTTCTCTAGCTGCGTGTTAGGGGGCAATGGAGATCGTTACTTACTGGTTCTCACACTTGCAGACTGAGCCTGACTGTATGTCTTCCAGCTGTCACCGCTGACCGTTCTCACGCTGAACTCATAGAGCCTTCCTGGTCGCAGGCCATAGATGATGCGTACTTTTGATTTGCTGCTGCTGTAGGGATTGAATACGGTGAGGGGATCCTTCGGGAACCACTGCAACTCAAAATCATCGTAGTCTGTCCAGTCTGGAGGACCCAGCCATGTGATTGATAGAGAAGTGTTTGCAACATCGGTGAATGAGACAGAGTTAGGAGGGCTGGGTGCTACATATAAAGAAAAAAAAAAAAAAAAAAAGAGAGAGGGATTCTTACCAAACTTTTACACAAACCAAGTAAGATGAAACATCTACTATTTTCTTCATGCATCACAAAGTAGTTGATGTTATCCTGGATACACTGCATCTGCACTGACTGTGGTTACTTCCAGAATCTTTATGGATTCCTAAGTCTTTGAAAGAAATATCTGCTCTAGGTGGCCCTGCTTGAGCAGGGAAGTTGGACCAGATGAACCCCAGGGGCCTTTTCCAACTTAAACCATTCTGTTTCTGTGAAAAATGGTGCTGAACAAAATCACACGCCATTGGTTTAATACCCTCAGGGATATCCTTTATCTTTTAGAGCTTAAATGATTCTTATAATAATAAATCCTTCATCATCAGAAAAAAAGTCTGTTGCATAGCTGTGAACTGATCTGAATCCTGACAGAGATGACTAAACAAAATCCCAAACCTTTTGGGTCTTACCTGTTCTTCCTTCAGCATTTGCTGTGTTGGTCAGGTCACCACTGTGGGTCACCACAACCAGAGTGTACTTTCTGCCAGGAACAAGCCCCTGGAAATGCCACTCTTTCAGGTCTTTCCTTTGCCACGTTTCTTTCTGTGTCCCATTCGGGTTGTAAAGATTCAGCTCATAGAAGTCGACGTCTCCTGCTGCTGGCCCCCAGGTGAACCACAGACTGTCTGTCATGTTTCTGTTGGATGCCTTGAGACCAACAACTGGCGCTGGTACTGAAAAAAAAGGGAGTGGATATTGAACTTCCTTAGGGTGAGGAGAAGCAACAAACAGACCTTATACTTAGATATAAGGGTTTCACATCATGACAGCCATGTAGTAATGTAGACAGACACCGCAGCTGGCCAGTAATGCAGGAAGCATCAGGAAGTACATCTCAGCACTTTGCTTTCATATTTTGAACAGCCATTGTCCCCAAAAGGAGCTGAAATGTTCATAATAGATAGTTTTGCAAATGTTAAGCAGCTTTTTCCTAGCCAGTGTCTGGAAACATCCAGTTGTGATGGAGCTGGAGAAAGTGCATCACTGTGCAGAAGCAGTGGTCCACAGGTGTTACTACGCTGAGGATCAGAGAATAAAGGAAGGTTTCACAGATGGTCAGGTTTGCTAGAGCTGCTTCGGAGACTGCTTCCCACATGTGGCTGAGCAAATATGGAGATGCCTCCAGAGCTCCCCATGGGAAACAAGTTTTATTTCACTGGAAGACTGCCTACTCCATTAACCCTTCTTGCTTTGTCTTTTTGTCTTTTCCACTCACAGACCAGTATGGGTTTTTGGGAGGGAGTCACGTGTTTTCTTTTAAAGCTTATGCAGCATAAATTGGGATGCCCTTCTCCTAACCTGAGTACCTGGGAACTATTGTAAAACACAGATAGTAAACCTTTTTTGCTACGTTTCTCTTCTTGTAAGTACATAACTTAGAATTTTCCCTCTTATTTGCCTAATGCTTTCATGTATAAGAAAATTGACATACTTCTAGTAGTTGCCTGTATCTAGCATGGGCATCACGCCCAGACAAGCTCACTGGTGACTCTCACAAGTACCACACTCGAGACATTTGCTTTTCTTGCATGTTCTTACCTGTTCTCCCAAAGATAGATGACTCGTTACGGAGGTCTCCACTGTGGGTAACGATCACCATTCGATACATCCTGCCTTGCCGCAGGTTCAGGAATGAACACTGCTGAAGGTTTTGTTCTCCTGAAATCCTGTCATGAAGGGACTTGTCTGGGTTGTACAGGAAGATGTCGTAGGAATCAAGCTCTCCTTGTGAGGTGGTCCAGCTAAAGGACAGGCGGTCAGTGGTGTTCTCGGTGACCTTCAGGTTTGTGACAGCTGCTGGAACTGAAAAGAAGGATAAATGCAAGAGTAAGTATCAGGGTGACTATGCACTAAGCAGAACCTTAAATAACGTAACAACTCATGGCTGTAATATATTTCAATTAAGCCACAAGTAGCTAAGTAATGTCAACAGCAACTTTCATAAGCAAGGAAAAAGCATTTATGAGGTGCCACTGCGTCTCTCCAATATAATGTTTGTATTTCCCAGTAGGCCTGGCTCTCCGGCCTGTGCTCAGCACAGAACTGTCCATTAACTTCACAAGAAGCTTTACTAGAGTGAAGACTGCAAGACTTGGCTCAAAGTTTAGAGATTCTTATTTACATGAAGTCCTGTGCTAAGAGCCTTAAGACTGTGAATTAAAAACTTCTTAACAATATGGAATTCAGATCATTCCATAGAGGATAGACTGAGGGAGGCACTTAAACTCTGCTTTAGTATTCTTATATGAACTATGGCCACCTTGGCCACCTTATTATGCCAGCAAATTTCAAAGTCACATATCAAGCACATAACAGGAAAAATGATGCATGAATATCTGGAGTCTGTTCTTATCAGAAGCTTTCCAGTATCAAGACATACAGATGATTCATGTATTCAATGATATCTTACTGAGGGAGCTATAAATAAACCAAGATGTTCTAATTACCTGTTCGGCCAGCAGTTTCTGCTCGTTTACTGAAGAGTCCACCACTGACTGTCAAAACTTGTATTTTATACTTCTTGCCAGCTAATAAATCTTCAAATTTGTGCTGCTTGGCAGTAGCTGGTTCTGATTTGTTGCTCAGTAGGACTCCTTGCTCATTCAAGAGCAGAATGTCATATCTTTCAGCTACACCAGGAGCCTTCTGCCAGGTTACTAACAAGGAATGACTGCTGTAAGCGTGGTGGGCTAATAATTCTTGGACAGATGCTGGAACTGGAAGCAACAATTAAAGGCATGACATTACCAGGTGAAATACGGACCATTCAGTACACAATTTTGAGTAATTAATAGAGAATATACATTTGCATGTTCATTCATGGGAAAAGCGATGGATGCCTGTGCATGTATTTGCACAAGTAAATAATCCCTAGACATAAATACAGTCAGGCGAAGTTACAGAACATCATGGATCTCTGAAATGGGCATGGAAAAGCCAAAGATATACTTAAATTACAATGAAAAGGGGGATGAAGAGTTGGATGAACTGTCTGAAGCAGGTTAAAAAGGTGTATGGAGAATAACTGATTTAAAAAAGTGTTAAATTGTTTCAAAATAGTGGCACAAAATAGAAAATGTTAGCCACCTACTGCTGCACAAAAGTCAAGGCCACAGCAAACATACAGGTGCGAAAGAGAGAAGACGGATTAAAAACAAGTTGTCTTTTGCATCCTGACAAGTAGTGTATTGGGGCATTGTATCACCTAAGAAGCCTTGACCACGCAATGGGTACTGCCAGCACACAGCATTTGACTGCAGAGTCCCACAGGTGCATGTGTTGGAAAGATTCAGGCACAGGACTGGGCAGGGATGAAATTTCATTCCTCCTACAAAGGCACACTTTGGGCTGGGAGCCTGAATCCCACACACATTTACCCAGGTAAAGCTACTTATGTGACAGATCTCACTGCTGTTAATGGAGCCACACCTAAGTGTTTGCAAGAGCAAGGACTCAAGCTCTTTGAAATAAAAACACTTCTCATGAGTCCGTGTCTCCCCACACTCAATGGTGTGTTGCATAAACAGGCAGTGTGTAACTTATTTCATACGAGTCAGCTTCTGGGTGGACACAATAAAACTTGCTCCTTGTCTCAAAAGAAACGTACTTGTTCTCCCAAAAGCTTCTAAGCTGTTGTGCAAGGCACCGCTGTTTGATTGCACCACCACCCGGTACAGCTCCCCAGCTTCCAACTTGTGAAACGTGTGCTCAGAGACGTGTTTGGAGACACTCTGGGAATCAAGCTGATGGTTTTGCTGAAATATAGTCACTGTGTAGGAATCAACATCTCCACCTCCAGGTGTCCAGCTCACTTTCAGGCTGTTTGTCATGCCATTAGGTGAAACATGGATGTTTCTCACTGCACTTGGAACTGGAGAAAAAAAAAAGGAACATAAAGACACCTGCTCACAAAGTTCCTGGTTCATTCAGACTTTTTGTTTCCTACATTTTTATGGCCATTGCAAATGATTCAAAGGACAAAGAGCATTAACAGGTACAAACAATTTCACTCATGGGTAAACACAAGTAAAGCTTCAGACATTTGTGTTGGATTGTGCTCTTTTAGAAAAGCAATTCTAAGTGTTTATGGCAACAACAGCAAAGAAAATGTAAGCAAGTTAAACAGAAAAAAGTTAAAATGTTCCTTATCAGGATTACTTCCCTCTTTTTCAAGTGATGCTTTACAAACACCTCAGAAGATCAAAGCTCTTTATGTACACTGAATTAGTTAGCCATTTTGCAGTTATCATCTCACCCACTCATTTCAGGTAGGTAAACAGAGGTGTAAAATAACTTAACTGATTTACCCAGAGATACTAAGCAAAAAACTGGCATGTGTGAGAATAACAGCAACCCTCGCACTGACATCTCAACACCCTTCCTATGCAGCACATCAGATTATCTGCCAACAATCACATATTGACAACTATGACATTTGTTAAGTGCAGATAAAGTTAGTTGATGTAGTGTGGTTTTCAATAAGATTTGTGTTCATGCCTCTGTTACAGGAACTCAAATAAGATCATTTTTCAGCCTTGATTTTCTGTGCCTCATTTTTTCACCTAGAAGAGCCCCAACACATTTTAAATACCGTGTTATTTCTTACTTGTCAGGCCTTCTATGAAAGTAGCACGTTGTGCATCTCCACTGATTGTCAAGACAAGAATTTTGTATAGACGTCCTGGAGTCAGAGCTGTGAACCAATACTCCTCAACAGTGTTTCCGAGGAAAATGGGTGGGAAGATCTTCATATCATTGAAGAGGAGCTGAATCTCGTACTTATCCACATCACCCTCAGCCTTTGACCAAGTCACCTGCAGATCTTCTGTGCTTCTGTTACTAAGAGTCAATTCCTTCACTGACTCTGGCACTGAAGAGGTGAGAAAAGAAAACTTCTCAGTACTTCTTACCAGATCACAGCAAAAAAGATAACAGCTCTGAGGCCACATCACTGAGCTAAAACTTTTCATTCAGTTCCTTACTAAAAGAAGCAGATGGCACTTAGCTTCCTTATACATCCTTGTACATTTCCATGACAAGAAAAATCCTCATCTTGTACATTCTGGCCTAGCTCAAGTATAAATACTAAGCTGATGTGGAAATCTGTACAGCTCTCGTTTTCAGTTTTCCGTGTTTCAAGATTTAACATTCCAAGGTCACAGCACAAGTCTCCTTTTTTAACTTTCTGTATGTCTGTAACTTAAACATCACTCATAAACTCAATACTGCTTTTCATCTTTGGAATGACATGCATTTGAAGAGTCACACTCAAGAGTCATCCTATGCTAAAATCATACTGTATTTCTGAGAGCAATATATAGTAAATAAAAAAAAAATAATCCTGGATTGTCTCAGGATGTTTCTGGGGTATTTACTTACTTGTTCTGCCATAGACCCTCTCGCTGGTTTCATATTTCCCACTCCTTGTGCTGACTGTGACGCTGTACTGCCTCCCCGGGACCAGATTAGTGAACACACATTCATTTTCATCCTTTGGGACGCTTTTTGTTTGGATGAAATCATTGTTGTTCTTAATGATCACTTCATAATTATCGAAATATCCAGAGGCGTGTAGCCAGGACACCTTCAAGTAGTCACTTCTGGCTGAATTGCTGACAGTAAGTCCCTGAACACTTGAAGGGACTGAAAGGAAAAAACAAACAAACAAACAAACAAACAAAAAACAAAAACACACACACACAAAAAAAACATAATTAAAGATTCAGAAAGCAGTAACTTCCTGAAATAATGGGAGTTGCTGTAGTGGGATTATATCTGTGGTAATTACCAGGCATTTCTGAGGAACTTGCAAAAAGACCACAACATGGATTTAAGCAATACCCTACCCTCTAAAATAGTAACTGTAGAGTTTCCAGGATGCTTTACATCATATGACAATGGTCTGTCTTTCTCATTTTCAGTCTTTTGGAACAACTTGGTCAGTTTTGCTTACAGCAGTGAGTTCCACAGATTGACACTGGTCATGAATTTGCTTCTTCTCATTTATATGGCTGTCCCCTGGATTTTCACTTATATCATGAGAAGTCCAAAATTGCATTTATTGCGCTAGCTTAATACTTTGTCATTTTAACACCCCTTGCCATATTTCCTTTTATTTTACTGGTTTACCAAGTGTAAAATCCCCCTCTTTTCAATCCTTGAGGAAGTTTGGAAAAGTTTTCCATCATTATTGCCACCCTTCTCTGCAATTTCTTTATTCTATTATAATCTCCTTGAACACTGCATAAACAATAGCCACAGGTGTTACTCACTTATGTGACATCTTACTAATATTTTAGAAGTTAGTTCCTATCCCCTTCCTTGAGTGTCTGAATAACTGATTTGGAGGGTGCTCTGCAGGATGTATTTCAAGAGCCACGTAGAGAGGTTAAGAGCAATGAAACACACTTGAGCCACAGCTGATACATGATTTCTTGTCACTCACAAGAACTGACACTCAACTTCTATTAATGCTAAGGTCATTTTGTAGCACTTCTAGCAGTGGTAGGGGCATAAGAATAAGACTAGGTCTGTAAAGCTGTAATTTTGTGGTTTGACCCTCCAACTTCTACTCACCCATCTTAGTTTGGTCATTTATTCATAGGTTTTTAATAATGGCTATCAAATGTAGTTATGGTGATTGGATTTCTTCAACGACTCTATTTACCTGTGCGTTCCTGGCTGAAGGAATAATTTTCATACTTTCCACTCTTTGTGGTTATCATCACGTTGTAAAGTGTTCCAGGAGTAAGGCTGCTAAAGGAGCATTCACTGAGGGATTTGGAAATGGTGAGAGTCTGAACAATCTGGTCATTGTGCGAGAGTGTTACCAAATAACTGTCCACATCTCCAGAAGCTGGCAGCCAAGAAACACTGAGGTAGTCACTGCGACCTGAGTTATTTACCGTTACTCCAGTCACACTGGAAGGAACTGTGCAACAGAAAGGAAAAAAAAGAAGAGCTGTAACTAGCTCATTCCTATTGTTGAGAATGCCTGCAATTCAATGCTACAAGGTAAACCACCTAGGACTAGGGAGCTCTGCACTGACTCCCACTCAGCAGCAGTCTGCCTTTTGGAACAGTGAGGGAAGTTGTCTGTGGTGGCATCACCGCATCACTCCTAAAATCCCACAAGATGAGTTATCTGCTCAAAGTGCCACTTCTCACTAACAGCAATAACCACCCATGCTTGTATGAAATTAAGGCCCACAGAATGCATTTCATTTACAATGAGTTCTCTGACGCCTAGTGGCCAAAACGTGAATTCATTTTGTTTCTCCATCCAGCAAGATAGGCTCACAGTCTCCAAACAGCCAGAACACCATCAGTCTCAGGTACAAAACTACCTGAGTTATTACAGTGGAAGACCTTGATCATAAGGAATGTATCTTCACTGAACTCTGCTACAATGAACTGACTTACCACAGTAGAGGAGCTGGTCATCAGCTCTCAGAATCAAAATTATTAGATTTCACAATATATGTCCACGTGATTTAAGTCTTTTAGTATTATTCTTCTCCCATTGCTTTTATTTTTCTTTCTGCTTGAAAATGGTTGTCTTCAATGAGAACACTGGAGCAAACTGCAGAATGTCTGCTTTTTGCCAACTTCATATAAAAGGTGAAATTGCACTGTGGTGTCAACTTTTCTCCTCTAGTTAAATACCCAAAGAATTGCTATTATATGTCATAGGTCATTAAACTTAGAGAAGTTGATGCAATAGTAAAACCTGTCCTATGCTGTACAGGAGGGCCTCATAAGGAGTAAGCATCATTGGTTGACATAATTTAATGTTGGAGAAAAAGAATAGTTCCTGAGAGACTGCAAGCCAAATTCATCCTACCACCTTTAGAAAGCTGATTTGCACACCTCAGTGAGGAGCAATTGCCCTATACTGCCATCTAGTCAAGGCAACAAGAAAGGACATTCCAAGGAGCAATTCACCCACCACAGCTGTACATCAACCTCAGGACATCTTTTTATCTTTGCTACAGAGTTGTCCTGCTGTAGGCAGAGCAGCTGGCTCCATAAAGCAACGTAACCTGAATCTCGACCCATAATGTGTCTGAGGTCACACACAGGAAGTACATGGCTGAAACCCATGTATTTCTGAAGTCCCAGTCCCGTGTCTTAACTGCAAGACCATTCTCTTTAAAAAATTCAGCTTCTAGGAATTTAAAAAAGACATGCTGGAGTATTTCTTTTTTACCTGTCCTCCCCTCTGCGATCATTTGCCTTGAAGATATCCCCCCGCTGACTGTGGTGACTACAACTGAATAGAGTCCTCCAGGCTTCAGGGGGTAGAAGTGGTATCTGGTGGTCTCACTGGGAACAGTCTCATTTTTAATGACGACGTTCTCGTGAATCAGTAGTACTTGGTATGAGTCTACATCTCCCAGTGCTCTTGTCCAGTTGGTGAACAAGCTGTTGGTTGATCCCTGACTTGCCACAGTCAGACCCGTCACTTGGGCTGGCACTGCAAAGCAAATTGTCACTGTGTTACTGAGGAGACACAAAATAAAACAAAGCAACACCCCCCAAATAACCCAAGTTTAGTCACACTGAGGAAATACATCAAAAGAACATTCCAGTTTGAAGCCAGACTCAAACAGGACTAAAAATAATCTGTAGACTGCTTCCTGTCTGATGGGATGTGGTCTATGGGAAACTATGGCACAGAAAGGTCTTTCAGGCTTCAGCACAGCTTTCCTTGGTCAGACCAAAATGACGCCAGATCAGAGAACTGGAAGAGGCAGCATTTTACAAATACCATCGAACAAAATATAGGAAATCACCTCTTTTTGTTATGACAATTTCAAATAGTCTGTTCTTTTGTTCTCCCTTTCCTCTCCTGTTCTCCATCTGTCATTCATATTAAATGGCACACTTGTTTGATGAATACCTCAGAGCCATCTATACCTTGGAGAACTCTACATCAGACTCTTTCATGTCAGGATGTACTGAGATGGAGGTTTTGGGTTTTACTTTTTGTGTCATAAGGTCTGCAGAATAATAATTTTTCTAGCATCAAAAGATGAATTAACTATTAAACAAACATAACTTTTATCTAAGCATAAGCTGGTGAACTTAGCCACAACCAAAAGGAAAAAGAAAAAACAAAAAGTAGTATTTACCACAGATTTTACTCAAAATTCTGATAGGAACAAACTGAAATCAAGAACCCTCAGACTTTGGAAAATGTGATTGCAAGCCTCTTGTTCCATATCAGCCTTTTTGCATACATACTACTGGATTAGCAATTGTTAACAAAAGCTAGAAAATTAGACCCATAGATGAAAAAAGGCAATGTTCACATAAATGCAAACCAAAAATCACACGTGTTTTATAACACCGTCACAACATGATGTGTCCACCTTATCATGGTCTTCCAACACAGAAGTGCCAGATGGCTCCGCTAAAGGCACTTTTATTGATACCTCAGGCTTCACTAAAAGCTGACCAATCTGGGGTGCATGTAAAACCTATTTCTGCCATATTCACAGCATTATTTTGAAAGTCAAGTAGGTTGTCCTACCGGGAAGGAGATCCAGAGGTCTGGAATGCTTATTGAGACCTATATTCAGATGTATCGATGTTCTTTGTCGCTTTGAATGCACTGCTGGCATGTTGTCCCTGCCTGACGTGTTTTCAGGCCCTGATTCATTTTAGTGAAGTGGGCCACTGTAACTTCTATGCCTAAACAGGGCTCCTAAAGGGGTGTAAGGCAGCAGGAAGTGAAATCCCAGCTACTTAATCACATACCAGAGAAATGAAAGTTTAAGTCAAACTTTTCAGGCCTTGGAAGGAGTTGCAACACTTCAGTAAGGACCACTGTCAAGGCATAGGCATGATTAGATTCATACACTAGAAACTTCTTTCTTTTTGTGGGCTGTGCCAGATCAGAGCTGTATTTCAAGACTTCGTATGCACTGGAGAATGCATAAGTCAAGCAAAGAAATACATATGGTTTAAAACTTGCACACGTGCACAAAATTAGCACCCTGTAGGGGGTGGGAATGGGACTTTCCTCATGTCACAGTCATCATTCTAAGTAACAGATACAGATTTTGGAATCAGAAGAGCAGAGAGATTCAAAATACATTTGCAAGGTCACATATGTTTTGTGTCTGTCAACCTTGGAATGTTCGCCCTAAATCAACATTTTCCTGTGTGTTTTTTTCCAGATGATGCATGCTTTGAATCAAGGGAGTGACCTTCCCTAAGATACGCAGTAAAAATTGTTCATATATAGAATCTTATGCTAATGTAGATTGATCAGTTATGACATAATATTTCAGAAAGCAATCTTGCTGAGAATTACATATCCACTTTTTTCCAAAACTTTAAATAAATACTGCAAGATATCTGAGAGTTAGGAATGAGAGACTCAGAAAAGTAACTCTTCTACTGAGGAAGCAAACATAAATTCAAGGCTCTTGATATTTAGACACCATGCTCATTCTTTTCACTACAAAGCAAGCAAAGTTGTAGATAGTTAACAGAAATAAAGTTCAAAAGAGATTGACAAAATAGTACCTGTTCTTCCTTCCACTGAAGTCCAGTTGCTTAATATCCCACTAATGGTAGTGATGGTAGCTGTGTATTTCCTTCCAGGCACCAAGTCAGTGAAAGTAAATTCTTTAGCTTCTTTTGCAAGCCCTTTCTTTATGACAGTAAGATCCCTGTCTCCCAGTGAAACCACGTAGCTGTCCCATTCTGCAACGGGGGTCATCCACATGACACTAAGTGAGGATTCATTAGCATACTTCACACGGAGCTGGAGAACAGGCTCGGGAGCTGTAAAAGTACACAAACATCACAAGAACATGACTCTGTAGTGAACACACATGCATATCTCAAGCTGCTGTAAGGAATCAAGCTAGAAATGTGACAGCAACAGAGTATTTGTAGCAAAGAGGACATTCTTTACCTTCCTCTAGGAAGCCAATCTTACAAATCTATTATTTCTGCTGCTCTTTCAAGTAAGGGGCTGTAGCAGCAGACTTCAGTAATGCATTATGGCCGCAATGCTTAGGTTTAAATTGATGCCAGTTGATTTTAGTGTGAATAGAAATTCAGTGAAATTAGTAAGCCCTCTCTTGAACTGTGGGTGCTAGACAGGGCCATAAAACATCTGTACCATAAAATACATCTAGGTCAATTTAGCTGTGACAAACAAGGATGTAAATTACAGGCTCAGAGTGACATTGATTTTGCACTGGTTTGTATCTCAGTGAAGCTGGGAGAAACTCCAGATTTACAGTGCTATAAAAGAAGAATTCAAACTTTTATCAGTGCATGTGTGTGTGTGCACGCACACACAGAGGGCTTCTGTCACCTGAGTTCCCTGATCCGATTTTGTCTCTGTTATGCTGAAATCCAACTCACTTTCCAAGCCTATGGGCTGATATAAAAGAAAATGAAGTGAGAAAGGGGACTAATCCCTATGCTTCCTAACACGCACATTATGTATCCGCCTGAGGTCAAATACAATAGTGATACACCCACTGCCATATATTATTTATTTGACCACGTTCAATCTCTTAGCTGTGTCCATTAAAACTATCACCATGAGCTTAAGTTATCTGTAATTTACATTGAAGTAAGCAAGATGAGGATCTGCCCTGCTTTGATCAAGTTGGCTAGAAGTGAGAGAAAACTTCAGCTTCCACTGGCCCTTCTGTCATGCAAAACTAACAAAATGAAACCCTTGGGGAGTGACAGGTAAGGGTGTAGCAGGAAAGGTGGCCACCAGGAAGTGTGAGGATAAAGTAGGGTGGTCCCATCTTAGCACACGTTCTCCAGTAAGATAAGGCTCTGCCTCGATCCTTGCCAAATACTCTTCTCCTCCAAGTCTTCTGGTCCTCTCAACTGCACTTTTTTACATTCACAGAGCAGAACAATTAACAACTATATTGCAACTATTTCTTAAGTTTGAAGCAATCAGATGTGGCTTTGACTGACACGTTCCAAAAAAAAAATCCATTAATGTCACTGCAGTGCATATGGATTTCCTCTGGAAAGGCTAAACTGAACTAACCCCATTTTCTTTCAGCAACAAGAAATGTGATGTTATGGAAGAGTCATGCAAACATGCACCTCAGCCAGCTTTGGTTAATGCTGTTGATACTGTTATTATATTACTATGTTGCTCAGGCTGACAAGGAAACCAATTTGCCATTGAACATACTGGTCAACAACTCAGGAAGCTCTATATTGCCCTGCTTAAAGAATTATATAGGGTACCTGCAACCAGCTACAACATGTAACAGTGAAATTTTGTACATCTAATGTCATGCCTCGGTCATGACAGAACGGCGATGTAATTCCCAAAACTTTCATTAAGATATTTATCATGAAAATAACACCTGAAAATTTTCACAGAACTGCTAAAACAACTATTTCTGTTGCTTACAAGGGAGCTCTTTTTTAATGTAATAATAAAACGAAATTTATTTGTAGATTCCCAAGTGCTATTTATTTCTGATTGTCCACAGAGCCAGGTTTTGTATTTTCACACTTGCTCACCTGTTCTCCCCGTGCAGCTAGCCTTGCTCTGCAGATCGCCACTCTCCACAACGACCTCCACTTCGTACTGCCTGCCTGGAATGAGGCCCACGTCGTGGATGAGGTGCTCGGTCGCCTCCTTTTCTAGCGTGGTGTTGAGCACCAGGGCAGAGTGGTTCCAGAGGAGCAGGCGGTACCTCTCCCAGTCTCCCGCAGGGGGCAGCCAGCTCACTCGCAGAGACCTCAGCCAGCCACCACCACCGGCTTTCAGCTCAGAAACTTTTTGGGGATCTGAAATAAGAGAGATTGGGAGAGTAATTTTGAAGCGGGGTATTTCTGGTAAGACATACCTGGACACTGGCAAAACCTGCCTCACAGCATAGCTATTGTAGAAGGACTTGCATCAGTTACAGCACCATCAGGTGTCTTGTAGTTCAGTTTGAAGGTGATTTTGCTCTTCCCCACACACCACTCACTCACTTTTTGACTGTTGGTTTCTGACATCAGAAATAGAGAACCCTCCTTAGGGTTGGGAAAATCTCCCCCGTGCACCTCCAGAATGCGTCCTGAATGTTTCAGTCAGCTCCCCAGCTGTTTTCTGGAGTCAATTAAGTTCACTTAGAAATTGTCAATGATTTTTTCAAAGCTAAGGCCAAAACTTCAGACACTGTGGGCCAAATTGTGATCTCAACAACAGAAACGCAAAGCCTGACAGCTTCTGCCACAAAGGCCTTTTATGTCCTAGTCCCTTCCACATACAAGGCACTGAGTTCGAAGTGAGGACCTGAAGCTGTTCCTTCAAATGGAAAAGGTAATCTCAAAGGTCTTTAATGGTAGAGCTAGGCAATCAAAACCAATACACATAAAACAGGTCTTGCTCTGTACTTACTGGACTTGAATGGCTTTATGGCTTTTCACACATCTTCCAGCCACATGATATTGCACTGAGGGTAGCAGCTAGATATGCCAAGGATATTCCTGCCTTTCACATGGGTTAAGTTGCAAATTATGAATATTCTCTAAAATAAATACTCTCTCATACACACACACAATTGGTATTTGTTGGCTCTGAGTTTATTAACAATTTATGTGGGTATTCTTCAACTACTTTTATATTTCTCCCATCTAAATTCTACCTGGGTTAAGCTGGTGTGGAGGAGATGAAATGTCTCCGTGGCCAGTAATGCTGTGGGAGAATTATGCCAGGGTTTCTCAAGTTGAGAATTCATACAAGAGTTGCCTGAGAGGAAATTATACTTCAGAAAGAAGATAAATAAAACATAACCCAGCTTTACCCAGACTGCCACATGCCTTCCTTAGTAAAGAATGATGAGACATAATTTTTTCTTATTTGTAGATTTGTGTCTAGAGCGAGGGATAATATTATCAGAAGTTGCAAAATTATTTAAAACTCCATTAACAATTTGACTACATACAGACTTCCCCATAATGTAAATCATTTTATATACTATGCTGAGCTGAATTCAAGATAAAGTTTGTCAGAAGTGGAATAGCATAGAACACTTTTGTGACAGACTCACCCAACTATACGGTCCCAAAATGCATTATTGCTTCCTGCTCCCAAACTACGCTGTAACTGCTTTTGACTGCCAGATTAACTGTTGCCAGAGAGTCAGGAAGGGGTACTCCCGGAACGATACTGTGCTCTTTAGCCTATTTTGCCTCGAGTCCAAATCACTTTGTCTCCTGCAATGATTTTCTACAAGGCCAGTGTTGGCAAAAATAGCATTGGTTAAAATGTTCTTACTGAAGCAGAAGACTTACATGTCCTGCCAGTTGCCATCTTATCAGTAAACAGTTCACCACTGATTGTGCGGGCAGTAACCTGATAAAGACGTCCTGGAGTTAGCTTGTCAAAATGAGTGTCTGTGACCGCTGGCTGTAAAGTTTTGACTTCTTTAACTGATCCAAGATGAGACAGAGTGATATTATAGAAATCGAGGTTTCCTGGAGGTCTTCTCCATTTAACTTTTAATGTATCCAAGCTGTCATCATTAGTCACTGTCAAATCTAAGACTTCAGCTGGGGCTAAAAAAAAGATAGTAAGAAAGAGAATAAAATATTTCAATCAAAGAACATATGAGAGTTACTGCTTCCAAACTGCAACAGTGAGTTTTGCTTTTAAATAAATTAAACAGTAAGATTTGCTTTTTGTTACGAGATGGAGTATGAATGACTGCGTATCAATGGTGAAAAGGGCAAAGCCTGAGCACAGTGCAACTGAACTCAGCCCCGCTTAAAGTAATCTCCCCCAGAGGTGGCACCTGTTATGCTGCCCACTCTCACTTCACAGAATAGAAAACCCGTGAGCCATGTCTGTAGTCGCAGTAGTTGTTTTGACCATAAACCAAACAAGGCAGATGCTACTAAGAATGGGGTTGTCTGCACAGATTTTACTGAACACTACAGCATCATCAAAGCTCTGCCTAATTTACATCAGTGGGATTGGAATAAGGCTCATTTAATCCAACTCCTCATCAAAAGAAAAGTATGGCCACCTCTTAACATCTTCATTTGCAGGCTAGGGGTACTCCACGTATTGAAATGGAGCACCATGCCAGAAGCTAGATGGAATGCTTTTATATTGGAAAAACTTGTGAGACATTTTTGCACCCCACAAGAGGAAGAAATCAAGGATTCTGAAGAAATAAAATGAAATAAGGGTATAATCCCCAGAACAACTAGTGCCAGATGACAACAGCACACATCTCTGTGTCCCAGACATTGTAATATCATTCACTTAATATTAAATTATGGATACGTGGTGAGATTTCTGAAAGATAAACTGGGCCTACAGTTTCCCAGAAATCAAAAAAGCAGAGACGTGACCCAGGTTGTGCACACATGTATGTTTTTGGGCTCTAGTAGGGCATCGTCCTATCTTTCACCCTATGACCAGAGAACTCCATTCTGAAAAACTTATTAGAAAACAAAAAAAAAAAGATCTCTAAAACTCTAGTTCTGTGAATCAATACTTCTCTGTGGAGGGAAAAAAAAAAAAAAAGGTGTTTAATTTTAAAGTCCCTTAACCTGCTCTATGTTTTTTTTCCACTTCTTCTTCAGAAGTGCAGCTATTTTGCAACCAAGAGAAGTAAGAATCATGGAGTTAAACCCTCTTCAATACCGTGAAATGATCAGACTACATACTGTCTCAATTCACTAACAAAGTTGATACAGCAATCAGATGAAACTATGTCACAGATAGGGCACTTGTGATACCAGTGAGTTGGACTCAAATTGTTAATCAGTTTAAACACTTGATGGAGCTGCCTACACTAAGCAGTGCAGCTAAGTTAGCTGCAGTCACCTTAAAAGCTAATTGAGCGGCTAACTTTGCTTTAATGATAACTTCAGTAGGTAAGTTAGGTCACAGTGTCTGTAACTCCCTCTATAGCCTTCGAGAGAAACACCTGCCAAAGGTAAGTCAGACACTGACTTGGGAAGATACATTTGGAACATGATCCATTTATCATTAAGTATGTCCTGTAATATTGCTAGATTATAGCGTTGACTTCTTGTTCTGTTGTGACAAATTCTGAAATCATACCTGTCCTAACTATTTGGAAACTGGTGCTCTCCAATCCTGCAGCCTGGGTTATGACAGAAAGGTTATACACGTGCCCTGCTGTAAGTCCAGAAAAAGTGTAAGTAGTCAGAGGATCTTCTTGTTGAATCTCATGAACTGGAACTTGATTATCCAGTAACACCACCCTGTATAGATCCACATGCCCAGAGCCAGGAGACCACGAAACCTGAATAGTGTCTGTCTTGACATTGACCTGAATATTCTTCACAGGGGATGGCACTGTTGGAATAAACAAAACAAAACACATGTTTAAGGTCTAGTGGTTATCTCCACAATTTCAGCAACTTTGCACGGATTTACTTTTCAATTATGTTGAGTTTCTTTAGGGTTAGTGAAAACCTAACCTCATATTTATGGCCAAATAAGTCATAAAAACATTCCTCCGTTCTTAGCAAATCACTCTTCATGTTAGTCAGCCATGCTTTGTTTATATCTGTTTTTTTTTATCTGACAATAGATACTTATATATATACATATATATATTTCAAGGTAAAAGAAATACATATTTGCTAGTTTCAAAATGCAGAACTGCAAAATTCTCTAAGTGGTTTTACTTAAATGAACAAAGAAGTCATTTGATGAGTCAAAGAAGTCTTACCAGTAGATCCACTTATGTGAAGTTCTGGGGTACTTTTATTTCCAGCAACTGCAGTGAGGACAATATTGTATTTACTCCCAGGGATTAGACTGGTGAAAGTGCTTTCTGTTTTTGAAGATCCTCCTGGTACAGAGACTTCTTGTATCTTTGTATTATTGTGATCAAATAATACTAGGTTGTATAAGTCCACCTTTCCTGAGGAACGGACCCATTGAACTTGTAAGCTGATGAATGTAGTTTTCTCCTTATTAATTTCAAAATGAGATGGCGGTAAGGGATCTGTAGTTAAAAATAAATAAATAAATACAAAATAAGACAGAAAACTAACTGATATTTCTTACATTGGGACTGAAAGAAGCTTTACATAGCATTACAAAAACTTCTAAAACTCTCCCTTTTCATCATCATACGGTCAATGCTTTTCAAGAAGTCTTTTCCATTTCTAAAACATCGTATCAGTGAAATCTGCCTTCACGAGACTCCTGCGGAGTTCAGCAATGTTACTTGTGCGTATGTGTACATACATACACATGCCCCTCTGGAAAAGCACTTCCAGTTGTGGATGTAAATCGTGACCTTGGAAATCTGATGATAGTAAAACAGTAACAACTAATAAGAAACATCAAACATTGAAAAAAAAAAGATTACACCCAATGCCTCAGTGAAACACAGCTTTATAGATACAATGGTACTACTGGCTTTCATTTCCTAGCACTCACACCGAACACTTTATCACTAATGGGCATGAGCATTTACACCATTTCAAGTGCCACAGATCTTTGTTTTTCATATTAACTTCAACCACTTCAAACAGATTAAGCATGCTTCTCTTCTGGTGTAGTATTGTTCATTAAATTAAAAAACACAAACAAACAGTACACTGGGCAAGCTTTTAGGAAAGAATGTAATAACAATTTAATAACTTAATTAGAGCTATTTATCTGAGAAACTCTTTGTGTTCATTATGGTCTTTAGTAAATAGCTCTCAAGTAAAATGACCTGCAAAATATCATACAATCTAAAGAAACAGCAAACAAAAGATGACCAAAAGAAAAGACTGTGGCTGTTTGTACTCTCCATGTATACTTCATCACTCACAAGACTTCATGCAAATATATATGGTTATATAGTTAGACTCCCATTATATTAGGGGTCTGCCACAGGCCCCCTGACCAGGAAGACTGAGCAGATGAAGCCCTCTACAGACAGACAGGAGCAGCCTCGTGTTCACAAGTCCTGGTCCTTTGAGGGACTTCAGCCACTGATATCTATTGGAGGGCCAGCACAGCAGGGCATAGGCAATTTGGGATATTCCTGGAATTCAGTGAAGACAACTTGCTTCTCCAGGTGACAGAGAAGCCAAGGAGGAGAGGTGCTGTGCTGGGCCTCGATGTGACCAACGAGGAGGGCTTTCTGGGAAATGAGAAGGCCAAGGGCAGCCTTGGCTGCAGTGACCATGAAATGGTGGAGATCAAGATCCTTAGGGCAGTGAGGAGGGTGCAAGGCAAGCTTGAAAATCTGGACTTCAAGAGAGCAGACGCTGGCTTTTTCAAGGATCTGCTTGGTAGAGTCACATGGGATAAGGCCCTGGAGGGAGGAGGAGCCCAGGAAAGCTGGGATGACCTGCTCCAAGGTCATCATTCAAGGATGACCTGCTACAAGCTTAAGAGTGATACATCGCCATGAGACCAACATGAACAGAGAGCTCCTGGCCATACACAAAAACTCAAACACAAAACGGAAACCTACAGAGGTTCCTGTGAGGAATGCAGAGATGCTGTCAGAGCATCCAGGGATGGAGTTGGGAAAGCCAAAGCCCAGTGGAACTGAATCTGGCCAGGAATGTCAAGGGTAACAAGAAGGGTTTCTACAAGCACATCAGTGACACAAGGAAGAGTAGGGAAAATACAGGCCTGCTACAGGAGATCTGGTTACACAGGACAGTGAAAAGGCCGAGGTACCGAATGCCTTCTTCTTTGGCTCAGTCTTACCAGCAAGACTGGCCTCCAGGAATCCCAGGTCCCAGAGACTAGGTGAAAGGCTGGAGCAAGGAAGACTTCCCCCTGGTGAACGAGGCTCAGGTCAGGGAATACTTGAGCAAACTGGACATTAATTCACAAGTCCATGGGCCCTGATGGGATGTACCCACAAGTGTTGAGAGACTTTGCAGATCTGATTGTGAGTCTACTCTCTAAAATCTTTTTAGAGAGTATGTCAATTATGGCAACTGGGAGAAGTGCTTGAAGACTGGAGGAAAGCAAATGTCACTCCTATCTTCAAGAAGGGCAAGACGGAGGACTTGGGGAACTGGAAGCTGGTTAGCCTCACCTCAGTCCCTGGGAAAGAGATGGAGCAGCTAATCCTGGAAACCATCTCCAGGCCCATAAAGAAGAAAATCAGAAGCAGTCAGGATGAATTCACTAAGGGGAAGTCATTCCTGACCAACCTGATAAGCTCCTATGATGACACGACCAGCCTGATGGATGAGGGGAGAGCAGCAGATATTGTCTTCCTGGGCTTCAGTAAGGCCTTGACACTGTTCCCCATAAGATCCTTATCAAGAAGCTGCTGAAGTATGGGCTGGATGAGCAGTGAGGTGAATGCTGGGCCCAGAGGGCAGTGGTGAGTGGTGCAAAGTCTAGTTGAAGAGCAGTGATAAACGCAGTACCCCAGGGTCCAGCCCTGTTTAACATCTCCCGATGATTAACATTAATCATCTGGATGATGGGGTAGAGCGCATCCTCAAAAATTAGTGGATTAGTGCCAGCAGGTTCAAGAGAGGTGATCCTTCTGTTCCTCCCACTGTTGGTGAGGCTGCACCTGGAGCACCGTGTCCACTTTTGGGCTCCCCAGTACAGCAGAGGCATGGACATACTGCAGAGAGTCCAACGCAGGGCCACCAAGATGATCAATGGCCTGGAGCACCTCTCCTATGAGGAGAGGCTGAGAGCTGGGCCTGTTCAGCCTGGAGAAGAGGAAGCTTAGGGTGGATCTCATCAATGTCTATAAATACTTGAAGGGAGTGTTGAAAGAAGATGGAGCCAGGCTCTTTTCAGTGGTGCCCAGTGCCAGGACAAGAGGCATGGGCAAAAACTGGAGCACAGAAGGTCCTGTCTAAAGATCAGGAAGCACCTCCATACTGTGTGGGTGAATGAGCACTGGATCACGTTGCCTACAGAAGCTGTGGAGTTTCCTTGCTTGGATATCTTCAAAAGTCACCTGGACATAGAACTGGGCTACTCGCTTTAAGTGGACCTGCTTGAGTGTGTGGGTTGGACCAGATGACCTCCAGAGGTCCCTTCCACCCTCAGCTATTCTGTGATCCTGTGAAACAGGCTGGTAAGTGAGGTCTGCATGTCAGCAGTGCCTTAAAAAACAGAACAGCAAGACTGTTTTTCCAATGCAATCACTGCTGCACTGTTCCCTGAACAAGGCAGATGAAAGAGTACGAGATCACAGTCAGCCCCAGGAAACCAGGAACACAGTGATAGGGGAATCATGGGGCTAGGAGCCTTTTAAACTCTTTTCCAAAGGTCTAATTCCTTCCTACAAAACTGTGCTGAGATGTACTAGTGCCAGGTTTTGGTGGTACACTCTGTCAAGAAGATATAGCAGGAATTTCAGGGGTAAAATACTACCCCTCTTGAACCTACTTCCGTGATTAAATCCAGATTCCTGGTGTGGACCAAAAAGACTCTGGTGTTCAAAAAGAAAAAAAAAAGAAAAAAGGATGAAAAATAAATTAATATGATTAATGAAGAAGAGTAACTCTCTTCTTTTCTTGACCTCCTTCTTTAAGGCCAAGCTACTTCTGCTTAAAAATGGAAAATAAATAAATAAATAAATAAAAAAACCTGAAGTCAAAGACATCAAACTTCAGGCCAGATAGTTAAAACTTCACTCAGTTACAGCAATTGAAACAGGAGGTTTTAATGAAAAGCATCAGGAAATCTTAACAATGGGCTTGAGTACCAGCTCCACCTATAACATGCACAAAGTCACTAAAGGCTATTATGCTGGCAAAAGTGAATAGCAGGGGTATAAACTTGTGCCTTGAAGGCAATTGTTCTAACCAGAAAAGGTCAAACTTTGTCAGTCAGAAGTGAATTTCAGCACTATATATGGTCAGATGCACCGATGGCTGAAACAGTTTTAATTTGACTAATACCCAGCGAACGGTCATGATAACTGTCAAGTTCAACCCTGACAAAGTTAGAATCAGGTTGACTGTTCTTTTGTCCTGCAAAAGTAATCAACCTTGTAATCCACATTATTTGTCAAATTCCACAAAAGAAGACACCTCCTACATCTTTGGAAGTGCTTATACTGTCCTAGGCAATCTGTCTTCCAAGGTGCATTAAGCAAAGAAAGTATTGCGTGCCTGGAAGGTGAAGTTCAGAAATTCAGACTTTATCTAATCTATCTGGTCCAGAAAACAAAACACTCAGTGCTCTGTACATCCGTTAGAACAAAGGAACAATGAGATTGGGAAGTGCCTGGGCTGAAAGAGCCCTGGATGGAAACAAACACTTAAAAAGCCATTTACATTGTTATACAAGTCTCTGCTGGCAACAATACAACACTGATATATCACAGAAATAAAATATTTTCTAAGATATTTATATACCATTTGATACCGTATGAATTAATGTCTCCTGGTCTTCTCTTCCAGAAGGCTTCATGTTGCTTTAATTATACTGCATCTTCATTTTGACTTTTGGGAGAATCTGTTTTGTATGCACAGGTGCTATAAGGGTATTCTACAGAAACAATATATACTTGTGAAATGTATATATATTTCACACAGTCCCCCCAAATACAGTCTGAGGACTGTGAATTCCTGACTTCAGCCTCAGCTCTCCTCCTACCAAATCATTTTTCTTCATTTTTCCTTTTCGTAAAACAGTAAACATGGCCTACTTCACAAGGACTCTTCTGAAAATTAATTCAAAGGGCTTGATTTCACCGTTTTTAAGTACAAATGCCCATTTCTTTGAGATGATATGCAACAGAAAATCTTTAGAACAACCTACATTGTCATTTATTTTCTTTTTATACTCTGCATTTGAGACAATGATCATAATTATTACATGATTATGGATCATAGGATTATACAGACTATAGTTGGAGCCACGTCACAGTAGTTGTTCTTACAGATGGCTAATAAATCAGATTTATCCCAAACAATTTGAAAGTTACAGGAGCAAACACATGGCCAAGCCATGCTTCTGGCACTTACAGTTGCATGGTGCAATGGAAAAATACCCTGCCAGTCTGTGTCTTAAATTATAAAATTATTAACCTCTTTTCATTCAAATACTTTGCAATTTTTCTGGTAAAATTTTATTTATCTGTCAGTTCTGTGATTCTGTGATTCTCTCAGTGCAGGTAGGTTGGATCAAGCAGTAATAAAACATATCATTGCAACGCTTTCCTAGAAAACAATGTTGAAAATCATGTTTTTAGGCCTATTTTAGAAGATTTATTTGAAACCAGGGGAATTCTCAAGCTGTTTTTCCATGGCTCTCAAGACTAGTTTTACTTCTGAATTTCAATTCAGAATTGAAATTAATAAATTTAGCTGTAAATTAGATTATGTTCGTGTGCTACTGTTTTTTCAACTGGAAATTTACTTTAAAAAATCTAATCATTCACTGAAAATACACTACTGAAATATAGTGATGGTGATGCACCAACATTTGGAAAATTGAGGACTTAAAAGAGTTTTCTCTGAAATCAAGAAAGACACAAGTCTACCTTTTTTTTTTTTTGTCATACTGTAGTAGCTCTTAGTCACAGAAAGTTTTACTGAGATCAAAAAAGGAGACAAGAAAGGACCAGCAGGTGCATGTGTTGTTCTGATGTTAGAATGTCAAGCACGTTGACTAGTTACATGATTTTATAGATATATAGAGATATTTTATATAGACATATAAATATGCACACTAAAAGCATAACAAATGGCAAATATTAACCTGAAATAAACTAAATATCCAGACTTGTGCCCGCTAACATCTGTAATCTGAGGTTTCCAGTGGAAAATCTAACTGTAGCTCAGAGGTGATAAATGGCATTATCAGCCTTTTCTTCATTTCCTATTCTACCAAAATAGCAAAACCAACACTGCATGTGTGTTTGCGTGTCTGTGTATTCCTGGCTTATACGATGCATATATGATTGCATTTGCCATCGTTTCTGAGGACCAATTTTACGTCTCCTTGAGAGGATTAAATATTCAACATTTCATATTGGTAATTTGTAGGTCAACATTTCTTGAGTAAATAGATGTAACAGACTCCATCTTGGTGGACCATCATGGTTTACTGCATCACTACTCCTACATTATTAGTTTTCAGTTATCTGTATCCCTAAATTCAACAGAAGCCGCTTCTCTACTCAAAGATTCACTGAGGTATTATGTAAGAGTTATGGAGTCTGGCAAGTTGCGCACTCACTCTATCACAATATCAAACTTATACATAGCACAGAAAAAATCGTAGTTATGACAATGCAGAACAATGCAAAATAAAGACACAAAAGGCCAAATTCAGTTAAGGATTTGGCTCTCTCCAAATATTTACATTGTAACAGTAACTATGCAGTATGCTTGTTCATATGCATTATCCATCACTTTCACCAGAAGTCCTTGATCAGAACAGATCACACTCAAAACTTGACAAAATATTTCAGATTTTATGGGTTTAGGTGCCCAGCACTTTATATAAGAAATGTGATGAAAAACTGAACTTCCAACAGACATAAGCACATGAACGTTTTAATGGGATTGAATATGAGGAAAATGTTAAAGCTTCTCAATGAAATGTGAATATATGAAATTCTTTGTGTAGCTTTATTGTGTCAAGGCAATACAGATGATCAAAAGATCATTTTGGAAAAGTAAATGTGAGGTAGGATCTCTCTCACTTAACTTCAACCACCAAAACCTCAGGTGCCTAGTCTAACCCAGGCTCCTTTCCCAGGCGGTGGAACGAGCTGGGCACCTCCAAAGGCCAGCTTATCCCATCTTTCTTAAGACATGCTGCTCAGGAAGGGAACCTCACCAAGTAGCAAGGTCAGACATCGTATTTTTAGATGGCTCACGATAGCTCAGTTCCGCTGCCATCCAATCAGTGGAAATTCTGTTTACAATATATCTGAAAATATTGTTCATACTTCCGTATTCACCAGATAGTTTCCAGGAACATACACCTACAGACACTCAGTTTCTGTAGATCGTAAAGCAAAACTACTGACGCTATGTCACAAAGGAACAGGTGAAGAGTTCCCAAAAAAATGGTTTAAAATGCTGCCCCTAGTGGAAACATACAGGGGAACAAGGTACTGGACCACCTTCAGCATTGAAATGCATGGAATCGAGAACACAACATCGGTTGCTGAGAGGCATAACAAACCCTACGTATTTTTTAGAAAAAAACAAACAAACAACAAAAAAACTGTCATATTCTAGAGCTACTTGTGTATTTTATATACTATCAAGCAATGCAAGAGATGTGAATCAAGGAAAGTGAGGAACCACAGACCAACCTGGCTAGCTGTCTTTGAAGCAAACCTCTAAAGCTCCTCTGTTCTTATTTCTTGCTTTGACTCATCTCTGCTATCCAGAACCGAAACGCAAACCACACTTCAAGTGTTGTCAACTAATTTGCAGTATGTCAACTTGTACTTTAATCAGTCTTTTCACTGATGTTAGCTACATAACATGACTCCAGTCAGTAGTTGCTTCATTGACTTTTATCATCTTACGGTCTTGCAAAAATCTATGTACCAATAATTCATAAATGGCATAATCAAACTACTGTATAAATGACCACACATTAATTCAAAATGTGGTCTAAGGTTCTCTCTTCTCCTCTACCTCATCTCAAGTGTTCATTATTATAACTCTCCTCTACCTCATCATTAGTGTTGAGTGTTCATTATTATAACTCTAATGCCCAGGAACGATGGTGATTCATGCCTGTCGCTCTGATAATGGTTGATTTATTCCTCCAATTTTCAAATTACAGGTCATCAATACAGAAAACAATTGGCGTGATGCATGACATGGACTTAAATCACCAGATAGAAACTATTGCTTGTTTTTATCTGGTGACATAACTTGAGCTTAACACAGAGCTGTCACGCCAGCAGATCTGCCGCTAGACTTTTTCTGAGCTTATCCTTTATTTACTGTCCGTGTACGGCCAACAAGCGGTGCATCCGAACTCAGCATTTACGCTGCTGTCCACCACCACACCTCAGCGGCTGCACTCGAAGCCAAGGGCAGAAACTTCATGCAAGAAGCTTCAGCCTTACTTTTAGAGCAGAACAGTGCCGGACAGCACGGAGCAGCGAGTCACCCGCTCCCCATCCCCCGGCAGAGGCACCGGGACCCCCCCACCCCCCCCCAGCGCCACCCCCGCCCCCGTGCCCTACCTGTCTGCAGGGACACGGCCGTGTGCTCCCCTCCGGCCAGCGGCTGGATGCGGAGGTGGTACCAGGTGCCGGCCTCCAAGCCCTGCAGGCTGCAGCCGTAGGAGCCGTCGCTGCCGCGGGCGGGCAGGCAGGCGGCGGGGAGCCCGTCCTCGGAGCGCCCGCTCAGGCTGAAGTTGCAGGCGGGGCCGCGGGCTCGCCAGCGCAGCCAGGCGCCCTGCCCGGCCACCCGCCGCTCCGTCAGGTTGGCGCTGCACCCCGCCGCCTCCCCCAGCGCTGCCTGCGGGGAGAAGGCAAGGGGAGCGCGGTGAGGAGGAGGAGGAGGAGGAGGCGCTGCGCGAAGCCGCCCCGCCGAGCGCTGCCCCCCTCCACGCACCCCCCCCCCCCCCCCCCCATCCCAACCCCGCTTCACCTCGCTCAGGGCCAGCGCCACGCACAGGGCGAGCCCCGCTCCATGGCTCAGCATCGCCGCCCGCCTTCAGCCGCTCCCCGCGGGGAGGGGGGCGAGAAGCCGAGCGCGCCCGGCGGGGTCCCGGGGGCGCCCCCTCCGCCGGGCCGCCCGCCTGCTGCATGCGCCGCGGGACGCCCCGGCCGCCTGCCTCGCTCCCTCCCTGCCCGCCTGCGCCGGGGGGCGGCGGCCGGGGCCGGGGCCGGGGGGTGCGCGGGGGCTGCCCGGCGGCCGGCCGGCGGCGGCTGAGGAGGAGCAGGGGGGCGGAGGAGGCGGGGGAGGCGGCCGCCGCTTCCCACGCTGCCATTCTGACCCGGGCTGACTCCGCCGGAGCCCTCCGGCCGGGCTTCCGCAATCAAAAGGCGATTTCCTCGCCGCCCGAAGATGGGGAGAGGAGAGGGGGGGATGGAGGGGCTGGGGCGGCGCCGCCCCGCGGCACGGAGCGGGGACGAGCCGCGACCCCCGGGTCCCCGCGGGGCGAGGGTCGCCCTCCTGCCCGGGGCGCCACCCCCGCGGCCGCCCCTCGGTCCCTCCTTCCTCCCGGGGCCTCGCTGCGCCCCCCCGGCTTTCCCCCCTCTCCCACCTCCCTCCCTCCCTTCCTTCCTCGCCGCTTCCTCCCTCTCCTGATGCCCCCCGGGGGGCTCCGCGCCCCTCGCCCCCTTCAGGCGGGGCGGCCGCCATTTCGCGCCTCGCCCCGCGCCCGCCTCACGCCCAGCGCCTCACGCCTGCCCTGCCTCCTTCTGACCCCAGCCAGCCCCAAAAGTCCCTCTCAGCGTCTTTTTGTGGGACAACCCGGCAGCCCGAGGGGCGTGTGGGGTTTGCTCTGGACCACCGAGGCCTCTGCCCGCTCCCTGTGACACCATGACCACAGCCATGAGGCCAGGAGCACCCTGGCAGCGCTCGCCACCACCTATGCACAGCGGAGGAGTAGGTCGTGTATCAGTGCCCAAGCTCTTTGTTTTGCTCTGCATCAACTTCTGTCCTTGAAACAATTCCCCGGAATAACTCCCAAGCTAAAATTACACACTAGCAAAGGCAAAGAAACCTCTGTTTTTAGACAGCACACGACAAGCTGTGCGCAATTTCAAATTCGGCTCTAGTTGCGGCACAGCTCTCTGTTTCTGTCATGCACACCCATTTCCTTTTATTTAAGTTTTCAGCCTTATAAAGCTCTTATGCATGTGTATGCAGGGTGGGGTGATGGAGGAGAAACACAGCTAAGATTTTTTCAGACCATCAGATACTCAGATAAGCGATAACTTAGCAACTACCGAGTAAATTTGTGGCTGCATACAGGGGGAGGATTTCATCATTTACTTTCTTCACATGGGAGTGGCACTTTTCTGCATCTTTCTGTCCTGCAAGATGTACACAGAAGTTTAACTTCGAAAAGCAGCATCTCTAGCAAATTCAGTACCATCCCTGTTTCGCTTTTGCCCCATTTTGATATTTAGGGAGAAAAGGTGCTAGCACTTAAAAAGGCTACTCTGCCTTTCAGGGAACTGCTACTGTAGGATTTGGGGGGCCCTTAATCGGTCAAACAAGATATAAATATCTGAAAATGCTTAGCTCTTATTCTTTCATTCAGAAACCAGAGGTCTCGGCACCCTCGAGTGGTGACTTGGACCTGTGGAAAGCTTCATTGGTCTCTGGAGTTTCATGCCTCGTCCTAGGGACCCAGCACAGAGAGTACTGTGCTTTACTCTGCAAAGGCTCAGGATGACTGATAACTTTAGGATCAATAATCTTACTTGATGTTATTAATATATATTGATTATTATGTCATTGTCAAGCCCATTGCAGAACAAGATATCTCCTGGAAGAAATGTTTTACATACTTCAGACAAAAGGAGTACCTCTAAGAGCTATTACAGTGGTAAAAAATCTGTTGACAGAAAACACAAAGTGTGTGTATTGGATGTAAACTGGTACTAAAACTATAAAAGTGTCTTGTAATCAGCTTAAAGTGAAAGATTTTTGCAGCATAAAACCATCTTTAGACAATTGTGTTTTAGGGACCTAACGGCATAAACTATATCAACACTTTCCCAGCACTGGAGAATAGAAAATATGAAGGTTTATCAAGATGTTTGGATCACTTCAGACTCCTCTCTGAAAATGAGAATATTCAGAGCAAGCTGCATTTTCTTGGAAAATTGGAGCTTGCATTTTAGGGACTTTTAAATGCATATGCATAACCTGAAATAGATAACTCAGACATATAGGTGTAAATTAGTTAGGTAGATGTGATACATGAAAGAAAAAAAAAAAATCAAGTCTGTGCACACTTATAGAATTGAGAAAATAAATTTAACCTATCAAAAGTGAAATTTCAAGATTCTTGGAAATGTCTGTCTGCCTTCTCCAGCTGACATAAGATAATGTGCGGAGAAAAGGTATATTGCTGCTTCTCAGCATTGCCCGTAATTTTGAAGTTTCTACTTTATTTCCCTTATTATTACTATCATAAAATCTTTAAAACTACCCTCTTATATAGTTGGAAAATTCAGTTTTATGGGGTTTGAGACTTCTTTCTGTACATTATACACTACAAGACTGCTCTGGGGGTAATGTCTGCCACAGACGTCCATGCCAGCACTGGAATAGAACAGGAGGGATCCATCATTCACTGGTGGCAATGTATGTATATAGAATAGCCAACATAATATGAGCAATTATTTCCAGAATGGTATTGAATAGATGGGCTTTTAGCAAATCAACAGCCACACAGCCTTTAACACTTACTGATCTGTGTGGCAAGCCAAGAAACTAATTAAAAAAAAAAAAAAAAAAAAGGAATAAGAAAAAGAAAAAAAAAAGAAGTGGAAGTGAGCTTTGGGAGTGGCCGGACATGTCTCTAATAGCAGGCTCCGAAGTCTCTTTCAGACACTTTCCCAAGGTTTCCTGACTTTTTTTTTTTTTTTACACCAACTTCTCTCTCTGCCTCTCTAATCAAGAGGAAATGGGCTTTGCATAGCTTTTGTCACGGCTTGAAAGTGCAAGCTGCAGTTTTACTTGAAATCCAAGGCTGCTCTAAACCAAACATTTTGTGTGATTGAAGTGTCACCATTGTCCCCTTGGAACCGGTGTGCTCACAGCCAAATAACATCAAGGCTTTAGTTCTACAAACAGGAGGACCTGGCCTGGGGCAGACGCAGTTCACGGGAAGGATTGTCTTCCTAACAGCCCTTATCAGTCTACCTGTTTTCAAAGTATCACATTAACTCCGATTAATCTTTTAAACATCTCTGCTAGCTTGACAAAGATGTTTTTAATTCCACTCTAAGGACAAGGAAGCTGAAAGACGGAGGCCAAAAACATTTCAGTTTGTATGTCAGAGGATCTGATGGAGTACCTAGATTCAAATGTCCAGACCTGGCTGGAGGCTCCAAGGGACAGATACTTGTGATTTATTTTTTTAATTTATTTTTTTAATGGTGATGCCTAGCATGCTTATCATCAGGAATCTGGTTTTGAAGCTTTGAACTAAGCAACCTGCTCAGTGGAAATTGTGTGAATGAGGAGATGGGCTGGGGTAGGAGCACAGGAGGTGGGAGCTTCAATGCAAACAGCGCCTTTTCTCCAGCAGCACTGGGACTTCAGTAGGAGTGCTGGAGGCACTTTGGGTAATAACGTATTCTATAGGGTATTTCCATTTGGAGGAGACAGATATTCTGTGCAGGAGGTTTGTGTATGAGCAGAAGGCATGGAGAAATCCATGCTGTGACAGGGACCATAAATGTTCAAATTAGTAATTTTGGCCAGCATAGTCCTGGGTAACACTACTTCTTCTCTCCCCCTGTCTGAAGGAGTCTCTAGTGACACTGTTTGAACCAGAATGTACAGGATTTCCTTAGAATAATCAGGATACGTTGAAGAATGAGCTCCTGTTGAAGACTACTCCATCCCACAGCCCTCCTAAACACAGAACATATTTCTGTCTCATCCACGGTAACACTGACACCCAAAGCAGTCACTGACACGTTTGCCTACCCCAGTACATTGTGGGGTCTCCTGGACAAGAAGCTACAGGGAAATTAGGGATTTTTAGTTCTAACACCCAAGTGTCAATATCAATAAAGTGGCCAATGATCTCCTCAGTGCTTTAGGTCTAACTGCCTGTGGACATTTTGCCAATGATGATACCAGATTTGTTCTCAAATTACTAAATTGTGACTCGCCCACAGAAAACTCCTAAAGGAGTTCACAAAGCAGACTGTTTCTTACAGCATACTTAGAGCTAGACCCTCGTGTCACGCAACAAACCAACGGCAGAGGCTGTCACTGGGAACAGATACCTCAGCTCCCGTCTCTCCTGCTACACCCATGAGCTTCCCACTGCTCCTCACGTATCCTGAGCATTTTCCCTGGAGCTCCGAGATTTTCCCAGTGCATTGTGCACACCACGATTGTGCTGTACGGAAGGGGAAGATTTTTTCTGCAGCTGGACTTCTAGCAAAGGGGACTATCAGCATGAACAAAGAATCCCATCAGAATATAGAACAAAGCTGAGTCCTGCAGCTGTTTTTCCTTCTTTCCTTTTTTTTTTTTTTTTTTTTTTTTTTTTTTTTTTTTTTTTTAAGTCTATGAAGCATCCACCTGTAATAGCTATCAGGCTCCACAGAGTGGAGCAGGCTTAATAAAAATCAATCAATACCTCCTCTGCCTTACCTCCTCTGTTGTGCTAGGGTTTTGAGGAGTAGTTGTTGGGATCCAGGGTTTCTCTGTTACGGCAGACTTGAGGTCGAAGTAGAGGTTCTCAATTAACTTCTTACTGACGTGTTCAGTCACATTGCTGACGAACACCTCCGTGCTACTCTCCGGCGGATTTTCAGGCCTAGAGGTGACAGTGCTTAAAGGGGAGGATGTGGCTGTAGTACTCCGCACAGAAGTGTCTGCATCTTGGAGATCTAAGATAAATGAAGGAAAGTGATTAAAATCAGCTCTGCATTTTTATAACCGGTTCTTTACGTGCCTATAAATGGGGTTGAAAAGGCTTCTAAGTAGTTTAAGTGCACCAGTCAGCTCTGGAGTTTCTTACTTTCAGTACAAATATTATTTTGTGTCAACATCAGCTTTTGTGCAAAAGAAAAGTACAGAAGAACAAATATCCCGAACATTCACACCATTCACTTTAAAAGCAGTCCGTCGCTGGGTCCAAAGCAAAGAGAAAGGCTGTGTTTTGTCATTAGCAGCATGGTGTTTTCACTCATTGCTTTTTAACTTACATCAGTTTTACCAAACAGCCCACAATTTCAGCTTTACATGGCCAATAAAAAGTCCAGGGTTTACGGACACGGGACAGATTCTCATCTGCCTCTTGTTGGTGTAAGCTCAAATCATGGCTTTATTTGGGATACCGATGTGTCTTGCACCCGCATGGGACATTTCTCTTGCATTTCAGGTCTGCCCCATGCAGACACCACGCTAACCCCTGGCTGCTCCCTTCCCAAGGTTCAGCTAACAATGGTATCAGTGAACTAAAGTGCCTGCAAATATAACCGTGGCTTTGCATTTTTAGTCACGTATGCTTCGGAGAACGCCAAAGTTGCAATTAGAGCGCAGGAAAGATTTTACTACACATTTTTCCTCCCCATTTTCACGGCTCTTCCTCCCCATTGGTATGCATTTAATATCCTTTCTTTGTGGCTGGGAGGGCAGGGTTCAATCCGTGGTGGCCTCTACATCTGGTAGCATCACATTTCAGCTCAGCGATTGGAGTCGCTCGCTGGCCCCTTCTCACAAAAAAGCTGCCCTGCCATCGCTGCAGCACCGCTCGTGTGTGTTGGCCCAGCGCCCAAGACACTTTGTCTGTCCTTGAACTGGGGTCTCCAGCATGACAGAGCCTTGTTTTGCTGCTGAGCCACTGGGCTGGCTGCCATTTACAACAATTTTAGCTCACAAGTCCTCTAAAAGAAAAAAAAAAAAAAAGAAAAAAGTAATGACTGTGTTAAATTGAAGCAGAAGCTTACAAATGTAATTACTTGGTGGGCAATTATGTCTTAGCAGGCCGATGTGTGATTACCTCTTTACCCAAAGGATCGGTGGGTAAACTTATATGAAGTCATTATTATTTTTTTGCGTATATGTGTAAATATGCGTGTTAACATGATTATTTACTGAAACTCACAGTACTCTCGTTCACATCCACAGTTACGATCTAACTGTGTTTCTCTGGAAATAAAAACGACCAGGTATCCAATTCATTACAAAAATTGCTGATCAAATATTTTTCCAAATCAAGGCACTGAAAATAATACTATAGACCTAATTCTGCTCTCTTTTACAATGAAATAACCCTTTACAGTGCAAAGGGTTTTGTCAGACCCTCAGGTCTGCTCCAACACTGTGTGATCATCCTCCTGCTGCTGCTGCATGTGCAGGATCCCCCGCAGGGTGCCTATGGTGTGAAGTCTGCTGTGGTCCCACACCACAACACCTTCATGTCCCACATCAAAAGGATGGAGAAGAGTCTGTCGGCTCAAGTTGTCATCAGCTACTGCAGTAAGCCCTTCAGCTGACACAAGTCCAGGCTTAGTCTCAGGTCTTTGTTCCTGGGGATCTCCTGTTAGCTGGGGGTCTCTGAAAGTCTGCAGTAGGCAACCAGAAATGACAGCCCCAAGGACTAGGACAGAATTAGGCCTGCTGGCTCCGTGCCTCTCAGATATCTCCAGCTTCAGCAGGGAGTAGGCTGCTGATAGAAAGATAGCTTTAACAAAAAGGACATCTGAGTGGTCAGCAGACGCTTAGGAAAAAAAGGCCGCGCAGCGAGGTTCCTAAATATAGATTTACACACCCAACTTAAAAGCACATTTGGAAAAAAAAAAATCTTGGCTTTCTTTACAGACAAATAGCAGCTATTCCAACAGGAAGACGCTTACATTCCTGTGCCAATTGTGTTTTAGGAAAGCTGCTGCTCTGTAAAAGGGACAACGGTGCTGCCAGAGGCACCTATGGGGCTGGCATCCAGTGGGTAAGTGGCACTCCTGGTGCAGGAGCCGAGGGGAGAGCCTGACCCAAAAACCCCACTGGCAGCAAAACACTTGGCCCTCAGAAATGTGCCACCAGCCTGAGGAGGTCCCATGAATGAACAGTCACTGCACCACCTGGCTCCTTATTGTAAGGTAAAGGATCTCTCCAGGCAGAGGCTGACAACCGACGACCTGCAGATGGAAACGACTTGAACATAGCACTGGAGCTTCAGGTATACATACCAGCACTTCTCATCCATGCTACACTGGATTAACAGGGTCCAAATCTGCCCTCACTTCAAGCAAATGAGGTTTTCTATTATCCTTCTAAGGAAAGCCACTACGGCCCTAGCCTAAAGGCCCTCACATCCCTTCTTCAGCAGCAGGCACTTACGGAAGAAAACTGTGTATTATAAGATCCCAGCACGTAGATTTCTGCACAACTTTTCTGCACAAATTTCTATCCAGAAAAAAACCTCACCTCCTATCTGTACAGCAGCAATGTACACAGGAATTGCAACAGTGGGATTTCTCGCAAGTGTTTAACGTTGTTCTGGCAGTCTCTGTGGAAATCACTCATGAAACCGTTCACGGGAGCAGGGCTGCAGAGCTGACACTGATCACTAGTGGCTGGATGATGTACAGCGTGTGAACTGTAATCATCACTGCACTGTAATCACCAGTAGCACACCCAGCAGAAATTATGGCATGACGACTGAGCACATATTTCGTCCATGGGATGTACTGCAGCATCTGCACAGCAGCAGGATGCTTACACGACAAGGAAATCCATACACCATGGATGCACGATGAGCAAGAGCGCCGTGCGTCCATCCCTGGTTACTCGTCGGGTACTGAGAACCTGGGGTGGTGCCTTCAGACTCGGGTGAGCCAGCGTGGGGCAGCTTTCTGAAACTGCTTGCATCCCACCAGTCTGCCCACCCCTTAAAGCACAGCTTCAGAAAATGGAGGCTGAATTGCTTCTGAAACACAAATGATTCAGATATTGCTTGTATAAGAAAAAAAAAAATGCTGCGTAAGGCTGAATCTGACTTGCTGACAGCAAGATTTTAAACTTGAAGGGGTTGTTCTAAGATCTCTGTACATGCAGGAAAATGGATTATCTTTCTAGCTGTCTACTAACTCATAAATAGACTGCAAAAAATAAAGGCTCTCTTTTTCCAGAAGGAGCTGAGAAAAAATGGTCAGCCACACATTGCTTTGACCAAAGAAAGAAGATTCAAGCATTTTTTTTAGTATTTCATGGGTTCACATAGATGTTAGCAAACTCTTTTACTTACAAAACCCTATAAAATAACACCTTAGGGAGATCAAAACAGGTTTAACTGAATGTTTTTTAGGAAAAATGTTTTGAGTCAATTCAAAGGTAGAATGAATATGCTCACTCTTCCTGGTCTTTTTCATTCTGGAGAAAAGTGTAAAGGGTACACATACAAAAGCCCAACTTGTTATGAACCCATGGATGGATTGTTGTAGTTATTGACAACAATGAAGGTGTAGAAAAATGAAGGCCGAGAGATACTAACATGATTGCAAAAAATATTAGGAGTTGCATCTTTTTCTATGTGTCTGCCACCTTTCCTTGGTGCTGCTCTTAGATATTTGGAAGAAATTATTCACTGTGAGGGTGGCGAGGCCCTGGCACAGGCTGCCCAGAGCAGCTGTGGCTGCCCCATCCCTGGAGGTGCTCAAGGCCAGGCTGGATGGGGCTTTGGGCAACCTGGTCTGGTGGGAGGTGTCCCTGCCATGGCAGGGGGTTGGAACTGAGTGGGCTTTAAGGTCCCTTCCAACCCAAACTATCTGTGAGTCTGTGATACTGCTGCTCGGCTGTTTGGAGCATGCTCTGAGCACGCACTGCTCTGGTCTCCTTTTCGTTCCATCCCACCCACTGATGTGAGCAACGGGATGTGAGCTGAGTAAGCTCATGCTCAGACTTCCTTGTCTATTTTATTTTATGTCTTTGTAGTCTTTGTAGATCCCACTATGGCTTTTAAGTACCCGGCACATATCAGTGAATAACAAAGCCATGCTCCTCCACAAAGTCAGCTTCTCTTCTGAACGGGGCATAGTCCCGGTAACCACACTTGTAGGGTTTTGCAGCTACACTTACTTCAGGAGATGTCCCGACTGTCTATGATACAGCAGAAGGGAAATGCAGCACAGAGTATTACATTACAGATCAGTTCATGTCACCTTCTCTGTCCACACTGCTCTACAGGCTGCATGTCACTCTCTGGAGCTCAGTGAGTAATTTCAGCATACGCCTTTCCCTCTTTGAAATCATTCTCCACTGACTGAAAAATTTTTGGTCTGCGGTGGTTTTGAAGTTTGTTGATAATATTTGAGGTGCCAGACGGCATTGCCTCTGATCTGTAATTGCATATTTTAGTGAAACTAATCTTCCCAGAACAAAAAAGACTGGTGAGAATTGCTCACCCTTCTCAGAAGTGACAACAGCATTGTTGTGTTTTATTTGCGATGCCCTGGGTTATCTGCTATTTGCATGCAACGATTTTTGCTCTTCTCAGGCATAAGTGAAGATCTCAGCCCCTCTCAAATAACATAGCCTGTAGTTTGTAATGATAACATAATTTACTGTGCACAAAGTTCCTGTGCAAATATTTAATACTTCCAAATACAAAATAGGAGCATGAGAGTCCTTTGAGTCTGCCAGTTCTCTGTGTGTAAAACCATACTTTGCCTAGTTTTCCACTATCCTTATGAGGACACTTCCAACTACTCGTTGATTATCATAATTAACATTCAGAATGTACATCTCCTTCTGTCCCAGACACATTGTGCTTCCAATGAGTTGAAGCTCTCTTTTCTTTTTCTGCCCTGCTCCTTAGGTGTGTTCTGTTTCTCCAAGTGCCACCACTCCCTCATCATCCTGCCTTCGTCCAGCTCCTCCATGCTTTCCTCCTCCCTGTTTACACTCCTCTTCCTTCTCCTGGATCCTGGACTTAGGGGAGCTCTGACCCCAGGTTCCTGCTGCTGAAAAGAAGGCCCTAGCTCTTTTGGGACTGTGCATCTCTCCGCCCATAATCTCCTCATGAACATGATGAGAACCGAAGTCTCACCATCTCAATCAAGGGAGATGCTACCTGGCGAGCCTTCGTCGTGTCAGCTGTTTCAGCCAGCTGCCAGAATCAGCCGTGGCTTTGCGTGAGACAGGCTGTCTGCTGCTAGACTTAAAGTGATCTCTGGCTGAACAAAGCTGGGATACACGTGTAAACTGATCGTGATTTCCACAGAGTCATTTAGGTCAGGATTGTAGCAAAAACTATATACCCAAACACATCTCAGACGTCTGTTTTGAAATCCAAATCCAAGCCCAGACTTTACCCAAGCTCAGAAAACTCACGCTTTGCAATTGAAGTAGCTCCAGTACGAAAAGGTAGTTGCAGATGTTGGGTTTGGAGCTTGTACTTAATCTGAGCTGATAAGGTGTTTGGGATGTAATTCAGTAAGTTATTCCTTTGTGAAAATATTTCTACTTTTTTTATGAGTACTATGAAAACAACAAGGGTAAATTATAATAAAATATGGTGTTACTCAGGAATAGAAAAACATACAGCCATTTCAGCTCCAAAGACTTAGCTCAGTTTTTTACTATCTTATCTAAATATAGACCAAATATGTTATTTTAGGCTGATCCACAGCAGCTTTCAGTGAAATTAGACAGATGTGTTTGGAAGACTAATTTTAAGAATTCAACATTGAAATTTTTGATACTCATATGACCATTGAGACCAGCACTGTTGGCATTTTTTTTTCTTGTAGTACTTATCCTTATTATTTTAAAAAATGCAGCTCTTTGCACTACTTCTGTCCTATATGAGCTTCTTCTTACATACCTAGAGTTCTTAGTTAGGTACTGTGGATCATAATGTATTGTTGATTTCTCAGCTTCCCAGAGCTGTCCAAAAGGAGATAACTGATACAATGAGACTCTGAAAGTTGAACAACAGGCTTCCTTACGGGGAGAATTTCAGGAAAATTAAGGTAAATTCATTAAAGAACTGTGCACAGTAAATAGATGAGAAGGTGTTTTGATACTACATGACAATTTTCTAACTCAGTTCTCATTGGTCTTAAATTGCTCCTCCTCTGAGGATGAGTAAGAACAGGATGCAAGGTTTTAAATGTTAGCTATGCTTTAGCCAGCTATCTACAGAAATTAATAGTGCCTGGGTCTTCATGGTGTCTTTGAGTAAGCAAGCCATTCTTACCCTGTAATCAGGACTTCAAATGATTTTGCATTTTTAATCTCTAAAATGTATGGGAGGGCTGGGATGGCATCTTGGCCAATTTTCCATCCCCTGATTCTGCAAGCTGTCCTTTTGGACCTCCACTTGTGTGAGTAGTCTTGCTGTTGTGAGCAGATTTCTACAAGTGCAAATTGGGTGAAAAAATTGATATCCAGCCTTACAAGGAATGGGAGCATCAGCTGTCAGTCATGCCTCAAGATTCTCAGGTTAGAAAGAAGAAGCAATTTGTTTCAAACATTCTGAAAACTTGGCCATGTACAAAAATATTGGATCACGAAACATTTTTGAAATCCTGTAAAGACAAGAATAAATGGTGCATTTCCCAGTAAAACACTTAGCTGTGCAGGTTGCTCTTATTTACCATGAAGAACAGCTTAAAAGTGTGCAAGTAGAATATCAAAAGGATGAAATTGTCGGAATGAAGGATTGACAAGAGGACATCAAGGAAAACATTATTAAGTAATATTCAAACCATTCTACCTTCCCTTTTGATGTGGATATGTAAACATAAAACTTCACAGGTCCAGAAGGATGTGCACAGACCCATTCATATCAAAGTGTTATTGCAAGAATTTCTGAGATTTTTGATTTAGATCATTATTTTCAGGATTTTGACTGTTCTTACAGATATTTCATTTAAAGGCAGAGTGACACTGTGTAAATGCATGAATGTGTAAGCCATATGGCTCTTCTAATCATGGATTAATGATTCTTCTAATCATGATTTGGGTTAATCAAAGCAATAATTATATTTGATTTTCAGATGTCTTCTTGCTCTTGAAAGATTGAATATGCATTTGGATGATAAAATGAATGGGGAGGAGAAGGACTTGTACACATCCATATTTAAAAAACTATTAGGAATTATAACCCACATTTCTGTTTAAAAATGTAAAAGGAAATGACAAAATAGTGAGCTGAGATTGCACATAAGCCACTTTGATCCAAAGATTGGGAGTAGAGAAGAGGAGGGACATCCTGAAAATGCAAAATGGCTTTACAAAACACACCAATTGTCAGCTGTTTCTTTTGTTCTCTAAAAGCATTTTTGACTATGAAAAATGCTTTTCCATATGAATAAAACAACATAGTTTGTAACATTTGATTAAATATAAAAGAGACATTTTTGCTACCAAAACTTCCAGGATACTTCCTTGAAGGCATAGCTCACCTTGCTTTGAGCACAGGTTTACATAGACAGGTTTTCCCATCTCTCTGGCTTCAAGCTGCATCCACGTATGAAGATATTTCTTACTCTGCTTGGCCATTACCTTCTGACCTTGCTTTGTGAGAAAGAGTGAGCTGTTGGCCACCTTCAGGAGCCCGTCCTCCTCGTGGCAAGTCCACCTGACTGCCTGAGAGCAATCAACGATGATGCTGCGAGACGACAGCGCGGAGCGCGTGGAGATGCTCAGGCACTGGCCAGATTTCACGTGGAGGAGCCTGTCGTCGGCCATCCACTGCCACTGCTGGTTGGGGCTGGTCATACTGCACTTTTCCATAATGACTCCTTTCTTTTCTGAAAGACACTGCTGTTTCTGCACATGGATAATCAGAAAGCCCTCTGGAAGAGGAAAATCCCAGAGAAACACAATAGATTACACATGGTTATTTAACAAAAAGCAAATTCTTGATGATTAAAAATATGTCAGTGAATAAAGCTCTCTTCCCACTTTCTACACATTGAACTTTTCATGAACTTTCCTTGTGCTGAACCTCTTTAAAAGAACACCAAACATACAACCCGCATGATGCAAACACTGTTTCATGGTAATGTAAAGAGTGAGGATGCAAAAAGCAAACTGTTGTGACAAAGCTCACCTTGACCTTCATTATATGTAAAAATGAAACAAACAAACAAATGAAAAAAAAACAACACAAAAAAACACCAAAACCTGTATATAAAATAAATCCAAGAACTTCTAACTTTAAATACCAGTTCTAAATATTGCACTTCCTCTGCTTGAAAGCATATAGAGATCTACAAAAGCTCTCAAGTCCTTTTTTTTTCCAGTTTTATGGCACAGTCTTTTTACAATCTAATTTACTGCCTGCAAATTGTTTATTAAAACTCAGTGTTAGTGAAGAAAACATATAAAAGGACATTCCCAGATCTGTGTGTCCCTCAGTGCCCATGCCTTACAAGAATGGAGGCTCTTTACTGATAGGAAGTACATCTCTTACAGGATTTACTCCAATGTCTCTGGCTGTTAGTTCTGTGACCGCCCTGATTCACACCAGATCAGCTCTTTGTGCCACCATACTTTAAAAACATACAACAAATGCTTAAATGAGCAGAACTACAACTCATTCATCAAAAAGCCCCGAGGTTACCGATACAAAACCCATACGTGTCACAGAGCGCAGAACTGGATGTTTCAAAGGCAGCCCCTCTGCCCCATTTTTCTCTTTTTATAATGTGTTGCTCAAACATTTCCAGCCTCATTAGTTACAAGGTGATAAAACCAATTCCTATTTCCCTCGGTTGGGGTTTTTCACCCCTCTATTTTAACAGTTACAGCTAGTTTCTAACTACGCATCACAGAAAGCTCCTGCCTCTGGAATTTTCACAAAGTAGGACAAAAAATAGGAGTTTCCCTTTCAAAGAGCTTGTCCCAAAGCTCAACCCCCGGATTGTCTAGCATGAGATCTTCTTAAAAAAAAATAAGAGTTATATCCAGCATAGAAAAAGACAGTTTATTTTCCTGTGGAAAGAAATCTAAACAGAACAGGCTACGTTGGCCCTGCCCCCCGTTCCTTTTGTATGGACTCAACCGAAGAAGTGACCTGGATTTTGTAAGTCACCGGCTGCCCCAGAGGGGCAGAAAGACCAATGCAGTGGAGGGGAGGTGGGGAGAGACACTTACCTGAGGACATCAAGGCAAAACAGGTAAAAACCAGGACGTGAATTAAAGAATCCATTTTCCCTCTAGCAACTCCCCACGCTTCTCTTAAAAAAAAAACACCTCAGATAAGTGAAGCGAAGGCTAGGAAGGAAATGTGCCTTCACAGGGGGAAAAAGTCAGTGACGAGCACTTCCTTCTATTCAATTGTTTTGGGGAGTTTTGCACCACTTCGTCGTTTCATATGATTCTTCAGAATTTACTAGTTGCTTTATTTTGGAAAAATACAAATACGTGGGGCACTAGAAGAGATGGCGATGAATCTGTTTAGACTAAAAGTCCAAAGAAAAGGGATTGTACTTTTGTGTAATGTGTTGCCTGTGAAATTATGAGTCCACAGGTGACCTGGATGGTATTGAATAGGTATATACTGTATTATCCAGGGAACGCACACACATTTCTTTTGATATGTAATCAACAAACTCCTGATAATGATATTTGTAGCTCCATAAGTCCTAAAAGCCAAGAAGACAGGGGGAGGAGGAGGGGAAGAGGAGGAGGCAGAGCTCTGAGGTCTGTACTGGGTCTTATACAAACTCCCCTGAGGACCCAGTGATGCTGATGTTGCCTTCAGCAGGTGATCCGCTTCACTCAGTGTCAGTAGGAGCTTGCCTGTGTCATCTGGATTGAGTCTCCAGCGGTCTGAAGCCTTGGGGGATCTAACCAAATTGTACTGGTCTGTTTTGGGGGTACAAGAGTGTGTGCCGCATTACTCAAAGCAAAAATAGAGACTTCAGTAAGTATTTTATATCAAGTGTAATTTATTAGCAGTATGAAGCAAAGTCAAAATCACTGCATTAAAAACTCATTATACCCTGTGAACAGACCTCCCAGTGCTATAAGTCATAATGCCAACTTTGAATTTCTCTTAAAAGCAAATTCTTACTGAGCAGTAAGGAAACAGTCATAGCAGCATTTTCTTTTTTGTATAACCTGTCGTGGAACAGTCCATACCACTAAAGGCATCTATCTCACATTGAAAGAGATAGAGCAGATAAACAAGATAAGCAAAAAATCCCATATTAATAAAAGACGGACAAATATTTAAAATCCTTACCATTTAATATATGCTACAAAGTTTCTTTCAAAAGTAAAGTGACTTACACAATTTACAAATACACTGGATTTGGGTCTGTAGCAGAAGCATGTTCTAAGACAATCAACAGTATAGGGTAAATACGTACACACTGAATAACAGACATTGTGCTCTGCAACTGCTCTGTAAGACCTACAGTAAATACACATTTAATAGTTAATAGTATGAAGAACATATATTTCCATATAAAATATTGACTGCTTTTGAATATTTTCAAAAACAAGACTTTTATCTCATCTTCTTTTTCAATTTTTTTTAAATCCATAATTGAACACTTGCAATTTTAGCAGCAAGAATATTATGTGGCCAAGAAACAAGCTCACCACATAATCAGTAATAGCACTTTACAGTACAGTTGACAGTCCATTCACAAGACAGTTTGCAAACGCTAAAGCATTTATACACTTGAGAAACATTTCTTCTGTAGAAGTTCCAATGTCCAGCTGACTCCAGCAGTAGCACATACATACATTCCATACGGCAGATACCAGTATTACAGAATTAACCCACCTTTAGATATATACGTGAAATCCATGTGTAGTTTCAGCACGGTACCTTCTTTATAAATCATTTTTGGGAAGCTCACAATACATTCATATACATTAAGGGTCCAGCAATCTTTATACTCTTGCCAAACTGTCCACAATCCTTCAGAAGTTGGCTTCAAAGCCATTCTTCCCACTGCAGTAAACTTCTTGAAGAAGCTGCTGGTAGGTAATGAAATAAATTACCTCAGGAGACTGACATTCGGTTTTACCCTCTTTGTCTTCACTGGACAGCTTCTGCAGAAAGTCTGCTTTCATACAGACTCAGTGCATGGTGCACAAATTCGTACTGTTCACTGGTCTGAACCATTCCACCCCTGGAAAGGAAACACAGCAGAGTGAAATCTTATTTCTTACAAATGCAACAACCTCCTGTCCATGCCAGTCCCATCTCCACCTGATAACGCAAGGACTTTCCTCAATGTTTGACTTAGAGTTTGCTTGAGTAAGTGGGAGAATTGCCTGAGCAGAAGTACATTCTTCATGCCTTACATGTACAGCATGAACTATCGGTCCCGATACCATCAGAGTAAGAACTACAGAGAAGAAACACCTGGCACGGTTTGCATTGTTAAAACCTACATTTCAAATTCAACACATTCATAGAGAGATTCATTCAGACATTTGGGCAAGGAGGACCAGGTACAAGGAACCATCATTACCATTGATGGAGCAAGGCAATATTCAGAATCTGGCCTTTCTCTTTTGTCCTTTACTAAAAATGTAACCTTCGTTGACCCTCAGATTGCCTGTACAGAGAACAGCTCTTCCTGTCCTCTTTCTAACGCCTACAATGCATCCTGTCTGAACAGCAGCCACCTAAGAAATTTTACAGCAGTGACTCATTTTAGCACCAACAATACAGCAGAGTTTAACTTGACCATAAAAAGGACTAGTAACAGCCAGACTGGGTTAGATGCCTACATTTAATACATTCAACCGATTACAATCCCTTTTTCAGGTCAAACTGTGAGGATCAAGTCCCACATGTCCAGTGCCAACTGCAGTGAGGTAGGAAGGGGATGATGTCCTACAGGAGGTAGGCATGATATTTACTATGAGTGTTACCATTCAGCTCTAAAATTGAACAGAGCCTCATTCTGACAGCACTAATGTCTTTCAGATCTCACTTCTCATCGAATGAAGGCCTAGGTTTACTTAATTCCACTTTGTCTCACCTGCCAGTGTAGTCAAAGCAACAAGCTCATCCTCAGCTTACCCTGGAGCAGCTACTTATCTTTGTGGGGATGAATGGACTTAGAAGGAAGGATGACATTAAGATGCGTATTGTGTCTGGCATAAGCTAAACCTTCACTACTGCAATGAAATTCAGAGGGGGATTTGGATCCAGAGCGATGTAGAAGCCAGGCAGCTTACAGCAGGTCTGACAGACTCCCATGCGATCGCTTTCAGGGGTAGCAGCAACAAAATGGTCTACCAATACAGAGCTGTGTGAAGAACGGCAACACTGCCTCAACAGATGCTGTCCTTTATTATTAGAGAAGTTCACCGACAACCATAAGGCCCTTTTACTTTCCCCAGTACTGCCTCTCCGCTTTGCCAACAAAGACATCCACACATTCATAACCCCTGGCTGCCTGCAGCCGCTCTCCTCTGCACTCGTCTCTTGCTTGGAGATCCAGTGAGCGTCTAAAGGTGCCGGGGGAGCTTTGTTCTGGTCCTCCGTGCTGCCTGGCCTCCTTCCTTCCTGCTCCCTGCTGCGTCCTGCCCGGCCCACGCAGCCCCTTCCCAGCTGCTCTCGCTCCGTGTCCCCCAGGACATGCTCTCGGGGAGCAGTTCCCTGGTTTCGATCCGCTGTGAGGAGGGGTGGAGGAGGAGAGGCGTCCAGGGAGCAGCACGTGGCAGGACGGGAAGGTTAAAACCAGCCTGGCTGCACTAGGCTGCTGGTGGAGGTGACCCTCGCACCTACCTCTGTTGAGCTGCAGTAACACAAGATCCCTGAGAAAGCACATAAAAGCCTGGCTGGGGTCGAGCCCAGCACTACTGCATTTGCCCCAAGAAAAAATGAGGTGTTGTGGTGCTCCTAAACCCCGTGTGGGCAGAGCAGTGCAGATCGCTGTCAGCTGAGGGGGCACTCAGATCTTGGAGGGTCAGACAACTTGTCAGTGCTCACACGTGGTATCCTCCTCTTTGCTCTTGTGTAGAGCCCACACCTAACATCAAGGAATTATCTGTGATCCTAAAACACCGTTTTTAGGAAGAGTGTTTCAGGAGGAAATCTGCTCAGGGAGGGAGGTTTCCTCTCGCGTGTCCCCAGTGCCCAGGAGGGATGGACCCGCAGCTGTGGCACCTCCGGGCCTGCAGTCTTCGTGCTCTGCCAGGCCCCACTGCTGGCTCCTCTGCAAGCTGCTGGGCTCGCTGCTTCTTTGGGGTTTCAAAAGGAACAAACCCCGGTGCTCAGAGGGTTTGGGGACTATATCGAGGTCTGCCTGCGCAGCCGTGGTGCAGGGGCTTGTTCCCTGCCCTCTGGCTTGCTGCTCGTGCAGCTGGATGCAGTCCGCTCCACAATGAATGTGATGCGGCGTTTGGAATTTTTTTTTTTCTAACCTGAAGCAATTAGTCAAAACACTTAAACAATGAATTGACGCACACTGGAAACTCTTTTCATCCTGTCTGGAGAGCCAAAAGCGAAGTTATTGGACGTCATTCCAAGAATGTGCCTTTAAGGTTAAGAATGTGCAAAGTTTCTCGATATCACAGTAAACCTTGAAGATGCCTCACATCAAACGTTTCCTGTTTCTGTTGTAAAACATAAAAAATGAAGTGGAAAAAAAATAAAGTTGAGCAGATCTGAGGGTCTGTCTTTCTATGAAGCCACACAGAGCACGGCTATTTCTTCAACGTGGGTCAAGATTTTGAGTGGATGGTCCATTTCCTCATGTTAGCTCAGCACAGATGACTGCTGCCAGATCCTTTCACCCCTTAACAAACTCATAATTTATATTGAGCTGCTAAGAGGAACCCAGCACCTGAGCATACTGCAATTGGGAGCAGTGCTCTCCCATACCGTTCCCTGTTGGAGCTCTATTTCCAACTCTGTTTCCAGAGGGTCTTCATAGGCAGTTAAATAATCCATTTTTCAGCACAGCTCTTTACCACTATCTCTAATTTATCTGTATGCTTGTTTGGTTCTCACAGATTGCAGTCTGAACACTCCGTTTTCTCTTTTTGTGAGGGCAATCTGATGTACAAAGAATAACTTGCAGCCTGCTGCTGGCCAGCTTCCTGAGGATGAAAGCCTCATCCCTGTTCCTGCTCTGCTCCTGTTGGCCACACTTGCAACCGAAATGCAACTCATCTATGGCCACAGCCAGCTTTTGCAGTCATGTCTAGTGGGATGCCAGCTTCAAGCCACTTGTAGTGACCTTATCTCACACACCACCAGCTGATATCCCCATGTCAGGACTGGCTCACCAGGAGAAGTTAATCTCGTAGAGCTCTGTGTGTGTTACAGTGACACTTTACGAACCTGCAGTCTGGCTGGGCTGGCAGTGGCTGCTAAGCTCTGCTTTAGCAATCCTTGCTAGAAACTAACTGCCAGGTGAGCAAAAGCCATCCTGCAATATGGCCAACGGGAAAAAGGAAAGAAAAAAGAGTATCTGGTGTACTGAGTTTTGCCCAGAAAAATGCCTTCAAAAATTAGAACACAAATGTACTTTTTGTCTCAGGCAATGCCTGAGAACATGTAGAGTTCAGGAGCCCTCACCAAGATCTCTGGAGTCTATTTAAATAATCTGAAACTTGAAAAAATATCAAAATGCACAAACCACAAGACTTAGATTTTATAACAAGCTTTGTGTCACTGACATCGGTGTGCTGAATGTTTATATTTAGGTCAGATTTCCATTCTTTTTCCAAGGTAATCCAGGATCATACTACATATAAGAAAGTTCATTAGCCAGATATACTTAACCAAACTGTGTTGTCAGTAATAATGCTGAAAATCTGGAACATTTTTCCTGTGGTTGAAATAATAATAAAATATTTGAAATAGAAACTGATGTAGCTGAGAACAGAGTTTGCCCTCACTTCTCTACAATTAAGCATAAGAGCAATGAGAAAAAAAGGTTGACTTTAATAGAAATACTAAAATGGGGAAGAACACTACAGGCCTTTTTAAAACAAGATGAATAGATAATCAGGATGGAGCACTGGAAACGTGGAGTTGATAATTTAAAACAGAGTAAGCATTTTTTCCCTCAGCTCTTCCATCTTTTTCTGCTGCTGTGATTTTCAGGTCAGGAACTCCCCTTGGAGAATTCTGCCCTCCAAGTGGCTCATGCTGCCCTGTAAGGATCACGTTACATTCTCCACTCTGATGAAGGTGTGTGGGAGGGGAAGGGCAGGGGAGGTGATGCATAAACACAGAAAGCGATAAGGATTCTGGTCCTTTTGCAGTTTGTGGCTCCAGTACCTTTCAGAATGCTTCAAAACACAAAAATCCTGTATTATCCCTTTGACCTGATCTCTTTTTCAGCATTTGCACCCCTTATGGCTCGTTTCCATGTAAAGAGGAAAAGTGTGTCAGAAACAGTTAATATTCTTGGAAGGAGATTATATAACCTGGTACCTACAGCAAGACTCTGCTGTTCTTGGTGCAACCCTGTTTGTTTACCTTATACAAAATCCTGTTTCTGTAAGCAGAATAAGAAGTAGAAGTCCAACCAAACCAGCAGCTCACACTGTACACAATACCCACATCCTCCTTTCCAACACAAATCTTTCTTCAGCCATGGTTTTACAAAACAAAGCATTCTGCAACAATGTTGGCTTACAGCGTTCCTGCTTCCAAGCCCTGCTCCCAAGCTGTGAATTCAATCAGGGAATTGATCTGACTTAAGAAAACTCTGCAGCAAATGCCTTGCTGTTTTTTTAAGCTGGGCTGGTCTGCCAACCCGATTCAAAAGGAGCTCCAGCACAGCTAAGGAAGTAGCAGCAGCATCAGACTTGGTACTCTCTGCTGTGAACTACACACTGCGTGAGCCTGGATGTCCCTGTCAATCCAGGCTCAAAGACGATCCTTGCCTCCAGATTGCCCCGTGTCTCTTTTGACCTAACGGGATGCTGCAGTCAGCAGAAAGCTCCAGGAGGGAAAAAGAGGAGCACCAAACGCCCAGCAACCACAGGATTGTTATCTCAGGAGAGCTTCATTCAGTAGAATGTCACCCAGTCACCCGGAAAACAATATTCCTTAATCAGGATCTAAATATGAAAGTAATTTTGACTACTCAGCTAATGCTGTCATGCCAGTCAGCAAAAGTGATGGCAGCCACTCCATGTAAAGCAGCATTCAGCTGTGAAGTGGTTTTCAGAGTCATTACTGAAGAGTAAACCAGTCTCAGTCTGGCTCCTCTCCTTGTTAGGACATGGACGATGCTGGGCAGATGGGTTATGTTTCTTTCCCCCATTCTCTGGTATCTGGATGACATAAGTACCCTTCTTTGTCCTTCAGAGAATGCCCCATGCTGATGTAACCCACAATTTGATGTTACAGCAGCTACAGGCTCACTTTCAGTTAACAACAGCAATGTAGGGTAGTCAATTCACATGGGAGACTCCAATCACTGCACGCTTCTTTCAGCTCTGAAACCACTTTTGAGACACAGGCATCATCATGAAGTAGAACAAAAACATATCTTAAAAAAATATATGGAAAAAAAAAATCCCCACTCTTCTGCCAGGATGGGAAAGGCAGATGCTGTGTTTCTCCTGCTAGAGATGACTGGGGGACTAACGTCTACATTACCTGTGTCCCTTCTCATGGCCTACATACAGAAGGCAGGTCCCTGCTCTAGGTGTTAGTGATGTAACCTCCTTGTACTGTTAACAGCAGCTGGAATTTGGGTCCTGAAAGACCTCAAGTATAAACAAAATAACTCTTTGCATATGTCTAGAAAGCGTAGAGTAGCCTACACAAACGCTTTCTGTGTTGGACTAGTTCAGCTGCTGATGGTGCATGTAGGAAAATTTCCTTTGCAATCAGCAGAAGGAGAAGCAGGTCAGCTGGAGCCACGAGAAAATCTAGCACAGTTACTTGCAATTATTATGTCATCTCGTATGCACGTTAGATGTTTAGCAACCTGAATATTTAATTTTGGTGCCTATCAGACTTTTCTGAAGACCTTGACTCCTGCATATTTCTTATAATTTCATAACAGATTTCAGATATTGTATCAGCTACAAGACACTTTCTGCAAAGATGTAGAAGACTTCAAGTGTTACTTTAAAGAAATTCATGTTATCTGATTGATTTTTGGTTCTTCTGGAACTCACCTGTCCACTCGTAGCTGGCAGACAATGCTCAATGCATCTACAACTCCTTCTTCCTTCAGTTGCTGACAACCAATGGCTGTGGCAATAAAACAACCAGTTCTTCCTATACCAGCACTGAAAAGAAGGCAAAATTTAATAGGTGAATGGAGCTCACAGATCAAAGGAGTTAATTCGAAAACACTAAAAATACAAAGCAGGAAATTTTAGAACCAACAGTTTCTAGGTTTGTGACTAGTAAGGGTGACTTCTCAGCTCTCTTTTGTAGGTAGAAATAAAAGGGTACAGTTCCTGCAGTCTAGCTGTTGTGAGCAATTTGTGAGGCTTACATGTTTCCAGTTTGCACAAAAGTGTGTGGTTAATAAAACAACAATCTCTGTTGGCACCACGAAGTCCAAATACTCCCTAGCACAAAGCAAACAAGTGATGGAGATATGTGCTAAGCTGGGGGAAAAGCCCACCTAAAGGCAAAACTCAATGGGGCTCTATGTTTGAAGCCCTTGAAGGATAGAGGGGTTTTGTTAATTGTGCCTCTAACCACAAAGGTAAAAGGACCAAGAATCGTGCTGATGAAGTTAATGCCCTTTCCTGTGATTCTGCAGGAGGGAGAAGGATTTGATACTGTAACTTCAGCTTTTCATGATTCCTGCTTGGAAACAGCCATTTTGGCATTATCTTTACTCCCTGAGCTTCCAGCACTTTTGACAATCTCTGCCTGACTCTGTTTCTTGCTTAAGTAATGTGGAATTCAGTACAGCTCTTCCTTGTCTTGTTACATGCCAGGAAAATGTGAGGAAAATAGTTAAAACATGGAGTCGGGGTCCAGGTCTCTGTTTGGCTTGACTTTAGAAGAAATACTTAGCCATTAGACCTTGCTTTCTTCACCTTTGCAATGGGTAAGAGTGCTACCTGCTTCATAAAAGCACTACAAGAGTTATTGAAACTAAAGCCAGGAAGAATGTGTTGAGTGTCCCAGATGAGAGCTTGATATGAGTGCAAAGCGTTACCAGGAGTATGTCCAGTTGCTACAGCTGAAAAAAATCACAACCTACTCACCACAGAATGAAAGATAGGAGTGCTTTTGGGATTAAAAAGCAAGCCCACTCCTTCCAAAGTGAGTATTTCCAAGAGGACTCAGCAGTATTAAATATACGAGTATGTCTGAGCCAACCATGAGGGGATAATAAGAGGTAAAACTGGCAGTGTAAGAAAAGGTCAAGTAAACTGAAGAGTGTGAGCTGATAGCTTGGCAGTGTCACACAGGACATCAATATCTATGGGATAGATGTATCCAAAAGGAGGGAAGAGTTTATACAGGGATCTGCAAGTATCTATCATTGGATGCATACCCCCATTCTCTTCCTCAAATATCCTGAAATCCCTGAAAATGGGACTAAGAAGTTTAAACAATTTAGATGTAACCAAACTTGGCTATAATGAAGGGTTATTTTTTCCCTGCATTTTTTTTTGTGTGTGTGTGTGTGTGGATTAAGTGTTCTTGGACAAGTCCTTAATATGTATTAGACAAAAGCTAGGATTTTCTAATGTATTCTCTTCCTCAGCTCAAGCATGCAGGTCCTATCTTATTACACAGCATTATTTCAGACAGTGCAAGATAAAAGCAACACAGTTCTTCACTTGCCTTACATTTCTTTTCTGGGATATCCAGAAATCTGGAGATCTACTTACTTTGAAGTGTTTTCTGGCACTCAAACATGTAATGCTATAATATATATTTCTATTTTTCCCTTCTTTTTCAGGATTTAAGGTGTAGTAGCTCATTCATAATGGTCAGCTAATTGGGAGTGTAGACTGCTGAGTTTCTGGGATTAAGAGATGTAGGCAGTATGCTTTTTATAGAACATGTTTATGCTAGTGAGGAAGGAAAAGTAAAATTTTCCAGCAATAACAGTGTCAAATTTCTGAGCATGACTTTTTTTTTTTTTTTCATTTAAGTGATGAAGTTTCTCATTTAAGAAACTCATACAAGTCCTCCAAAACTACTGCGTCTTCTGGGAAGTAGAATATTGCATTGTGGGCCAGATTCTTGGTCAGCTTTGTTTCACTAAGTGGGGCTAAATTAGTTTTACATTTGCGGAATATAATTCTGTGTGTCTAATTCTCCTTTATTCAATCAATTTAAAGAAGAAAAATCCTTCTATGTCTGAAATCTATCAATTAACACATATTTGGTCCCAAAGTACTAAGTTGCCATCAAACCCAAACTTATTCTGAGGTATTAAATGTACATGTAAAGGACAGATTAAGGAGATATTTTCCATCTTTGCCACATGCTTTAATGAGCAATGCGAGAGAGGAAGCTTATACACCTTTCCAGAGAATATCACTATAAAGACTCTTAAGGACTTAAAACTTTCTTCCTTTGAAAGTCTACTTCCTTGGTATGTGGAGAATCAGATCTGCTGATTTCAAGGACCAAAAACAAGTGCTTATTATTTTTCCATGTGTTTGCAGAACAGGAACTGCTTTGCTGAAATGAGTAAAGTCCTCCTTATATCCTAAGTCCTGAATGGACTCCTCACTAAAGTGTGTAAGACAGCAGCCTGTGCTGATAGACTACGAGAAGACACACATAAAAAAATTATATATATATATATATATATTTACTTCTTATAATTCCAAATCTTAAGAGATTATTAAAGCCCTTCTATTTCAGATTAAGGATCATGCTTGAGCATGCCCTGTAATGCTTCTCTGGAAATAACTGAGAATTGTGCATTTGTACATGGTCTGATTTTAAAAGTGTGCACATGATCTGTAAGACCTGGATGACATCACTGGCAGCTCATATTAAAAGGGAAGAAACTATGTGATGAGAAAATGCAGTATGAGTGAGTTTATCCACGCTGTAGACCATTGTGTAGTGAGTGTATAGATAGGTGAGTTGTCGCAGAAGAACTAGTAATTTTAATCCTGGGTCTAGGCCTTCAATCATGAATAATTATAGACCTTGCTGTCACATTGCTCACATCAGAAAGACACTTTCTTCCTCTGAAAACCTTAATTACTGAAGATCCTCACTAGAAAAATGGGAACCTCAATGGCCATCCATGGATTTGTGGATTGTTTAGGATAACTACAATTCCTGACAAAAACAGCTGCATAAAATTTATAAAATTTCTACTCATCACATTCTAGTTTTGCAAAATGATGTGTAATTCAGATATGGCTTCCATTCCTCTAACTCCAAAATATGGAGTTAAAAAAGAAGTGGCTCCAGATGAAAAGATCTGGTTTTGATGTGCTTCTAGAAAAAAAATAAAAATAGTACTACACCAATTGTAAAAGATGTATGAGACAAAGCAAGTAAAGAAACATTAATTTTTTTTTTTTTTTTTTTTTTTTTTTCTGTTTTGCTTCACCTACTTTTTTTAACCAATATATAAATTCAGTCCAACTTCCGACAACTTAATTTGCAACAGGGGGCAATGAATCAACATCAAACAATAAAAGGGTGTGATGTACTTAGAGTGATTACAAGGACATTCATTGCAAATTGTGTTCATTTTAATTTGTGTTAATAACACTCTGCTCTTGAGTGTCAAACCAACTGCCTTTGTGAAAATGTTCACAAATTTTAGTACCGATGTGTTCTGGTCTGCAAATTTGTACCTGATGTCTGCTGCTTACAACATTTTAGTCTACAAGTCACAGGGCACTGCATCTGACTTAGGTATGTAATAATGCAACAAGATAAAAAAGAAAGCAAATCATGAACAAGAAACAGAAGCAAAAACATCTTTCCAGCTGGTCTTTCAAACAGAGAGCTCATTAGCAGAAATGGAGAATGTCTTGGAAAAGATTTGCTAGAAACGAGGAAATTGTCTGCAAAAATCAAATCCTCAGATAGGAGCTGAAAAAGGCAATTAGCATGAAGAAGACCTAGGGAATTTTTCTCTTCCCCAAATATGCTCTTTGCTTGGGAGGACTGTTTGATGTGATTTTCTGTGACAGTTGTTTAAGAAAAGGGATGAAAATTACCTGCAGTGCACAACGACGGGCCCTCGGCCGGGTGATTCCAGCCTGTCCTCTTCTACGTCCAGCATCAGCTGCAGCAGTGGCTGGGCGCTGTCAGGGGTTTTGTGGTCTGGCCAGGACGTGTACCAGTAGTGCTTCACGCTCTGGGATTGACTTCCTTGCTGGACATAACATCAAGGTTTTATATGCACACTTGTGGTGAACAATTCTTTTTATTTTTCTCGGTGTTATGGTAAAAAGGCAGTAAACATTTTAAGAGAGATTTAACAATTTGGTTTTATTGGACTGAGGGGATACATTTGAGGGGAACAGACATGCTTCCAGGGACACCTTTGAAATAAGGATTTCAGCACCTGGAAACTTGCCTGTTTTTCCAGCCATGTAAGCCATGCTCTGTCCATCTAACTATAGACTTGCTGTCTGTGTTGTCAGGAGGTAATTGTCAGAGGTCTGTGTTAGGTCAGCAGTAGAGTTAAAAGAGAGCACCTGGATTTGGGCTCCTTAATCTCTCTAAATTATTAAATATTTCTGCTACCTTTCAAGGACATTATCATAAGGGTCATACACTAAAATTAAAAGAGTATTTAAGTTAAAGGTGCCAAAGAACTGCACTTCTATGTTAATGAAATATCCCAGTTTGTGCAGCTGTTCTCTCCAACAGAAGCTGCTACCACTTATTTCAGCAAGGCAAGAGGGTAATTATAGGCTGTGGTCATCTGCACACTTCTAACCTGGACAATATGGCTTCTACCCACTTCTCACTGCCTCTTCTGAACCAAATCACCCCAAATCAACCAAAGTTTCCCAGTCCGTTGTTTATCGTAAAGTTTTGTCAGGAAGAGCAGATGTTGGAGTCCCATAGCATATAAGCCCAATGTGGGGAGTAACTAACAAGAGGAGCATCTGCCTTATTTCGGACAGTTAATGCTTAGTCAAGAACCTTGAAAGCATGAAATTTTCCTTATGCACTCGTTATATTTTTACATTCTCAAATAGGCTATAAATGCACTCAACGCATAACACAGACAGCTTATCTTTTTTCTGAATCATGCTGTGCTAGTTCTTTCATTAAATAAAATCCCTTTACATCATCTTGGCAATGCTAAAAGGGCCTCCAAGCAAATATAATTCAAAAGAGTGAAATTTGCATTCTTTTTGAAGCCTTTTTTTTTTTTTTTTTTTTTTTTTTTTATTGCCAGAATGATATAAAACAGCAATATGATGTGTTCCACAGCTTTGGTCTCAATTATACCTTTCAGCTGTGAGCTTCACAGCTCAGTTACTCCTTTTGTAAAAATTTATGCCCTTTAAAAAACATTTTAACTTCATTTAACATTGAAAACATAAAACATTAGGAACAATGCTTCTCAGATGCAGACTGTTACCTTTATTGTAAGTTGACGGACAGTATAGTTCTCACATTCTTGCACACTGTTAACAAGGACTTCAACCTTCCCGTAGATTCCTCTTTTTTCTGGCCAATAGAGCACACATTTCTAGAAAGCAAACATCAATCTCATCAGGAAACTGGACTCTGAAGCCACATTAAGATCTAAATTTTACACTTTTTTTTTTTTTTTTTTGTCTCATAAGTACAGATGAATTCAGCCAAGGTTATTGATGTTAGAAGCATTGTTATTGATGATAGAAGCATTCCTAATAAAATATTGTAGGCTTCTTATTGAATGACTTGGGCCTGATTTTCAGGATCTGAATTTCTAAATATGAATCTCTACCACTGAAATCTTTGAACAACTGTTTTTATTTTTAATGGCTCAGTGAAGTTAAATTAAAGGAACTATTTTACAGATTCAAAACTTCCAGATGATTTTTTTTTTTCTAGAACATTATTTCACAGAGTTAAATCCGGAAGACTTATAAGGTGTACTCTTTCTACATGGGACTTCCTTCTAAGCAAGAGATTTAGAACTTGTCCTGTCCTCAAAAGGCTTTTTGTCCTGTTTACTCTCCTGAACCACAATAAAACAAACCATGCAAATGTGCCCTTAGGTCTTACTGAATTCAATGGGACTTAATGTGCATATTAAAGTGTTTTGCAGAATCATGGCCTAAGTTGTCTATTATATTAGCATTATACAATGAACGATCTTGCTACAGTTACACTAAATTATATCCAGAATTCTTAAAGACTCAGTAGTGTTACACTATTTTGGTGACATATCTGACGAGAGTCTACTGAAAAGGAGATGAAGAAATAGTAGTTATAGATTTAACTGTCATTTTTTTCCCCTGCAAGTTTCTTTATTTTCGGATCAACTGCAATTTCATGTTCATTTCCATTAAAGTATTTCTATACCTGAAAGCAAACATCCCTGTTATAAAAGTACTTCTCTAAAATAGATGCTTATTACCTCAAAAGTATAAGGTGTGTGAGCCACATTTTCTGAAATAATGCTAGCCAATCTGAATCATTCATCGAATTGAAAAAAAATAGTAATCTAAAGAAAGCAGCACAAAGGTAAAAAAATGCACTGAGAGAACAGACAGTCCCACAAGAATAGGAAACCCCAAAAGGACTTGTTTGCATTTCCTCAAACACACTTGCTGAAGAAACTCATATATATTTAGACAGTAGCCTAAATATACATAAAAACAAAACAAAGCAAATATGCACAGCAAAACAAAACAATCACTTTAATATCATTAATTGCTGTAAAACATAGCTTCCAGAAAATCCTGCTAAAAATGAGGCAAAAAAACCACCATCAGTAGTGTTCAAATTAAATGCCACAGTAAAATGCAAGGCTTTACCTCCAGGTGTGATCTTTAAGCTGCTACTCAACCCACTGGCTGATTGAACTGAATGCAAACATCCCTGCTCTATAAATACTCTTCTAAAAATAGATGCTCATTACCTTCAGAGTGAAAGGTGTACGAAAGCCACATTTTCTGAAATAATGCTGGCCAATCTGACTGGTTTTGTTCAAATGCTGTCTTTTGGAGAGTTATTCGAGCATCTTAAATTCGCTGTCTCCCCGAAGACACCAAGAATGGCAATAAAATACTCAGAAATTTGTAAGAAAAAAAAAGTGTTCACCAGTTCCACAGTCAACCCATGTGACACATACAGCTATTATTATCTGCAAGATCTGCAATTCATGCCCCTCCCTGGGAGTGTAGTTTTCAGTGCTAATATGGGAAAAAAATCTAAATACACAATTGTACCCTGACAATCAACAATAGTGCAGTCAACCCCTGAGACTTCTTGATAAATGAAAGTATGCTGTGCATACTACAAAACCTTCAGGCAGTCCATACAAGTGTTTTTCTTGACTCTTTCCCAGAACTGTAATTGGCAGCTTGTGCTGGGTGGACAATGAAACGGGGCTGTCCATTAAAATAACTTTCATTAAACAGCCCATCTACATTTAGTAAGATACAATGGATTATTTTTAACCCAGTCTCCATGCGTCTTTTAAATATTCTATTTGTTACTGCTTTGACAGCCTTGAAAATAGAGCTGGGATCAGCTGTTTTCAGGCACTTCTAAGAAGACAGATATTTGGGGAAATTAAAATGTTTTTGAAAGTTTATTGTAATAAAGGGATAAAGGTGAAGGTGGGAGGGATAAAGATATCAGATGTACAGAAGATAATATGGAAATCCCAGCAGTACCACCACCAACAAAAAGATTAAATGGCCTCAAGCTGTTACTTGAACCTAAAAGGAAATTCCACTGGTCTCAGGTCAGTATATTTTAGACCTGCTCAAAAGCCAAACACAGTGGTTAAGAAGGTTGATATCTAGCCTCGTGTCTGTAATTAGTAACAGCTTATCACCTACTGTATATACTAGAGAAAAGGAAGAATTCACTTGTTCTTATCATGATCTAGTCCCCACTTTTCATGTTCGTCCTCTTCCTTGCTGTTCTCTCAGGCCTCTTTGTTTCCCTTTGAGCACATTCATTTACTACAGCACTTTCTAACTAGGTCACAGATTTTGTGAACTTGGGGTTGAATCCTCTATGTAGTCAGCAAACACGTAACAGCTATGAGCAGGATATTTTAAAAGATGCTTAAGCTAGAAAAAAATTAAAATAAAATCCCAGCCACATTGCATGACAGTCGAAAGCCTGGGAGGCTTCTTACTTCTTGTAGAAAATCTCATCTTCCAACCATCTTTCAAATTCCTCCTCAGGATGCATTTGCACGGAGTAGCTCCCTGATGGTGCCCTCAACTAATGATTTGTATTTCTGATCTGTTTTTTTTTTTTTTTTTTTTTTTTTTTCAAAAAACAAAAACATAATTTCCTGGCCTGAACAGGAAGTTCATACAACAAACAGCATCTCACATGACCTTTAATTTATTTTGTCCTTTTTCCTTCCCTCTGTGACAGGGCTGTAGGCTTAGGTTCCCCCTGTCCCATGTCCTATCTCCTTGCATCCCACCCATGTTGGGTGCTGGGCTTGACGTGGCAGCTCCGGAGGTGGGTCTCCGTAACTGGATGGGATCTGGCCCTGCCTCAGACCAGGGCTGGCACCTGCTATTTGCCACCGTCCGTGAGATGAGCATTGGTTTTGTGACTTGCCAGAAAGTGCTTCTGTTGCAGTCTAGTTTCCTCAGATAATTCTGCTGAATGGAGAAAGGATTTCTCAGCTGACTGGTTATTTACTTTCTCCGGATTTGAACCCTCTGAACAAAGGTGTTTTAACAATCCCCAAATATGTGTGAAGGTACTTGTGTTCAGCTTCATTTCTTTTCCTGTTTATTTTTCCTTATAGCTATGCCAATGACTTTATACATTAACTGACCCAATAACCAGCCAAACACACAACATTAATGAATAATTATAGCAAAGCTTCAGTTCCAGAATCCCTTTTTACTCCTGCCCTCTATTGACTGCCACTTCTAACTCAAGCATGAGAGTTATACTTTAGGAGGGCTTGCAGGATTTGCATTTATATACAAAAATCCTCAAAGTTACGACCAGATCTTCTCAAGTTTTATAACCCTGAGACATCTCTACCGTGGCAATAATGAGTGATCTTCAAAGAGCCTTATTAAGGTAATATTTCTGATTTCCAAAATCTACTTTGCTATGATTAGAGTGCCTATAGACTGAGGGAAAAAATGTTGCATAAAAAGTGATATGAGGTTTTAATAACAAGTTAACAAGATTGTCCTAGATAATGACTGACAACAAGATTTCCATTATCTAAGTAGAATAAACATGCATTGTTTCATGCATCTCTTAGTGCTAGCTCTTTCTTCTTGCAGAATGGTGCACAGTAGTTTTTATTTATGCTTCCCAAAATATGTTTCTTGATTAACAGGTAGAAGTTCCTTTGCTGTGCACTGTCCTAGGCCAGTTAGATTTCTAATCTGTTCAGACACTGTTCAGTTTTCAGTAAAAGTTTTACAGACTGTTTAAAATACTCACTGCAGACATAATTTCTTTAGCATTATTCTTGCTCACTAATCAATCTAAATTTTTTCATCAGACATCAAAATGAAGAAGAATCTAAACAAAAAGTTCATGTTCCATATTTTCTCACATGGCTGAAATGAATATTTTACTCAGCATTCTACTTTCACATTATATTTTCATCCATCTTACAGAAATTCCTGCTACATTGAGTCTTAACTGTTTTTCACCTCATGAAAGGAACTAACTCCACAGAAACCTGTGTGTATAATCATTTCACACAATTTCCTTTCCTTTTGGAAATTCATGACATCTGTATATTCAACTAGGGAATTGATGTCCCAGATAACTTTACTCATGCTAAATTAATTTATTGTTGAGCTTATTATTTTTCATGTGTCTGCTATTTCAGAGCTCCCTGCCCATAAAGTACTTCATACATTCTAGTACAATACAGTTGAAAGGGAGGTTGGTGAATGTTACACCAATTGAGGAAAGAGACCTATACGCGTGAATCAGGTATGGGAATTTGCTTGTGCACGTGGATAAGTACATGAGCATGCTTTCAAATATGAAGGCATTTGTATGCATGAATATTACCAACGTACCTCCCAGAAAATGACAGAAATACAGCAGACCACAGAGAAGAAAAAATATCAAGCACTATTATGCTAATTAACTTCTGTTATTGCCTTCCTCATACACCTCAAATACTTTAAAGTTGAATTAATATTCTTGAGCACAGCCGTTAGCCAGGCTGTTTTCAATAGCAAGCAAGGCTCCAGGACAAATGTACTAACAGTGGGAGAGTTCCTAAGGTTTCTAGACAGGGCAGGACAGCTTGTGCAGACACAGCCTCTCTATATAGCCTGGGAACTACTTGAGATTCTCCACCCTTTCTATTAGGAGGAAATTACCACCGCCAGGCCACAACAATGCGGATAAACACCAGAGCTGAGGGACTGCGTAACTCAGGTAAACACAGGGCTTCCTGACACGTTGGAAACCACTGGGCACTTCTTTCAAGTCATTCTTCTTGTACAGTGTCAGATGTGAGTGTTTAAACAGGCAGTATTTCCTCAGTGAAATATTTATTCTTTTGGACAATTGGGTTGTAGTAGCTTTCCTACAATTTCAGGATTAATCCTTTTAACTTAGGCTTCTGGACGCTGGATTGAACAGTCTAGTTCAAAATGGCACCTGGTTTGGAAATATGTCTTGGGATATTTTCCAGCACTGACCTGTATTTTGCATACGCTTTTCTTAAAATCCACTGGATTTTAAAGCCACTTCATACTAGAAGGCCAAAGTCATGGTGACAAAGAGCCAAGCATTGGTCAAGTGCAGCAGGAAGGAAGAGTGCGTTGACTAAGTCCACCTTTAAATGGGGCAGTAAGTTTGCACCATGGAAATGCATCCAGGATCTTGGCCCCCTGACCACTGAGACTGGGAAATTTACCTGAATAAATTCTGTTTCTCTGTCACCACATTCAACTGACTCTGAAGTGCAGGGAGGTGAGTGGAGCAGGGGCAACATGGCCTTGGCGCTTACTGGACAAGGTGCTGAGATGTGGTTGAGGCACCTACCTGGAGTTGGGAAGAGCTCCTTCATCTATCAGTTTGGACACAAGAAAGAAGTCAAACTCCTTTAAATCTGTCTTTCTTTTGTCCAAAAACCCTTTAAACCACTTCTGTAACATTCAAGCTTCCAAAACAGAGCTTTCTATTGGCCTGCTGCACAGGAGAGTGTTTTTTGTTCTTAATGTCTGACAGCAAAGCACAGACTCTGGCACTATCAAGGAAAGCAAGGTAAAAATTTATATAAATACTAGATAAAGCTATTAAAGATGTAGTTGGGAAGCAATCCAACTACACAGAATACATAACAGGAGCTAGACGGCCATTAGCAATTAAAATGCTATTGTCACCTGAACTTGGTACTAAGGAAAAGAGCTATGTGTTTCCATCCTGGCTAAGTCTCTCCATAGTATTGGCATTTGGGAGCCCCAGCTCTATCTCTGGGATGATCTAGATGATCTGTTGTACCTGGAAGGGTTTCAAAAACTGCTATTACAGCAAAGTACAAACTTCAACCATGTCAGGAAACCTCTAATCATAACGCTACCCATTTACACATCCATTTTTTACATAACAGAAAGTAACAAGCAAGAATTGCAGAGGTGACCACCAGATAAATTAGGTGTTTCTTAATAAATAATGAAACAAACAGCACAGATCTAGAAAAAGGAATTTCTTTTTGTCTTTTTTTTTTTTTTTTAAACATGTCTCTTTTGATGGCTACGCAACTGGAACTGGTGTGTTTGGGTACCCTAACATTACTTTTCACATTACTAGTTACAAGAGTACTAAAGAGCTGGTTATCTGCTGTTTTACTTCCATATCTGCTAAGTTTCTTTCTGCAGAATGCAGCCATTGCAATAATTTCTTGGTCTGGCTAGTTGTCATACCTCATTTTTTTCTTTCAGCTTTGTGATCATAACAATGACAGGGCTATCTTCTTGCCAAACCATCTGCCAGAAATCATTCACAGTATTAATCATGGGTCCCTGCGTTGCGATGAAAGCCTTCTCTTTACCTCCGTATCCCTGGTTTAGAAACAGACACAAAAGCATTTACTTTAAATTCATGTGGTTGACCAAAACTGCAGGTGAATGTCCTAAAGGAGCAAAATGAAGAATCTGGAACTGAAAAAAAATAAATAAATAAAAGAAGAAGAAGAAGAAGAAAAAATTATTTGAATTGAAAACAATTATGAGTAACAGTAGAGCAGATCAGAAATTTTTCAGTAGAACAGTTTTTCCTCTGAGAATTACTGATTCAATGAACTGAAATGATCCTGGGCATACATCAGTCCCTCTCAAATTTCTCTGCTTACTTGGCTTCTTCTAGCTTACCCTGTTTACAATGTAGTTTATGGTCAAGAAGCCAGATAAAAAAAAAAATGAGAACAATAAAACTGTTTCTATGAAGATTTATGACAGGAAAAAAAAAAAAAAAGGATTTAAAATACATGAATGCTTGTGAAGGCAAGGACTCTGAATCTTTGCTAACGGAGAAGCAACTTTAAGAGACCTTATATGAGGGACAGCATCAGTACAGGGAGTCCTGAGACACAAGGCAAAGAAAGGTTGGGTAAACAGTGGAGAATCAGAAGGGAGGAAAAGGCAGGAAGAAATGGGAAAAACATGAGACTGCCTTCTTATTTTTCAGGTGAAAAGGAGAACTTGGGAGTTTGTGCACTGACAGGGATCCCAACAGCAGTGCAGATCAGCAGAGCCTAGCAATGTGGGATGGGAATGACTGCAGAGCAGTTGGAGGTGGTGTGGGGGTCCCTAACCACAGCAGTTTATTTTGGGTGCCTTTCTCCCTGGCTGAGCTCTTCTGCACTATTATCCATTGTATGGACTAACAGGATAGATCCTCAGCTGGTACAAACAGTCCTCTCTCTGCTGACCAATTTGCCTGAATGTACTGTCAGAGATCAGTGTGTCAGGACCCCAGTGAGCTTAATGATTTAATTTCATCACTGACACCACTACCAGTGGCAGCAGCAGGAGAAATCACAGTATTTTGGCATGTGGGGTGGTGGCAGAGGGCAGGGAGATCCCAGAGGACTCAAAGTGTGGCCTGGCTGATGGAAGAGTCATGCTGTTGCTCTCGAAAGAGAACTGCTCTGCTCAGTGACATGATGATGTCTTTCATTCAAAACACTGACAGTACAGAATGTAACGTGAGGCAGCATAAGAGGTGTGAGGGATGTGTCCGTATATATTCATGTACTGTTACTTAAATAAGCAATATCATCATTGAGCTCAGGGGCTGTAATTTCAGTTGCAGAAATACATTTATTCCAGCTGAGGATCCAGCACATAACTAATCAAAACATTTAATTTTGCAGGAAAGGACTATACTCCTAAAACACTATTGAAGTAGTTTCTTAGTATTCTATGCAGTATACATTGTGCCAGGATTTTAAGAAGACTCTATGTGTGTCATTGAGGATTACTATGTAGCTGACACTTAGAAATAATACTATCCAACAGGGTTCATACTGGTAAAGTGCTTGCACCATGTAACCACATAATATAGGGAGTAAACAGGTGAATAAATGTGCATGCTGATGCCCATGTGTATATTTAATACATCTGTTTATGCTCCTTTGCAAAAGCTGTTACAATATCCATTTAATTACTTAACTGGTGATTTCAGGACTATCAATTCACATAGTTATATATGAAAAAAACCACATCAGTACTGAAGATGTTGGTACGTAACATGACTGCCATGAGCAACTGTAGAGCCTATATTGCTATTGACTCTGATCTTTTTTTACCAAAATACCAGTATTTCTGTCTCCGTTGAAAGGTAGCCTTTTTTTCCTTCCTATAAGGCAGCAAGACAATATAAACCAGTAAATACTGAATTAAATAGAAACAGTGATGAACGTGTTTCTCAATGCTTTATATGCATTTGATAACCTTTTTCTTACTGCAGCCACTTTAGCACATTGATGGCTATGTGGTCTATGGCACAAACAGATCATGAAACTACTTCCATCACAGCAATGTAGACAAAAAGATTATAGGATTTATCAATGCAGATGGGTAGGGATAAAATGAGTGGTACCTTGGCAAAAACAGCTATTCAGGTGGAAAATCAAATATTCTCAAAAGCACAGGAAGAGTGTACATTTACTTACCCTAATGTAGTTAGCATTTATGTAGGTACTCAAGGAGTCAGATGGATTTTTTGGTTTCAAATACACTCTGCTTAGAGGATCTAAGAGCACAAGGAAGACGGAAATTGAAAAGAAAACCCATAATTAGAAGATTTCTATAGAGAATCAAAGACTTGTTGAAGAAAATAATCTATGGTTATTCGGGGTTGTCAAGCACTATAGCATTATGCATGATTTTTTTTTTTTTTTTGCTGCAAAGACTCATCACATGAAACTAAGGAATACCTACACTGCACAGCTCTGGGCTGTGTAGAAGTATCTCAGTAAGCTGTGGACATTACAGCAATACTATCATGTCTGGGCAATGTTCAAGTAAGTTCTAATCTGCCTGTGTTGAGTATCCAGCTGACCTGTCTAGACTGTCTCTGCAGCTTGTCATATCTTTGCAGGATGCTAGATAAATATACCAAGTCCTTTGGATTCAGCTTAGATACCTCTGCATGAAGCTGTGCTGTTTCAATGACTACAGTTGGATTTAATTTAAGAAAAGTCCTCCCCGCCTGGGGTGAAATCAGCTATGTGTTTCTATATCAATGCAATGTTCACTGTACGAGTCTGGACTAAGTGATCCTTATCTTTTCTTTCAGTCCCCTGTTCTCATCTGACACAATTTGTGAACACTGGTGTGTAACAAGCTGTAGAAAAAAATGCCAAAATATGGAAACATTTTCCTTCATGCTCTTCTTCCCTTCACTGTCTTGGATGACCTAGAATAGAATGGGGCATGGTTCTGCTGACTGTAGAACTGGGGGTTAAAAAATTCCCCCTGCAAATGATGTTTTTGTTTGTTCGTTCGTTTGTTTGTAATGATGTGATTGCCCATGTACTAGCCTTTTGGAATTAAAGCCAGTAAATTCTCAATTACATACTGTAACGGAGAGAGAAAAGGAGGAGGGAAATGAGATGCCTATGTAGTGGCTCTGTAGGGGCACACTTTGGTTTTCTTTGCACCTTTTCTGAAAGAATATTCTAGTTTTAACAAAATGATATAGCAAAATTTCTGTACTGGAAAAAAATAATAATTTCGTCCATGAGTTTGCTTCATTAATTAAGTAGAATCATCAGCTTTTTGACAGTGTCCAGACCCCTATTAGTTTGGAAATGGTCTCTGGATAGCTGCTGTGTGAGTGCAATCAAGGCAAAGTGCTCAAAGATTTTTACGTGGACGCTGAACTGGAGAGTAGTAAGAAAACACTATTTATTAGGTGGCCCTGCCGTTTACACCAAAAGATATTATTGATGTACGTATGCTGCAGCAAAAACTGGCACTTTCAGAGTTGCTTTTGAATTTCTTTTGTGACTTTTCATCCTGTTCCTATGAAAAGATAAAACCTTTGCAAATCAAAGGAAGAGACAGGGCGATCCCACACATACTTTATGTCCTTTTCCCCCTAGAGGTGACAGGAGCTTTGTGGGAAGGGAGTGGAGCCAGTACAGGACTCATACCCGTGTTATGAAGTATGTTTCTTAAAATGGACAAATGAATGAATGTCTTTTAATTCAAAGTCTGTGCATGGAAGTCTTGTCCTCTGTGTTAACAGCACTACACGAAGCCTGCTTAGCTTGTGTTACAAGTCTCTTTGTACAAGCTCTCCCAACTTTTTCACTTAGAGCATTTTTTTCCCCCTTAACAATATGAGGACAGGAAACCTCTCATTCCTTTTCAGCACAGCGTGATTATTAGCCATTTCCACAAATGCCTCAGGCTACGTGGCCTTGAAAAAACACTCGCTTCCTCCAGCTCACACAATGCCTCCAATTCTGATGTAGCTTGACCCCTACCTTAAAAAACCTCTTCCAAGCAGACTCAACATCCAGCTTATTTACCGTACCTTGGGATAAATTCCTCTGTTACTAAGGAGCGGCTAACTCAGCTTCAGAATTTATGCGACTTTCTTCCAATTCCAATCAACTAAACAATCACTGCTTTGGAATAGAGATCTTTTATAAATTAACAGTCCTAATCGTTTCTGAAATAGATAATTGCTGCACACATTGCTCAGAAATGAGGAACACCTGAGCACTGCTCAAGATCTAGAGCCACTAAGCAGTCACTGCACACAAATGGAAGTAATTAGCTGAGTTCTGTATGACAAATACCTCGGAGGTAATCATCTTCTCCTCAAGGATGGCAAAGTCTGAGAGTCTGAAGCTACAGTGGGAAGACACAGATGGTGGCTGCAAGGCTGAATTCATCAATGTTTGTAAAACATCTTGAAGTGCAGCAGAGCTGTTAAGCACTTGTAATTGCTAATAAAAAATGCCTCCTACAATTTTGACTGAGGCAAAATTACTGCTGTTTTTTCCATGTATCTAGGAAGTCTGGAATAGCTCGCCCATTAAAGTGGAAGAGGTTTCCTCTAGCTCCATCTTTAACAAATTAATACTGGTATGAATTTACCAGGCTGGAGGAATAAGAGGGAGTTAAAGTGTCTGTAGCTTCAGAAGAGCCATGAGAGTAGCCCGTGTAGGGATGGTGTTGCCAGACAGCCTTCCCAGTGCCATCGATACTGGAGTTTCATCCACTGTATGAACACCACTTTGTCGTGAAGGCTCAGAGCTTCATCCCATTTCTCAAACTATTCTGCTGTGGGTTGTTAGTTTTTTTCATCTTCCATTTAGACCGCTGCTATGTACTAAATTCTTTAGGGCATGGGTATGTCTGTTCTTGTAGTATTTCCAAGGCAAATCACTTGTTACTCTTAGTCTAGTCCCAGTTACCTTACTGACAGTAGGACTCAAACGGTGTAAGAAGGGCTATCCTTACGGTATTTCTTTTTCCTGGCCAGGAAAGGAAAACAAACATTTTGTGAGGCAGGCTGCTGCCACACTTACAGCCAATGAGTCATACAGCTTTCAGATATTGTAGCATTTTAAAATTCACCCACTCCTATTTTGCCTTCTTTTGCTTGCAGCCTATAAATCAAGTATGGGTTCTCATATTCTTTGACAAATATTGTAACATTGAACATGGAAGAATCATACCAGACTGTATCCCTAATCTGTGCCAGGTACAACATAGCACTACAGGGCAGGGAATGGGTATTAGACATGCAAATAATACAACAGCCTCAAAACACCTCATGTACGAAATACCTGTAAACTACACGCCATTTTTAAATCTCATCTGAGTCACTTCCCAGTACTTTCATTATAGACCAGGGTTTCCCAATGGAAAACCTAACAGATTTATGATGGTGAGTGTTACTACACTTAAAACATATTTCAGCACTAGAAAATAAAGCTTCATTGATGCAAAGGGAATCTCTCGTAACTTCCAGAAATAAGGTTTGCCTAATATCTATTTGTATTTTTAACTATGCAGCCTAACATTAATTAAATAATCAATTACAATAGTGGTTATTATAATTAGTATATGATAACAATTATGATACTGGTGACTACAACTAGGACACGTTTTGTCAAATCACATGGAAATACACAAGTTTTTTTATGAATCCATGATGAATTCCCCCAAGATCAAACATTTTTTTCACATTCTGCTGTGAAAATATGATTCTTTTTTTTTTTTTTTAATTTGTCTGTAAAAATCTGGAGTTGATCCTTTGCCTTCATTAGGGAGCAGGACTGGGGCAAACAGGATAGAGTTCATAGTCAGGACTATAGTACAAGGGAGCTCAAAAATCCTCAGCAAGAGAACGGTTTCCCAGCATCTGTCTATAAGCTTGTGTACAAAAGTGCTTTGTTCATACAATTCAGATTTAAGTTTCACCTTGTCTTTAAACAGAGTGTCAGAGCCAGTTTTAGTACAAACAACAACAGTTTGTAGATTTGTGGGTCTGACCCACCAAGTGCTTTGCACCTTCCTGTCACTGTGAATCTGCTGCTCTGCAGCAACTGTTTTCATGCAGGCTTTTGCCCTGAGGGTACTTCTTAAAAGAAATAAGGAATGACGTCCAGGTACCTTGTATGTGTTGCACACACACAGATACCCACCGAATAGTGTTAAGCCAATGGCTCCTTTGTGAGCAAGAGATCACGCATGCTCTGAAGCACCACAGAAATTTTACCTGGTTTGAGGTGGAGAAGTGAAATAGGAAGGGGGAAAGATACAGGTCTTTGAAGCTGAGGTCCTGCTGTGGTAGGGGCTGCAGGAGGCAGCAGGTGAAGGGGAAGGTGTGAAATGAGAGGATGAAGAGGGGGTACCAGGGCTGTTGTTCTGCCCCAGGGATGCAACCATGGTGAGACTGTAGGACTGGGAACACGTTCAGAGGGAGCCAGAAATGCTGTAAGCGGATGGTGGGGGAATGCAGCTGAATGAAGATATGGAGAGGGGTTTAACAGGACCCCTCTTAACAGGACCAAGGTGGCATCTTGGTCAGGAGGAGGGATGGAGAAAGAATGATCTCAAGGAACAGTCTAACCACTTGCCTTGTCCCTTCGTTTGGAGTATTAGCATATTGCTATGAAACAAATAGCACTTAGAAAACTTACAGAGGCACCCTCGCATTTGTATTTGAGCGTTGGCTATACTATACTGCAACTGAAACATCTTTCACAGAAATGTAACATTTCCTGAACATCACAGTTTTCCATACAGAAGTGATTTTCACGAGACAGTCATTTTATTCCACCAGCCTGAGTCTGTCTGGGTAGTATCTACTAACATTAACCTGCCCCCATGCACCCTGTGACAGAATTATCTGTGTTCGAGTTATCTCTTAGAAAATGAGAACATCCTCCCCAGCGTAGAGGGTGGAGTGGGTAGATGGGGGCATTTTTAGAGATAATCCATCAATCTCAACGTCACTTGTCACCACAGGTGCCCCGATTTAAGAGACGCGCCCAGTGCTGGGAATGGAAAAGCTGACACGGGCGCACTAAGCAGTAGGTTGATATCATCTGAGCAGGAAAGCAGGAAGGCTGCTCTATTTAATCATGCAAATCGTTTCCAAACCTTTTTGGACTGGGCGTGGGTGTGCGAGTATTTATTATGAGCGTGTGCCTCACTCCTCAAAATATCTCCTTTGAAAAAGCTCGGTGCTAACACACAACAGACCTTTTGATTTCTGTCAAGGAGGGTTACAAAGCGCCTGTCAGAGAGTAGCTGTGGTGCACACCGGCAGTAAGTTTTGACTGAAAATGTGCCTCAGAGTCAGCTGCACGCCCCAGCTAGCTGGAAGTGAAAACACAAAGGCATTCTGATTCTCAAAACTCATCAGCATCAACCGCGGCCCAGCTGCTGCGACCCAATTCGAAACACATGCGGCACCGAAGCAGGGCTCTTTGCACTTGCAAGGTGTTCCTGAAGGCAAACCTGATGCTAGGCGCTGTAGGAAGGGGGATCTCCTTAAAAAATGCTGCCTGTCAGGCAGAGGGAGGCTTGGGTGATATCCTGGCTCCGCCACAGCCGATGGCAAACTCCTGCTTTCGTCAAAGGGGTCAGGATTTCGCCCTCTGTGCACATCCTGTTGACACTGGGCCAAACTGTCGGGGCCGCTTAATTTTCTGATTACTTGGTAACTGATAACTTGTATTCAATTGCTTTCATTTGTTTAATTCCCTTCAACATCCCACCACTGCACTCAGCCGCACACAGCTATTCGCTGCAAGAGAGGAACTGGCCCTGGAGGCAGCGGGAATTCTGCTGGTGGCTGAAGGGAAGCGAGGGCTCAACACAAGGGGTTTCTTTCCCAGCCATGTATCGTGTTTCTGAGACCAATCTAGCAGCTGAAGGCCATCTTTTTCATTAATCTGACTGCAAGGTCTTCGGATGGTGCGATCAAATTACAGAGCATCCAGACTCACTGAGAAAAATCCTGTAATTTAAAGTGTGTGAGTTCGTATACTCACTCGTATTAGTGTATAACATAGTTCTACAAGGACATTACAGAGATAATTAGAAAACAGCTTCCTAGTTGATAGGACATGCTATCATTTAGAAAGTATTCTTCATTCCAAACCCAAGCAAAAAGTTGTGTTTACATTTTTCTGTGGGAGTGTCCCCCAACAGTTAGAGTCACAGAAGTTTTTCACTTCAATACTGTCAAAATATTATAAAAGCACAACTGCTCATATCTATATTTAGTGCAATATTTAAAGTTCTGCAACCTATTTTGAAACTGAACACAAAACAAAATGATTAATGAAAGAGAAATGGAATGTCTCAGTATCCCCCAAGAAATGTTATAAAAATAGTTCAATTTCAGAGAAATGTGCGTTTTGAAGGAAAACTATTCCACTGAAAAGTTTTCAATCACCTCTAATTATAATAAAGCAATTGTAACTATGTCAGAAATAAATTATTTGGGCCAATGAAAATACAGAAGCAGTATAGCAAAGCAGTAATAACTCCACAGCAATGATGAGGCAGCACTGTGTGAGAGTGGTTTTCTTACTAGTGTAAACAGATTCCCACAAAGCCATGCAATGCATGGAGAAGAAGAAAAAAATCAAAACAACAAACCAATAAAACCCAAATAACAGAGGACTTATAAAGTAGGAAGTCCACTATGAGAAAGGATAGGATGCAACTGCTCTTTTAGTCTGGGCGACTTAAAGTTAGACAGGATCCCGAGTAGCTTGACCCAACCAGAGGGAATTCAGTGATGGGGTGCACGCTGCAGGATGGTGTGGGCTGTGATGCAGGCAACAGCCTTGGTCTTCTCATTCCCCAGACTAGGGAAGATATTGCAAGGCACAGCGCTCTTTCTACCCCTTTGCTTGAGCTGATGTCCAGAGAAAACCAGCATGCACCCCGGCTGCATTTCCGCAAGTGGTTGGGATGCAGCCAAAGTGTACCTACTGACTAAGGCATCCATGTAGAGTCCTGCATTGGCCAGTCCTCCAACACTGGGCTTTTCTTTCTACATAGACTACAAATACACTTATGAGTAGGTAGACAGTGATCAAAGATAAAGACAGATAGATTTTCACAGCAATATATTGTAAAAGAAGAACTAAATTCCATAGTAGGGAACCATGGGATAACTCACTTACTTGGCAAAATTGTTTTATAGCGGTTTTTAGTTCCATGACTTGGGATGTCAATTTCTTTGGGATCCACAAAATTCATTGGTATTTCCTATAAGAAATAAATTAAATAAGATTGGTGTTTCTGAAGGAGCCATGCAGGAAATTATCACCAGAAGGCCATCTGCTGTTACACAACTGTCTTTTGACATCAAAGTTATTAAGAAAAAAAGTGGTTCCCACCTCAAGCCTGTCAACACCCTTCCTTTAATAAACACAGGAGTTGCATATTGAAGGGGCGACTTCCAAGGAACACTTCTGATGAATTATTAAAAGCAAGGTTTTTATAGGATTAGGAGATAGGTTAGAAAACACAATAGTACTAGAAAAATGGAGTTGAAAAGTGCAGTATCATACCAGAACAGAGCAAAAATTTACATAAATGGAACAGGAACTATCAAAACAATTAAATATTAATATGTCTGCCTTTTTCTTTTTTTTTAAATTTTGTGCAAAGCCCTTAACAATGCCATTTAAAGATTTTATTTGTTTTTTAAAGACACTATTAATCTTTTAATACAGTCTAAATACTCTAACGTATAATTAAAAAATGAACCCACTTCTCTTCATTCTCCTTTTGACTTTTTATCCTCTGAGAGACATTGCCACCTTTAAATCTGCAGTTGTGCAAATGCCTAATGTGACAATCTGCTCTTGATCAGTTTAAAATCACTGTTTTTCAAGTTGTTTGTCAGAATGAAGAGCAAAATTCCTCCTATTTTTTGTTGAACAAAATGCTTCATTTGGTCTAAGGAGGGAAGAATCACATTGATTCTGAGGTCCTGAAAAATTGCTACTGCTCTTTTAAAAAAAACAACAAAAACTTCTGGAAATGGTAAAATGAGACATACATTTATTTTTATTTATTTATTTTATCCATGATTTGGGGGAACATTTTACCAGACAGGATATGCAAGATGCTTCAGTTGACTCAAATCTTCGTTTTTCACTGATTTTTTTTGGCCACCACTGTTTAAATTATCTTCGTGTAAGCTGGAATTTGATCTTTGGTAAATTAATACTTCTACTTAAGAGCAAAGTAATTTCTAGAGACTTCAGAACTCCCTTACTAGCCTGGGACGTTTATCCAAAGAGACAGTGGCATATTATATAAATGCCTCTTGCAGACACATGAGGAGGCACAAAAGGTATTTGCTCTTCCCCTTTTCAATGCAAACCTCCTTTGACTTGAGCCGCTGGAAAATTTACTAAAGCATTTTCCTCCAAAATCAGCTGGTTTTTAACTCTACAGCCTGTCCCGGACTTTGGCAAAAATCAGAAGCACGGCTGTTGTCCTTCAGACCCAAGTACTTGTGGGGCCAAGGGCACAGACAGAAATCTGCCAATAGGCTGTGGATCACAGCCATAGACGGGTCACTTATTGCGAGACTGGCTATGAAATGCAAGAGGTGATTCCAGAATAAAATTCAGGATAGTATGGGGAAAACATCCCTGCTAGCAGTGGAAAATAAGCCCAGCACAAACACTTGCAAATTAGCACACAAAATCTGTAGATGTCTAGACAATATATATCTAATTGTTTTAGTAAACCAAATTGTTTTACTAAACATATATAATATATATATATTTAAATAATTATAAATAATTTATAAGGTGCACAGTTGCATGCGTGTAACTACACGTCCTGCATATATGCCTTTGTTCATGGGCTACTTCACCTATTTGGGTGATACTCTGGCTCACACTGGACCTTCAGCTGCTTATAAACAAAGAAATATGATTTGGGTCTCTGAGAGCAGAGATAATGTGGCAACATTTATGAAAATTCAGGCAAATGTTTTTTATACCCATCCCTCCATTTTGGCGAGACAAAAAATTTATAGATTTATCTAGCTGGCATTTCCCATGCACGATTGTATTTTCTGACATTCCAGTGTTTCAGGAAAATGAATTTTTCTGTTTTGTCACCAAATTCCCAAGTATTTTTTGAATAGCAGTAGCTCAGGCTATTGAAGAAATATATGCTGGGAAATTTATATATCTTCCTCATTGCCAAATCAGGTGCATTCCCCCAATTCCCCCAAGTAAAACTATTCAAACTTTCTGTCAGCCAAGGAAAAAAAAAAATAAAAAGAATAGTTCTTTTTCTTTCTTAATAAATATTGTGGAAAAATGTTTTGATACTGACTAATTTTTACAAATAAAAAGTATAATTATTAGTTCTCTAAACTGTTAATTAAAAAATAATAATTTTTTAAACCAAAGTTAACCTGAAACTGATCATGCTTTAGTTTTCCACTGAAAACTTTGAACATTTCTCAATTTTTTGCACACTTGGAAGATTTTCATGGGAAATATTCATTTTAGTCTCAAGAAGACTGCGTTACTATATTTTCTTAGCTAGTTAAAACAAGCTGAGTGAATGGAGCGGGCAATGGTTATATATTGTGAACTTTGCATGCTTTAAGTTCCTAATAAAGCTATTATCTGTAGCAAGGAAGACATTAAACAGAAACTGTTCAACAGGTTCTTCTTAAAACATATTTAAAAGAAAGATTTAAAACCAGAACAGAAAAGAAATGATCTTTTCAATAGAATTCCTTGAAAAAAATGAATGACCAGAGTTATGTTGTGCCCCACTGAAGGAACAATAAAATGTGAGTATCCATTGACCCAAAGCCATGAATGGATGCTGTGTGAGAAGATTTGGGTAAATGAGATGCTGTGGACATGCCAAGTTGTTTGTACAAACTGAGTTCTAACGTGGGGGCTTTAAACATGAAAATGTTATTTCTTCCAACTTTCCTGTCTAAGCTGCAGAATGACAGAAAATGGATGGCACAAATGGTGATAAAAGAATGTAGGATGCTTAAAATTCTTTCCATGTACGCTGTCTGACCATTTGTTGGTAAAACAACCTAGTGATTTATTTTTCCTGAGCGAATGACTTTCACTCTAAACCCTGTTTCTGTAAAGGTGAAAAAAAGACAGGACTGTTTTATAGGAATGCTATTATTCATAATGAAAAACTACTCAGACTAAGATGGCACTCATCTGTTTTACTGACTTACATGCACAAATTGTAAAGGAAGTAAAACTTCAAGGAATCACATGCTTAGGCATGTTTAGAAAGAATTGAATTGTCTGTATGCTTTTGTTAAGATCAGTGTCGTATAGGTCTTCCTGCTCTTATATGTCCCATTGGGATACACGTTTCTGTGAATCTCTATTTATTAAATCTGAGCTATTAACCAGTCTTAAAAAGTTTTGCTTGTTTAGTTTGGTTTGCTAATGAGTTGTAAAAGTTAAAAACAGTATGCTAATATTGGGTTGGGTAGCTTTGTGTGTTAGGGTTGTCTGATCTGGTACCCTCTGATAGCAGTAAGTAGCAGGACACCTGAAGGAACTATAGGAACAAGATGAGCTTTTCATTTTACTTATTTATCTATCTATCTATCTATCTATCTATCTATCTATTTATCTATCTATTTATTTATTTTTAACCTGGCCACCTGATTGCATTCTTTTAGCAAGAAATATAATGAATATTCACTCATGTTCACATTCTTGCTACTCGTGATTTTATAGGCTTCTATTAGAGCCTATAAAGGACTTTCCTAGTCAAAGGAGTCCTTGCCTGAGTCTATCTAGCATCATTGGATACAGAAGCTACTCTAGCCTGTGATTATATTCACCATACTTCCATACATGATTCAAAATGGAGTGATCAAAGCAGCTTGCACTTCTGACTGTCATATAGGTTTTTCCACCATTATAAAGATGTTTTCTATTTTATTCTCTATTCCTTTTCCCATGACTCTTAGCCCTCCATTTCAGAACCAAGTGAAGTATATAAAACTATTTCCCCCAGACACATAACATTTTATTTTTCAATCCTGAATTTCACCTACCTTGTTACACTCATATAATCCATCTGGAACTTCTTTGAAGTCCATTTCTAATTTTACTACTCTTCATAATTCAGTATCATCATCATACTTTGTCCTTACTATTTATTCCCTTTTCTAAATGGCTTTTGAGCATCTTGGTCAGTACCAGATCTGAAATAGATGCCACTGGACAGCCTCCTTTCAGTCTGAGAAGCAACCATATAGGCTACAAATCCCTCCTATGCTACAAACACTGTGTTGCTTCTTCCCTGATGTACTGCATTTGCTCATATAACTATTAGTTTCTTTGCAATTTCTCTGATACATACACCAGACTTACAGGTCTGTAGTTCTCTGAATCTCTTCTGGAGCCCTTCTGGAAAACTCTTGTTAACTCTGCCCTCTGATTTCCTAAATACTGGCACCCAAGTGCTAGTGTACCCCTGCCCTGTTAACACATCAGTAACTATAAATATGAAGTCCTTCAGGACTTCTGGGCCCAGCTTATTCCAGTGTTTACTTTTTATACAATTTATTGATTTGTTCTGTTCCATTAACACTTCAATATCAGACAGACCCTTTAGCAATCTGTTTTAATCTACTTCTGTCACACAGGTAGGAAATTCCGTATGTTCATCTGTGGTGACCACGGATATAAATAACACAAACACTTTTCTCCTGTCACCTCACATTTTCTACCCTTTGTTCTTCTACTGATCCTCATACTCTTTGTTATGTTTTGTGCTTTTGATCTATTTAAAAATAAAGCTATAGGGTTTTCTGTAAGTTCAAAACCTTTTTTTTTGGCCTGCCTTATTCAGCTTCCACATTCAACTGGCTTCTGTTTACACTTTATTCCATTTCCCTTGTAAAGACTGTCTCCTTTTTTCTGATAGACATTTTTATCTGGCTGTTTTGCAATACCAGTCTCTTTCAGGTCTTCCTGAAGTAATATTTAATAGTGTGTTTTCCCTGAGTTAGTTTTCCTCCCGTGATTTGTTTCTTCCTGGCCACTGTCTTGGTTTTACCTTCTTACCCTTTTTAATATTAAATAGAGTTGTAGGAGACTTTCCTTTTTTTTTGGTCTTGAGTATACTAGGCCCACAGTAAGGAGTGTTTGTTAAAGAAATGTTCAACTGACTCAGGAGCTGCTTCTCTTTTTTGGTGTCCCTGTCTGCTCCAGAAATGTCATTTATACCGCCTAAAATTGTAGACTTCAAATTATAAACATTACTAGATGATGTTTACATGGGGATAAACAAAACCTCCAATTATTACTGTGTTTTCTGTCATCACATCCTTTATGATCCCTCTGAAACTGTCACAGCATTACAGTCCTGGCTGTTTGTACTGCACCTCTAATACAACATTTATCCCATCTAAGAATGGAACTTCAAACTGGGAGGAATCTGTGTTATCTACGGCTATAGGAACAGTTATTTATGAGCTATTTATCTCAGTGAGTTCAGATTTCTAAACATAAAATACCACCTTGGAACAATCTCATCAGCCATTCAGAAATTATTTGCACCTTGATAATAAAATGCTGCCCAATTTTTTTTTCCATTGTTTCTGTTGTGCCAATTATGTAAAAATCCTCATTTAAAGCTTGTTGTTAAACTCACCATGAATTCTGTTTGAAGTAAATGAGAACATGCGACTGCATCTCGGAGCTGCTGCCGTGTCAGGACGCGGCCAGCTGACTGCAGGTATTCCATTGCCACCTTTTCTCGTGGAGTCGGCACAGAGACGAAAGGTTCAACACTTCCCAAACTACTCATATCCAAAGTCAGAGAGACATTGGATCCTCGTCTGCATTAGAAAATAATTAAAAGTTACATCACATCAGTGTTCATTGTAAGTCCCATACTCATGCAGCTGATCCTGAGTTAGTTATGAATCATGATTTTCTGTGTAATCACTGGGATATTTGAATATGCAAAGATTGGTTTCATTGGAAGCACTGGGTGGCCACGAAACAAAGATTTTACAGATCACCCCACCTCTTGAATCTAACAACTAGTTTTGAAAGAACGCTCTTCTAGGGAGGAACTATTGGATTATTCTTAAAAGCAGAAACAGCTCCCTGTATGCTACTTAATGATGTTAAATGTGCAAGTGGTATGTTGGTAAGGAAGAAATGTTTTGCAGAAAGAAAAGGGAGTTTATTTCTAACATATATATAAAAAGCTGGAAATAAATTCACAGCATGTTGTTTACATTTTTAAGAATCTACGCAAATATAAAACATAGAAGGGGAAAAAGTGATAAAATCAATAGAAATTAGTGGAAAGGGAGTGCCAACATTGTGTATACCAAGTCAGTGGACAACGTTTTGTGTGAGGTAAGTGAGAAGCGAGAAACATAAAACCACGATAAATCCCAGGAGAAGGAACGGTCACAGACATAGAGCGGTTATTCAGAAATGCCAAACATCTCACATAGGACAATCAAATTCATCAATGTTTCCACATTTCCACAAGAAAACAATGTTTGATTCAATCACACCTTTGAGCTGTGCAAATACCAAGAAAGCACATTTCTGTGTGTTTGGTATGAGCGCTAACCTTTTCGTTGCTTTCTCCAAACAACACTTTAGGAAACTTTTTTCATAGTTTCAACCCATTGATCAAATGTTACCTACTCAGCCCTTAACTTGAGGTTTGTCAATGGCACTAAATCCATACTCTGTGAATTGTGATGACTAAACACACATCCATAGGCATTAATCAAAGCTTCTGTATTTACTAATCTGAATTTGTTACTTTGAAGACTGTGAGTTAGCCACCTATCTCTGAATTGGGCTACAGATGCCCTGTCAGTGTAAACACATCTCTAACATTTACCAAGCAGCACTGTGCATATAGAGATGTGACAACACTAGTTTCATCCCCTTAACAGTAATACATATTACCACATATTACTATAAATATCACACAAACTTCACCAGACAGTATCTGTGAGGCATCTGCTATCAATACTGGGGGAATGCTTTCCTTGAGTCTGCAGCGAAAGTTGTGTTAATGCTTGTCTTTTACTCTCCTCTCATTATCCATGAGTGGCCCATAGATATTTGAATGCACACATATTTGAGTAAACTATTTGTCTTTTCTGATATTGTGACTCTTTACTTCAGGCTGGTGTTGCTGCTTTATTTTTAATTTTTTTTTTTTTTCTTCTTTTTTTTCCTGCCACCAGAATGAGTGCTCTTAGGGTTTATTACTTTCTTCTCTGGTGGTTTTGTTTTGTTCTGAACTAGCTTCCCTCCCTCTCATACATGTCAGCAGATCCTTCATGTAACTTTATTTTAAAAAACTATTTCTATCGTGTCATTCAGCATGAATAGAAATGATTTCAGCCACCCACCTGCCACTTAGCAAAACACAAAACAACAATCACCAAGAAAAGAGACCACCTGATGGAATCTGTGAATCTCAGATTGTGCCATACTGTCCATGAGCCTATTTCAGCTTAAATGATGGGTGGGTGACAGCGACAGATTTGCTGTCCAGGCACACAGATGGCAACAATGAGTCAGTGGCAGGAGCTGAGGTGGGAGAGGCAAGATGGAGCCGAGGTGGCTGCAGGCAGCTGGCTGCCTCCTGGGGTAAACGGGGACAATTTCTGCTGGCAGAGGGAAGACAGAGGGGTATGGCACTGCTAATTCAGCTAGGAGGAAGGCAGAACTGAAGTAGCATCTTGAGCAGAAATGACGAGCAGCTGTTACATGCATGTTGCATGCATTGGCTACCAGCAGTGCTCTGTGGCTTGCTGTGCAACCTCCACAGCATAGAGGTCCTGCCTGGTGGCTGCCCTCTGATGGAGGGCTCTGGCTCACGTAGCCGAGCCACCTCCCCAGGGACCATTCTCGTCTGCAGGGAAGTCAGTCCCTCAGCTCCATGCCACTCCATGAGGAAAACATCCTGTTAGACTGCTTTCTCATAAAAACCCTCTCACTTAAGCACCTCTTCTGGCCATGAGTAGCAATTTATTCCGCGGAAAAAGGCAGTCCCTCAAACAGGTGGCTCTGAGGGCTGATATCACAAAACAGATCTTTTGAAAACCAGCCAGAAATTCACAGAAGAGGTGTGCAATGAACATCTCCAAAACTGTTTTGACTACCTTTGGCTGAGGAAAGGGTAGCAACTGAGACCCAGCCATACTTCTGGAAGAGCCTACTGAGATTTCCTAATATAGAGGAAAAGTATTCTCATTGTTTAGTAACAAAGTACAGTGAAAATGTTAATATTTTCTTTGGCTTTCATATTGTTATAACTGACAGTCTTGGCAAAAAGGCTATTTCCTTTTTAACAACAACAGAAAATATACCTGATCTAATTATAACTTTGAGTTTACAGCTTTTACCATTTATGGGGATTATTGAGGAATACCAGTGTTGAGAATCAAATAACTTACTCTGGAAAGAAAAAAAAATAGTTCTCACTATATATTTAACACATTAAAATCTACACAGTGAATAAAAACTGAACATAAGACAGAAAATAAAGGATAGAAGTCTTTTTTATAAAGACATAGAACGAATAATAGCTCTAAAGGTAATTCCTCCATAAAAATAGGCATCTAAACACTTCTAAGAAGAATGTTTATACTAATAAAAAGATTTTAACAATGTTTATATTAGTTAACTATTGCCAAGATTAACATTAATTATATAGACCTCTTTACTCCGTTCAGGGCTATGCTGAGAGAAAGGGCTGAAAACAGGGCATTTTGCCTGCTGTTGAAAGATCAGGGAGGGCATGAACCCATCATGTTATTGTATGCTGTACTGTAAGATGCTTGTAGTCTCAGATCCTGCTCGGGACTCTTGGATTTTAACTATTTTTCATCGTTAAATTCTTCACTTTCTGTAGAAAAAAAGAAAGCAGGAATTCTCTTCTGGTGTTACCACCTGAGAAAGAGGTGAAGTAGTGAGCAATCCTTTACCCACGTTATTGGAAAGAATGCACAGTACATCAGCGGGACCAATGAATCTGCTACTCAGATAACTAATTTTTCTTGGACCCCTCTAAACATACATATACATATACATATACACACCCTATATATACATGTATATACATGCACACCCTGACAACACACTGGTATCCTTCCATTTCAATTACAGCAAAGAAGCCATGCACATGATTTTTCCCTTATTTCTGAATATTTACAATTCTATGCTACAATCCTCTAAATAACTTTATCTTCTGTTCCCCGTGTTAATAGCCAAAGTAGAGAAGATTGATTTGCTCCTCTGTAAGTAGAGTTCCCTGTCCTGGAATCCCCTCGAGGTTCTGTCTTGGTGGGGATGAGCATTGTGTGAGGAATCTGAGGAATTGTAAACATTCATGACAACATTACATTAAAGTCAGCAAGAGACTAACTCTTCCGACTTTTCACCAGCTGGGACAGCCACCTCATTACTGGGTATGCGAATAAGTGCAATCAGGAAACCACTTGTGTCTGTGTATTGTCTAGTACCTCAGAGGGGGGCCTACTACATACTCATGGCCCTATTTTCAATAAGGCAATAAGAACACGTCCGCTAATGAGAATCCACTGGAGGATTTTTAATTGTGCATTTATAGAAGCAGATTTTATTGGAGACATGATGAAAAAATGCAGTGTTTGTTTGAAAATTCTCAAAAGGAAGCTCCACCTGTCCACCTCAGAGGGCCAACAGGTTACCCAAGCCTATTAATCATTAGCAAGGTCATTTCCAGGTCTTCCCTGACCCTAAAATTAAGCCGCAGTCGGTGATTATGAAAATCCAACTACCCAACATGTTTCTCCCAGTTGTTTATTTAAGCCGGGCAATTTCTTTAAATACACCTTCCCATGTTTATTCAGCACTCTTGAAAAACGTGACGCCCAGATTCCCTGTCCTGGGCTTTGCCTGGGGCCTGGGGCCTGGGGCCCACTGGCAGCCATTGCCCTCCGACCCTGCCATTGCAGGCCCGGGCGGTGCTTCCTCTCGCACCCGCACTCCTCGCCCTGCCGCTGTGCCTCCGAGGGCCGCAGGCAGGCCTGTGTCAGCCCTGCAGGTGGAAGGAAGCCATTAATTAGCGGGAAGAGCAGCGCTGGCTGGCTGCGGCTGCTGGGGAGGGAGCTGCTTCGCGTCCTGAGATCCTGCCTGTAGGCTGGGATGCTCCACAGGGCTTCTCTCCACGGGTTTTACTGCAGGGACAAAGGGAAAAGCACTGCCATTTCCCCGTGGGTTTCATTTCACTGGTATTCCTCTGGTCTAGACGTGAGTCCTGATGCTCTTCCCGGGCTGTCCTATGAGCATTCAGGTGGGCTTTGCGCTGCTGTAATTGCACTGAAGGAGCACAATTAGGCACACCATTTCCACCACTTACTGCCTTACTGATGCCTTTTCCAGTGCTACAACTCTCGTGCTTATCTAGTTTCATGTTTCAGTAGAATAATTCAAAGAAAAACAAAATTAAATTCACAAAAAAAAAAAAAAAAAAAGGCAGTGGAAAAAATATAGGACCCAGCTTTCCTGCTGGAGTTTAACATAGCTAAGAGAAAACATGTTCATGAGGATGAACAAATGTGGTAGATAAAACTGCTGTGGGGTGGGGATGTGAAAAGCACAGCAAATCAGACAAGGACACAACGTTGTTCTTGTTATTAATGCTGTATTTTGAGATAAAATAAATAAAAGTAGGGTGCTGCACAGCTCCCATTGACTTCATGAAGAAAAATCAGGTTCTGTGTTAAAAAGAAAGCAGAAGAGAAGAAATACACAAAGGTTAAAAAAAAAAAAAAAAAAAAAAAAAAAAAAAAAAAACACACAAAAAACAACCCTTGTTAAAAAAGGGTTAAAAAGGGGTTAAAAAGGGTTAAAAAAGGGGACTGAACATACTGCTATTTTCTATTAGCCTTGGGCAAAGAGTAACACAGCTCTTCTAATATACAAATGAGACATTTCCTTACAAATCCAGATTTATAATGTCCATTACAGTCAATCCTCATAACACCAAGAGATGACTCTCATTTGAGGTGAAATATAATTTGATAATTTTAAAGTAACATTCACTATGTCATTAAATAATTACTTCTAATAAGCATAAGAATAGTTTATGCATTTTCCACAAGTGCTTATATATGACACTTGCTCTGTACACAATAGCCTGAAATATGTATCACATTGTACTGGTAATATTACTGGATGCCTAGGGAAAGTAGGGTGAAGGAGACTATGGTTACGTTAATGGGTGTGGTAATCTCTATTTTTTTCCTGCCCATCAGTATATTATTTCAAGCAAGGCTTCTAAGCATGCAGTAAAACTCCATTATTAACAACCCAAAGCGGAAAAGAGAATATTTTTTCCTAGGTCTCTATTTTTTTTCTTGTAAATGCAGAGCTTGTGGGTTTCAGTTTTCTGTTATGCTGCAACACACATTAAAGAATATTCTGACAGAAAAACAAAAAAAAAAGAAAAGAAAAAGAAACCCACAAGTTATGATAATATACAAAGCACATAAATGTAGTATCCTCTTATTTACTCCTACTTTCACCAAAGGTCAATCAATAACATCAGCATAAGTTTGAGAAAATAGTGAATAAAAGATACAACTATGTGAATGTCATCCCAATAAATAAATACTGCACAAAGTATTTAGTGCATACAATGCACTTTTTAAACTCCTAGGTGCTTTATGAGGCATTGCTACACATATTCTACACTTGGCAAGGCTATGATGAGAACTCAATTTCCCAAATGATCTCAGATTTGCCGGCTGACATTTTGGGGTTCCACTTGGTTTTTGCTTGAACAACCATTGCAGCTTTTAAGTACCAACTCAGACCTGAGGTTCTCAATGCTTTTAAACAAATCAAGCTCATGTAACACAAAAACTGAAGTGTTCAAGACTTAGAAGTTGCAATCAAGGAGCTAACTAACAAGATGGAAGAAGAATTAGCATTAGAAGCAAAACTAAAACCCAAGGTTCCCTAAATTTCTCAAATTACTTTAAATCATTTTGAAGTCATTTGTCACAAACATTCTTACCTAAAGGAAATTGCTCTTCAACTGACTTTAAGATTCAGTATCATTTATGTCAATCATTTGCTTAAAAAACAACAACAGCACAGGAATACAAACTGAGTTTGATAGAAAACCTATAACTATGAATATAAAATGACAGAATAATGTTGCATTAAAGGATAACATGCATCACAACGAATTGATACAGCCTGACACCTGGACATTTAAGCTCAGGACTAGAAGGGAGGCAATTGATCAAGGTACACTGATCCTAGCTATCTTCCAGAAAGAAGATGTGCTACTTCTGCTCATGTTTGCTCTCCCACACTGCTCTCATAGTATTCTAGTGTTACATTATTATTTTTTCCTATTTATTTGACACTTGAACAACTGATGCTTTCTACCTCTCATTCTGGGGAAGAGGTCCAGAGGTAACTAGAGCAGGCTGTGTGCCTACTGAAAAGGAGAAGAAGGGATATACAGCTACTGGGAGACAAGACTTCCACACCCCTGCAGCCTCCTAGCCGCAAGAAACCTTCTGTCAGCATCCTCCAGCCCTCTCTGAGTCCACAGACACTGATCAGGAGCCTCAGCTATAATGTTTAAACAGTTCTTCTGGAAAGCGAAGGCACTTGATGTTCTCTCCAGAGGGTCTGATCTTGTTCCCACAGCCATGAGCGAGAGCAGTCCAATACTTCTAGCACTAAATTGCAAACAATTCTCAGGATCTACTCAAAGCTCAGCATGTCAAAATGAACTAAGGAAACGGTTTTGACAAGTACTTCTGGACTAAGTTTTAAGCAATCAGTATCTGGTTAGGACAGGAATGGCTCAATATCCTGTAGAGGAAAACAGCTGACATGAGAGTAGTTTCAACTTTCCCTCTTTTAATCATGCTTTCTAATGTACTGCCAATTCACTCCTGTTCTGCCCTCGATAAGGCTATGCTGCTCTGCTACGGGAACTGACTGTTCAAAAATGCAAAGCTTATACAACCTCCCATCTTTTCCTGTAGATTATTTCTACATTAAAATTGCATTTTGTCACGCAAGCTCCTCTCTCCAATAAAATTTGAAGGGTAACATAAAGCTCTGCTTCTGACTCATTCTCACATATATGTGTTTTTAGCACAGATAAAAACTGAGTTAAGTGTTCAGAAATAAAAATAAATGAAGATGCTAATTTGTTGTGCTCATTTGAGCTGTTTTTTCCAAGTGCTGAATAAATGTTTACTAATTTATGGTTAATTTGCTTTCGATGGTAGAGCTTTAATTGAATGCAGTCATGTTTATTGCTACTATTACTTGCTCGCATTGCAGCATTGCTCTATTTCATACTGGAGGCCTCATTGCACAAGCATACAGGATGACCTGTTCTCTCTCCGATTAAAGCACACGCTAATTTAAACCAAGCTATAATGAATATGAACAAAAGGGATTAAAAGAATAGGGGAAGGAAAAAGAGGATGGGGAGGAATAGCAATTAGCTGTTAAGGCTGCACAGATTAAACAAAGGCACAGGTTATTGAGTTCACAGAATGCATTTACTAAAGGTAAACCAATAAGAACCATTAAATATATATATATATATATATAATGTCTGCTGCATTTTTTGTTTGAAAATTGAAAAAAAAAAATCAAAACATTTTCTGTCCACCTTGTATGAATTGCCCCTCTACTGTTTCAGTCCATGAGTGCCTCCACGATGCCTTAGAGGAGCAGTAGCCAGGCACTGTCATTTCCCATCTAGATATCTTGGCTAGGTGCACAGTCTGATTGCATTTCTCAGCACATGCCCAGCTCAGTTCTTTGCTGAGCACTATAGCGTGCCCAGAGGGTGCTTCCTGCAGTATTAGAGAACCGTCGCCTATCTAAGAGAAGTGACCTAATAAATGGGAACAGAGAGATGCAACACTACAGAAGCAACTTCTAGGAAATACTTTAACAACTGCTTAACTGAGATGTTTTGCTATTTAGTTGGTCAGATCTACAGAAAAAAAAAAAAAGTTTTTTCAACTTTAGATAAAAAAAACTTATTTTTCTTCATAGCAGAAGTAATCTCAGTAAGTCTCTTTAGCATAATGTGTTTGTTCCATACTAATTAACCTCTTAAGCACAATCTCTACCTCCAGCCTGCACCTGCTGCTCATTTAAAGAACAAATATACAGCCGTTAAATCCAAACAAGCAGGTATATAATCCATTAACAAATTGATGTACTTCAGTACTTTCTTGAGAAAATCAGTCAATCTGGAAAAAGGCATGGCTAGAAATATGCTTCATGTAAATGAGCAGAGAGTGTTCTTACAGTATCAGCAAGAAAAAAAAATATTTTTTATTGTTACTTGAAGACTAATCAGTACAATGAGTTCTTTCCTGGTGCATTTGCCATTTGGGAAAGACAGGAAGGAACATCTGGGAAAAGAGGCGTTTACTACACCCTGTCAACCTTAAGATAATATAAAAGCACATTCCTTGTTTATTTGACTTGGTCTTCATTATCTTTAAACTACTTCAAGTGTCACAGAGAAGATTTCTAAGCAGACAAATGAATTGTTAGTGTACTTTGAAGAAATTACTGAAAAACAGCAGTTCCTGGAGCATGTAAAACCTCCAGACCCACACCATTGTTCAACAAAGCTGCGCCCTCTATGGACAGTGCCCTTCGTTTCTGAAGGTTGTAGCTGATGAAATTGCACCATTCAGTGACACAGTGGACAAAGGCTGGCTGTACGGAGCAAAAATCTTTCTGGCTCAGACACTTTGGAAGGCGCAATCCCATTTCCAGAGTGACTTACATGCTTGAGTTATACTGTGAGCTGATGGGATTCAGGCTGTCAGAGCCAGGAGCCAGGAATGTACGCTCAGGTCTGCCACTGAGCTGGCAGAAGTTTTCTGAAATTTTCAGAGCTCACACCTAAGCTAGGTATGCAAACCTTTCTCTCTTCCCAGCATTTCTTCTTGATTCAGTTCTATTTTCTTCAGTAGTTTCCAGCCATGCTTTCTATGGGCAGGCTTGCTCAAACAGTCTATTAATGTACAAAGTGCCTGGATTCCCTTTGAAAAGGAGGTTTAGGATATCCACTTGGGCTTGCAATTTGAAATGGAGCAATGCTTGAATGCTTTTAAAAGACAGCTGTAAGTGTCCACATACCAGAGTTTACTTCACCTCGCATCCCAGAGATTAGGTAGGGCTTTAGAAGTGGTATTGCCAAGCTGTGCAGTCCCATTTCGGGCTGAGCAGCTGATGAACAACATCCAGGTAAGTGGTCTGGAGCTCTTTTCTACAGAGCTCAGCAGGTCCCATGGCTTCTGTATGGAGGCCGTGGCCATGGTCACTGCCCTCATTCATCAGAGATGTTCCTACAGGGGAGTGCACAGCCTGGGCTCTAGAGAAGGGAAATGCAGCTGAGCCTGTGCCCAGAGATGAAGGCATGGGCCTGAGAAAAGGCTTCCTGCATCTGCTCTTCCAACATGCACTCTGCCAATGTATCAGTACGGACTGGAAATCTCAGAGTGAAATAATTAAAAACGCTTCAGATTCATAGCTCTTTGTTAGCAAAGGATTTGTGACCTTAAAAACCTCATATCACTTGATATAAATTCACTTCTGTGAATTTGAATAGAGAAGGGAAATGTGAGGAGTCTGATAAAAGCAGGGTTACTCTAAATACACATTGTATAATGAAATAAAGAGAAAGGAGAAGTCATATCTGAAAGATGACCGGACTGCTCTCTTTGCCCCAGCCTGCCCTGTGTTTATCTCACCCCAAACCCTCTCAACACGTACAGCTCCCTCTAGCTAACGATGTGACGTGGGGCACATTAACGTTCGCTGACGGAGTGATGTAGCCATACAGTGTGCTACCTAAGACCACAGGTTGACTGGTATCCTGTTTTCAACTCTGGCCACCAAGAGGAAGTTTGGGGAAAGAACACAAGAGCAAAGTCAGCAGGAATTACCAATTACTTAATAAACAGAGGTGCTCCCTGTCAGTATGCCCCCCAGCTTCTGGCGGTCTGTAGCTTTGGAACATCCTGAGCCAAAGGCTGATCGCACATCTTTGTGTCTGGTGCCTTCTCTTCCATGATTTTTTCCTTCAGACAGCTCTTTGCTTACTCTATGACCTCTGCAGCACCCCAGGACAACGAGCTCCGTAGCTTGGAGGCTTTGAGCTGGGCGATCGCCAACCCTGGACACGAGGACTGGAGCAGAATTTAGACCATCTACATTAGGGAAAATCCTTGTGATAAAGCAGAAAACATTTATGTCATTCTAATCTTATCAGCAAATTGCAAATGCATTCTCTGTAGCTGGAGGATTACCCTTGGGATTAATTACAATACCAGCTTTCTGCTTTCCACAATGCCTTCTTCTTTTACAAACCTATTTAGCACGGTACTCTGAGGGCCGAATTCTCTTTGCAGATACCCCTACAAATCCACTGAGGCAAAACAAGTTAAATGGAGTCTAAAGTGAAACAAGACCATGCAAATTGGATTTATTAGCTATTGTGTACTTCGCTGCAGCCCTGATTGTTTTCCTTTATTTGTTGTAAGGCTGCTCTGTTATGTCCACCATCAAATCCAGGGAAAGGAACCGAGAGCCTCTGGACTATGTGAACGTCCCCCAGGGGAATTTACGACGACTCAGGATGGATTTGAGACAGCTCAGGGAGGGGAGAAGCAGCTTCCAGGGGACAGCGGGAAGTGGAAGCACCAGCCCTGACGGAGGGGCAGGCTCTGCCACCTCCTGCCCAGCGCTGGCTCCATCTCTCAGCGGCAGCAGCTGTTGGCCATCCCGAAGCATCGGGACGGAGTTCCCTAGAGAAACATTGTGCATAACGACATTTTTCTGTGTGGGAATTATATACAGTACTTCCCCTCCTGATGCCTATCACATATTTCAGCAGTCATTTGAAGTTGCTGTGCTCTGTTTTGCTCCTGTTATCAAATCGCACTATTAACATAACAGGGATAATTATAGCTACCATAAATTAATAACAACAATGTGCGCTGTTTGTTAAGCATCAAAAGCATTTCTTTCACAGGCCACAGAGGGGAAGTCCCTGTCCCCAGAAAGAAATATCACTGCTGGAGCTTCTTACAGATTCCACCGGCCAGAGGATGGAATGAAGAGTTCAAGAGTCCCGGTATTTTATGAAGATAGGGCACTAAATTGCAATATCACCTGGGTTTGGTTACTTAACCAATTATGTCACACTTGCCTTCATATGAAAATAATAAAATGAGCTCCTGAAACACACTTATGGCCACACTTAGCTAAGGTTCAAAGTCAAACCATACTGATGCAGCAGCTTGGACGTGATGGTACCAAAGGAGACAAACAGCTCTAGCAAGTACAGGACTGAAATGTCAGTGTCGTATGGGGTGAGCTGCTTACTACCTACAGGCAATGTTTCTTGGGCTGAGCCACTCGCACAGCATATTTTGGGCATCCTCATGCCTGCCGTGGTGATATTGCTTCTCCACTTCCTGAGGCTTGCCTGGTTGTCTGTACGCATTTACTACCTTGTCTTATGTTTAGATTGTAAGCTTTTTGGATAGAGGATCTTTCCTTCTTTGTGTGTATACAGAACCTTGCACAGAGGGATCCTGATCTGCGACTGAGGCGCCCAGGTACTATATTAATATAAATGCCAAAGAGATTTTCCCACAAGAGCCAAGAAATAGAAATAGCCTGACCCACAGATTTACAGGCAGTGTTCTTTGAGGAAAGGTGTGTTTGCAAATAGGTGACATTTCTGCCAGCAAGTGATGTTAAGCTTTCTGTACATATTGGCTCTGACTGTGTAAAAGACCTCTGCTGAATTTCCATGACTGTTTTTTTTTTCTTTTTTCTCCCTAAAAGAAGCTGTGTGATTCAACAGTCATCATTTGCAAGTGTTCTTCTGAAAAGGCACAGAAATAAAATGAATTATGATTGCAGTCAAAGAAGAGATTCATGGCCTGGCATATTAACTGATGGCTACAATACAAGCGGGATGCTCAGAAAGCATTGTCCAGTATGTGGCTTCCTGCAATTCAGAGACAGACTTACACATTTTATACTGCAGTTTTGGAGGGACTTTGATGTTTTGCTTTTCTTTCTTTAACTGCTGTGTCTGTGTCTGTTCCTAACGTTTTAAATTAAGGGAAATTGAGCTCAAGTCAGCTTTAGGCAGTCCTGCAGAACAGCTGGGCAAAAGGAATGGCATGATCAATGAGAAGTCCAGTTCAAAATAAAAGGTGAATAATTCTGTCTTAATTTGAAGCATGATCATTTTTCAGACATTGAAGGAGACTTTTCTTTATAGAAAAGCTCCCCACACTGAACAATCAACATTACTTGTAAATATCAAAACCCTATATATCTGGTATGGATGCTCCCTTCTGCACGGGTTGTTCCTGAAACCAGCACCTGTGGGCTCTAGTCAAGGGCTCATGAGATGTAGTGGAGCTCACCCTGCCCAAAGGGGCAGCCCAACCCTCACAATGAAAAAAAGCAGAGCCCAAGAAGAACTGAAGTCAGTCACTGGAAAGCTGCAGCCTTTTGTTTAACAGTGCTTAAAACACCAAACCCGCTGCTGGACAAGACAAGAAGATTACTCGCACATCTCCAACTAGTCATGAGCCCCGGGCTACAATGGCCTGTGTGATCCTAAGCCTCCAGAAGCATTTAAATATTCACATTGATATTTCCCCTCGGTTTCTTGAGCCGTGTGTTACTTTTCAAAAGATCAGCTGGACGAATCACTGCAAAGCCACCAAAACTGTCTACCAGATGGCGGCCACTGATTAATTTGTCTTAACTTAAGCCAAAAAGGAAGAAAATGTGATGGGTGGAGCAGTAAAGACAAGCACAATCAACATCCGACCAAAGAGGGTTTCCTGTCACCTTGGGAACAACACTGATTGGCACTGCGGTTTCCTGTGTACAAGCTAAAACCAGTAGCAACTAGAGTAACAAGAATAAACGCAAGATAAGAGACCTGGGAATACAATAAAATTATTATAAAATTCCTGACTAAACCTCACAGGATGGAAAAGGCAAAATCAAGTGTAGGCAGGGGCTGCATGCTAAACTGAGCACTTCCCTGCGTCTGAGAGGACATGAAGCTGCACCAGAAGATTTCTTCTGAGCAAGGGTGGGCTAATTTGCCTGAATTATCCACTCCCAGAAATGAACGTCATGTGCTTTGAAGAGCTTTTAGCTCTTTGCAAGAGGAAAAAAAAAGAAAAAGGATGTGGGACAATGTAGATGTGACAAAACTGAGATGGAGCTAGGAGAAGCAACATAACATCTCCTCTACCCACGCTAATGTTAAGTAATTTGCAAGAGGTGCTAGAGACACAGGGAAATGGGCTGTGGATGTGTGTTTGGGCAACGGCACGTAGTTATGTGCATCTGTTTATTTAGATCATTAACTCCCCTTGAGTATTGCTACAAGGAGTCCTAACACCAACCAAAACACCTCCTAAAACAGTGAGTAGGCGAATAGTAAAAATATGGTATTTAAAGGGTCTTTGTTAGGCTGGTGCCTGAGTTTACTTCCCCTTCAGAGAAACAAGACAATTCACATTCCTGCCCTCTTCCTAAAGTGCAGATAAGCAAAGACGTCTGCAATGGACTGGGCTGAGCAGACATTTGTGCAATTCAGAGGTCCGGTGTTTGTAGAAAGTTTTCAGAGAGACTTTGCACTAAGAGAATTGTTAGACAAACGCAGGCTGGAGGTAAAGCACAATTCTGTGCCTAGTTACCACTGAGCAGGAGACCCTCCCAGCTGGACCCCATTTCATGTCCCCGTTACTCAGACCACTTTCTCCCACTACCGTAGCACAGAGCCCTTGTCCTTCCCCTGTCACCCAACGTGCAGGTGCAGGCGGTCGTCCCGTGGCCTCTGTGGTGCCCGAGGAGGAGAGAAGCCACAGTGCTGGGCTGCGGGGACACCCCATGCTGAACGTGGGCTACCAGAGGACATGCTCAGGACTTCTCCCATCATGCGAGCTGCCACACCAGCTGTGCACTTCTCAGTATGCAAGTCACATCTACAGAAGCAATGAGGCAGTGCCAGGAAACAATCTCAGGCACTGCCACTCGGTAATCAATATTGCTGAATTTCAAGCCGTGCCCTCGGCTTGTTTTTAGCCTCTGCCAACAGGAGCTCTCCAAAACAATTAATTCCCTGGCATAGTTTGGGAGCTAGCACATACACAAAGCATTTTCAGCGGGCAGTCAGCATCCAGCCCCTGCTCGTTTGGAGGTAGAGGGAGTTTGGCAGCATGGACACGGACTAATCTCTGCTGGTTGGCCTCGGTGCTAGCAAACACTTCTTGGTGCATTGAATTCATTACTGCATCTAACACACTTGGACACAACACAGTTGAGGGGTCTGCCAAATTAGAGAATGCATTTTTAGGTACTTCTGAGAGTTTCTTTCCACACGCCTCTTAATCCGTGTGCGCAAATAGCAGCACGTAGTCCTTTTGCTGTACTTCAGGCTGAGGGTCTCATCTGGGCTGCATCTCTTCAGATGGGCATGCCAGCCCGACAGCCTCCATGCATTGGACAGAGGAGGTTTATGTGGCACGTCCAAAGTGCTCTAATGAGTCGGTGGCAGAGACAGGCTGGAGCACAAGAATTCCTTTCTCCCACCTCCAAACTCTTTACTGCTCCCTGGTGCTTTCCAAATTCCTTTTGATAGGATATCAGTGTAAAATTGTTCTCCAGCTATTGCTTGTGTGCTGGCACATAGCTGTGCTTTGAACAATTGCACTGACATTTTCCTGAAAACAATCCCTAGGATTTAAATTAAGAATGCAGAAAGCATATTCAGCTCCACACAATAGGGTAAATTTATCCTCCAAATCTATGCAAAGCTAGTATATTTTAGCCAGGAAATTCAAGGCCCCTTCCTGTAAATATATTAAGTTCCCATGCTTGTGTCATAAACTACAAAAACTGGCATGTTTACAGGCCTCCGACTGCAAGGTGCTACCCTCTGAGTAGTACTTGCAGTGGTCGCTCACAATAGCCGGTTTTGTATAAAGATAGCAGATCAGCAGCACCATAATTATATTTGCAGCACCAACAGGGCTCTGTGATTTAAAAATCAGAACAGAACCAGACAGAATTGTTGGAAATTTTTTCTCATCTCCTAGAGAGGAGATTTGGTTGAACAGCGGTAGCCTGAGATGCAGCTGCCATTATAGTAATGAAATGAAGAGTACATCAGGTTTTTTACCCTCTCTCCAACATTTCTTACTAAGCTGAACCGGGGTATTTATTTGGCACACAGTAGCATTAATATAGTAATTCATTTTAAAGGTACCTCTTCCAAACACCACCCCTGATTGGAACTTTACCTTTTGGTGTACTAGTCTCACAGACTAGTATGGGTTTCCAAACACTTTTTTTTTTTTTTAAATTTTGTTTAGGTTACTTAACTATGTACTGTTTTTCTTTTCCATCAGAATATTTCATTTTCTCATAATACAAGGAAGCAGACAGGTGCAAGCATTTATCAGTTTTGCAATACACATTATTTTAACTTTTTTTTTTCTCATTATAGTTACGATTACCTATTCTCACTATATGTCCAGAGAACATTTGCTCAAACTGGAGAAGAACCATCAACTTTCAGGCTTCTTCAGGATGGTAATGGAGACCTCACTGTTTGCAATCTATTACCCGTGGCTTAGATTTTTATAGTACTGCTCTTCTTTGTGGGAAAAAGCAACATCACATGTGGTTCTCTCACAATCAGAGTTCAAGCCCCTGAGCTTTGCTCATGCTGGCTTTGCCTGCCTTCCCTTTCCCAGAGGCTCTTAAGTTCTTCTGTGTCCCAGAAGTGGTCCCACATAGCTACAGAATTCTTTTATTTCACATTTTAAAAATATGTTAGTATTTCACGCACCTGCCAGGGTTTTGTTCTAATTGGCAAACTTCTTTCTTCTGTTACCTCCTCAACTCTCTTGTATTTATTTGCACAGAAAAAAAAACACACACCACCACCAAAACCCAACAACAAAAAACCCAAACCCCAAACTAAACCCAAAGAACTGAGTATAAAGCATTACATGGTCTGAATGAGAGTCTTGCATGCCCCTAGCATCCTGATACATGAGCACGAGGAGCTCTCCCTTTTAGACAGAATCATTATCTAACAAGTGTGTAACAGACCAAGAAAACAGTGCTGTGATTTTTCCCATTGATTATTTAGATTTAATAGACACGGTTTTAGGTCCTTGTGGCTAGGATAGAATACCAATGCTGGAGAAGACTTTCCAAAACACATTTTTTTTTTTTTTTTTTTTTTTTTTTTTTTTTTTTTAATATACACAACAGAGCACCTATTTCCCACATTTTCTTTTATTTCCTTCCATATATTTTTGCATGCTACACAGTAACTAAATTATCTGAACAAAATAGAATGTTGTACACCAGTTGTCTGAAATACATTTGTCCTAGTCGCAAATAATACCGTAACTAAAACCCAGCAGCACTGTCTGGGGAAAACGTAAATCTATTTGTAAAACAAGTGAACACTATGCTGTTGTGATAACTTATTTATATCCCCACCGTGCTTGTGTTTTAACAACTCACTGCTTGTACTATGAACTTTTAATGCCTGACATGTCAGAATGAAATTTTAAATATCACATCCCACTTCACCAGACTCTAATTTTGGCTGGAACCATTCACATCAAGATAAATTTTGGGCCAACCAGCAGAATGAAATGAAGGCTTATTCTACTGGAAAAACAATATATATATATATATATATATGCATATATATATAAAATTAATATAAACATGTGAAAGGCTAAGAAGAAAAAAGTGCTGATGCAGTATTCATGGTTATGCTCATGGAAGAGAAAAGGATCATTTACAACCTAAATTCAGGCATCAGCACTAAGATATATGACAGTTTGTCACAGATGACACCCACAGGAGAAAAACATTAGCTCTCCTTCTCCTTTGGTAAGGAACAACATCGTGGGGGTTGCCAATGGAAAAGGTTTTTGCTGCAAAGGAGCAGCAATTGTGAAAACACTAGAAGAGAGCAACTTTTAAGCATTCTGTACCAAACAATTCAGGGGATGCAACGAGACTTGGAAGAAAGCCTTTTGCCCGTTTGGCCTATGTCTCTAAGTGATAGAAAGGGAATCAGTGCTTCTTTGCACTAACAAGCCTCTCAATTCTCCCTGATCATCCGCTTTTGGCCACCACTGCTTCATCAATTCCCTGACTGCATGCCGAGCACGGGCCAGCATCCTTGAGCAGTGCTCAGGACAGCAATTCATCTGCTGATGCCACAGGCCCAGTTGTGGTCCTGACTATGCAGCCACATTCTCAGCCAATGCTGAACTAAAAAATGCTGGCCAATTTGCCATCAGGTCTTCAGAGTTTACTGAAGTTTACCCAGGTTGGGCACCTGGGAAGGGGCAGCCCTGACTTTATGTACAGACTGGAGGGGGAGTGAAAGGCTGGAGGGCAGCCCCACAGAAATGGATCTGGGGGTTCTGGTTGGCAGCAAGCTGAAGACGAGCCAGCAGCGTGCCCTGGCAGCCAGGAGGCCAACCGCACCCTGGGGTGCATCAGGCCCAGCACTGCCAGCCGGGCGAGGGAAGGGATTGTCCCGCTCTGCTCTGCGCTGGGCGGCCTCACCTCCAGCACCGTGTAGGGTTTGGGTGCCACACATGAGAAGAACATAAAACTATTAGAGGGTGTCCAAAGGAGGGCTGCAAAGATGCAGAAGGGTCTAGAGGACAAAATGTGTGAGAAGCAGCTGAGGTCCCCTGGTTTGCTCAGCCCCGAGCAGAGCAGGCTGAGGGGAGGCCTCATGGCGGCCTGCAGCTCCCTCACGAGGGGAGCGGAGGGGCAGGCGCTGAGCTCTGCTCTCTGGGGACAGCGACAGGACCCGAGGGGACGGCATGGAGCTGGGACAGGGGAGGGTCAGGCTGGGGGTTAGGGAAAGGGTCTGCACCCAGAGGGTGCTCGGGCACTGGGAAAAGCTCCCCAGGGCAGTGGTCACAGCCTGAGGGAGTCCAAGCATCATTTGTACAAGGCTCTCAGACACCGGCTCTGATGTTTGGGTGCTGCTGTGTGGGGCCAGGAGCTGGACTCAGCGACCCGCGTGGGTCCTCCCCCAGCCGGGGGCTGCCCGAGAGGCCCCACAGCCTCCCACAGCGGGGCAGCCGAGCGCTGTCCCGCCGGCATCGCCATGCCCTTGCCGTGCCGCCCGCCCGCTGTAGGTGTCGCTGTTCCCCCGGCCAAGGGCAGCGCCGCTCCGCAGCCACCCCCGGCCGGGACCGGCCCCGGGGCTCCGGGCTCGCCCCGGCCCGGGCAGCAGCGGGGAGCCAGCCTGCTGCACAGCGGCATTAACCCGCGTGTGGCATAAAAATCCCGCGTGGCACCTCGTGCATTCGATAATGCAAATGTTGCATAACCTGCCGGGGAAACCGCGTCTTACATAAACAGCTGAGTGAGAGCCCCTTCAAAGAGATACGCGGCAAAAAAATGTACGTGGACTTGGCTCGAGTGGTCAGGAGCAAAATGCATTTTGAGAAGCTGGACGTGCTCCCAGAACTGCCTATGGACAGCTCTCAATTAACAATTTGCCTGCCTCTGTACCAGGCAATGCAATTCTTATTAAAAACTGAAAGGTTCAGGTGTGCTCTGTGAGTACCCAGATCTACCACAGGTTTGCATTTAGTTGTGCCCTCTGAAGCAGAACCTCGTGTGCAGGGCAGGGAGATGAGCCAGATAATACTTGTCTCATAAGTATCATCTGGCTTGCCTGCCCCAGCAGAGACAGAAACTTCCCATCTCAAAGGCTGGGCACAGCAGCTGGTTCACGCCCTGGTTTGGCCGATGGTCTGTTGATTTCTCTTTGAAGAAAGACAGCTTGCCCAGCCTGGACCATAAAAGGCATTTTATAACCAAGGGTCACGCTCGAGAAATCAAAAGAGGCAGTTCAAATAGTTAAAAACTACTGCTCAGGAGCCTCTGTGCAGTCAACTGGCCACAGGAGTCTCAGTGCTGACTTTGTCAACGAATCCCTGTACCCATAGAAGCCCATCAAGAGCTTCTTCCCCTGGCAGAAAACAAAACCAGGGTAGGAAACACTACTGAATGAGGTCCCTCAAGCTATGGCTGTGATCAGGAAGGGACTTTCAGGCTTGACCCCACTTTACCGATAAGAAAAGGGCTGTGAGCAGAGCATTTTTCACAACGTGCTTTTTGCAGGACACAGACCACTGCCAGGTGTAATGACGATGGCCCAAGGCTACTTAGTGCAAGGTTGTTGGTGTGCAGGAAGGTGGAAAGGGATTTAAAATTGTCCTCATACCTGGTTGTCAGATGATGTCTGATGAAAAATGTATTGCTGCATTATTATATTTTGTCTCCAATGCTCCTGTGTTTCACAAGGTGTGTAAATTTGTTCACAGTACAGCATACAGAAGTATAGAAGAAATATATATGATAATAGATGCTTTTTCAGAGGAAGAGAAGACAATCTATCCCCTGTAGTTTTCTCTCACATATCCCGTAGTGCCTGCTTTATTTCTAGGATCTTGTGGAATGAAAGCAACTACCAAAAAATATTTACTCGCTTCCCCCATTCCTCATTTTGTGATACGACTACATATTTTATGACAGATCTGCCTTTCAGCATCTTTTACTTATGGAAGCCTCAATCCCCCTCCCGTAGCAGTGTCCGTAGTTCATAAACCCATTGATAAAATCTGTCACCAAAATCCCATTGTTCCAGCTGAATCAGAGCTATATCTCAGCTCTGAGAGTCCTCAGAGAGATCTCTCTCTTTGGTCTCCTTTTCCGTTCTGCTTTCCCTGTCACATTTGCATGGTGTCTGTTCTTTCATTTATCTTCTGTGCCGGGGCAGAAGAGTTCAGTTGCACAGCTGCATGCTATGTTAGTTACTCAGAGCACTGATGCTTTATGAAAGCGGCCTGCAGCCATCAGGCAAGGAATTATATAGGTTTCTAACAGAGGAGAGACAGATGTCAGTGTGCATTCTCCTGTGAGAAGAAGAACTGGTTTTATAAAAAGAACTCCGGCCCAGTTTTTTAAAGGTGAAATGAGTTTTTGCACAATGTCTGGTGCACAAGTATTTCTAAGGAGCTGACCACGAGGGTTGCGTTCATTAGTAATCACTTATTTTTCTTTTTTGTAAAGTCTGTAGACCTTGGGCTGTATCCCTACCATCATGGAAAGCTGTATTTAAGAAGAAATGATCTAAGGGTGATAATGGAATCACTGCATGAGACTGGTGCATTTATTTGATATAATTATTTCTCCTTTCTAAGTTTCCCAGGTGTTAGGGATTCCCTGACACCACCAATGTCCTTTGCTGACAAAATGTAAGCAGCCACTGTGCCCTCTGCCAGGATTTCCAGGATCAGAACACGCAAAAATCAAGGGAAAATGACAAAAAAAAATATATTTGTGGTAATTGTTGGAAAGGGGAAGAAGCAAATTCACAAAGAGAATTCTGGTACTGCAGTTATCTCAGCTCAAACTTCTCTCTCATTGTTCATATGAAAAGGAAAGGAAAGGAGGAAATATTCATGAGATAAGACATTAACAACACTAAAATCCCACTTCTAAGATGTTGTAAAGTGACCTCTCCAGTCAATTGACAGAAGTGCCATATGAAATCAAGTGACATGAATATAACAAAGCAGAATAAATTCTGAATGTGCTGGGCACCATCCTACCTTTCCTGGAGCCCCACAGGTTTCATTCTGAAAGGAGACGGACTGGCACACGGGGGAGGTTTGAGCTCAGGAACACATTGGCCTTGAGGGTCCACTACCACATTGACAACCTTTGGAGCCTGTTCAGGCTGGACCATGCTGTTGGTGGTCTTATACTCGGACTGAGATGTCTGCAGGGGAAGCGGTGCGAGGTGGATCTCCTGCTTCTTTTCCTTCTCTTGTCTCAGTGACAACTGGATCTTCTCCTTTAGTCTGTACAGAACCTATTGGAACAGAGCAGAAAGTCTGGTCTTAATTCCCTGGTAAACAAGGTAAGAAAGAAACCACAAATACAGTAAGATCGTTAAATGTGGCTTTCATTCCTAGAAGTTAAGCCACAAGTTGTGTTGCATGGCATTTCTCACAGCAGGATAAATATTTCCATTACATAAATCACCGTGAGTACACGTGGGCGGTAGGGTTTTTAACAGTTCTTGTTGTGAGCCAGTAATTATTTGTAATACCAGTGGTTGTATTATTAAAGGGACAAAGAACACAGAATGGAAAGTAGTCACAAAAGTCACTGTGAATAAGGAAACACTGATAAATAAAGTGGTTGTAGAACATTTTATAAGGTTTCTAACACAAGAGTGACAATGGCACAAAATAAAATAAATACTTATGATATATCCAGATCTAACTACAGCAACTTCAGTTTAAGAGCAGATGATCTTAAAAGCTTTTACTCATTTTGTATGGAACTGATAGTTGCACAGGGTAATTTTACCAGGCCACTTTTGTAATGGTTGCTACCACCCTGAAATACTCCTCAGGAACCCAAGGATGTTCCTCAATATCCTCACATAAACATAACCCCTTCTGCAATAAAGCCGAACCAACACGTGGTCTGTGAAGCTATTTAGGGATCTGTGTCAGTTCAGAAAAGTGTGTTTTACAATTAGTGAGACACTGATAGCTGAACACACTAAATGTGTAGCAAAAGCTTTTCAGAAAGTTGTACTGATCCCCTTCCCCTGAGCTCCACAAGGTTGTTCTCATGCGGTGGCTTGGCAAGGTCTGGCAAGTACATTGTGCTCAGTCCTGTTACTCCAAAGGAGCCTGTGTTACACTTGTGTAACATACCACATCGCTCTTGAGGGGGAACATAAAAATAATTTCCAAGCTGTAGTTGAGCAACCTGAAAAATGTGCCTAAAAACCATGAAACTTAAGAGAATTTCCATCGTGTCTTCTGTGACAGTCGTACTACTGTAAGTATTGTGTGTGGAGGTGGGTGAAAGGCACTTACACAGCTCTTTGATGGTGCCTGCTTATACCCATAGACTTTCTACTCTGCTTTATCTGTTGCTATAAAGCACTCTAATTGAATCCTGCTTTGCAAAGCCATAGAAACAGAGCCTAGACCAAAGCATTATTTTCTGCTGCATTTTTTGACAGCTGTTTCCCTGCTAGCACTGCATGGAGATCTACCACTCCAGAGCTTTCCAGTGAAGATTGGATATATCTGATGGGTTTGTTTTTTCAAGGATTAGCATTAGAGGTTTATCTGGGAACTGACCTAATGTCATTAGCAATACACCCATTAAACAAGACTTAGCTACATAAACCATCTGTTCATTCAGAAGAGTTTAGAATTAAATTGCACGGATAAGATAAGCTGCTCTTTGCCACTATTTTGCAGAAAAACAGCCCTGCTGTGAAGCAAGGACACAGGTATCAATAAAGATAAAAAGAGGATTTGAAATATTTTAACCCTCTTTTGCCCCAGTGATCACTTCGGTGTCATCTCTCAGATATATAGCTGAGACATTCACAGTCATGACAATATTAACCATACCTTCTTGTCACTGATGTATTTTGACTTAGTTTTTTTTTTTTTCTTCTTTTTTTTTCTTTTTATTTCCCCTGGAGACCCAGGAAATTACGGGGATGGGCTCTGAAACTCTGGACTGCTATTATTTGCTATGCATTTTGATACTCTATTACTAGCACCTAGAAAAAAGACAGCCTCCCACTGGCAGAAGTTGAAAAAAAAAGGTGAAGAACCACATTTGATCCTTAGAAAGTGTGGTCTAGGCCTGTTGTTTTTTTTTGTAACGAATTCCAGGTAAAAGTCACAAAAACAAATGGACAAAAAGACAGTGGTCAATCCAGTTGCCAAGCTCTGAAAAGTGCACTTAGTTGGGCTCATATTTCAAGTCACATTAAACATGTCTGTCAGTACAGGTGAAAACAGATGCGAAGCCCCTGAACTAAAAGAAATGATTTACTGATACCTCAGAAGATTAAGTATGCAAATTATCAAGAAGCATGGAGCAACTGAGCAACATTAAGTGCTGTTTTCCAGGACATACAAGGTGGGTCATCTCTTCATTTTTCATGCATTAGACTTGGGGTTTGAAACCTCAGTTCTTACAAAAATGACTCCTTTTTCTCTGTCCTCTTTGACTCGGATTGCATGGAAGAATGACAGCGTACTGACAGCATGATACGCACTCTCCATTTCTACTCAGTGGTCTGCAAGAGAAAGCTGACATGCTAGCATTGCCAGAACCTCCTGGCTACCCACTCAAACTACCAGTGGATACTCCTTTTACTCCTCTTCAGAGAGGAATGAGCAATCCCAAAGAGAGAATTAGGTCTCTGGGATAAAGATCTTGGCAACCGTTACGCGGAGAAGCGATAGGAAAACTCATCTGCCTACAGATACTTAGGGCACCCAGGGCTGCATAGCGAAATCTCGCCGAAACCAAGGAAATTAAGGTGGTTCACTCCAATTAAAAGTGTTTTCTCTAATGAGTGCTTATCAACAAGTGTATGCGGCCGTGTGCATACCTCTGCCTGAGCTGGGCTGCTCTATGTGTGCGTACACATGAGACGAAAACCAACTAGCAAAATTTCCCCGAAACCCTGGGGAGGGTATGAAAGAGCAACGTGCTAGTCACGTTGTTTAATGAACTATTAGTGGGAGGCACTTGGATACCTTGATTTCAGTGCACTATAAAAGGCTTTATGGAAGGAGAATAAAAGAATTCAGACAATCCGGGACTAGTTTATACACAAAAATGTTAATTTCAAGACTGTTTAAACACTATTGCAGTATGATTAAACTGTGTACCTTTAATTTTGCTTTAAATCTTTAAACTAGTAAAAAAAGAGCTGAAGTTGGTGGGTTGATATTAGTTAGCTGCAGAAAGCCTATAATCAAATTGCTCTCAGAAGCCCTGCACCATTTTATGAATCCTGAAACTTGTAAATTTAGAAACAAGTGATAGGCCATGTGAAAAATCGGATATTGAAATGTTGATATTTTGTTATTCAATATTATTCTTGTTATTTCCAAAATACATTCATGAAGCTGAAATATATTCCTAATTTAAGTAACTATCTCCCGAAAGCATTAAATAACTGTTCATAATTTATAAAGCACTGGAGCCAGTAATAAAACTTAGACTCTCACAATTTGTTGACAAGACAAAATCCATGCCTTTCATTATTTTAAATGAAAAAATATTCCTACTTTTTGATATTTTTTTTAAAAGTGGGAAAAAGAACAACATTTATAACCTCTTATCTCAACTAGCTACAAATATTTCATAATCTGAAAATGATACTTCCAGACCACTTGAGTTTTTTTATATATAGAGGTTATATTTTCAAAAAGAAAGAGAAAGGATATGAAAATATATTGATTTATCACAACAGGCAAAATTACAAAACTAGTATGAAATATTAATAGCAAATAATTTAATCCACTGTCATATATTGTGTTATTTATTACATTTAGAGATGGCTCTATTATTTCTCTACGTAAAGCAAAAAATAGAGCCCTATTTCACACATAGGAGCACTTAAAGGAGTTATCCCAACTTAGCCCTGTGCGTGGCATACTTTGTAAAAGACACACGATGTTCCCAGCCGAAGTGAGCCCCTGGTCTGTCCTGCTGCTGAGGGCAGCAGTGAGCTGTGCGTTGGCCTGCTGGTAGGATGAATCCCTCCTGGGATGCCCGAGGCTCATCCTGTGGCAGCGAGGACTGGCCAAGTAAATACCAGAGAGGTATAATCTGCAAGTCTGAGTTCAGCTTACGTGCTGCTGTATCTCATCCTCTAGCGGTACTCTGCACTGTAAATTTTTATGTAATAGAGGCCAGATATTTGTTAAATTCCAGCCAAGTATTAAGAAGCCTGAAGGCTGTTAATGCGCAGTGCTCTTGCAGTGCAGGGAAGTGTCGTGATTTGTACAACCTGGTTAAGAGACAAGGCTGCAGGTTTAATATTTCTGTAGTAATTTCATAAAACAAAGCATTGACACAGACAACTGAGCTGCCTTACACTAAGCACTGTTGATCATCCTCAATGATCATCTTGACCGTCATTTAATTCACTTCCTACACCATGCTTTAAAGGACACTTCTAAGTCACCTGTAGACGTGGACTCAGCTTTCTGCTTTTGGACCCTTTAAACTATGAAGAACCACCTAAAAGTGATCCGGTGCCCACCCTGTAACTTTAAAAAGGAGGCCTCATTTGGGTGGTCTTATATGAGGACAACAGCCAGAGCCACACATAACCAGCTCCAATGCCTTACACTAGGGCTGAATGATCTAAGAGACTGCTTCTCACAAATCTGCCATTCTGACACATGTGAAGTGGGATGAAAAACAAAGTGTACTGTTTGTTAGCCTTATAGATCGCACATACTTCCTTTATCAGTGGGTCCCAGCAAAATTTGAGTCAGTGCCCATTTACATGGTCTGAAGAGTAGCACACATAAAGATGCACATTGGAGCCAGGAGGGGACAGAAAAGCGAATGCCTGCAGAAAGGACCACAGCATCACAGTAAACCCAGCTGGAAGGGAGCTCAAGGCATCTACTAGTCTTTCCCCGTGCCCTAACTCCAGATCAGCTATATTCAAAGTCATCCTGACAGATGTTTGCCTAAAACCTCAATTGATGAAAACTCCCAGGCTTCCCCAGGCAATGCGCTCCAGGGCTTAGTGACCCACACGATTACAAAGTTCTTTCTAATGATGCGACAGAGTGACTCTTTCAAAAATTTGCTTCTTGTCCTATACCTAGTGGACAGAGGAGTACCTTCTTCTTTACCACAGCCTTTGAAAACTCAACACATTCTCATATTGAGTTTTCTCAACACGATTCTCAAACATGAAGATCTTAGAGATTGTGACCTAATTTATACATGTACATCCCAGGGAAGGAACTGCAATTTTTGCAACAACATGATGTTACTTATTCCCTTCAGTATGGGCTCTGCTGTACTGCTGGAGCCCATCCTAAAAACTGTTGCTTCACCAGGCAGTTCCTACGTTGTATTTATGCACACAATGGGGTTCTTTTCCAACAGCATTTTTGCTACTTCACAACTTTTCCCCATTCTGCTAAGAATATTCTAAGTTCTGATAGCATCCTCCACAATGTTTACAGTTCCCAATATTATCTACATCTTCCAAATAATTAATGAAATGTTATGTAGTACCATGACCAGGACAGACACTATGCTCTACAGCCTTCCAGTTAAAGTCAGTAATGGACAAAATATCCTGTGTTCTTCTCTTTTGAGTAAAAATTTACTTTGCTATCTTTGAGGGAGATGGCAAGGAGAAATGAAAATGACTAGAAGGAAGTTATATAAAAGAACAATTTTTGTAAGAGCAAAAAAGTAATTTTCAAATATTTTGGAGAGTTCTTAAGCTTTAAAAAGGTTATATTATATATTTTATGCTCTTTTAGATTTTTAGTTTGAATATTTTTTCCATCTTAAGGTTGTAAGTGGGAAATCCATCTAGGTACAGAAAAATAAGTATGTTTGAAAGCAAAATAGCATAAAACACTCCAAGATGCTATGAATTCATAAATGCTGAGAACTGTCACAGAATTCAGTAAATCCATAGGTTTATGCACCACAGAAGATAAAAAAAAAAAAAAAAAGCGAAACAGCCTGTGAAGTCAGTGGTGCTGGAGCCTTGTTTGTGTTCTGTGTGACCATTGCACGTCGCACATTCAGCATATTGTAAGTACACCCAGTGCCCAGAAACGTGGCCACTGAACTCACACAGTGTGACTGTCAGAGCTGTTCAAAGACACGATCACTCCCTCGTGTTCTCAGTAATCATTTCAGTTTAAAATTTGTATATTCAGTACCTGAACACAGACACGTGCTCTCTCTCTTTCTAACAAATGTACATTGCCAAGAGTGTATCAATGTGGTATTGTTTTATTATCCAACAGAACCGAAATGCAGTAGCCTAACATGACTTCAGGGATCCTGGGACCTAGTAAGAATGTTGAGAAGTCATCACTCACATCACTGTAGAGTTACTTTGCAGACTCAAGAGCCCACAGTTTATTTCTTCAGCTTTCTTCAAAGACATTCTTCAGTTGGACTCAGAATATCTCAAGAAACATTTTTCTTCAAACTTTGGCTTCAGCACGATGAGAGTGACCAATCATTCGTTACCTTCTAGCTGAGTTTTTAACAGCTTTGAGGAAACACCTCTCATGTAAAGAATGTTACTCTATCCTTCAAAACTGAGAAAAGCACAAAGTAAAGAACAGCAAAAAAAGGTAAAAAAGCAAACTTACCATTAAACAAGTTACTAGAATGACAAAGATGCTGAGAAATATGACAACTGCATAAAATCCTTCTTTGCTCCAGATTTTGTCTGCTTCCCGCTGGTCTTGCAAAACATTTTTCTTTTTTAAGCAGTAAAAAAGAAAGAGGAAGAGGAAAAAAAAAAGTTACACAGTAGCGCGTGCAGATTAAATAGCTCTCGTCAGGCATTAATCACCGTCCCCAGCAGGCAGGGCTCACATTCCCAAGTCGATGGCACTTACTCTGAGTACCTACCCTAGCTAAGTACCCTGCCCGTGTGTGACACGGGGGTCTGAGATCTTCCTTGTGACCGCTTTAAAGCTCTTCCCACGCAGCCAGTGCCCTGGTTTGCGGTTTAGGCAAACAGGGCTCGTGCTCCTTCTTGGAAACTACCTGGCTGATCAGGCAAAAGGGCAGCGCTCTGGCGTGGGCTGAGGAAACTGCTCACGCTGCCCATTTCTCCATGCTGCTTATCTCCTGCCCCACCACCCACACACCAGCCTCTGACCTGCTTGCACTTTACACAGAAGTGAGAACAGGTGACTCGCTGGCTCGCCTGCGCCAGCCAAGACACCCCGATGCTGCTACCTTTACAGTATCTACCCGCGTATATGTACATAAATAAAAAATACTCTGATTATGTTTCCTGTAATCTCGTTATCCATCTAGCTGTAATTCTGATTATGCTTCCAGTAATCTCGTTATCTTTGGGTTCCTGCTGATAGTGTGTTTCTGAAACAGCTGTGCACACTGAAATTTGCAGAACTCCTGGGGAACTCCTGCAGATTACAAAACAATAATAATTGTAAAAGCATTTATTCTTGGCCTTGTTGCAGTGCGGTGACCTGCTTAGGCTATTAGATTACCAAAATATCACTGTTTCCAAATACAAGTTTGGTAGCAGAAACAGGGCACATGCACCCTCAGCCTAACAGCAATGCGTTATTCACAATAAAATAGGGGTCCCTGCAAGAACAGAAACCTTCTGCTGTGCGGTTCCCCGACAGAAGTTCAGCAGACATTGCTCTCCCCCTCTCCATCTATTTGCCTTTCTTTATTTTCACTGTGTATTTTTGGTACAGTTCTCAGACTTGAGTTAAAAAACAACATTTTAAAATCCTGGTTTCCATTCTCCATGTTCAAGGTCTAGGTGTTTCTCCTTCACCAAAGCTCCCTATGACAATTCCTATCCCTCAATTACAGTTCCTGTTTAACGAGTGAGTTACCTCCCCATTGCAAGGTGTCCTTCTTTCCTCTCAGGGGACAGACACTGTGCCCCCACAGAGGAAAGAGTTTGTGTAGAGATGAGTGGCTGCTCGTGGGACCTGTGCTGCTACAGCACTGGGACCAGAATGGAAACCCTTCATGCCCTTCTGCCAGAGTACAGACACAGGCTTGGAAAATTAATACGAGTATTTGTGTGTGTGTGTGTAATTACACAGTGTTTCATAGGCTGTGCCAGTAAGTAGTACAGGTATCATGGGCTAACAAGGGCTGTAAGCATCAGGCTTCTGTTCAACACCTTAAGACACCGCAGCTTGCAAAGCTGAGCTGGAAATCGTGCCAAATCTTTATGCAAAAGCTGTTCCTAGACATCCATGCCACACAGCCGCTGTAGGGTGGTGCAGCAATGGGTGCGACCTGCTGCCTTGGCGCACAGAGGTTGCTCCCCTGTGCTCCCAGCGCCGCGGCTGCTCCCGGAGAGCTCCTCGGGGCAAAAACAGCAGCCACAGCACTGCCCCGTGGGCTATAGCCCGGCTGCTTGGCCCTGGGTGTCTCACCTTGCTGGTGTTTCAGATCTATGAGGAGGAAATCTAGGAGAAAAGCAGGTGCTGGAGGAGATCGGGGTGTGCCGACCTTTTGTAAGTGAATGATTGTGGTGGTTTTTTTTTGTACTTCTTCACTGAAAGGGCAAATACACTGGAAAGTAAATGAAGAGCTAACAGGATTTTTTTGACACAATGGGTAAAAGAATTTAATTAACCAAAATTCATTAGTGTCACAAAACCTTTTAAATATTTTTATATTTGACAATATAAATAACTGAGCCTAAGCAAATTAATCTCTGTGATCTCTGTCTAATGGTGCATGTGCTCGGTATATGTTTTTTTCCAGATTCATCAAAAAATGAAGTTCAAAGAATATTAATGAACGCTGTAAAAAAGGTAAAAGGAAAAATATGCTATGCCTTTAACACATGCAATGCACTGTTTTAAAACACTGAAGCAGTACCTTCACCCAACAAAAAAAATCTCTCCCCTGGTCTACTTGGGCAGTATTGAGGAGAGCAGAATTCTTGCTTCAGCTGCTCCCTAATGACAGAAGAGGCTGTGACCTCCAGTAACTGAGTCATTTCGTTTCCCTGATAAGAAATTGCTTTCTGAAATGTTAGCGCTGCTAAGTCAGAACTTTGCTCCTGGATCTCAGAGAGAGCTGATAAGAGGGACAGCAATTGCCACGATCACTGCAAATTGCTAACACCCAGGAAACAAGCTCACAGGATGGCCAAACACAGAGGAAAAAGTAAAAAAAAAAAGGGAGAGCAAGTGCTTCTGTCCATGGTGATGGGCCCAGAGCCTCCCACACAGCAATGTGCTCTGTCTCAGTTGACTGATGTTGCTCCACATTTCTCGCACTCAGCTTTTCCCTGCCTGCAAATCCACTACAGCTTGCAGCCGGTTTTTGAGGAGTGGGAGTATACAACAGTCATCAGAGGACAGGAAGATAAAGTCAGCGAAAAGGCACAGCTGGTAAAGGCAGGAGGAATACAGGAGCGGGTGGGCTGGCTAGGGAGTTTCAGTAGCTCAGGCCCTGCCAGGTCCCAAAGCAAGCCTGGCTACAGGGAGGATGGCCATCATCATGTCCATCATCCTTGGTGTCTGTCTCCATTCCCTAAGAAGTCCCCACAGTTTGGTGATTTAGGCAGAATTAGCCAGGTTCATTAAACAGTTTTAATTTGGCATCATTTAAGGTGGGAAAGAATCACATTGTATATTCTACACAATCCCTTGCTATTGCTAGCCGCATTAAAGAGTGCCTGCAGAAGGGTCTGCTTTGCTCTACGGTGGAACAAGTGTGTTTAGACAAATGACTTTTTATAGACTTAAAACCCCAGACATTATGAATCTACTTTTCATACTGGTTTTATGAAAACCTAGTGGATTATTTCTACAAACAATTAAAATGAGCAGCCAGCTCTTGGTGATATCAAGAGAGACAGTATCCTGAAGGAGTCTGGGACTGAAACACCCCACCAAGATTTCAGGAGCTGCTAGGAAAATTAAGTCTTCATGGGAAAAAAAGGGTGAATTCTTAAATTGCATCAGGTAATCCCACCTAGTTCCTTAGGCTGAAATGATCATGGAAGCAAGGCAAGCTGCAGTTCAGGGCTCAGAGGAAAGCTTCCAGGGAGCTAAGGATTGAACCTTAAAGATCAAGCAGGGTTCATCGAAGTTCATACTGGGTTGCTTTGCTTTTTTCAGCTATTTAACTAAGTTAGCTAAGGCAGGGCAGGAAGGTCTGATGAGAAATCACTTCCCCTTCAGTGAAAATATGCAGGAACGTCAGTGGTCTCCTCAAACACTAGATAACTGCCACTTAATATTCCCTATGACAAAGCCTCCTCAAAGATACTAACTATGCAACATTTTGCTTTTGCCAAGGTCACCTTTCAGTTTCATGACCATTCTCTCCACACCGGTATTCACTCCTTGCATGTGTGTGCGATGAAGTGATGTGATCTCATGGAAACGCTGACAGCCTGGAGGCTCCCCTTCATGCACCAGCCAGCTCACTGACTTATGGTTTCTGTATGGTTTAAGTGCATGACTGGTTCCTTTGATTTCTTCTCTAGCAGCAGTTAATATCACACACTTCAAAGGCAAACAATAGAAGCCTAATAGAGGCTGCTGTAATTGTACATTTTGGGATTGCATAATTTTGGAATATACTCTCCCATGCAGATTTCTCCTTAGTGCCACATCTTCCAGCTAGCAGTTAGTTTATCTCACAAAGCATGGTAAACCCTGCTTTACTTACTGTAATTTCAATTACTTCTTTATCCAAACCCACTTCAAAGTCCTTTTCTACTCTACTAAACTCTGAAACTGCATAGTATTTTCTTTTTTTCTTTTTTCCTCAACACCATTTTAAGGCATTAGAATTCTCACAGAGACTGCGTATGTGATTGAATTTAGTCCCACCAAGAAAAACCAGTTCAGTAGCTGCTTGTTATAGGGAAGTCTGCTCCCAACCCTGCGACATGCTATGGATAAGAATACAGTCCTAAATTCCACTGCAGACACAAATTTTAGATCATAATAAAAGATCAAATGCTACAGCCACAATAGGCCTTTGGAAGAGGAAGGACAAATGAAAAGATCTATTGCCCTGGATCTTTGAAATGGCAACAACTCCATTAAATTAAATTTTCACGTTCCCACAGGTACCCTTCCCATTCTAGACCAGGCAGGAAAGGACTCTAGTGGTTCCTACAGCTAAGATATATAGGAAATCGTCTCTTCCAACAACAGAAAAAACTAGGATATGAGTTTTGAGACAGGTAATTAATTTAAAATAAAGTCATCAGTGATTAATGCATCAGTAGTGTGAATTGGAAAATTATTACTGGAATTAATGGAAATGCAGTGCCAGTCACCTACATCCACTGAGAGTTTTACTGTTCATGGTGTCACATGGGCTGAGACTTTAGGAAAGTGCTTCAATTTTCTACCCAGGTTTTCCTACACTACCTTGGTAAATTTTCTTAGGACATGACAATCTCCCCTACCATTAACCCCTTCCAGCTGGGAGTCTAGTTTACACTAAGCCCTGCTGGAAAGAGCCAACCAAGCAAGCTCAGAGGAGGTACATCAAAGATGGGCTGAACTGCCTGCTGGAGGTATCTTTTTCTTTCAGTTTACTGCAGAGAAATGGTAGACTTTCAAGTCTTATGCAGCTAATAATGAAAAAGCTAAAATTGGAGACAAAATCCAGCCCTAATACCTCTGCGTCAGCCACCCACCTACGAAGATGAGGATAATGCTTCCTTTCTGCACAGATACACTGCTAGTGCACGTGTGATACTGGTTGGGAAGCGCTGATTCACATCAGTGGAAGACTTACAGTTTATTCGCTCATGAATTAATTAGGGCTGATAGCTCAGGAATAAACACACAAAGTGGGTAAAATAATGTGTCAAAGCTATGTCTTAAAGTAACTGTATCTATATCCCCCCTCAAAAGTTTGCTTGTTTTGATTTTCTTTGCTGTTATTTTGATTGGAAAGATTTGTTCTTAGATGAAGTTGATTGAAGAGTAAATTACTGGTTAATAGTTGAGCAAGTAAAGATTATATATTGTTGTCTTTTAGCTGCTGTTTTCTGTGAAGTCTTACACATGTAAACAAATTATCAAGACCCAAAAGGAATACCTATTAGTGTAAAGCTGCAAGATTTTTGCAGGATTGGGGTCTTAGCAGTATAATCTACATGCAACTGAAATATTAAAATAACCTCTTGTTTCTCCAACAGTACTAGAAGGAAGTAGAGGCTGCACAACTTTCATTCTAATCATCCTTTTCAATGAGATTCCCTCTGTTGGTGTACACTTTTTTCAGAGAGAAAATTCAAATACCTGAGCACTCATGATTACCATCTAACAGATGAGATCTTGAGTTCAGCATTGTTTTTTCTCCAGCATCTGTACATAGCTTGATGACATTTATTGACTCATCTATTATTCACGTATGTTCTTGTCCCATAGCTACCTGAAGTGTTACTTGTACCTGAAATACTTGGAAGAGATAATTGCAGCTATCACCACTGTCACAATCATATGCTTCTGTAGCAAAGGAAATTGTAATCTAAAGGGAGCTTAGTCCAAGCTGCCATTGAGCAATATAAAGACCTGATCTGACTTTTGGACAACATCTCTTGGCTTTGTTTTGTATGAAAACAGCTAAAACCTGAGAATCATCTCATTTTGATAATGTCAGGCTGCTGTAGGGCATGTAAAATTGCCCTAAAATGACCCTGTGTTTATATTTTATTTTTCATACTGAAAGCATCTTCAAGATTCTTAAACAACCTCTCTTTTTTTCTACAGGAGGACCTGGATCCTAATTCTTAAACAGCCTTACAAAACACCATTAAGGTAATTTAACAGAACTAGCTGTGTAATTGTCTTACAGCAGTAATGCCATCTTAGTTTATACTTCCTTGTCTCATTCATGAGAACTTCAGCCTGAGAACTACCAGGGCTGTAAAACCTGCCTAACAAACTACAGGTGAAAAAAGTGATAACCAACCTCAGGGGAGACCTCTGTTATTCCAAACTGGGACAAGCTCTGATGCAAAATGTTGATATTCAGTGAACGCAGCACTTCTTCAGATGGGAGCGCATCAGAAATTCCTGGCTTTCTGTTCACTGGGGAAATAAACAGTTCCACACAGTTCTTCTTCCCCTAGGAAAATAAATAATAATAAAAAAGGCAAAATCATAACAAAATTCTGAGATTAGATAACCTCTTCTGTCTCTAGATTTTAACTATATGTCCAGAAATGAATGCATGGAATAGAAAGGCTGCAACCTGCTCTGTGAGGAAAGTGCACATTTTCCCTGCCTCCTTAAATTCCAGCTGACCGTGCAAGAAAATGCAAAATACCGTATGTGGGTAGATGGGCTTTATCTCATTTACTGTTGACAAGGTCCCCTCTTCTGAGCCTAGTACCACTGAACAAGACAGGTCGGTGTCTCATGGGGAGGGTAGGAGCCATGCATGGGATAAGGGCAAAGAGCCAGCGGGGTTTTTAGCTGACAGGTCTGATCCGAGCTGAAGTGCAGTCCTGCTTTAGATGCTGGGCCTTAAACAGGAATGCTTAGTATAATGCCGTGGTATTTTGGCATTGCTTTCTAATCCGGCGTCAACATGTTGCAAACACACACTACAGTGAAGTATAATGCCCTTTCAGCTGACTGCAGCGTAACTCCTTAAGACAGCACAATGAAATGAAAGTTTTGCTTACTTTTAATGAGTAGGCTGAGCATGCCTAATTCTCCCCGCCATTAATTCCTGACCCGGTCTCAATGAAGTGGTGCTGTATTAGAGATGTCAGTGATGCTTGCTCTGTAGCAGGACAGTGAAAGGAAAAATTGCCAGAGGGTTCCTCTGCTCGGTTATCAACAACCAGAGCAGCACCTGAGCTCAGTGCTGGTGTGCATGAACCACGATAAGGGGGTGCCCCAGGGCTGTGCACAACCTGGCTGAGGCTGTGATATAGAGTCCAGACCTGGGTAGTGCCACATGCACAAAGCAGGCATGGAGCTGCTGCCTGCACAGGCAAGAACTTCACTGCTCTGGTTATTTGGGGTTTGATATGCAAGGGGAGAAATCAGAATGGGTTAATCCTGCTCTCCCCCTCGCCTTCAATGCACATCATTATCTTCACTGAAGCAAAGAACAGACATCTTTTGCTGTTCTTAAAAAGCCTCGCATTGCATTCAGAATTAGTGCTGCATAGAAAGGGACATTTTCACACGCATACCCTAAACCTGCCCTGTGTGCTCTCACTTGTGCCATGGGTCCATCTGCTCAACAAGACTGGTGGGGCTGGCGTTGCTCAGCAGGCCTGCTCAGCCCAGCGGGGCCGTGAGGAGGGAACACAGCCCCACAGCTCTGCAGTGTCAGGGATTTCTTGTCAGGCTGAAGCGGCTGCTCTGAGGCCACAGCCTTACGTGGTCTCTGGCATGGCTAAGTGGCCGCTTCCCAGTGTAGGTGGCAGGCACAAAGCAAACCCTGGTGAGGGTGCAGCATTCCCAGTGTTTTGTGCTTGCTCTGTTAGGAGATCCTCTGCCTTAACAGGACTTTATGGGAGGAGGATTTCCTGGAAAGACTGAGAAGATGCTGGACATGCCCAGTTAATATCTTGTGGCACGCTGTGTGCTGTTACATATCAGCTTACCTCCCTTCCATCATCTAAATTACCTCCAAAGCCAGTGGAGAGAGGCTGGTATCTCCAGAGAATGATTGCATCCACCCTAAAATAACTGGGATCTCAATGCCTCTCCTTCTCACTACCCTTCTCTATATTGCCTTCAGAAAGACCCTACATGAGCACCTAAGACTGGGCTGAAGAGAGGTGAGATGAATTTCGATATGCCCGGCTTGCTTGCATCCGTGAGAGGAACTGGCTCATGTTAAAAGGATGGGAAGGTGGGAATAATGCCTCCTAAACTGTATTTTTCTCTTCTAAATTTTGACTCTGTGATTTTAAGAGCAAATGTGGCAAAAGTTTGTATTATTCCTACATAGCTAAAAAACAGAAGTCATAGCAGCCCTTTACGGATGTTGAGAAGACTAATTAATTAACAGTACTTCATGTATTCTGAGGTATACGCAGGTGCAAAATGCTGCTACCTCTTCCCTTGGATCACAGATGAGAAGAGAAAGTGAAAATCTATCAGTCAGCAGGAAAATTAACAGCATCTTTCATCTGCTTAGTTGGATGATTTCCACAGAGCTTAGTAAGAAGGCTACCAAGTGACGTGGTGTGTTGAATACACACCCCAAACTCTGGAACATTTCTCATTTAATTGTGTTTTTCTCTGAATATGTCTTTCATTCAGGTTAATACAGGGGACAAAAGACATTCAGCGTCACTTGTCAAGAATGAGTGACGTCCCTTGCAAACATGAAAAGAGCTGCATTGCATTCCTATTGATCTTTTCCACTGTGCATCTTGTGTGATCCTTTCTCACAGAGACATTATTTGAAGGTATTTTATAATCCTTTTTGATGTATACAATCCTATCAAGCTATCAAGGCAGGAAATACTTTTATGCTGAGCCTGTCAACTTTCTTCTCTAATATTCAACCTGCAGGTCGAATAAAATAACATAACTCTGCTTTCCTGTGCAACTTGAATGGAAGGCTGGCAATACACACATGATATTGTGTTTTTTTCTTGTTTCATTAAAAAACTGTCAGAAAAAAGAGACCAGTTTTAAGAATGTATGCTCTTTACCATCCACAGAAAATAAAAATGATGAAAATTGTTTTTTAAGTCTTTGCTGGAAACAAATTTCTCATAATCTTTTGCAAACATTATACCTTAGTCCAAAAGGTCACATCCAAGCATATGTTGTTATAGCTAAATAGCAAGCTGTAAATATTAATACTGTGAGAAAACATTTATTTTACTAATGGAAAGTCTGAGAATTAATTGTGAAGATGTCTGTGAAAGGTAGAATCACATGTATTTTTTGAGCAAGATTCAACCTTTGAGAAACAAAAAAGGAATAAGCAGCTTCTAATGAATGTGATGAAGAACTACACTGGAATGCAAACCAAGGGATAAGAAAACTGCATATGAATAAGACACAAAAGAGATTTATCTGACTTAATTTTTCTCTAGACTGTAACTATGAATGGCTTCCTTGCAAAAGAAAATGTAAGTCATTTTGTAATGGAGATCTATTTTTCTGTAGTGCAGTTCAGAAAAAAATCTATCAAAACAAAGTATTTTTCTGTCCTATTTTATTGCAGTTTTCCATAATGAAAGGAAAATAAATTTAAGAGCATTCTAAATAACCAGGTAAATTTTATTATACCTAGCCTTTTGGTACTTACAATGAGCCTGTTGATATGAACTTGCTGAGGTAACAGTCCCAGTGCTGCAGCCACTCCCTGGCGAAATATCCGAAGCAATGTGATATTCAGCTTGTTTACATCCATTTGCAGTGTCTGAAAAAGAAAAACCAGTTCAAATGAACTCCTTGCTCAACACATTCAGTCCTCACGACGTCTGATCTCTGAGAGTCTCACTAATTGTTTTTTTCCCAGAATGATAATCAGTGCAATCTACTTGCACTGCAATAAAGAACAAATCCAAAGGAAAATGTAAGCATTTTAAATGCTGCTTTGTTACCACCTTTTCTCAAAAAACATTCAAAATAGATTCCAGAAGTTTTTGGCTAAATTCCTAAGACAAGTTACAGTGCTCAAGATAACACAATTACTGCATTAGAAATGAAAGGCAAGCACTGAACACCAATTCACCTTTACAGAATGAGATGTTGGATTTACAAAATGAAAATTTGCTTTGATTATTTTTCTTAAGAGTTTCTCCCTGCAGTGAAGAATGTGTCAGTCATAGTAAAATTATGGATTTTTTATTTTGATTAACAGTTTCTGTGATTGAAACAAAAACCAACCACCACACTGAGGATACATTTTACATGCTTGAATTTCCAAAGCTTCCTTATTTCAGGCAGAGCAGGCTGTTAATTCTCAGCAGAGACCAATCATAGCACTGAAGCATTTTCTTTCTCCATGTCAGAATAATAACAAAATTTAGCGATTTCCTCAGGTTCAAATCCCTCCTGTGAAGCTGATGGTGTTTTGCCCAGGAAATAATTTAGATTCAAGTCTTCACCTTCCCAGAAGACCCAGGTGTATCTGTGCAGATGATGAGTTGTGACCAGTACTTCCCTGTGGCACTCTGGGGCTCCTTTCTTTGCTTCCATATCCCCACAGTGGTCAATTCATCGTGGAGAAGGCAGGGAAGAGGAATATGTCAGATGGTACCAGGTGGCCTCCAACATTTCTGGCAGGGCACTGGCTTAGGAACTAGGCAAGTTCTGACTGAGCCGGTTGACTTGAGCTGAAGAAGATTTTTTATTTTTAACTTTCTATTTAAAGCTGTAGGCCAGCCTGCTGCTCTGAGGAGCCACGCCAGGATTCTTCCTACCTAACTGGAGTGGCAGAATTAAATATCAATGGGTCAGACGTCCCATTGCAAACATGGCTGTGGTCTAGAAAGAAATGTAACTTTTTTCTCAAAGCAAATGAGCAACATATATTCCGATTGTCGTTATTTATTTTTAAGAATTTATAAGTTACAATGTAAAACCATCAAATATTTGCTTTCCTCTTCCACTGTCAATGCGATGTTTCCATCAGTACTGAATGTTTTTCATTTTCTTCCCCTTTTATCTCATTTTTTTTTTTCACTAATGGGATTGTCAAACCTTGGTGCATCAACTGAGACCTGCTCTCAGCATACAGCTGAGCTTTAATTCAGCTGCAAATATTATAGGAGTCCTCAGTTTCAATGACCCTGTCTACCCTGGCATTTTCAAAAAGCAAAATCTTCTTTTTGCTTCTTCTAGAATTAGACATCTTGAGTGGTTACAAAACTGCTCCAGCTTTGTCACTGAAACAGAGGAATGTCTTGAGAAGGGAGACAGAGACATCCCACAGATCTGAGCGCCATTCCTTCTGCATCCCAGGCTGGTCGCAGGACATGTGGGCGATACAGCAGAGGAGAGCTGGTGTGGAGCTATGAAGTTGTCACTACACTGAAAGCCAACATCCTAGCCTGAGGATCCCTGGTAAGTGAGAAGAGGGAGTTGTTGCTGAAACAGGAAAGCTGTCATGAGGGTCCCCTGAGATCCATCAGGATGGAATAAAGAGCAAGGAACTGCTTGTCTCAGTCAATGACCCCGAGTTATGGGGATTATGCTAGCTGTTGTTACTGAACGAAGCTAACAGGCGTAAAATCAAAATGCATTCACTTAAGTATACTTGAGCCAGGCATCAGATCACATTAACACCGATGTTGTTAAACAGCATGTTAAGAGCTCACTGAGAAAGACACAGAAATGAAACATCCAGAAAAAAATCCAGCTTTGGATGAAATAGAAGAGGTTTAAAGAGGCTATAAGGATTATATTATATATTAGGCTATAACGTCTACCTAATAAATTCTTATAGATCTAACAGGACTAGGTGGCTAGGCCTAGCACAGTGGTTCACCATATTCAGGGAGAATAAAATGTGGTGAAACTCCAGTATCTTCAGGACAGTCACATTTCCTTCCACCAGACCTGAATCTGGACCACTGCACCCTACAACAAGTAGTCATAAAAGGCTGCACAGTCTTTGTGTCTCTGTAACAGCCCCTGTCCTTGGTACTTTATAGGGAAGCCTGAGGAGCACAGTGCTCACCCTGTCACTCCGGACTCAGCCTGCTTGGAAAGCTCATCTGGCCTCATCTGGAGATTTCAGAACCCTTTCAGGATGCATCCCAGCACATCTTTTTTTTTTTTTTTTTTTTTTTTCCTGAGGTTGGCCACACCATGACTTCGCACTGGTGGGATTGCTGCAAGTTGCACAGAGAGCTGATGGTTGCCCACGCTGCAGGTACGAGCCTTGGGATGTGCTCCGAAGCCCAGCACATACCTGAGTACTGCCCAGGCAGGCTGCCAGCTGGGCACCAGATCCAGGGCTACTTGCAAGGGTGGGAAGGAATTTGTCTTTAAGCCTCATCTCAGGGTGCTTCCTATGCAGCAAAAAAAGATCGTGACCATTCATCCAAAAAACATACAACCAAACAACCCAAGAAGTATCTGGGGAAGAAAAAGCTCTTTTTTTTTTTTTTTTTTTTAATAAGAACCTTGCCTTCCTATCCACAGAAGGAATTTGATGTTAGTGTGAAGCTTTGTTCCTTCCAATTACAATGCAAACTAGGTAAAAGTAACAAGGACTGCCCTTTTCCACATCAAGCAGCACAAGAGAGTGCATTTGTCTCTTCCTATCAAGAGAAAATTTAGCAATCCAAAATCTGTCACTTTAGGAACAGGATTTCTAACTGGATCAGCGAAAGATAGCTTCTAGAAAAGCCAGATGTGACCCCATGAGCACCTACTTTAGAGCAAGCAGCATATCGTGAACGTGCTCTTTGCTCTCTATTATTACCCCCTTGTTTGTACTGGAGTCTTAAAAACATCAAGTGGGAGTGGACCAGGCTGGAGAGGCTGGAGATGCATCAAGTTCCACATCCTGTGTCCAACTCTGGATGCTTGTGGAAAACTATATGAACAAGAAAAGAACATATTCTTTTTTTTTTTTTTTTTTTTTTTTTTAATTTCCAAGTTTGTTCTGACAAGATCCAGGCTAATTTACACCAGCTCAGCCCAGAAAGTCAACTGGGCTCCTCTGTTACATGAATATTATTACACAGTAACCCAGGCTGGGATCATGTCTATTGAGATCTGGGATGAAGGCAATGCTTGGAGGCATTATATTCTCAATGCTGGCATGTGCTGAACTGCAGTGGAGTTTAAGTATCACCTGAGGGTCTGGTACAGAATTGTCTTTCTGCAAATTCTTACACATTATTTTTGTCGAAAAAGTTAGTCAGAGAAAGAATAGGAAAAAGGAAAAAAAAAAAGAGAGAGAGAAGGAAAAAGTCCTAACTATTTTCATCATTAAAAACTTTCTAAAACTTAATTATTAAAATGTCATTATTTTAACATTATGGTGCCATTCTGATGGCATGCCTAGGTACGATGTTAACTTAAGTCCCTAAAGATGGGTTTAGGATAGAAAATTGATACCGGATGAACTGCAAATGCAACAATGCCTGTAAAACAGACAAACAATACAAACCTCCATTAAGAAAAAGAGTCCTAGAAAGGAAGACAGAACCAATATATATCCCATTACCATCTGCAATAACACATGAAATTAACCTCTGTAAAGTCAATCCACAGAGTTAAGTAAACCAAAGCATTAGCACCTATACACAAGGTATGCCTTACTATGGTCCTCTAGTTGCTCCTTTTGCTTCGGGACAGAAGGGGCTGAAGCATCCCTGTCAGGCAGCACAAATCATTTACCCCGTGCTCATGTGCAGTGTTTACCACCTATTGCAGCCCGCTCCCCAGAGAGGTCACACTTTTGAATTTGCTGCCTCTGGTGGCAATAGCGACTTGCTGAGCCTAGAGGCGGGCGCACTGGAGGACTCATTTCCCTGAGCAATTACTGATCTGGATATTGCTACTGTAGCGACAGTTTCTAGGTTTATCCGACCTAAGCAAAACAGGTAGTTTCAAGGGAAGGAGATTTCTGCTTGTAGTGGAAAAGATAACTCTGTCTTGGAGAGAGAGTTCCAGAGAAGAAAACTCAGCACAGAAAAACACCAAAGACCATTCAGGTCTGAGATCCTACAGGGGCTTTTTGATATAGATTTGCATTTTAAAGAAAAAAAAAAAAGTCATGAAACAGACCAACATTATTTCAGACTCTGAAATAATATTTTTGTCTACCGCCAAGTCAAGTTCTGCTCCTCCAGAAAAAATCAGAGATGCCTCCCTTTCTTATCTTTTCCTTCTCACCAGTGATGGCCTTTCTGCAATGCGCCTCAAAACCACCTTTCCCTTCCATGCATTGGTTACTTCCCTCTAAACTCCTCCTGACCCCACCACCACAGCAAAGAGAAATCTAGAGAAAGTTTGAAAATCTCAAAAATATTTCCAGGGTCAGAGATCAATTACTGAAAAATTGTGAGGGGGAGTCTTGGCTATTCTACAAAAGCACAGTGAAAATCACCTGAAAGAGCAGAAAAATTACAGGCATATGTTTGAGTTTACAGGAACCAGTGAAAAGCATTGATAAATGCTCTACAAATCTCTCTCTCTTGCTCTGCCAGCGTAACTGCCCTGACCTGGAACACGCTGCTGTGTAAGTCACGCATTTTCTAATGAGGAGACAGCGAGGCTGCAGAGTACGCTGATATGCCAAAAAGTCCCAGATTTCACATGCAGCCTGCAGAAATTTATGTGGCCTTGTCCAGAGAGCATTTGGGTGATGAGAAAAAGAACTCTAAATTGGTTCCATATAAATGCAAGAAAAAGTGGTAGGAATGGGATACTTTGATTGCTTCAGTCCTGATTACTCCAGGAAGTTCTGTAGAGTTGGATGCAGCCTTTCAAGATGTAACATTGTACAGCTTCACTCACATTTTTTTTTTTTCTACATAAAAAACATGTCTTTTATGGGAAATCTTTCTTTAAAGTAAGCATAATATTTCCTGTATTTATGCATTTCTTATATAGCCTTAAAGAACAGTTTTGGCTCTTGATTAATTTTTCATGAAAGTAAATAAATGTAAATAGTATGAGCTCCCTGAAAGAAATCACAGACAGAAATAATACTTATTAGAAATGTAGGGGTAATCTCACTAGTTAACACAAATATATGGTCTCCCCCCATACTGATTTTCAAGTGTGTGTGCAGTAAAATATGAGCAAACCCAAATCTATTTGTTTCATGCACTGCAATTAATCCATAGAATTTGTTACCACAGGAATTTGCTGAGGCCAAATGCTGAACAAGATGCAGAAAAAGAACAGGATGTTTAGGTGGCTGTTGAAACTCATTGATAGGACGGAAAACAGAGATACTACAAACCTTGTTATACAGCTGAAGCCACACCTTTAACTATCAGAAACCACGACGGATCCTAACTGAATGAAGAGACAAGCTTCTCAGCTTGCTCTCAAAGCTCTGAGTGCTGGTCACCATACTGGACTAGACATCAGGTTTCACCCCAGTCCTGTTCTGATTCACACACAGATCTCAGTTAGGGATGCTCCTGGAGGCCAGTGCATTAACAGAGGTGCTGCACCGGGTGTTGAAACGAGGCCAGGGCACTCCACCAGCATCCACGGCTCGGACTGGCAGAGCTACTCGAGGTAGGTGGGTGATTTGACTAAACTGGTTTGTCCCAGCTAGCTGACAGATTTTCTCTCTCCTGTAGGAAGCACCAAAACAATAGGAAGCACCAAAACAAGAGCGAGGAGCCCTCCATCTGTGATGTCCGGCTTCCATCCAAGATTTCCCTGGTGAGATTTTACATGCACTTGGGCAGTGAGTCAGTCAGCTGCAGAAAGAGTCTGTGACCTTCACGGATGATTGAAGTGAATGAGAATCCCTCAGCGTATTACGGATAAGGTTTGTTAATGCCTCTCTCCAAGAGGCACACTTTGATTTCTCTCAGTCCTATGTTATGCATTAATCTCTGAGTTTGCTATCCCCTAGCCAGTGAAAAGGGTCAGCTATTCCAGTGTGACAAGGTAATGTGGATTTACTGATCAGGTCTAATGTGAACACACAGCACAGTCCTCTATCTTTCTTCCGACAGAAATCTCAGGTTACTTCATTCCAGTTTCTGAGTCATGCGGGTCATTCCTGTACCAGACCTAACATAGTCAGGGGGTGACAAACTGAGAGAGTGTGTTAGGCTGTCCTCTCAATGCTCACTGTACTCATTTCTTCTTTTCTTTTACCTCTTTCCTGTGGCATCTCTAATGCATTAATCATTTATTATATATATTTGGAGCACAGATTACGTATGGAGTCTCACGAGCAGCCAGTGTACTTATTGGTTGTATGAGACGACCATCTCAGAGCCCTTATTGAGACGGGGCTGTGGAATGATAACTTTAATGAGCTGTGGATAAGGTTAACTTTTTCTGAGACTTTTCTGAGTCAGGGGGTTGCAGAATCCCGTATCCAAAACGTTCAGTGGGATGCATACTTGTCATTGCTGAAAGGGTGTAAGAGGAGGGAAGGAAAGGCTATGGTCCGTGGGACACAAGTTTGAAGCAGCTGTGTCATTGAACAGTATCAGTCCCAGAACCTCTCTGCCTGTGGGAACCCTTCAGAAGGGGAAAGAAGAGGGGCAGGAGGCTGCAGTGATGCTGTTGGACTCCATGGAGCTTTCTAGAGCTTCCTTGAAAGAGGAACTTTCTGCTTTGCCACGTGCTAGAACCCAGTACATAGTACCACGGGGTGCCTACTGATGAAAGGAGCCTGTATCCTCCCACATATCATTCCTTTGTTAAAAAAATGGTCACATACTACATCTAATTCTGAGAGCCCTAATCTGGAGCATTTGAAATTACCTTAAATTGATTACTAGGAGGAATGAGAGGCTGAAATTTTGCTGTGCCTCTAGCCTTAGCAAGGCTACCTCAGTTAATCTGCTTCAGTTCTATGTCTATAAAATGGGGATGATAGCACTCGACTGTCTCACAGGAGCCCTGTGAAACAAAGCATTTTACATACTAAAGAAGATGTGGGACAGATGCGTAGGATGGAACTTCTCAACTTCTGTCACAGACACCTTTAATGTTGCACACAAAAGTTAACTCCTGCCTCTGTTTAATTGTGTGCTGCATTTCTTCAAGGACTGGGATTCCCTTCATCACAAACTATTTCAGCGTTCCTAAAGTAACAGCTGAAGCACATTTCAAAGCACTGATGGCTTTATTGGCTTTTTCCATCCTCCATCCACTTCTCCCTTCCCAGCTCCCTTCCATTCATTTACCCTGAGATTACATTAGACAGCTGAAAAGGCCAAGATGATGGAAGAGCACAAGACAATACACAAGGAGGTGGAAGCATGAAGAGAGCTGGAAGAGCTTAGCTGAACACCATTTCAACCTCTTTGTTCTTTGAGAGGCATACGTAATGAGCTCCACAAAGTTGTCATATCTGTCCTTATTCAATATTACCAAAAAAAAAAAAAAAAAAAAGAAATCCTTCCATTACAAAAGAAATGCATAGTGCTATTATATCCGGTACAACTTTTATGCACAGCATGATTGTACCAGTCACATCCTATTTCATCATCCCAAAGCCAGCTGTAATCTTCAGAACAAACAGAAACTTTGAGCACAGTACTTTTTAATACTTTTTTTTTTTTTTTCTGTCCAATTATTACATCTCTAAGTAGAGCCTGCCTAAAGCTTGAAATGCTCAAGAATCAGAAATGACTCCTTACTCCTTTTGTAAAGCCCTAATTTCAGCTGGTTTTATGTTTCAAACAATTCTTAGTTACTGAAGTTTAAATTCCTGCTACAACTTTGTAAAATGGTCCTCAACAGATAGAAATCCCTTCCAGAAAAATATCAGGCAAAATAAAACTAAGACAAAATCATCCTTCTTTTTATCTTGAGAATTTAGTTTGCTGATTATTTAACACTACATAATAATGGAGAACAAAACTGGAAACCTAAGGCAATACAGCAACTTCCAATTTTTACAGGAGCCAACGTGGCCAGAAGACTTCCACTGACTTACTCCCCTTAGTAACCTTTCTCTTTGCTTTGAAAATCAAAGACAGACTTCAGTATTGCTCAGATCTTAGCTTTCTCAGGCTTTTAATTTCAGACACATTCTTTACTGATAGTTTCAGATGAGCAGTATCTGCCTGAACACGCACAATGGGAATGTTGCAGAAAAAGGGAAGCACATTCCCCCAGTTTTTATTTATTTTTTTACATAATCGTAGTTCTCTGATGTTCCTGAGCATATGAAGATGAAAATTTGAAATACATCAGAATATATATGTGTATATATATATATTCTTAGAATGCATTTGGCTCAACAGGAATTGAGATACTTACACGGACGACTGTTCTTGTAGTATTCTGGACTGTGTGATTGCCTGTGTCCCAAGACTATTTGTCTACCACAGCCAAGATTTTCCAAGTATGAAGCAATTCTTTTGCCTCAGCTCTTGGGAAATCAGGATCCTGTTCTCTGGAAACAAATGTCCAGCAGCAAGGCCTCTTTACCGTGACAGAATTTGCCACTATGTTTATCTGCTTTCAACCTTTTAGCTCACTGAATTTTGTTTATACATGTAGCTATTATCATGACCCTAATCACACGTAACTGGAATAAAATATACATGACTGACTCTCTACCTACTACAGTACAATCTGAGCGCAGACAGTACAAGGCACCCAGGCGACTTCTGTCTTACATTCCTTTAATTATGAACTTGAGGCAAAATCAAGCAAAGCCTTTGGGGGCGTGTATTTTTTCTTGGACAAAACTTGCATCACTTTGGGTTGTATCCCACCATGGGTTCATATGCCTGGCTACATCTTTGTCTTAGTTTTGACAAAACCATTAATGATTGTGTGTGAATCCTATAAACTCAGATGCAGATGAAAAGACAGTCTTGTGACCTTGGCAGCTCTCTCAGGATCTTTAAACTCTTGAAGCTGCTAATACCAAATGTATCCAGAAGCGATGAGGTATAAATTTCCTCTCTCCTGAGAAGCTGGACAAAGAATTTTTCTGTTATGTCTAGTACTGAAAAGGGAAGGTATGGATTAAGGGAAAACACCAACTCCAAATCTTCAAAGGTTTATGGAGAGATTTACCTGAACGATACTTGCTAATGCTAATATCAATATAATATTTCTGATGAGCAGTTCCAGATTTGGGTTCATAGATTTAGAAACCTGAAAGCTATACTGTGTCCCAAAAGCCCTAACATAAGACAAGTTTTCTGACTGAAGCACTAGGGAACAAGATTTAGTTTGAGGAACTTTTCTTTAGAGATGACTTCACTTGTGAGGTTAAAGGTAAGAAGAAGCTGTGATGCCTTGTATTATCAAATATTAGTACTCTAAAAGTACTGGAAGGCAGAGACCAATTCATGGATCTTCAGCTTCTTTCTATTCGGTTTAGCATCAGCAGCCTGTGTTCATTTTTTTAGACATGCAACACAACTGTAAAAGCCAACATCAGAAGAAGTTTAGAGTGGGAAAATTGCAGTTTTATTCCTTTTATATTCATTACTCACGACCCTTAAAAATAGTAAAAACTGTTGACATGCATTTCTCTCATTCTTACACATATACAAAACAAAAGCAAGTGAAATTGAAAAACATTCCTTTGCATCCCCACTATCAGCTGATTTTTTAGGATAAATGGCATCTGTAAGTCACTCTTACGTTACAACACCTTCTTTACCATCCAAGAAGAATTAGGAATCTAGCATTTTGAAGAGTGTAGGATTTGTTAGCTACAGTCATTTCAGGGATGCTAGACAATACTTCCATTATTTCCTTGTTAAAAAAGTGGCAAGATTGTCATTAAATATAGAATCCAAGTGAATGAATACAGTTGAAATTTTAAAGACATTTTGCAAACTAATTAACTGCCTGTTCTGTACTTTGCTCACTTTGCCCTTTAATCTCTTGCTTGGCCTGTGTTATTCCAGGAGTTCCATCACATAAAAATGAATGGAAACTCCCTCAAGACATATAAGTGATCCTAGTTATTCTTCTGTCTTGGTTTCCTTATCTCTTCCACCCTTTTATAAACAGAAAACAATGTTACAGCATTTAAAGTCTATTTTTTTTTCTTTTTCTGTTTTTGTTGTTGTTGTTGTTGTTGTTGTTGTTCTTTCTTCTTTGTATTTTTCTGATTTTGGTCACTGTGAGTGCTTCAGAGCCCTTTCTCAAGTCCAAACATTGTCCCCTGACCACTCTACCTTCATTCAGGAAAGTAGCTGAGCAGCAAAATAATTCATAATCCTTTCAGAAAGAAGTAGCAATTGTAAATTTGGTGGGTGAGGTTTCCTTTTCCTTTTTTTTTCTTCTTGTTTTTTTAACAATATTCTTTAAGCATGCAAAAAGCAATCTTCAAGGTTTCCCCAAGTGACCACCACCAATGCAATTTGTGTGTGTGAGATCCTGCTGTAAGGAGGCAGTGAGTGCACCTTTTTCCACGTTTCCTTCCTCCTTCCTGCACTCTGGAGACCCATGAAAGCCTCGGTGGTTCTCTAGCTGCTGCTCTGTGTGAGCAGGAAGAGCAGCCTGGGAAGAAATACTCAGCTCCTCAGAAACTGGACGTGGGGCTCAGATTCAGAGCATCACTGTGTTATACGTGTCACAGCACAACAGGACAAGTCTTAAAAACGATGGCAAGAGGGCTTGTAGACTCCCTAAAAACCCAAGGCATCTAACTTATTTCTGGGAAAGCCAGCGATCAGTTGAGAGACATGGTGATAAATGTTAATAAAAGGATTAATGCCTTCTATCTCAGCTGGTATAAAGCTAAAAGGTAGGGTGTCAATTTATGGAATGGAGGTGTGTCTACTTAAGTTCAGAAGCTAAGTGTACGGGTAAAACCGAGCAAAAAGCTGCAAAGCCTCAAGAAGAGTGGAGGAATGATTTAAATTTGTATGTTTATATGTCATACTTCTTTTTTTTTTTTTTTGATAGCATTATTCAGAGAGACAAGAATTTCACTGCAAACTGGCTATTACTGTCTTTTTTTTTTTCTTTTATATATACAAAAGAGCTAATGGCAGCATTATTTTATTTTTTTTTTTAATTATTTTAAGAAAATATCTCAATGATCTAACATTTACAAGGTGTTGCCCCATTTATCTGTGATAAGGCAGGAATCCAAAGGGTCCTGACCTGCAAAAGCTTCCCGGAAGAAAATGCACTGATGTTATCCCCCCGAAATCTGTCTGATGGCGTGGGAGACGCAGGCTGCCCCGGGGCACCTCTGCCCCAGCACTGTAGCTACACACGGACATGCCAGGCCTGCCAAACTGCTGGCCACGACACAGCAGCAAAATTCAGTGGATCCCATCAGTGTCGGACTAAACATGCACTATACTTGCTAAGATTGCAGGTTGCAAGAGCTTCATTCCTCATGCTGCCCTCAATTACCATTCCCCTGCTGTATTTTCCCTTCTCTTTCTGCAGTGCTGGCAAATCATGCATTTGGACTGCTCTCATGGCCCTCCTCTAAAGACGGTGATTATATAGAGGATATCCATTTACCCACTCTCTTGGCAGCCTTACCCAGCAGAGCCCACACCATACAACTCAACATGAGGGTGTAGTAACACTACAAGCCCCAAAAGGATGGCATGACAGAGCACCAGAGGTGCACGGCAAAGGGCTCAGCCCCATTTCTACAGATGAAAAACATGGCTATTGTGGCTTTGCATACAGCAGCAACTTCAGCTTCTCCAGATCAAGCTGAATCTATCGTGCAAATGCAACACGATTGTTCTGCAGATGTGCAGAAGCCAGCTCACAGCACTTCTGGACGCCCAGAATCCACCTCTAGAGCTTGACCAAAGCATCAGGGCAATGTGTTACCTCAAAGACAAGTGTGGTAGATGACTGCCAAGTGGTAGATGATCACCAAGGTCATGAGGGCTGGCAGGGCTCTTCCACAGTCTGTAGGCTAACAGCTTCTCTGCTTTTTCTCCGAGTTAGAGCTGAAGACAAACTTGCCGTGCCAACCTCATCATTAGATTTTGTCTGTGGTAGTAGAGCTCATTGGACTAACTGAGACTAAGCTGAGCAAAAATAATAGATGAAAAAATGGAACAACCCCATGCTGGCACGAACAAAGAAACATAAGATTAACTAAATGGCTGTTACAGTTTCTCATTTCTGTGATCTTTTTCCCATTAAACATAACACTGCCAGAAAACCTCTCAGAAATTAAATGACTGGAGAGGAAGGAGGAAAAAAAATTATCAAGATGACCATTCTCTAAAGAAATCTGAGTGTTTTAAGTAAAGCAAACAGCAAGAGGAAGCTAAAAATTCTTAAATATCTCTGTCATCGTAGCAAAAACATTTTCAATATGTGATTTTATTTTCAGCTGTGATTTTTCCACAAACCGGTACTGCAACAAACGAGAGAAAGAAACTCAGTGAGGCTGAATGTCATACCTTGAGACCCTTTTGCCCTCAATTCTCGTACCTCTTGTCGTAGGATACAAGAGTATATGAGGGAGAGTTCTCTGTTCAGCTCCATAAATACATGCTATATATTTGGTGTGTTAGACAAAACCTACTCAGTACAATCCATCTTCTACACACTAGCCATGTTATCCTCTCATCAGCAGAGCCCACTACATTAAAGAGACCCATGCCTGTCTCTCAGTCAGCTTCTGGTATCTCCTGCTTTTCTGGGAGCTGAGCAGCCACTGCTGCTAAGTTTGCATCCACGTGCACGACTTCAGGCATCTCATTTTCACCTGCCAGTGATCGGCCTTAATCAGGCATGCTTATAACCAGCTGAAAGGAAGGCAAATCCCGTTCACGTGGTGCTAGTTATCTCTGCAAGTGCTCAGCCAGCCCCAGCCCTCCCGAGGTGCGCTCCCCTGGAGCAGGCTGCAGGTGGGCTGTGAGTCCTCAGGGTCCTGCTGGGACAGGGGTGTACCAAAGGGATGCTCCTCATCACTGCAACATTAGGTTGTATAGTGCAAGTGTGGCAAAGAGCAGGACCTGGTTCAACGGGATCTCACGAGCCTTCTGGGAGATCAAAGCAGCTCCTGATGAATTATTTAGTAGGCACTTCCAGAGAGGTATTTTAGGCAGCTGCAACACTGATCTCAAATAATCAACCGCATTAACCACATTATTGTTATTTGTACTAACATCTTTCTGTCATGCTTATGGTAATTTTATTTCTTCCCTTACAACTGCATACATTGTGTTTCCTGGGTATGGCAGGTATACCATGGTCCCGAATGGTGCCTTGTCTGATAACTACAGAGCTGCTTGTACTCTTCCTAAGCAATTTCAGACACGCGGTGAGGGTTTGTGTCATGTTGGGTGGCAGGGAGAGAAAGCACGTAAGGAGAAAGAATACCTCATCAGTAAATAATTCTCAGCTTACATTTGAAGGTCTTTCTATGTGGGCACAACAAGGGATTTAACAGTGGGGTCTGAAGAAACAGAACTGCATCAAGGCAAAGTTGTTGCCTTGCAAACATAAAGAAGACCAAATGTCAGAAAGTGAAGATTCGGAGACCAACCCAGAATTCTGGTCCACATACTTTGCTATCTTATTTTTCAGGTTTTGGGGTTATCTGTTGTAATTTATGCTGAAAAATGGTAGTGCTATAACTCTAACAGAGGTCAGCATTTCTATGATTTGCACAGATTTCGAAACACAGAAACGGAGGACTTCCTATATACCATTTATGAAGATGACTGAATCTGAGGATTTTTAATGTACTTCATCATGTGTGCTCTTTTCTGTTTGAAGCCTGTTCTATGTACAATTAGAGACTCTTCTGTTTCATTAAGAACAATTATTGCAATTAATTGACATCATCACAATATGTTACATAACTAATATCAAAACACGAGACAAGCATTTAAATTATTTGCATAATGTAAATGATGGAAACTTTGTCATGTCAGCTTGAATGCTGTTTTTTTTTTTAACCTAATATAATTTGAAAACATATTTATGACTCATCAGTTTTACAGTTAAACCGCTTAGAGATTCTAAGCTGGAATCTTGCAACTCTGAAGTTCTTGAATTTCACTGTAATTCTGTATTCTGCCTCTTTTCCTTTAGTTGTCTTTTCCACTAATACTTCATATAAACATTAGACAGATCATAGGACGGCTCATAAATGAGAAAAATACATTTGCAAAAATGTTTTGCAAAATGCAATAAATAAATAAATAGCAATTTATTTCCAGTTTGTAGGAGTCCAAATAAGCTCAAACTTCTACTTAAACGACCATTGTGCAATTTATGTTCACCAAAAATCAGTTTTCATTCAGTGACCCAAAAGTTTTTAATTTTAATAATTTTGAGATGACTTAATAAAATATAGAAGAATATAAATCCAGATAAGAAAGGTGATACATCTTTCATTAAAAGATGTTTTTCACTAAACTGTTGTGGAGCTGCTATGTACTTATGGAAGATTACTCTTTGGATAGATGAGATAGAAGATGGAAGATAGATATAAGATATGAGATAGAAGATATGGCCTTTTAAAGGCCATATCCTTAAGGTATTTAAGCATTCCTGTATATTCAAAATTAATGTACAACGAAGCACATGGAAAGCTTTACCTAGTAGCAGAACACATGGCTCTTTGCTTTAGACAGAAGTATTACACCTGGATTTAGAGAGAAGCAGGAGTGCTGTTCCTATTTCAAAGCTGGAACAGATAGATGTTAGATGGTAGATGAGAACAGTACTAAGAAGCAGGAACAAACTGGTTTAGAAACTTGGAAAAGTAGAGAATCGAGAGATCTGGTTTCTTGTTAGCAATCCAGTTTGCCTCCCCAGTGGAATCCTACTCTCCTCTGTTCTTCCACCATGCAAATTTCATTACATAAACTTGATGGAGGGGATAATTTCACACCATTGGTGATATGAAGACAGTGATCTGCACTTCAGTAGTGACACTAATTTTGTCTTTTTTTGGATAAGAATCGTCTCTCTACAAAAAGGTTGTAAATCAGTGTTTCCTAAGGAGCCCAATAATGCACACAAGCTGAGGCTGGGACTGCCTGTCCATCTGCAGCACAAAACTGGCTGCTGTTTCCTCTAAATTCTGCAAACAGTGACCATGAGAGTGGCAGTGCTACCCAAGCCTAAGGCACTTATCTCATATCCTACAGATGTGGAAAAGATAGTCTGTCCATGACAGCTCCAACCTGTAAATGTTCCTACTGAGTGTGGCCACAACTAAACAGCCCCTTTAGGAGTGAGAGGGAAACACTTTGTGAGGTACAAACATGCTCTGGCCCTTTAGGAACGCCTGCTGCACTGCTTTCAAATCCAGAGAGTGCTGACAGCTAGACATTCCCAGTTTATGAAAATCCAAAAGTGCTTCCTCATGAAGAAAACTGCAAGGCTTGTGAAAAGACAAGTCCTTTGTTTCATTATGTTTCTGTGAAGGCAGCTAATTTTTACCCTTTCAGATAACCATGTAAATACTGCAATGAAGAAAATAACAACAACAACAAAAACAACGTTATATGAGATGCTGGCAATGGCTAAAGGAAGAAAAACTATTCAAGGATATCTAGGACAAGTAAATTTAATCATGATATTTTGCTTTCCGGTTTAAATATCCACAGGGATACCACGCTGAAATGGTAAAATTTTTATGACAGACAAAAGAAAGAAGAATTCACTTCTAGGGATTTTTTGAGGGATGAGAACTCAAAAGATGATACTAATATGATGCATACTGGGTATATTACATTCCAAAAGTAATCACATTGGATGCTGAAAGGGAAAAGTAGAAAGGTAAGCCTGTAAATATGCTGGAACAGATTACCCCTTTCAGGAAACTGCTCCTAGCTCTGTGCCAGTCAGCATCCTTATTAGAGGTCTGTTGAGACACACAAAGTCATGCAGAAGCTTGAGGATAACTCTGAAGCAGAGAACATGCGATAAACTATAAAGTAGGTCAGATGCCCTGGGTGATTCTGATGCCTCGATCAGCTAACCTCACCTGCACATCATTTGCTTAGTATTGCCAAACTCAAAACAACACAACTCTCTTGGAAGAAAGTATGTAGTTCAACTGCAAAGAAATACATTACTAGAAGGAAAGACTCAGAAAGTCAGTCAAGGTTCATATTTGCTCACCAAACATATATTCCCTGGGCACATGCGGGCTACGGAAGAGTGAATACAAACAATCCCTGCTCAACCTCTGAACTGGCTGGAAACTGTATAACCACGTCAGAGAGGTGGTGGCATTTGGTTATTGCATCCTGGTAATCAACAAAGAAAACTGCACGCAGCCGGCCACTTTCTGCCCCTTTCAATTCATTAAAGTCTTGCTGATGCTCATGGTCAGGAGCATGACTATGACCATGACCATGACCACACATGCACGCAGCTTCCATAGGGCATGGGGATTTTGTAACTCTCCAGCTGCTCCCAGTGCTGTAAACACTTATTGACTTGGTTTCTGCTAATGAGCTGAGGCTTACCAGGTGACACAAAACACCTGAGGGGCAACCTGCACAGACTGCAATTAACTCTTGGTTCCTGTTTCTGTTATTTAATTAGCAACATCAATTTTGAACACTGCACACACTGATCACAGAAAACACAGGCAATTACAAACAGTCATCAAACCCTATTTTCTAAATTACATGCCAAGGATAAATGATTTTAAAGTAAAAAGAATAAATGTAGGCGTAACATTTTTATGCTGTGCCTCTGCTGAATAAGCTTAACAGTTCCTCACATTTAATGATAATTCCTATAGTTCTGTCTAGGCTCAGGGTAAACAAATAACAATCTCATAAAAACTCTTCTCTGTGTAAATCTCAGTACGTATTTTCCAACAGAACAACCCAAAGATGCAGAGTTTGCACACAGAAGTTTTGGGAGCACCATTTACAGGTTTTGCTACTCAGAGGTACGTTGAAGAGGGTAAGGTGTTCACTGGCTGCTCAGTGCTTTAATGCCTCTGTTTAACCTTGGATCCTGTTTCGCTTGCCTGTGACTAATAGGTGCTTCACAGTCCTTGATCCAGAGCTTGTGGGTGCAGTCCATAAATGCATAACCCTGAATATTGAAGTCACTATCTATGCCAGAAAAAGCTCTCCTTTCAGTCCTATGGTCATATAAAATAGAAAGCTTAGAAGCCAGGTCTAGGGCTACAGTCTTATACTGCCTTCCATGTCGTCAAAATGAGGAAAACTGAGCTCCTGAGGTTAGCTGCTGGTCTTACACCTTATAGAGGCTGCAAATAAGCCAGTGCACTAAATCTCTGTTGAGCCTGAAGTACGATGGAGATGGGGGAGAAGTGTCCATGCCTTGGGCAGAGGTTGCCCAGAGTTGTGCCTGTTGGCACAGGTTGCCCAGAGAGGCTGTGGTGTCTCCATCCTAGGAGATACCCAAAAGCCAAGTGGAGAAGGTCCTGAGCAACCTGCTCTAGAGACCACTGCTTTGGGCAGGAGGCTGGACACAACCATCACCAGAGGCCCCTCCAGCTGCAAGCACTCTGAGATAAGAAATCAAACACATACACAGACATTAGTCATCAGCCAGAATCTGTGGTTTTTTTTGTGTGCACTGTACCTGTACTGCACACTTACAGCAACTTCTCTCCTAGAAGAAAAATTGGGAAGTAATTCTATATGGAGACATAACACTGACCTTTTACTGACCTTTTTTTTTTTTTTTTTTTTTTTTTTCCCCAAAAGGAAAAAGTAAAAATAGTAAAGAAAGTAGAAGAGTTTAAAAAATGTTTCTTTCTGTCAGAAAGAAACTCTCTGGCTCACTGTTTAAGTGCTTGATCCAGATCATTTTTCCAAAGCTACAGGGCTGACGACAATAAAACAATGAGAAACTTACTTTTGTATCTAATATTAAACAGCTGTGTTTATGAATAAACACAGGGCACAGCACTGCCAAGAACAAGGGTGGCATTTTGCAATCATTTTCCAGAGCAGCTGTTATGATCATTCAAGGAATATTTGCGGTCCTATTAACTTCCACAAAATTATTCATGTATTCAGCACTATGCTTCTGCATTTTGCTGCCGTGCTGCTTATTAGCCCTCACATTTTATAGAGCACTTATAGTAGGATAATGGACAACGCTTGGTATCCAGGGACAGCCCCCACTGCTGCTCACAATTCACGTAACACTTGGAGGAGGAAGGCTCCTCCTTAATATCGCTTCACAGCATGAAATTGCCTAAAATATGTGTTCTATTTCATGCTTATTTGTGCATAAATTGGCATAAAATCTTAAAATAGCTCTCATGAAATAACATTAAAGCGTTACTTATGCTGTGCCAGCGCTTACATTTCACGACAGGAGCGCACAGCCCTCCTGCCTCTGCCCACATGTCCAGCTCTCCCAGCCCCGTGGCTCATGCACAGCTGCAAGAAGATGTGAAAAGAAGCACAAGAACAGGGCACACATATGAAATCTCTTCCCTGCTACTAATCCTGTGTGGGGGCACAGAGCACACTCCTTAGGCTACGGAGCTGCTCTGTGCTGTGACAGCACTACAGAACTCTGATCTCCCCCCAAAAACCTCGGAAGATGCTCTGAGTTCATCTGTTTCACATGCTTCAAGTCAGCTTTCTTCATGTGGTTTCAAGAAAACACTTATACAATTAACTAATATCACAATGTTTCATATTTTCTTTTTTATGTGCTCAATTCTAGGATTATTTCTAAACAATAAAATCATTTTGTCAATTCATTACTGGCATAAACAGTTGCAAAATTCTGGCATTTATCTCAGAAGAGAAATTTTACAATGTGTGAGAGGTTTTAAATAGCTTGAAGAAAACCACTTAAAACTCCCTCTTTCTCTTCAGCAAGTGGTGATAGTTAAATCAATTATGTAAGCGTGAGTCTGCAACTACTGAACTCAACAGCAGTGCCCCTAGTAGCTTCAGTAATACAGGCTTTAGACCTAAATATCGCTTCATTTATTAGGAGCATAGCAGGAGAGCATATGGGAGCTGCAGGAAGGCTACCTCCTTAGATATTGACATTAAAAAAACACTTTTTTCTTCCCTTAGAGCTTGCTAGAGATCAAAGAGATTGGGATAAGCTTCTATGCCTAAACATAATTTGAAGTTTGACAAGTGTCCTGTTTTCTGTGATGGAGTTAATTTTCTGCCTAGTAGCTAGCATGGTGCTGTGTTTTGGATGTAGGATGAGAATAGTGCTGATAACACACCGATGTTGTAGCTGTTGCAGGGCAAGGCTTGCACAGAGCCAAGGACGTTTCAGCTTCTTGCACTGCCCTGCCAGCAAGGGTGCTGGGGGTGCACTTGGAGCTGGGAGGGGACATGCTAGTACATGGTTTCAGAGAGACTTTCTGTTCATTTTAGACCTCAGTCCTAATTCTCTACAGTTCGTGGAACATGAGACTGAACCTAGACCCAGGTTGGCAATGGCAATTGATTTAAGTTGGTGCTTGTTCTGACCCGGTCCTTACACCAGGGCTAACTCTACTTCCTTTCAGCAGAATTACTATCATTGCAAGGGAGGACAGATTTTTTTTTTTTCTCCTTCTGGAAAGGATTAATTTAGGCACACAGCTCTTTTAGACAAAGGATGAAGAGTAACATAGGATGCTTTTTAAAGACAAGAACTCTCTATGTGATGGCATACGATAAAAGCCATCCCTTTTTTTGGTAGCTACAGCTTACTCTTCCTCACCCCCTCACCAGCTGTTATTCTGCTGTACGTGCAATGCATTCAGATCATTTCACATATGCAAAAAGAAACCCAAACCAAGTCAAGAACAGAGCAATTCAAACATATGACAACCTGATACCCAGAAAAACACTCACTTTAGTCATTCAGCCGATCAAGTCAAACACCACATTGCTAGAGTTTTATTTGCAGCCATTGCAGAAATCGAGAAATGGCACAGTGGAGTGGAAAACCTCATCTAGGAGAGGATGACAGAGCTGCAGCATGTGTTGTTGCCTGCCTTTCCCTGCCGTGTCCTCCACAGCCTCCTGCAGCCACTGAAGAGCTGCTGCTACTCTTGGCTTTGCAGAAGCCGGGCAGCCAAGGTGTACTTGTCTTCCCCCCACCTTACTCTTCTTTTGGTTCTGGGGGAATAAGGTCTACACATATCCCCTCCTCCCCATATATGTGCATGAGCCACTCTAGGCAAATGATTGCCTAAACTTTCATGATCCCTTCTAAACACATTGATTACCATAAGTAATGAGATGGGTAATGGAGAAGCAGGTAATTTTCCTACGTAGCTACAACGAGGAGGTCTTCTGTGCACGGCAAAGCTCTCACCTCATTTGTTGCCCAACTCTTTTGCTCAACATCCTCTGCAAAATGTATATAGTTTAGAGCAGAGTGTGACATAAATCAGAGAGATGTCTCCAGTCAACCAGCAATGGACAAGCCAATAGACACACGATATGAAGTTACTTTTTGCAACAGAAGCACTCGCACTCTCTATTAGCCTCAGCACGTGAGAAAACCCAACCCAGACCATGGGAATTACTGCAATGAACTTGTACTAAGCAACACTCTGTGGTCTTTTAGGAATCAAACAAAGAAATGTAAGGCAAGATAAGCATGTCAAGAACAGCTAAACTTCAACACCTACATATGGTCATGGCAATTTGAACAAATGCTAGACATCCATCCACCTTTTCTACAGAAGTTAAATTCCTATAAGAAATCTCCTGCTAAAAAAAAAAGATTATTAGGATTTGTGATCACAAAGGAATAGATATTCTGATCTCAATGTTCTTTTTTTTTTTTTTTTTGTTATTTATTTAAATATTTGCCTTCCTAAAAGAATTCAGACACCCAAAAAAAAAGAAAAAGAAAGTATAGAAAGCATACAACAAATCGCAGAAGTTGGCATCAAGAAAGCCTGGTTGCTGTTAGCTATTTAGTTGGCTTTTATTTTAAAAATTAGAGGTGGAGTCTGCCCGATCTTTAGGATGGAAATTCTGATTTTGTCTGCCTCCGTGATAACTGGGTAACCTAAAATACAGCCACATAACAGGATGTTTAAGGCTGGGGCTCCTGGAAAAAGAGAAGTATTTTAGCCACGTGTTTTTTTTTTTTTTTTTGTTCCCACACTTGTCTTCAGTGACTAACATTTGAGACAAAGGAAACTTTTGAGTAAAATTCAGATGTCTCTCCCAGGCACTGAAAACAAGCCCCGTGACAAATCTCAGGTACTCCACCTAAATCAAGGAAGAGCACATGTCCTAGTGTTTTTAATGGCATAACAAAAAGACAACTTTCAAAAGTACATTTCTGTATATTTAGAATAATTTGTAGAGTACTGTAGAGTACCTCATATATGTGGGGACAGACATGGAGACTTGGCAACAGGAATTTATCAGTGCAACGTTGCTTTGATTACTATGGGAAATCACTCTTGTGCTTTAAGCTCAAAGAAAATTATTCATAACCATACCATCATCTCTGCAAACATAGCTGGCTAAAACATACTTTTTCTATACCCACATAAATAAATGATAAAAATCTATGTTTTGTTTGTGTACAATAACAGCTCTCCACTGTTAGTAGGTATCTTTGTCATGGACTCATTGCTTAACTCCTACTGCTCAGCTGTCTCTGTATACAAAGTACACATTACATACACTAACAAATTAATCTTCATAACAAATGTGTTTTGTTTTGTTTTTCCATCTGCCAATATCCTGGTGGGAGTAAATTAAGGTTACAGAGAGACTTTGGAAACTGTTGTTGAGAGCATTTAATCAATAAATTGCCCAGTCTGGGGCAATACTTGAGCAATATTCAATATTCAAAAGCCTTCATCCAGGCAATAAAACTAAACAGCAATTTAAGTTCTAAAAATGTAACCACTCTCCTAACCTATACCAGCACCAGCTGAACAGTGTGCTCTGGGACAAATTTCACCACTCAAGAACCTTTATTCCTAGCGAATAAACCATAGACACATGACCAAATAGCACATCTGGAGAGCACGTTCAAGACCTGAACATGCCTGATGGATTTGGATGACCACACAGCTTGTGGCAAAGAACCTATACAATAGGGAGGCAATGGGCAGATCTAGAGACATGTTGTGCTTCTTGACCAGTCCTGAGACTGACATGCAAATACAGTGCAAATCTGCTAAAAACTGTAAATCACACAGAATTAATGTGTTTCAGTACTTCTCCCACCCAAAGCAGACTTCAGAAGATTCATGTTGTTTACTGATGTGTGATGTGTATGACCAATTTTTTGAGTAGCTGACTATATGTAATGAACATCTGAATTACTAGTGAATTTTTAAAGATCCGGATATCACGTTGATAGGTACCATTATTTCATTTTAACAGTTAATACCTTGAGCAGTTGATTGAATCATAAAATATGGATTGGATAGAGAAAGAAGTTCACATGTTCTTTTTTTAGCAGTTGGACAGATTATCCACCATTAAATTAAAATGACTGGTGCAGGCTGAGGAAGAGAAGTAGAAGGGAAATTATTGAAAGAGAGGTAAAAGTTTCGTTTAATGATTTAAAAATGAAACATGGAACTCCTGTGATGCCTTGTTTTTGTAAAACTGTAAGGCGTGGGATGAAAGTGATTTGTGGCAAAAAGTTTATGCCTTACTGTGTCTCCTGACAAGACAGAAGCCTGTGATTCACAGAGATAATGGTGGGTACTTTTCACTTAAAAGGATGCCTACGTACATTACCAACTGATTCACAAAATATATATGGTATTAATTATACAAAATCCTGCTACTTAGCACAGAAATTCAGTTATCGCTGGGAGAAGCGAAACGAATAATGAAGGCAGGAAATGCAGAGTATATGCTATAACAACCCTGTCCCCACAGGCCCATGCTGTATGTTTTTCAGTGAATCTTCCTCTTTTTCCAACTGTCACGGTGAATAATGACCTGTAATAAAGACAGGCAATTGAAGTTCTGCAAGATGTAGCTCAGCAGGCTGCAGAGCTGCCCTCCTCTCTGAAATGTTAAGTGTAATAAATGGCAAAATGCTCGCCACGTCCCCCCACCTTGCTTGTCTGCCTTAGAATAAAGGATGCCTGCTGTTAGTGATACCATGAGAGCAGTTTTCCTTTCTGCTCAGGTGGAACAGGTGTGCATTTTGGAGCTCAGGGTTTCTGTCCCAGCCTTTGCAGACCGCCAGGCTACAGAAATCCTCAACGCTTCCACCTGCCTGACCAACTGCATAAACGAGGCAAAACTTCACTGAAATGAGAACTAAAAAAAAGCAGTTTCCTCCTAACTGACATTTTCCATTTGGCATTTCACTTTGGGACACTTCTAGGAAAAAAAAAAAAAAAAAAAGAAAATGAAATGTTAGATTTGGCTCAGAGTTTCTACCCACTCTGAAAGAGCAAAGCAGTCAGCAGCGTCCCCAGGGAAATGCAAGCCATAAGGTCCAGCACTCTGCCACGTGTGGGGCAGGGGGAGCCCGACTGTCATCTCCCAGCCCCCAGGACAAAAGGAGTCCAACAGTGTCAGCTAGCACCCTTGGTGCCAAGCCTTACTCTGAGGTGAAGGAAATCCTGATTTCACTTCCAGGTACTGCTGCGTTTTATATAAAGCACATTCAATCAGTAAAAGGCAGAGAAAGACAGTCGAGCCTGGCGGGTAGGACACTGCTGCAGGAGACAGTTTGTGCACGCTACGGCTGCTGTTCTCATACCTCTCTGAGCAGCTCACACTGGGAAAAAAAAAAAAAAAAAAAATGTCCACAGAAGAAAATGAAAGCATCTAATGCAGAAAAGCAGACTGTCTAGTAACTAAGTTTAAAATCCCTTGAAGATGAGGAGGGGTCTTCACACCCTGGGGGAAGTGTCTAGAGACTCAGCTGCCGTGTGAGAAGGTTTTTTGGTGTCTTCTTCACCCTTCTCAACAGTCCCTTTTTTCACACAAAGCTACTTACTGAATTAGACCTAAATGTGAACTCTCTCTGGGATGACTTTCTTTTGTGACAAATTGATTGCTTACCAAAAATATTTCTGTCAGCTTTACTGTTTCTGGCTCATTTTCAAGTGGGTTAAAACCAAATCCATCCAAAAGAAAATGAATTCCCAGACATCTGTATTATCCTTAGCAACTCTGATACAGATAAGAATTTGTCCTCTCATTACCATTTTTTCCTATGAGGGGTGAATTGTTCAGAAGAAACTGTGAGTGCACAGAATTTTTTTTCTCCACTGCTCACCTCCTCAGCCAGAGCAGCCTATCTGAAACCTGCTGGTAGAAGAATGTGATTCCTTAAATAAACAAGAATACCTGGCACTTAAGTACTCTATCAAACAAATTGATTTTTCATTAATAGGATTGAACTTTCACACACACAAGAAGGGAAAGATATGCATTTTAAAATTGACTTTTCTGATGAACTTTCCACTTCAGTGCAAGACAGTGCTGCTAACTTATATACACAGCAGGTGAAACCAGAGGATCAAAGTCTCTGAATAAAACCTGAAGCTGGAATATTTTGAGTTCTGCACTGCTATTTGGCTTTCACAGTTAATTATTCCAGCTATTATCCCAGCAAGAAATGTTCCTTTATATTTGCACGCTACTCTTATCTTTTATCTTTAATTGCCTGGCTCACTTTAATTATTAGCCTGGGAAATTCTGGGGATGTCAAGGAAGAGTCTCTTAAAACAATAACTCTGCTAGAAAACAAGATTTCCTTAGCTGTTTGTGCATTAAAACCACTTCATGCAATTATTCCATCACTTATGACTTCGTTATTAAAAATATGTCTTCTGGGCTTACAAGGTCAAGAACAACACTCCTCCAACACGAATAAACCTCGTATCATGCAGAGCTGTCTTCCTGAGCTTTGCAAACAGGCTGTACTCACTGGGAAGCAAGAACAGCCACAAGTGTCTCTCTAGGAAACTGGATGAATAAGTCAGTGCTGATAGCATTAAATACTGCTAAAGATTTTTTCTTGCCGGTCTACTGAAGCCAACAAGCCCATGTCCCAACATACTTTTTAGATGTCCGAACTCTTTCTGTTCCCTAGTTGACCTGCAGCATCCCAGAAAATTCTGTCTTGAATTTCTCAGTATAAAAAGGGGAACGACCTGTCTAATGAAACATCAGATAGAAACAACAGAGGTGGAACTGTGATGATCGCTTCATCTTCATTCAAGAAAAAAGAAACTTACAAAATCTGAGGGAACAGCTGCAGAATTCTCTGCTTGCTGCTGTTATGCAGGAATGTGGGACCCAGCTTCGACACTGACCAGCCACACTGTGACTGAAACCTTGGCTAGACTGAGTTTGAAAGATCAGAGAGAAGAAAGAGAGAGAATAAATAGAGGGCAGATGCATTCCTCCAAGATGTCTTTAGCCTGCTACTATTTGGTCAGATTTTTTGCTCAGGGAGAAAGTGGGCTTGAATCATAGAATGGCTCGGGTTGGAAGGGACCTTAAAGATTATCTAACTCCAACCCCTCTGCCATAGGCAGGGATGTGACCCACTAGATCAGGTTGCCTTGAGCTCCATCCAGCCTGGCCTTGAACACCTCCAGGGACGGGGCACCCACAGCTTCTTTGGGCAGCCTGTTACAGTGCCTCACTACCCTTACAGTGAAGAATTCCCTCCTAATGTCTAGTCTTAATCTATCCTCTTCTAGTTTAAGACCATTCCCTCTTGTCCTATCATTACCTACCCAAGTAAAGAGCCCTTCTCCATCTTTTTTTATAAGACCCCTTTAAGTACTGAAAGGTCGCAATGAAGTCTCCCCGGAGCCTTCTCTTCTCCAGGTTGAACTACCCCAACTCCCTCAGCCTGTCTCTGTAGGAGAGGTGCTCCAGCTCTCTGAGCATCTTCGTGGCCCTCCTCTGGACTCACTCTAACAGGTCCACATCTTTCTTGTGCTGGGGGCCCCAGACCTGGACACAGTACTCCTGGAGGGGCCTCACCATGCCATGGGACATAGATCCATTGATTAGGGTTTGTTGATTTGAACTCCATGAATATTTATCGTTCTTGGGTCATTTTTAAAGCACAGGCCATCTCAGTGTCCCACCTTGTTTTTCTGCTTCATCCAGATTCCAATAACCAGCATTAGGACCATGAGTGAATGCACTTGTTTTTCTTTGTTCTGGAAATCAAATAATCAAATCTATTCGTGATTCCAATTCCCTATTCTGATTTCAGAAAAGGCATATGTAAGAGATCATGCAGAGCCCTAAAAGAATAGATGAAAGAATTGGCAAGTATGGTAAATTCAAGTATGTGTCATTGGATAATTGGTTGTCATGCTAATCTTTCTGACAACTAGATTTCGTTTTTTCTATCTAAACTCTGCTAAGGTCAAGTATTCAGCTTATGAGAGGAAGACAAAGGAGCTGTGATGCTCCTCCAGCAGGAATAAAGAAAAGAGAATTAGCCAAACCAACCAGCACAGGCCAGTTAAAAATCCAGAACAAAAGCTGCCTGAATTCAGTCAGAATCTTTGCTTTTACACTGATGGATTTGGGGCAGGCTTGTACTAAGTAAGCAAACGTGACAGTAGGAAAACTGATATCTCTCCGTCAGAGAAAAAGCTAAAATCTATTCACAGGGTGTCATTTACCTCTGTCAAAGCTCTTTACAGCACATTTCCTCCCTGGTCTGTTCCTAGTAACTCTAGACATCACGCCCTTTGTCAGATGCACGCCGCTGCGGCAAGCTGCCACTTCTGCGGCTGCTTCTCGGGGGAGATATTGGTTTATTGACAGCTGTAATGTTGCAATTTGGATCAGGGTTGCATAAGCCTGCTAAAGTCTCTCGGTTTATGAACCATGGAGTAAGCTATGTCCTCTGCTGGGGGATTTTATGCTACGTGTCCTCACATAGCCTAACGGGGTGAAATGCATGCAGTGGTTTGATGTATATCATAAAAAGTGCATGGGTAGTTTTTTAGGGGAATGTTATGGAACTATTTCTAGAGTATTTTCTTCAATACCCTTAACAGTGATCTAGTAAAAAGTGTCTCTGAGAACAAAAGCACTCTTTTACTTCTAAGAGGGTAAGCGGAACCTCAGAGCATCTTGCTGGGATGCAGATTTGATTAGCATCCCACTGAGGATGCTCTTACTAAAGGGACATACACCAGACAGGATGAATTTCCTAATAAACCAAGAGGAAACAAAAAGAGGAATGATTTTTCATTTAGTTTCAAAACCAGTTTGGAAGCTCTCTGGGACTGGAACAGAACCTCTCTGTTACACTGATATGACACTGGACCACACTGTAATGATAAAGAGCTCCAAGTAGCTGCCTGAAAATAGATGTACCTGTTAGGTCACTGGGCTAGATTTGTTGCTAGTGTAATTTTTCTGAAGTAGTAGTGCCATACCAGCCACGTATTTCATTCATCATGTTTTACCATCTACACTTCAATTTTGGGAATAATCAGACATATTGTGCGTGGTGGGCATATGGTATAGCTGCAAACCAGATCCACCCTGAAACTATTTTTGGTTATTTCCCTCTTTCCTGTCACAAAACCAGAAATCTGCAACAACAAAAACTGTAACTGAATGGTTATGTCCTCTGTTTTAACAAATGTGCTGAAGTACCCTGGGATATTAATTCAACTCACGTGATAAAAATCCTGTTCAGCATTTTTCATAACGCTAGATGGTAGCGGCAGTGCATGAAAAGGTAATTCTCTCTACAATCCTAAAAACAAGATGTAAAACTGGAAAATGAGCACAGACACTCAGCTAGCATTCACTTTTCACTGGCAAAAGTAGTAAGGTGGATTTTTTTTTAAACCTTTTAAAACATAAATCAGTCAATTATCCCTACTAATTAGTTATTTACAAGCATCAGAAATAAAAGCCTTATGTGCATCTGACGTGTTTCACACAGTCTGTATTTAAGAACGATAATCTATCATTTTTTTCCTAAATGTGACCTTAAACATATGTTGCTCACCGGCATTAGCAGTTTCCAAAATACCTGGGTGTATCATAGTACTGCTCTTTTACTTAAGTCACAGTAATTTTTATTTTTGAGATCTTATGAAACATAAAACCCCATCCTTGTCAGGGAGAAATTTAACTACTCCCTCTCCTCATCCTGAGCTACGATGATCCCTACTCTTCTAGATTTACCATACATTTTAATGACAGTGGGAAACATCATTGCTATGTGGATTCCTCCTCCCCAGTCTGCAGCATAATTGTATCTTTCCCTGCATTTGGGAGCCCAAATTACCTCTGTGCCAATTAGCTTTTCAGGCCTTTCCAGGTAAGGGACTCAAGCCGAGCGGAAACACAGTGAAGGTTTGGTTGCTGCAAGTCTTGTCAGCACTACAGAGGATGTGAGGTGACTATCCAGGGGGCATTACCTGTTACTGAACATGCAAAGAGGCATTCTTATCTCTGTGAGCATCTCACTGTAGCTCTTCAGGGCTTGGTGATGTGACTGTTCTCTGCTGGCAATTGGACGGGTGTCTTAGAGCATTTATCCATACAGAAAAATCTAGTTTTGTCTCCAGAATGAAAAGATTATTAATAAAGGTTGCAGCAGCTTTAAATTTAGCAGGGTCAGCTGCATTTCTGTATGGCAAATGAAAACACTTAACAATACAGAGGAGTTTCTGATCCATTACATTGCAAGATCTTCTAAAGCCATGAAAATGCCATTCTACTCATAGTCTGTCTGATGATCAGCGCATCGCGCTATTTACTTTACATAAGATCGCTAGGAAATAAGTTAAACTGTTCATGTACAAATAGTCCTACCACTACTAGGAATGGGTAGCCATTAAAGTTTCTTGCCTTAAAAATGTTTTCTTACAACTCTTGACTCATGCAATAATTTTAGAGAGTTCTTGGAAAGGCTTAAAGCCTTCCATCACATTCTCTGTATGAATCAAGTTTAGAAACTACAGTTATAATAAAAATCAAATCACTTTTGAAGGAGAGGCAGTTTAAACCCACTCTGAGAGCTGGAAGATGCTGTGAAGGGTAATCACAACCTCTGTTTTTCATTGACATCTTTTTTTGCTTGCCATCATCTCAGGCATGATATAATTACAGTTGAGTGCTTGATGTTTCCTTCTGCATGGATCACCTTTCCCATTACAGCAGCCTAACCAGCATCCTATGGACACTGCTTCATTTGTATTCACTTCGTTTTTTGTTTTTTTTTTTTTTTTTTTTTTTTGAAACTGTCAGTTCTGGGAGAGCCAGAAGGCCACACACAAGTCACGAAATGATTATCCTTACTGAAAGGTTTATTTCTTTCTAACAGTCTCAGGCATAGCGTGAGCTATGTGCTGAAGCAGAAAGGATGACAACTTTTTTGCTTCTCCACTTTCCATTCTACCCTGTCTGATCACAGAAATCCCTATTTAAACATCACATCTACAAGACCAGAATAACTGATACTTTCTCTAACAAGCAGAGCTCATTTCATTTATTTTAATCTCCACTAATACCTGCACCCTTCTCATTACTACCCACGTTATCTCCAGGCTGGTGGGAGGATCTGCCTAGTCAGATGGGAGATATTGACCTATATCTTGTCATGAATTCAGTTTCTCACCAGAGATTTGTTTTGCCATAAGAGAAAAGGGAATTCATTCACTAATGCAGGAAGCATTAGCATGTGCAGTTATATCATCTACTGAGAATGAACTTCATTAACACAACCAATACAGAACCACAAAACCTTTAAAGAGCATCTGAGCTCCTTTTTTTTTTTTTTTTTAAAAATATTATGAAACATTACCATTGATTTACTTTCCCAGATGTACTCCTTGTTAGAGTCTGATGGCCAGCTTAAGTGTTTTATTAGAGGAAGAAAAATCTCAGAAGGTTTTATTTCTCTGAGGACCACATTTATTTGCAGATTTTTTCCATCTTTTTTTTCCTGTCTCTAATAATATCACAGCACTTGTAACGAAGAAGAATGTTCAATATAATCTCATAAGTAAGACATTATGCAATTAACATTTAACTATTGATGGAAGCAAGGATTTGAGGTTTATTTGCTTTTTTTTTTTCCTCCTTTCTGTTTCGATGCAGTCATGCTAAATTTAGTAACAAGTGAGAACAGCTCGGTTCTCCCTGGGAGGCCAAGACAAATTTTTAAATGTATGCAATGCATGTTTTCCTGCTAAAGCAGACAGGATCAAATAATAATGTTATGTGGCCACTTGGGCTTTCTTTTTCTCAGCAGGTGATATAATTCTTGCACTTTTCAATAGCTTCATAAAAAATTAAACCATTTTGCAGAAACATTTTCCCCAACTCACTAGAGAATTGTGTGGGAGGAAGAGGAGAGAGAGTGATCAAAAAAGCACAGGAATTGTTTCAGGATGATTCTTTATGAGGACCTCCTTCATTGTCTGCTTTCACATAGTTTTAGGATAAACACATAGTTATATGGCAGCACTGGAACAATTCACCTGACAGATGCTTACCAAATTGCTACCAAAAGATATGATGGAATGGGAAGGCAGTGCAATCATGACATGATTTGGAAGGATACTGAAAATTTTTCTGGTGATTTTCTATGAAAATGTATGGCAAAAATGGAAAATGAGTGCTTGTTGGTATAACATGGCAGAGGAAGGCCTGAAGAACATCTACAATGAAGAATGAGTATAAATACAGATCAGAATTTTTACAGTTAAGCAGCTTTTTCACAGGGATAGATGGGGAAGACTGTTAAGACTGGATTTCTCTAGCAAGGCTCCCTGTGGTGTCAGAGAAAGAAAGCAGTAAGTTTCACCACAAAAGGTCATCTGCAAAGAAGACAGGAGGGACACAATTAACAACCTGTGGGAAAGGAGGATGTGGATGGAGTGGAAATCTCCATTTATCTACTAGTCTCTGTCAGTGGTCAGTCAGGTCTGTGGGCTCTACACAGTGAAAGCAATACTTCATTTCTGCCTGGTCAAGTGGAAGGAGAAATTTAGTATTAATCGTTAGGGAAGGAGTATGCAGTTGAGTTACATGAATATTACATGAATAAATTTGATGGCCAGAAGAAATACTACTAGAGATGGCCACTATTCCCCTTACCCCTGCCCCATTCCCATTCTAGGGAATGAAAGAAGTACAAGAGATAAGAAATGGGGCAATATAAAAAACATAAGATGACATGTAGCATGGTAAGGAAATGACTGAAAAGGTCTTAAAAGAAGTGATCTTTAGTCACCAATACATAATTTAAAAACAACTAAGCTTGTACCACCTGATCTTTAGTAAAGATACCAAATGAGAAAACTCATGTTCCCAAATTGATATATATGGAAATATATATATATTTGTGTATATATATATTTCCCTTCTGTTGCTTCCCAGCCAACACTGCCACACAGCTTCTCTCCTGCCTGCAGCAGCCCAAGCACCAGCTCTGGCCTCATACTGAACCTCTCACGCCAGCCTCATGTCCCAGGATTGAGACAACCCAACAAGCATCCAGCCTCCTCCACCATCAGTGGTGGGATTACCTCTGAATAAAAGCCTGTTGGTGGAAGAGATAAGCACACCCCACAGGGAAGTAGCTGTACGCCAGAACCATCAGGGTATTCTCCTCTGAATTCAGTGGGTAATGAAACAAGCCCTATAAAAGTGAGATTTGTGAAGACACTTCTCTTAAAGAACAGTTTGCTCCTTATCAGGGGAAAGCTACATCTTGTGGTAGATTTACAGTAAAGATTTTTTTTTCTGTAACCTTTTACTCTGTCTCTTTACATTACAAATAAATGTTACATCCTACTAATTTGGAGCAGCCTGGCCTTCCTAGGCAATAGTATCCTTTTATATATATATATATATATATATATATATATATATATATTTTTTTTTAAGACGATACAAGGTGAGTGGCTTTCTTTGCTCTTTAATGGTTTATTTCCCAAATAATGATTCATTCTGATTCACCATTTTGCAGCCTTCCAACGAAACAATCATAGGTTGCCTGTAGGTGTTTATTTAGCGTTATTACAGGTAAGAAGGACAACAATCAGCAATAAGTGAGCAAATATTTACAAGCCATGGTTACCGCATAGGAGCTCATGATCACAGCCAGGAGGACAAATGAACTTTAAACAGATAAAGGCATGGTAATGGAGATTATATATTAATAGAACTAAATTACCGACCTGATTGTCACATTCATTCAGAATGTGCTAGGAATACTCTAAGGATATCTTCTATAAGGATAGGCACAAAATTTACACACAAAGTATGTTTTAAAAAACAGACATTGCATTAAAGACAACATTTTCATTAGAATTTTCAGTTTTCTCTAAACTTTCCACAAAGAGCAATGGTTGTTTTTGAGTGAAGTCACATTTAAAAGATGTTTGACACATCATGGAGGATGGAAACTGCACACCAAAAGCAGCAAAAAGCTACTGGCCTAAAGCTTTGGCTACACATTTTTTTCTATTTTTGCTCAAAAAGCAAACTAAAAACTCAGTCAAAGCTCTCTGACAGAGCAAGTTATTATTATAAAAGGCTGTTTCAGTAAAACAAATCACCTCAGTAATTTTTTTTCTGCAAATTATCTAAACTCTTCAGTACTATAAAGATGGAATGCTTCATTCACAATGAATGTTTCATGTTTCTGACAGCTTTAAGGCTGAGCCATGCTATAAATTTATCTTTAATGACCTGTTGAGAGACCCTAGTCATCAGTACATATATACGGAGTACATACAGATAAAAAGGAACTATTAAATGAAAAAACACTTTTTTAAAAAAAAGTTCTACAAAATTTCTCCCTTATAACTGATCATTTGAATTTTTTCTGTCTGGTATAATGCACAAATATAACTTACCGGTTGTATCTACAGGAGCAGAGCAGCCTTTTGTCCCTCACTGCCTTGTAGAAGGCTAGAAAAAGATCTGTGCACACTTTTTGGGGGACTCTGTCTGTATCAGCACTGCTGCTGCTGCCAATTCTGTGGAATCAGTGCAGCGAGGATAATACAGTTCAATAGCCCTAGTTCAAAAGCCTTCATATTTTCAGATTATTTTGTTCCGCTCCACATGATTTAATGCACGGGGGATAACATAAAGGCCTTGGGGGACTGTTTCATCTCCTCAGTGCTTGTGTGATAGTTACTGTAATGCTAATGGGAGTTGTATTTGTGCACCCAGGGAAGAACACACCATGATTTTTAATATGATAAACAAAGAGCAGCCTAGAAACAACTTAGGTTTTAACTTCAGCACAAATCTGCAGTTTACCTTTGAAACATGGAAACAGAAACAGATTTAAAAAAACAAAAACAAAGCAAAAAAAAAAAACCAAACAAAAACAAATGAACAAAAAAAACACACGACAATTTACTGGGCATTGTGGCTGTAAGACTCGCCTATCTGGGCTGTTTAATGTCTAATTTGTGACAGATGGGTTTTGTGAAAATTAGGTTGATGAAGCATATTACAGATGTACCATAACAACCATACTTAATATATACCAACAAATGTGCAAAAATATATATTTATATATAGCTATGTATACAAAAATTTGTATGTATATAGGGGAGTTAGGTATGACAGAGCAATAAAGTGCTGCTTTGTTCACAGAGCTCTTTGAGGAAAATACGCTGGGAAATCAGTCTGCTCTGTAGAACAGTTTTTAAAATGCATGCTGCCATTGAATGATGCCATACACATACACATGCAAATCTGCATGTATACAAAAGACAGAACACATTCAATATTAAAAATATTGCTTTGTGTGTTCACCTCTTTTCCTCAGAATGCTGAAATTGTACTTTTGTACTTCCAGCACGCAGGTAGATACCTGTTTTTCAAACCTACAAATCTTTTCTAACTACTCAATTCCATCATAAAGTGACTATACCTTACATCTGATACTCACACATATGTACAGTTGGCATTAGAAAGCAATTGTATGCTTTGAAAGCCTTAAAAACACTTTGCATAATTTATAAGCTAGAGAAACCCTACAGAAGGTAATGCAGTGTGAGGACTATCTGTGATTCAAATTCCTTATATCCAGTTTCCACGATAAATCCAGGAGTTAAACAAGATAACATGACTTCTAAGGGAATTTTTTTCTGTGGAAGGTACATTTTTTTTTCTAATCATATTCATTTAAGTTCTTCTGCGCTGTGTGAAAATTTGAAACAGAATCACAATGCCATTAACAAAAATTTAGTTAAAAAATAATAATGAGCTTTTTTTTATTATTGTTGTTATTTGTTAAATCACAGATGTCTTTCCACTGCAAACTTTTTACTCAGGAGATATAGACCTGAATCATTCATGTGCATCTGCTCTGTGGAGCGACTCCCCAGGTGCACGATCTGCCGGAGCACATTCCTTAGAGGCCACACACCAGCCTTTGATTACAACTGCAGAACAATGCCCAGTCATGTGCAAAACCTCATGCTTACACTGACCTTCTTTGCCCAGGTATTGCCACTGCAAGGAGGTAGAGCTGACAACACAGCAGATAAAACTGGCAGTTCTTGGGAAAGGTGGATACTCCTAGAAAAGTTGGGAAACCTAGAATTTTAATGGCTTATCCACCACAGACTCTGCGAGATGAGCCATAATTTAAAGTAATTTTTCTTGTTGCTTCCTATCTTACTTTTGTTGAGAAAGTATACAAGGCCTAAGACCTGCAGCACTGGCACAGGCTGCCCAGAGAAGCTTTGAATGCCCCATTCCTGGAGGTTTTCAAGGCCAGGCTGGATTTTTGGGCAGCCTGGTCTAGTGGGAAGTGTCCTTGCCCATGGCAGGAGATTTGGAATTAGTTGGCATTTAAGGTCCCTTCCAACCCAAACCATTGAACAAGTCTATAATTCTAAAAGTCTATGAGTCTACAGTTCTAACATTTGGAAGTTTAATATAGATGGCCATATTTTCTTCCTAATGGAGACTTTATTTTTCTTTCTTGACTGCATCACCTACATACAGTATCATCAGGTCAAATATGAGACAGAGCAACAGCTCAAATGAAACCTAGGAATACCCCGTGCCATCTGATTTAGCTGATGGAGCTGCCGAACAGCAGACTGCGCTGTTGGTGCTTGTAACCCCTCAGAACAGCAGCTTAGTGCCTGGCAGCTTGGGGGATGTTTCTCAGATCATTGCAAACAGAACAGCTCCTCAGCTTTTCCAAACCATGATTGTTATCCACAAGTGCAAAAAACTGTCAGCCCAAAAAGAGCTGTATGACATATTTTCTCTGACTTTTTTCCCCATTAAAAAGTAACTTGGTCTTATTTTTTTACTAAAGAAAGCAACATTTCAATGTTTTTAATATGAAATTTATAAGGAAAAAAAATTGGCAAATTCCAGTTGGAATTCCTACATTGATTTAATTTTGGAAAACAAAGACTATGATACATCTTTTTCCCCCCTCTGATTCCTCATCCTCAATCCAAGTTCTTTGCCATCAACTGGAATAGAAGAAATGATTTCCAGCTTTGTGATTTACTTTGGTTTCCTTTCCAGTTTTCCTATTTTTCTCTTTGTGCTTTGTATCTTTTTGTAACTGTTTTTTTTTTTTTTTTTAAACTTATCCAAATTGCTTCAAGTTTTGAAGAATCTCAGAATGAAAAACACAACATGATGAATAAAATCCAACCCTGAAATAAACACAGGTACACTTAAATTCTACTAAATTACATAACAGCAAAAGGGAAATTGAGAATAAATGATAATGTTGAGAGAGGTTTGAAACTAAGATAAAGTGAATTTCAGTTTTAAAAATATATTTAATTTTCTACAAAATATACAAAATGTTTGACAGAAGTACACGAAAAACAGTCTAGAGGATTTCTCTAATTAAAAATAAAAAGATATAGAGGACTTTAAAAAAGTCTGTCCTATTACCTTTACAATTAATACCTTCATGAAAGAATTACAATTTATAATCACTACTGTTTAAAGAGTTTCCCTGGTTTAGGACAATCATCCGTAGTGTTAACCATCAGCCTCTAAAACTCACTGAAAGACATGTAATAACATGAGTGGGGGCTCACCAATCGTCTCTTTCTCACAGCCTTCTCCTTTTCAAGAAAACATATTGGAGATGATGCAAGCCTGCTGAAATTGAGATACTGAAGAGGAAGAGAAGAATTTTCTTGCCTGTGTAGGACTGCAAGAAGTAAGCTTTGACCTCCCAGACCTGCCTGATTAGCTGTAGCAGAATTCAGTCTGTCACTCCAGTGGCTTCAAACTGAGCACCATGCATTAATCATGAATTTTAATTTTTGACTGGCAGAACAGAAAAAATAATTTGTTAAAAGCAGATGGCAGCCTGTAATTTCATGCCCTGCTTTGACTTACCTGCAACATCTGCATGCAGCACCTCTCCTGCAAATTAAGCCTTTCACTCAAAATAAAATATATTTGTAGACTGATTTACAGTTTTACCAGTAGTTTCACTAAAATACTTTCTTTAACTTGTCATGGAAGGAAATGTTGATCTGTTTCTACTGGAGGCATATCTCATCATGTCAGATTTTTTTTTATGGTGACAGTAATACTTTATTATTTTTTTCAAGATATGAGCTTGTAACAAATGATACATCTTTTTAAGATAAAGCCAGATCCATCCTACTTAAAGAGTTACTCGCGATAAAATACCAACAAGCCAGTACTGCTCTGTGGTAAAAAGGAAAGTTCACACTATGTGCAGTAACTGGGTCTATACATTACCTGCGGTGGGAATAGTGGTTTCCATTTTAAGTGTTACAGCTCTGGAGGCATATCCTGCATGTAAAATGTTTATCCTTTGGATCACCTATAGGAGCTAACATTAAAAAAAAAGTTTCCCAAAACTCTGATTTTAAGGCAAACTTTGTGTGATGTTGCTCAAGTCTAAACACACTGAACTAATTTCTGAAAATCTGCAGTGAAAAGCATCCTGTGCTTTTTTGCTGTGGCCTAAGAATTACCTGATTTCAGATAATACGGAGCTAGAAAGCACCTACCACATTCTTCTTGGACCAAGTTCCTTGCTATTGAACTCAACCAAGTCATATAAACCCACTGTACGCTGAAACAATAAGAACACAGAAAGCTAGGCAATTCAATCAATATCTTTTCTCCACAAAAGTTGGGGAGCACAGATTTTCCTTGCTGTTAGTGCAAGAAAATTCACTTTGCAAGCACCTTTTGAGAAATGTATGCTGTTTTAAACATAGAAAGGAAAAAAACTTTCAAAGTTAATTACTGTTGTATTTGAGAAACTCACAGACTGTTAATGAACATGTATGTGCAGCTAGCTCTGTTTGTGGCAAAATCACTAGCACCCTGACTGAACGGAGAGGAAACTGAGGCATAAGCAGACAGACCATGCATAAAATCTGTGCTGGAGCTGGTGACCAAACCAAGATCATGGTGAACAGTTGTGTTTTAAATCCTATTTCACATCAGTGAAATTCATACCCAGAGGTCTAGGGGAGGACTCTGCTTGCTTGCTTATGCTCAGCCTGCTTTTACATCCAATGCAATACAGAAGAATTGTATCTTCACTCCTTCTGAGTAATTTAGAGATTAGGGATGTCATCCAGAATAAAAAACATGGGTTCAATATTCTCCCTTTTACAAGGAGACTTCAAGCCACAATTCCTAAGAATGAGATTAGTGTAGCAAGCCTGAGGTTATTTTAGGACTTTCAGCATTCTCCATCCATCCTTTTGAAGCCAGTTCAGTGCATTGATATGAAGTCCAGATTTTGGAAGGAATAGATAAAGAATTAATGTGACTGTGACTCTGCAATTTAGTGACCACTTTAGGCACAGAAGGAGGCGAGTCCTCAATTCCGCTCCCTGCTTTTATCCAGTAGATGTTTTTTAATACCACTATTATTTTTTTTTTTTACTTACTTATTAACAATTAGCAATTCTTCCTTAGAAAATAGTAACTAAACACATGCAAAAAGTACTCATTTGTAATGTATAAGTAATAAAGTAGCATCTCCCCTGGGTATTTAGTTTCACTTTATGCTCAAGTTCCTGAACAGTATTTTATTCCGTCTTTTAATGTATAATACATATCAGAGAATTAAAACTGAATTTTCCTCTTAATCATGATTACTAATAAACATATACTATTTAGCATATACACATCATGCAATAAATTTATATGCTTCCTAAACAGAGGCTTTATTATCCTAAGTATTCTGTAATTTTGCATCTCAGAGGATGTTCACTGGTACCATTTAACCTTGTGCAGAGAAGAACCACAGAAAAGTGGTTTTATGGCCACATGGTCCCTTCTGTGCTCTAAATGTCTGCAGATTCCACCTGGCGCATGTGATGGCATTTTGAGGTACAGTGTAGAAAAAACAAAAGATCAAGTTAACCATAGGTTGGACTCGATGATCTTGAGGTCTCTTCCAACCTAGAAATTCTGTGATGGCTATGGCTACGAGGGCATCACTGTTCCCAATACCTGGGCTGGCTCATTTACAGCTAGCTCTTTGCAACGTGCACCATAAACATGTCCTGGCTTTTAACAGGGGTAGTGCTCAAAGCAGGAAGCAGACACACAAGAGAATGGTATTTTTAGAGGCTGGAAACATGGATGTGCTTGTCTAAAAAGTCTAAGATTGTGCTAGTTTTTAAACATCAGTGCGTCACAACAGATTTATGGTTGCAGTCAGAAGAAATTAGGAAGGTGCTCTGCTCCAGGGCAGAGCTCCGGACCTTTCACAAGAACATTCTTCTCCAAACCTCCTCCCCAAAAAACTGAATCAAACAAGCTGTCTGACATGGCTGTGGTTATGCAAGTAAACTACTGCTCTCCCACCTACCACCTCTCTGGTGCCATTTCTGTCACAGGTTTTTCACCTCTATTTTTGTAGCAGAGAGGAGCACAGCCAAAAGGAAGAGGCTGAAAGTGAAGTATGTGGGAGTTCAGCTTGAATGAGTGCTACAAGATTAGACAGATGCACTTTTGTTTTATTTCATGTTATTATGTGATATGGCAAGTCACACAAAGAAAAGCAATTAAAGAACCAGGAACATTTTGTTCATTTCAACTGCTCTGCTGAAGGAAAGTTTTTTTTTTTTTTCCTGGATCTTTGCCTTTGTGAATATATTACATCTATTCTGGATTTCGATCCAAATGTTATGAGAAGTAACTAATACACTAAGTTAGAAGTGTTGCCTTTTTCTTTGCATAAACACCCTTCAAGAACTGTTTTGCGAAACTTGTTGCAAACGCTCTAAATTAGCGGGATGCTATTTGATAGACTCAATATTGTTTACTGCTGACGAAGCAAAGCCTAACGTAGAAAGATTAGTTCACTGAAAATGGTTTTGTCCTCAAGAAGGACAAGTTCTGTCCTCAAAAAATGGTATAATGAATGCTATTAGCCTTTATAGGAAGTAAGGACGAGACAAGAAGGGACAGGCATCTGCTTTCTGGTCAGCTCTAGTGGTCCAAAGACTGTCAGGGAGTTTTCAGGCAGAGCTCGGTGTCATGCTGACCAACAGCGAGTACTGGAGCTAACAGAAAGGTTAGCTGGCACTACCGACACAATCCCAACAGCAATTCAAAACAATTGCATGCAGCTGTCCATGCTCACTGAAATCAGAGCTTTGAGATTACATACTCATGGTTATATTCATAAGATGCAAAATGCAACTTATAAGCAGACAGCACTCATCCAGTCCAGTCCATTCTGTGCTCGTAATTCATCTGCTGTGTTGCAACTCACTGTTGGCCAGTATCTTTGATCTCCACATGTACTAAGATCTGTTGAGGGAGAAACTGCCACTGAACTTCAGCCATTTCTTTTATCATCACACTAAAAATGCACACAGTGCCATTTCCTCTGCAGATATCTATCCAAGGCACATCCAGTTTGAGCAAGTGTCCACAAGATGGGATCTCTGGCTCCCTTCCCTCAGTAAGGCACAGGCAAAGAGATGCCCCAGCGTTTGAACAGATCTCCAGAGACACAAGCTAGATGTGGATAAATCTCAGGACAGAAACCCCTACAAAGCATGGTCATAGTATGCATGGGTGTTTTTCATATGCCTATGTGTTATGATCCATACCAAGATAGTAGAAATATATGCATGGAGATACAATAAGCATGAGAGCATTAGAAATAATTGTAAATATATTATACAAGACCTTTTCCTTCCACTATAGGATAATAATGGAATCATATAGATAATACTCAGAGTTGCTAAGTTCTTCTGCATTTTTTCCAGCCTTATTTTGACTATACTATAGCACATGAACCACTGTTAACTGAATGTATATGGTTAATAGTTACTTAAAACAATTCCTCTACTGCCTATATGTTTCACTCACTTTAAAAATCCATTGTCAACCCTCCTCATAAAGCTCTACCAAACTAAAACCAGGTGTTACACTCAATGTCTGTAAAGAAAATCCAAACAGTTTACAGTAAGAGGATTTTAAGTCCTCTATAAGGAGTGTTATGGAAGATAATGTTATAAAAAAAAAAAAAAGCTCACTGCTAACCAAAACTTGCCCTTGTTTGTATACACCTCATAGAAGATTAGCACAGATATTGTAATATTTCATAACTATCATTGTTGTAGAGTTATCTGTACTTAGATTGGTCTGTAAATTAAAATTCAGCTCATCAAAAACACAAGATGTATTGAGTACTTTCACGTAACTACAGAAAAGAGTAATCTAGAGTTCTTGCTGTGATATCTGTCCAACTCATATTTATAAAATATATTCTCTCTCATTTCAGCCTTAGCAGCATACTGCTAAAACAGTTAAGCTGCAGGTTGGTTATTATACCTTTACATACTTACACAGTATCTTCTAGGGTTAAGCATAAAATCTACTTAAAAATTACAAGTACTTACGTAATCTGAATTCATTTCTTGCTTTAGAGGAGGTTGTGCACATTCCTACATTCAAATTAAGAAAGTTGTGCAGGAAATTGTCTTGTTTCTATCACTTTTCCATCTAGTGTCTTTCCTCAACACATGCAAGCAGTTTAATAAAGATGGCACTTTATGAGATTAAAGAGCTAGAGATAATCCAGGAAAGTGCAAATAAAATAACAGGATTAAGTTATATAGTTAGCTCACTGGACTGAAACAAATTTAGTTCACTCTGTTAGGTTAAAATACATATAAAAGCTTTTACTTCCACTAAACCTTCTTCCTGAAAGAAGCTTCTTTACATTAATATCATGGTATATCGTGAATTGATAATCTTAAATATATTTATATATATTTAGGACAAAAAAAATCTAAAAATGAAATTAGTTTTGTATTGATCTATGGATTTGAAAATCAGGATAGCATTTCCTAATACTCAACACTTGAAATAAGTTTTCATGTCTTGTTTACTGGACTATGGAAGTTATTGATTTTTATTTTGTTTGATTGCTGTCCTTGAGAGACAATAATTCCTTGTGGAAACAAAACATCACAGACGAAAATCAAAAGAAAACACTTAACTTGCCATGCAACATGCCATCTTGAAGTACGTGCAGACAAATATACATAAATACAAGATATATTTCCATGTAATGAATATAAAGTGTTTGTTGATATCTTAATTTAGGAAACAGAAACTCTTAGCACACCCACCAGGATGAGGATGTCTGCTTTTCTCAAAGTGGCTTATTTTCTCCAAATTAGTTAAGAAATTTGTTCTTCCCATCTCCCTTCCTGCCTCCCTTGGCTCCCACTGATTTCCCCTTACTTAATCAAGCGCACGGTGCTTAGACACCAGAAGGCAGTAATTAAGGCAGGATTCCTACTGATGAATCAATCTACGTATGTATTTCTTCTGTTCCGGGAGCAAAGAGAAGCAGCCTTCTACTGAAACAAAAATGGTGTCCACCCGTCACAACTGCCAGGCTGAGGCTGAAACCCAGATGGAGGAGCCACAAACCTCACAGGACAGAGGCCTACACCCAGACAGACCTCCTGAGGACCAGAAGAGCTGCCCAGACCCTCACTCAAAGGGATACAGATTCTGGAAGTCCCTGTAGGGCCTGAAGGCAGAGGTGGGTGTCACAGGCACAAGAGTGGCCAGCTGGATGAAGGCTCAGGGTTTGGGATTCTACAGTCTCGGAGACACCTTCGAGAGAGACCAGACATGGTGACACTGGATGGGGTGCACCTGACCTGTGTCTGAGTAGCAAGCTGGCTGGCCTTATTAGAAGGGCTTTAAACTAGATTAAACAGGGGAAGAGGCTGTACCACTGAGTGACAGTATAGAACCTGTGAACACTGACAGTAGGAAGCAACAGGGCAATACCTGTGAATTGTCCCGAAAGGATTAGGGAGGGCTTCTCTGAAAAGGTGATGGGGCCAATAGTCCAGCTGAAGTGCCTCTGCACCAATGCATACAGCATGGGAAACAAGCAGGAGGAGCTGGTAACCACAGTGCTATTAGAAAACTACATGTATGACTTGATTGCTATCACAGAAATGTGATGGGAAGTCACACAGCAGGAACACCGCAACTGAGGGCTACAAGCTTTTCAAAAGAGAGAGGCAGGAAGGGAGGGGTGGAGGTGTTGCCATCTATGTTAAGGAATGGACAGTTTGGAAAGAGCTGCCACTGACAAACAGCCACAGAAAGGTGGAGGGCTTGTGGGTGAAAATTAAGGACCAGACCAGTAAAGGATGCTTTGTGGATGGGGGCTACTACAGGCTGCCTGATCAAGGGGAGCCAGCAGCCGAGGTCTTCTTGCTTCAGGTTCAAGAAGCATCACACTCACAAGCTCTCATCCTGATAGGGAACTTCAAACACCTGGATGTCTGCTGGGAAAGCAGCAGAGGGGCCTGTAAGCAACCCAGAAGACTCTTGGAGCATGTCAAGGATTAGTCCCTGGTTCGGGTATTAGACAAATCAACCAGAGGAGAAGTGTTACTGGACCCGGTGCTCACCATTGTGGATGAGCCCATTGAAGAAATTAAGACTGAAGGCAGTCTGGGTTGCTGCAGCTGGCAGCTCAGTCATCCCAGGGAAAAGGAAGGCAGGGTGTCCTCCCTGTATGGTGGCATCACTGAAGAGCTGTGTGATGTCCTGGAGCTGGCCATGATGCTTAAGGGCAGATGTTGGCAGACCTGCTCATCTCCCACTGAGGGTATGGTCAGGTATATGGTGATCTACAAATGTGAGGGTAGTAGCTTGAATGCCCACCCTCAAAGAGATAGTTTGCAGTCCTGCTGTAGTCCCTAGACATGCACATAGGGCTGATAGCCAAGCGTTTTGCTGGAGCATGCTGCATGGCAAGCTAAGTGGGCAGCTGAGAGAAATGATATACTTGGCATGAATGCAGGTACCATGACAACATCTGCTCCAACATCTACCGAAGTTGCAGTATCCCTAAAAGCCTCATTCCTTTAACTCACTACTTCTGCCAGTTCCAGTAACCTGGAGTCTTTTATAGATAGGTAAATGAAGCATATTTACTCATATTTATGAGATTATATTTACACACAAATTTATACAAATTGCAAATATAAGAGATTAATGTTCATCACTTCTACCATTCAATGCATGATAGACCATTTGCCAAGAGAAGGAAACACACACAAAACTGAGATGACAAGTAGAAACTTACCAGTGAATTCCTATAATTTATTTTCATAACTACAGCTCTCAAATATTGTTAATGTAATTGCCATTTATTCATGATCTTATTATGCAGTGGTTAACAGAGACTTGGGAAATACATACACTGTGTGTAAATTGCCTTTAATAAAAGCAATTAGACAGTTGAATGAATATTGTTCATTACCACCTATGAGTACAGGGACATCTGGTGGACAGTACAGTTATTTGATATTTTTTCTAGGTATTTTCCATACATTTTCCTCCAAAACTCCATAGCGTACACATTTAATCTGCTCGATGGCCTGCACCTAAGAAATACTGCATATTTTTATATTATCTCATGACTTTTGATATGTAAATCTTCAAATAAATTATTTTTAAATGAATATCTACCTCAACTGTGATAACTTCTCATTATCTTTCAGCTGACATTAATTTAGTTTCTTTTAGTCAGAACTCATGTGGTAAAAGTGAACTTTTTAAAAGTGAAAATATATTTTCTTCCACAGCATTTCAGAAGCAATAGCAAAATTTTATCTGGGACTTTGAAGTATATTTTGGTCCCAAGTTTAAATGAGATTTTCGGAAATCAACTACATCTTGTATGTAATTCTGGGTCTGTAAGTACATGAGTGTACCTACTTCACAATAACCCTTACAGCACGTGGAATCCAGAAGTTCACGGAGCATTGCTAAAGCAAGGCAACCCTGTACCAACAGGAAGGATCTTCTCTAGTTGTTTTTCTTCCTAGCCTAACACAAGCAAATATGTTTAGAAATCCTCACAATGAACAACAGCAGTTAAATACTATGAATGAAATAAAATGGGAAAAAACAACAACTACTCAAACAAAACAGACCAAAACATCTGACTAAAAACTGAGTTGAGAACACCTTCCATAATGCCACAATATACGGTGAGAAGATGCACATTACTGTTGAGGACAACGTCTTTGTTTCCACAATGTTGTCAGAGATCTGGTAACAGAACGGGGCCCAGGGCAAGTAAGGGAGTGTGCACAGCAGAAGGGAAGACTACAAAGGGAAGTAAAGAGAAACGTGGGCTAAAAAACAGATAAGAATGGGGAGGAAGAAGGGATCAGTAATATGGTTTGAGGCTACAAGACTAAAAGAAGGAGCAGAAGACAAAGAGGAATGGAAAGAAAAAGAAGATGAAAGGCAATGAAGGCAAGGCAGACCCTGATAGTAGTCTGGGACAAAAAGTAACAGTGAAGATTTGCAAAAAGGAGGGTAGAACAGCAGAGTGTGAAAAGAATGAGAATGTGGAAGAAGAAAGGGTGCATGCATAGCTATAAGTGTGCAGAAGAACAAAGTGGCACTCCATGGAGAAAATATTTCACTTCCAGAAGCTATATGGGGGCATGATCAAGGAAGATGAGTGTGCTGTTTAAAGTACTTTTCTGAGTTTGAATTTATTACTAAAGATTTAGGGTAAGATTAGATGTTTGCCTTGGCATAGCCTGAAACCCAAACACATGTTAAAAAAGAGAAAAGAGGTGGATAAGGAAATGATTAAAGGGTTTATATGATTCACATGAAGCAGAGTCAGGGGCTAGATGAAAGAACAAAACCATCAGGGACTGTTTGAATGCATAGCGACACAAATGTATTAAGCAGCATAAACTAGGTATTTTTGGGTAAGAACTTCAGTACATTCATTACAGGAATGAAAGAGAAGGATAAAAAGGGAAGAGAGCACTGCATGGTAAGCACTGAATGGCTAGCCATTACAGAAAAGGACAAAAAAGGAAGGATGTTTAAAAGCTTCAGCAGTGTTCTTTTGAATCAATGATTCTGAATATGTTACATGCCTGATTAAATGTAGAGAAATACCAGACAACATAAAACATATCAAGCTCTTAGGACACTTATTCTCATAAGTTTCATATCAATTCACATCAGTAGTATAACAGCATTAGTCCCTGTAGAAAATATAATTCAAGAAAGAATGAACAATGCAGAAGTAAATTAGTGCAAGTTTGGCTTAAACTATTATCTGGTTGACATTCTGATTTTAACTAACTGACTTCCAATTATTCATGGAGAATTTCTAAAAAACTTCCCTGGATAATAAGTGATACTTCCAAACACAGAACATTAGAGTATGCTAGGCTGAATTTATTCTATTTATAGAATTTATTCTATTTATAGAACAAAACACTAAAGTTTTATTCATTATTTTCTGTTTGTGTAACCCATCTGGTATTGTCTCTGAAAATCAACTTCTGCCTCCTACTTTACCAGATAAAGCACACAGACTGCATATGGTCTTATCTCTCTGTACAGATGTAGTGGCTTGTATTTTCACTCTACAGTGTTTTCTTCAACTTTTTTTTCTTCCCCCCTTAGGAAGGATGCAGAATTTCCCTGCTATCTAGGTTGTGTGAGGAGCTCAGTATACCCTTATCAAGATAATCTGCGTTGAGCCAACAAATTGCATTCTTATTTCATCCAGGCTTTTAGCAAAAGACCAGGTAAGTACAGCTTCTTTCTCCTGCTCCTGTCCCCAGAACTTCTCAAAATTGTGAGATTTATACTGCTGAGAAATAATACACTGATGATAATCTCACTAAGGGCCAACCTGATAAAGACCTGAAGGAGATCTACTTACTTCTGAAAAAGCAACAGATCTGTGGTTAGAGCTTTTTATTGTCTATGGGAGATTTCTGCTCAAGTCCCTGATCTGTATATGCCTCAGAATAAAGAATTCATGTTTTAATCTCCATATGCCACATGATTAATTGAACAACTAGACTTCCAGATGAATCTTTTTTCCACCAACACCACAAACTCCACTCAATGCAAATAATTAAATAAAAATTGATCTGCAAAAAAGAGCAAAGCATTTCAGCACATTGAAGAGACTTTTACTTCTAGAATTCCCATATCAAAGGCAAGACCAATCTCAAGTGCAATGAAAACACCCCTCCCAGGTCTTGTCTCAGGACTACTTAGAAACTGAAACAAATCCACTAAATGACCTGATTTGAGAGGTTTAATTACTTTCTTCCTTGTGAATCTTGGCTCCAACCAGGATGTAGCAAAAGAAACACTTGAACCTGACATTCCATTGCAGCTCTATGCCTTGAGCTCTGGGTTCTTGGCCATTTTGTGATGCAAGACTCTCATTTCCTTCTCACCTCACAATTAAAGTATCTAAATAGCTCCACGTTGTCCCAGTTAATTTTTTTGAAAACCTCTGAACTTTGTTTTCAGACTATTTCTATCTTGCATTTTTGACTCCAAAGACTTCACTTCAGTGGGTCTTGATCAGCCTTCTGTACAGCTCAATTGCTGCAAGGAATGGGTGATCCACACCATAACTAACAAGCTGTTAGAGAGCTGGTTGGCAGCTGATGTGATATCAAAGTGAAGGTATTTTTGTATTGCATCAGACTCAAAGCAGTTTTGAAAGAATTCAACAATTAGAGACAAGAGAAGGAAAAAGAAAGGCAGAATAAGCCAGCCTCCAGGCAGAATAAAACTTCAGAAAGCAAAGATGTAGCTTATATGCTAAAGTAGAAGAGCCAAGAAAACAAATTACTATGCATTGGAGCCAAAGATTATAGTCAGTGTCTTTCTACTACAACTGAAGAAACTATAACAGTAGTAACATTGCCAATAGAGCAAAGATCAATAGCAGTAGAAGAATGGATGGAGAGAATTATGACAACATTCAGACAACAAAAGAAAGCTAGCAATCTTTGCCAAATTTATACAGCCCTCTTTGGCAAAGGCAGGGATCACTGGGACCGGCAACATACAAGACATTAATGAGACCACAGTGACTGAACAGTCCTTTCAAGCAGCAGATATGTATTTCTGAAGTATTTCATTTCTGCAGTGATTGATCAAAAGAGCTTAACAAACAGAATGCCAAAAGCGCTGGATTCTTCATTTAAAGTCTCTTACCTTTAATGAAAAGAATTTATGGGGTTACACTCATAACAGATGAGGACTGGTCAACAGGCAGCCGATGAGTCAAACAGGGCATACAAGGAAATTTTGGCTAGCCCCTAGGGAAGTCTACAGCTCTAAGACAAGCCAGTATTTTAGCCCTCTGAAAGAGGACAAGAGAAAGCCAAAGTGAATTTAAAGTGGGCCAAATGAGAGCATTTGAATCATTGAACACACCTGGCTGGCCAGCCAAGCAAACCAGTAGCATTTAAGGAGGAGAAAGGTAAATTGCATGAGAATGAGAGAAAGGGTTTGAGTGTGGGTAGGACAGTTTGGAACAGCTGAGTCTGGCCTAGAAATACAGCCAGTGCTCGGTCTAACTGCATACAAACGGGGAGACACCAAAGCTGTCCGTATGCAGGAGAATCCCTTAACACAGTGCTAATGTTGATGCTCCTCATGTTCTGCAACGCATTGACAGGCGCTGGGGCTCCAAGGGACTTTTTGGTTAGAGGTGCCCAGCTCTGTACATTGATGCTAGCTAGCAAGACCTAATAGATGTGAGCTAACTGTGTCTGGTACATCTACATCTTACTGTTCTATGTCATTTTATTATTACTTTACACGATCAGGGCTTCACAACATCACTTAGTCCCTCACTTTTAATAATAGAGAATTAATGATAAAAACATCCCGCTTTAACACCTGCACAGGAATAAATGTGATCATTGAAAATAAGCTGCCTATCTAGTCGTGTTTTTTTTTTTAGCACATATACCACCACCACAAAGGTGTGCTATTCATACTGAACAATATTATTCTCAGACTGAATCTTTTTTTTATTTTTAGAAACCAGCAATAAAATTTTTCCTTAGGTACTTTATTGAAACATTTCTGATAATTCTGGCATAGACTTGTACATTTTTGGCAAAGTAAACTTGTAGCTTAAGCCTCACATTAATTTCAGCATGTATTTTGTGCCCTCATTTTATAATGGGGTGCTGCAAAATGTTTATTTTGGCCACCTTCTTAATGAAATTAGACTCCAGGAAGGAAACTACTAGAGGTGATAAAAAGAGAGTTTAAATTAGTGTGCTTAAAAAAACAAAACAAGAAAAGTGAAAAGGAAGAAGATATTTTCTGTAGTGTTCCCTTCTCTCTAATGGCAAGAAGGACTGTGCAGAGTGAACTGCCTGCCACAGGTCCTCTAAAACTCTGCCTACCACAGGTCCTCTAAATCTCTGCCTGAAAAGAGGGAAGAAGCTCATTCACAGTTACTGTAGCAATAGCCATCTTACTTCTGTTACTGTACCATGCAGCAGTTTGAAGCAATTCATTGGGCAAGACAGCACTATTCCATAAGCACAGTAGTATCTCAACATACTTGCTGAGCAAGTTAAAGTAGAACATGAATAATTTTCATTGAACAAAAGAAGACAGTAATGAAAATAATTTAAAAAATAATAAAATAGCACTGTTCTGCAAGTATTTGTAATGTATCAGGCCCTTAGCCTTCTAAAATTAATTAATGCTTTAATGAAAGTTGTCTGTTATCTGACTAACAAATTTAGCTTTTCTAATATCCAGCTACCCTGGCTTTCAATTAAGACTCAAAGAACCAAGAACTGATTAGAAAGGACATCATAAATGATTTATGAATGTCCTACTTTTGTGTATGGTACATTTATTATTCCACTTAATGTATCCATATGGTTTTCTAATTCATTCATTACTGAAAGCTTCACATTACAGTTATTTCATTAAAGGTTATATCCATTTTCAGGGAGTTTCTTAGGGAGCACATTTAAAAATTAAAGCTACAATTGAATTTTTTATTTAGTGTATGGATTTCAAAGTATCTATTTAATTATTGTCCTATTACCTATTTCTGGAGCGGTCAGTTGTTGACTTTTTTTTTTTTCCTGATCAACATTCAATACCTTTCTTGCTATTTCACAGTGTGTGTGGTCTTTTAAATTCACAGATAATGTTTCCTTGTTATTCCAGTTCCAGTCAATAATCCCTTGTTACAACCACTAAAGTATGTATAAAGTGTGTCAAAAAGGCATTCTCATAGCTAATAACCACCTTCCCTCCCCCTGCTGAGCCATCCTTTAACAGAGTATTCCTACCAGGGTCAACCTAGAAATCCTTCAGTTTCTGTCTTAGTAGGCAATGGACAAAGGGGAGAGGTCTTTAACCAGTGTAGTTATAGCATAAACACAAAAAAGTGGAAGAAATTGAATGAGTATATTTAATTTTCAGGTAAATTTTTATTGCCTGTATATACTTCCATTGTGGCTAACAAGGCAGAGCATTGTGCTACACCTTTCCAGAGAAAGCCTATGAAAGGGATTTGAGGATTTCTGTTTTCTTCTTCTGTTTTCTTCTTCTTTTTTATCACATTTAGGCAAAGAATATCATTTCTATAGTGTTTTAGCTTTATTTTGCCCAACAAATGCAAAGACTTTAAAAGAAAAGAGCAGTGTTTATCTTCCTAGCCCAAAACGTTTGTTTTAATGACTTGTCAGCTCAGAATAAGGTACTTCTATAAAACTGCATGGTACAGTACCTGAAATGAAACTATGAAATTAAAATATCATATTTATTTGTAAGTATTAGCCTCAAGAGCTCTGTTCTTAATTAGACAATATATTATGTGTTGCCTGAAGAAAGAGTATCAGCAACAATTTGGCTAAACAGTGCAGAAAGAGATAAATGTTGCCAGACCACCACAGGATTATAATGCAAGTGATCCTTATTTCTTTCAGTGTGTTTTCAAAAAACACCAACAATGTTTCTAGTATAATTAGTACCAGCAAAAATATAACCTCATATTCTAAGGCCACCAACAAGAAAAGGGGCAAAAAAAGCCAAATAAAACTCAATCAATGACATTGTGTAAATCAAGCCAAATTGACTTTAGCATATTATAAACGTAAAAATCCTGACTATATTGTCATTGATTTCTATGTTACAGTTTATTACACAATGACGATTCCCAAAGAGAATGCGTATCCACAGCCAAATCTGTATAAAGCAGACATTCCACTTTTATTCTCCAACAGCTAATGAAGTCTGAAATGTAAATCTCTTTCAATTCATGTTTAAATAAACATAGAAATAACATAAGCTGTCAAACACTTTCCTACACTATTCATCGCTATTTTATTAGCAGCCTTGATGTATACCCGCAATGCTTTTCGCAATGCTTCTAGCACGTATTCAGAGAATCACAGATAGTTTGGGTTGGAAGGGCCCTCAAAGCCCACCCAGCTCCAGCCCCCTGCCATGGGCAGGGACACCTCCCCCCAGCCCAGGTTGCCCAAAGCCCCATCCAGCCTGGCCTTGAGCACCTCCAGGGATGGGGCATCCACAGCTGCTCTGGGCAGCCTGTGCCAGGGCCTCACCATCCTCTGAAGGAAGAATTTCCTCCTTATATCTAATCTAAATCCACCCTTTTTTACTTTAAAGCCATTCCCCCTTGTCCTGTCACTACACTCCCTAACAACAAGTCCCCACCCAGCTCTCCTGCAGGCCCCCTTTAGGTACAGGAAAGCTGCTGTAAGGTCTCCCCAGAGCCCTCTCTCCTCTCCTCCAGGCTGAACAACCCCAGCTCCTTCAGCCTGTCTTTAAAGAAGAGGTGCTCCAGCCCTTTGATCACCTTTGTGGCCCTCCTTTGGACTCATTCGCACTACATCCCCTTGAAGTATTTTCCACCAGTTTACTGTGGTGCAGAGCCAAATAAGAATTAGCTCCATCCCAGATTGTCAGTCATGACTGACCTCCAAAGGAAGGACAGCAAAACATTACTTGAATGCTTTTAGCAACAACAACAAAGACTCTGTACCTCTCTGCTTACCTCCCTGGGTTCTTCCCCTTTCCACAAACTGTTTCAATACCAAGCGGACTGAACAAACATTGTTCAGTTGACAGCTCGCCGATCATTTTCAAATTCCAGTACCCTCCCAACCTGTGCACTTCATTTGTGAATTCAATATTTATTTTTGGTCAGAGAGATGCTGAAGTGCAGTAATACTTGATCTATGAGGCTTTGTAGAGTGTGGTCCAAAGATCACTTTCTGCTTCCTAACTGTTTCTCTGATTCAATACGTCATCATGTTTTAAAAATATCATATATTCATGTAGTTATATAAAAATGCATTATTTTTCTTTTACAAAAGCTGTTTTTAAAAGGCTTAACATTTAAGGGGTTGCACACAAAAAACACACTATGAACCATCTATTGAGGAGCTTTTGAGAAGCTGTCACTTTCCCTAACAATGATGTCAGAAGTGAAGAACTGGAAAGATTATTCCAGAGGCTGAACTACCAGATCCAACAAAACACTGACTGATAACGAAACACATGCTGTCTTGCTGTCTTTTTATCTGAGTGCCCTTTATCTGTCTTTTAAATGTTATTGTAGAGGAACTTGGCTTTCCACAAATATAGTTCTCTGAGGGCTCTAGGAGAAATAAAATTAAAAAAAAGAAGTAAAAAAGAAGAAAAAAAAAAAAAAGTAGGCTTCTTCAGTCTTTATTCCTGAACACTACCAATGCGATGCATAGATTTATTGTGGGGAATTGTCAAAACATTTATTTATGGGTGAGTCTCATGGTGGGTAATTTTGTTCATTTATGATTTTGGATGTCAAGCACCCATGATTCCAGTGATGGCACCTGGAACTGTGCATGCCAGTGAACTCTTCCCTCTCCTCAGCCACATTTAGACAGTAACTGGGTTCAGCTCATTATAAAAGGAAAACAGAACATGGATCGAACTGCTGAAATGCAACCCTGTGTACTGTTAAGAGGGAATGGGGTCAGTGCAGCTCCAGCCAGGAAGGGGAGCAAGAGCTGCTGAAAAGCTGAAAGGCTGCAACACCCAAAGTGTAGCTTGTGCATTGTCACAAAGGAGACAAGCACAACATGGCCAAATGAATGGGGCCATGTAATAGGGAGGCAGCAGGGGGCTGTTTGTTTTTATTTTTTTTCTTCCACTATTGCAAGGACCAAATCAAAACACATACAAGAAATTTGTATTGGACCAGCCTAAGATTAACACTACTTTGAATTTTCAGTTGACTGAACAAAGTCTTTTGGGTCAAACAAATGTGAGTATGAGACATGGGCTATCAGTACCCCTTTGCTCAGTGACTAAATCATGTGAAATGAGAAAGACTCAAGTTTAGTTTTCTCTTCTGCCTCCTTTAGGGCAAGGCTTCGAGCCAGGTCTCTCACACTTGGGTATACAGCCTTTCTGTCACATCTCAGTTCCCCTGCATTTTTGAGACATCTTGAAAATGCTTAAGTAAAAATGTAGATCTTTGATTTGGCGGCAACTGTTGCTGAATGCAATCCAGTGTCATGGGGAATCTCTGTTTTGCCAAAAAGTGTTTTATCAATTAAAAAAGTTTTTCCTGGAGAAAAAAAAAAATGGAAAAAAAGGAAAAACATTCCTTTCTCCTACACACAAGTATCTACTTTATAGCTGGGACCGGCCAATTAAAGGAACACGCAGCTGAAAGAAGCAGGGAACAGTTGATACTCACCTTATCTTTTTCTTACAGATGAACTTTACAACATTAACTGCCAATGAAAATTTAACCTTTAGTTTGAAAGCAATGACATGCCTGCTTCTGAAATCCAGTTTTCATTCAAACTGTGCAGCTCATGAACACTAAATGACTTCAAGAAACATATTCTCTTCACTGAAAAATGGTGGAAAAGGAAAACTGTAATCAGAGAGGAACTGGGCAATTTATGAAAGATATTACTAGCTTTTGTTCACCACTGCGTGATATAGAAAATAACTCCAAAGTTGCCAGCACTAAGCTAATCAATTAAAGCACTGGGTTACTAAATATTCCACTAACATACTATTAACTTTTTGCTAGTCAGACAACAAAAAAAGTGCCTTAAGGAGGTCTGAGTGCATGTTACAACCTAATGCAATCTTTCCTGTTTTCCACAAAGACTGACAGCAAACACAATACCATGATAATGGTTCAGTATGCAATTATCCTTGCTGAAGTGCACAGAAGGAAGCAGAAAGCAAATGAGGCCAACTAATGCAGACTCTCTAGATTTCTTTGTGCAAACGAAATCCAGAATGACAGAGCTGCAGGCAACTAGGTCTGTTTGCAAGGCTTGCTGCAGATATGTTGCACGCAGAGTAATTACTTAAGAAAGGACTAAGATAACGATGAGCATCAGTCTTTAATTAGAAGGTGGACTTGAGTTTAGAAGCAGAACGCTGTAAAGATCTGGTCATGATGTAAAATGTAAAGGGACACAACAAGCGTACTGACTGACAGTGCCCACTGTTGTAATGTGTGACTAACATTTAGAACTTGTTAGCAATTCAGTACTGTAATTATATTAAGATCTTAAAACTTCACCATCGATTAGCACAGCACTTGTCCTCTCTTGATTCAAGCATCAGACAAACACATGACCTGGAAACAGTGAGGGAACATTTGATACCCTGTTGGATTTGGAGATCCTACTCCTCAGAAGGCTCTTTTGAGAAGTTACTACAGAGCTACAATCTTGTATTAAGTCTCCTCTGCCTGGCCCAATGCCAATCCATCCCTCTTGTTGGCAGTGACAGGCCTCAGATGCTCAGTGGCAAAAAGTGACATCTCACTTTTTGTTGTATTTCATAGACTGTCAGCTTGGCTATTTGCCCCAGCACTGGTTGACCTGCCAGTTTATGGACTACTTGCTCTCCTGACTGGTAACACGTTTATGCCTTATTCTTGCTCCATTTTGTAGCGTATTATAATTTCAAAAGTGTTTCAACCACCTCTTCACAAGGCCTACAGAGGGGGTGTCCTTAGGCTACTTTTACTGAAGGAGAGGAGTACACATCTACCTCTGTCCCACTGAAAATTAGGACATTACCAGACTGAATGTAATAGGAAGATAAAATTCACATTTTGAAAAACTTCCAAACTAACTGTAGTTAGCTGGTCACACAACATAACATGTCATACAACATACGATGGGAGGCAGACAGCTCATGAGCAACACTTGCTTTCAGAAACTCTGTTCCATAGTAAGAACATCCCCCAGCCATCATCCATTTCTATCCTCTCCTGTGTCCCAAGCCCCTCAACTTAAGAACTACTTTTGGTTTGTGGTCTCCTAAAAACAGTCCTAAATTTCTGGTCTAACGGACCACTCAGCTGTCAAAGTTACTCACAGACTTCCATGCATTTTCATCAGTCAGACACATTTAAATGTAACTACAGACTGTTTACCATGGCCTTACTGAACCTGCTCCAGGAACAACTGAGCTCAGAGACGCGGATTGTCCAGGTCTGTATTAGCTGGACAGATGCTGTGCCAACAGAGGCTGCCACAGAATTTGAAAGCCAGAAGAGTTCCTAACACAGAAAATCGAAAAAAAAAAAAAAAAAAAAAAAAAAAAAAAAAAAAAAGTAGAGACTTGGTCTTATATCAAAATAAGGTATTGAATATCAGGGAAAAGATCAGTGAGACTATGGAGAAACATTAAATCAGTGGAGTGGAACGTTGGGGAAAAGTGGAACAGCTATTAGTGGACAAACATCATCAGAGCATATTCTCAGGTCTCAGTGAAATGGTAAAACCTATGGAAACCAGTAGCCAATACTCTGTGACGCAGCCTTGAAAAAAAGGGGACCTTACATTACCAAAATCTCAATGAGAAGAAACATGTATTTTCTGTTTGAAGAAAAGCAAAAAGCAAATTCCACAGTGTTCCATTTGTACAAAGATGAAAAAAAAAACCACAACCCTCTATTAAATGTCTCCACAAAAATGTACCTATAAGGAAAATACTTTGGGGCTGAACATGACCAGAAGGATTGAAGGACCCTGCTTTTTTTTTTTTTTTTTTTTTTTTTTTTAACCAGGTTCTCTTCCTACAGTTCTTGTGGCATTCCAACAAACCAGTCAGTAGAGGTAATTTCAGTGAAGTACACTTTGTGGCCTGGTCCCCTTTGTTTGACCAGTCTTCAAAAGAAAGAAGCAAGCCCCTTATCAAAAGCAAGTCTTGGGTGGATGTATGAAGGACAAGAGAGAAGGACATCCTGTTTTTCACTAGGGGAACTTGGATGGGACATTCTGTGTGGAAGCCACGGCTTGTCAGAAAGTACAAAGGATTAGAAAAAGAGACATTCCTATCAGGAAAAAGTGGTGGGAATAATGAAATAAAATGTAGGAACAAATAAGGTAGCTGAGGTCCTTGGCTTTGACATAAAAAATTAAATCTGATGCATCAGGAAATGAGGAACTAATGGAGGAATAAATTTATATGTGTAAGGCCATGTCGGTAAGCAAACAAGAGCTGCACCTTCTCTAAGTATGTATCATGAGGAAACTTAGGCAGGAGTGGGGTGAATGTAAAAGCAGCTCTGCTGTGGTTTCACAGCCTCATGGTTTTCAGCTTCCCAAAATCCATGAAGCAGCCCGCCTACTTGAACTGTGTCTCAATTCAGAAAGGATTTCCACATTATCTTGGTATCAAAACTGTTTATGCATGTGTTTATGCACCCACTATCACCAATAGAAATCTTGTCAGTACAGCCATTTGGGCCCAGAGAGATAAGATACTCGGCTCACCTGGAGTAGACATCAAGGCTATGTCGTATTGGTAGTTTAAATGCATCTGGCACTGTTCTCTGGCAGTGAGAAAAGTGATGTGGAAATGGCTGACATCAGTACTAACCTCCAGAACACGATGACCACATCCAGTTTGACTATTGGATGTGGACCCAGACCTATATTAACTCCCTAATCATGCAGAAATTGTTCAGAATAGTGCTAGACAGCTCATCAGGCTACAAACAGGCTAGATCTCCACTGCATATAATGAAGCTTGAATACCTAGCTCACACGTGGGTATCTACTTATAGCTGCATACATTCACGTGCCTTGCTCTTCCTCTGAATCCTACCTCGGAGCACTGCCACCTGAAATGCTTCCTTGTTTGCAGCTTGCTTGAAGGTAGAAGGGTCAAACGTTGGTGACAAAACAGTTGTAATGGTATGGCAGAGCTGCAGCTCTGAAGAATTCAGCCTCACACAAAAAGCCATGGCAATGCACAGAGAAGCTCTGTGGGGCTGTCTGTGCATCTTACATCCCTCTGATATTAGCTGAGAGAAACTCCAGTTAAATCAGCTCAATGCAGTATCACACATGCAAACCAAATGAAACTGAGGAGATGCACTGAATTTTAGGTTACGGTACAGCGCTGTCAACTCCATAAGCACCAGAAATAGAGACACAGATTTTCATATTTATATAAGAAGGTGCATAGTAGTAGTGGGAGGTGAAAGGGAAAAATGATATAGTGAGCAAGTTGATTTGCTTTACATTTCTGAAACACTTGATAGTATATGAGTGAAAAAAGCATCTGAGAAGCTTGGCCCAATGTTAGCACGATACACTTGTGTGTCCGAGAGAGACTTTGGACAGACCAAACTATATCAGGTTGCAAGTGCTGATGCTTTAGCACTTCCATGAGGTGATACTTCAGGCCCAGCCTGAGCTGTAACCTTTACTACGAGTCCTTCTGCTTTTCTCTCAAGTTCAGCCCTAACTACATATATATCTGTACGTATGTTTTTTTGTTTGCTTGTTTTTTTCAATAAAAAGTATGTTAGGCAGCAACATTTTTAATAATAAGTGTTCATCCACATACTATTTATGCTCTCTGTGTACTGCCTTGACCTTCCTGGTGCTCATACATGTATTCAGTATTGAGAAGACCTAGAATAAACAGAGACCTGTTTGGAGAATTTGTTCATTTCCCTGCTATCTAATATGTTTGATGCATGCATGGTTTCTGGGTTCCCAACAAACCCAAACAAATAGAAAATCTTAAGTGTTACCAAGAAATTAGGTAATTCCATGGATTAACCAAGTGTTTTTAGATGAGTGGTCGCATGTCCTTTTGAATGACAGCTGAACAAAACATATGGCTAAGCACAAAAACATTGACAAAACAGTCAAAATGCTTCTAAGATCTCTGGATTGTCCTTACTTCCTTCAACAAGATTTGAGCACTGAAGGGAGGTAATGTGAAAGAAAGCCTTCAGGTACAGAAAACATGCTCCCAGAAAATAAAACCCTTGTCTTCCTCCCTTTGGCAAACAAGCAGTACAATTTCCTCAGGTTCAGTAATATTACTTCTTAACATGCATTTTTTATTGGTAGAGCCACAAAACACCATTTTTTTGACACAATACCTGCAGAATTCTTGGCTTCACAGCACTCTTCTGTGCATTGGCAATGTTTTGCTTGTCAGATGGCAGAGTCCTTAGCACAGAATATAACCTTGTAATCGTTCTACATTAGGCATCTATTTGCCCCACCTTTCCACCTCCATCATGAAGAAAATGGACCTCAAGCCACTGAAATTAGATTGAATTCAGTTTCCTCCCCTCTGCAGAGCTGCAACAGCGTTGATTTATTTTAAAAAACAACCCCCCTTTCAGGCTTTCGTTCTAAATCACAGCGTGCACTAGTCATGTAACTGGATTACAGGAAGCATTAACACCAGCAATTGCCCTTTCAAGTTGAGCAACCAACAACATTGCTACAGGCTGGAACAAAAAGGGTCAGCCAGGGCAAAACAACAAATGTTGCCACTTGCCCTATATAATAAAATCCAAAAAGCAGCAACAAGCGGCAAGTGCTAGTTCAAAACAAAGAGGGAATGACATACGTGCATTCAAAACAAAACAGACTCCCTTGGCAATGACATTAAGATCGCAATCTACTTAACATGAAATTCATGAGGGAGAAACCAAGCATCCAAGTGCAGAGACCTGGAAGGAGCAGGGCTGTGCTTGGATGACGGCAAGCACCCTGCTGTGGGACAGATGCCCTTTAGAGGAAAACAACTTCAATTTTTTTTTATTGTGGGATTACTCCACTGAGTTGCCCAAGTCTCTCTGTGCTTCTACTTTAAAATTTATGCTTCCCAAAAGGTGTTTTTTTCTGAAAGGATGACATTAAAACCAAACTAAAATCCCTGTCCTTCAACACACCGAGAGATAACTGAAGATCCCAAGCAACAAGCAGCTTTCATGTCATGATTAGCTCACGCTGTGATGCCCCCCCTCAAAGCACATATGGTTCCCAGCCAGAACAGAAGGTTTCAGAGCAGCGGCTCCATCCTGCAAATGCAGTAGCAAAGCTTCAGACCGAGGTCACTTAATGAGAACTTAATGTAGATTTAATAGATCTTTTTTTATGTGACTCCTGTTGAAAATCTGCCTCACTTAAGTTTTAATGCAGTCACAGAGCCGGTCAGCTACAATCGGAGTCGCCCCAGAATATTTTGCAAGATCATTCCATTCAAAGTTGAGCACTGTGGATCTCCAAATGCATGCAAGGCTCTGCTAAAATAATAGTTCCCAGGTAACACCACCATTAATGAAAAAAATAAGAGCTTGTGCATATTCTGAGCTCCCTGCACTAGCAGAGAGCTTTCATCTTCACAGGAGGTGAAATGCTTGCTGTGGGAGAAGAGAGCAGGCACCTTAGCTTTCGTGCTGGCCCTAATGGCTGCAGCAAGCCCGGGGCATAAATGTATTCAGCTTGTTTGACATTTCCTCCTCCAGATCAGTACCATTCAGCATGAGGACTGTGTGGACAGTTGATATGTCCCTGTGAAGCAAGGCTGTCAGTCCCTTATTTTGCTCTGAAATGGACTGCAGTAGCATGCCTGCATACAACTGAACCTAGACCGCTAATTACATTAGCCATCAAATCTCAAATTAGGAGGCTTTGCTCACAGGGAGTGCAAACATGCCCAGAACACTGCTTTTTGAGGCTAGATCTCTACTTTTTAACTATTAAAATGAGCCCTTCCTGCACTCCACTAAACTCAGTGGCATGCATACAGCTACTCAGTGCCTTTGCAAGGGCCGATCTCCAGAGGCACCAGCAGTAAGAGAAACTATTGATTGTGAAACACTCCAAGTGCTAACATTTCCCAGTGCTGTACACTCTGTCTTCTATCCTTGTTTGCGAAGGCCATTCTTTTTTAATCTAGCATCTTTTGTACAAAGCAATTTACAGAATTAGGCAAATAGCTGCTGATTGTAATTAGTCACATTGTTTCCATTTAATCTTTATTAGTTAACTCTAATGGGTGAGTGAGCCGTTACGAATGGTTGTTCTTCCCTCCAGAAAGAAGAATAAACCCAATTCTGCATCATCAGGCAGGGCTAACCATGCACCGGGGTGAGGCAGAGCAGGGTCTGTGCAGAACATACACAGACTCTGCTGCACACCCCACAGAGGACGACTCTACTGACATTGTCCTGCTCCCCTGGCATGAAGGGTGAAGATGCAGCAGGGTGGCATCATCGTATGGTTCGACTGATGTGCTCTCCACTGCAGGAAGGAGTGCTGCCATCACCTCACTGAGAAGGGGAAAGATCAAACAGGTTACTAAATGAGGAAGGTCCTGGACCATATCTCCCAGGAGTAATACACATGGCATACACCAACAAAAACATAATTCTCATTTTTTTTCAAGAAACAGACTTGCTTTCAGACAACTATGTAAGCATAATGGTGGATTTGTTACAGAAATAGAAGTGAATGAAATGTCTGCATCAGACGTTTAAAATCTCCCTGCCTCCGTAGACTTGTTCACCGAAATATATTTTTCTATGCCCAGAATAAGTTTAATACCCACCCAGCAAAAGCAGACCAAATATTAATCAAGACAAGAGGATTAAAGGCATTTGAGGCAAAGGTAAGTTCTTTACCTACAGAGAAGCTATATTCTACACTGGTTCATCAGGTTGCTTGTTGACCACAGAAAGGCTATACGAATGCAAGTTCTACTAAAGTGAAGAGCTTCAAGATGTGTGGTCATTATTTAGATTCAGATGATCAGCCAGGCAGAAGAATATGAACTTTGGATACCTCACTTTAAAATCTGTGTCTATATTTATCTGCAAGCATATTTATTCAAAAAACAGCTCCAGAAACCAGAAAAAAGCACTTACCACAACAATCACATTTGTTGCAGGAATGGGAAGATTTTCCACTTCTAAATCTTGACCAGCCATAGCTAACAGATTGAGGGACGGGTCATAGGCAGGTCTGGGGAAGGTTGATTTAACAATTATTGCAGGGTGCAGCTTGTTTATTTTGGTGTGGGAAGAGGAATGGAAATTTTGTTTGGAATTCTTATAACTGTCTGTATCCAGACTTTTCTCCACACTCTGCACATGGTGATAAATAAACACAGGTTTTCCACTCTTTCGCTGATGAATTGCCAAAAAGTGGTCATTGTCTCCAGAAAAGCAGCCTGCAGAAAGAAAAGAATAAGTTTAGAATGTCTCTCTTGGATATTCCATAGATGATTCTAGAAATTTGATGAGAACTTTGGGTTCTACAAGATTTGGAAAGATTATTTGTGGAATACAAGAATTCCCTTGAATGCAATTTCTATAGCAATAGCTTAGCAACACCACAGTGAGTCTACTAAGTATGTTAAGTGTATTAAATTCTTAAATTTTTACAGAGCTTTTTTATGTGTTTTCTACGTCTAGTCAGGGCTACATTTCAGAAATGATATGCAAGAGCAGAGCATGTGCTGAGCCAAGTTCAACTTCTGTACTGGTACTGACTTCTTTATCAAAACATAGGCAGCCCACTTTCTGATGTATTTAATCACCTAGTAATAACAAAAATGAGAGTTGTAATGATCATCTTTTATATATGGGAATTGAGGAAAAAAGGCCAAGAACCAGATCAAAAAATCAGACTTAAACATGTAGGAAAGAGAGAAAAGGTAAAACTCAGATGCTTGACTCCATAACCACAATTTACCACCTCACCATTAGGCAACACCTCCATCACCTTTCCGTGTTTGCAATAGAAGGGGGCTGTCACACTCCAAACCTTCCCTGCTGCTGCCATGATATGCAAAATAAGTTTATTTTTGATAGTCAAAGTACTTCCTAATGACGACTTTCTAAAAGGAAGCAGAAATAAACAGCCACCACAGCCCAATTCAGCTGCTCGTCTGGGAGACAGGCTGTCCCTCTGAGCAGAAAAATAGGCACGGATCATCTCCTTTATAGATAAAAAGTAACTGAAGCTGAATTAGTCACCTCCTGGATGAGTGCTCTAAGAAACACGCTGTGGTACAAAAGGGACTTTGTGTTCTAAGAGAAGTGAACCCTGAGAGCTCACTCTGCTCAGCTTGGGATTTCTTCTTCAGAAGCTGCTGGAGTTAATGGGAATGGTGAATTTGTGCACTGGTTTTCAGTTAGAAAGAAAAAAAAAATCAACTTTATTTTAATTCTCATAATGAGCTGTGCAGAACAGCTCCAAACCAACTACATGTTTCCATTCAGGTTGAACAAGAAATCATTTTGTTCTATTCAGACTGATTTTTGCCTGTGATTTTTTTGCTTCTGTAAGCAAATCAAAATAATCAGCCATTTGCACAGCTCTACCCGGTGCCCTTAGGAGATTTCAGTGTAGGTAATTACATTCTGTTGACCTAATTTCCTTATGAAATTTCAGTTAGGAAAATCAACGCCAATATCTTATCTGGGCTATAGTATTGCTATGCATCACTGGGATCTGCATTCACTGCCAAGAGTGGGTCCATGTCAGCAGGCGGTGAGGCAATTCATATCATACATGAGCAGAAAATCAATAGGAAGACAGAACACAGACCCAGGCATTCTGCAGTATGCTTAGAGATCCTCCCAATATGAAGTACAGTGCTAAGCCCAAGGCTATTCTTTCAAATGGTAAAAAATAAAATAAAAATGAAATAAAACAGTCAATTTCTAAATGACCACTGAGGGCACGTGTACAGCTGCTGCCAAGTTTAAATGTGAAGATGACTGAGAGAAGAAAAAAATGAGGAATTGCAGGGTATGGCCTTAAAGATAGCTGAATTTCAGAGCTTTTTAAGCTTTCTGGGATCTCATTCAGCTTTCTGGGGGCTGGCTTCATTGATAAAATCCTGAGGGCTGGCCTTAACCTAGCAATTTGTAGAGTTGCGTGAAGGGCGAAGTAGAAACAAGGGAACATCAGCACTTCTCATAGTCACCTCTTCACTGGCTTTCTTTTCATGTCTCCATCGCAAGCAACTCGTATTCCAAAGCTGAGCATAGTAACTACAAACACACTTCGTGTCTGTGGTTCCTCATTGTTCCCTTCACTCCTGCTTCTTTGTTTCTGAGGGAATAAAAACCACTGTGTTTCCCCAGGAATTTTTTATATTGCATTTCCTCCTCACTTCAATATTCCAAGTTCCCCTTTTATTTCATTTATTTTTATTGAAAGAAGAAGAAAATGTAATTACTAGTCCATTTTTTTCCCTGAATAATATTAAAGTAAATTCCAAGTAAAACTTCAGAGTTAATCCTGTCTGAATCCAGAAAAAAAAAAAAATGAAAAATGAGCAGTTGTCTTATTTTTGATAAGCCAAGAGTTTAAGGAATTCCCCAAAAAGCTCACCTGCTCACAAATCTCATTTTTAATAGCAGTATCACCGTTTCTGACTAGATCCTGACAGACTCTCTTCCTTTGTAATGCTAAAATCATGGCAGTATCACAGCTCACTGCAGCAGATTCGGTACACGATCCATCACCACAGATTTTCAAGATGGACAGCACAATACAGTTTGGTAGTGACCCATTCTGTAGAAATGAGAAATTAACTAGTCTAATTACACAACGTACCCTCTGCACTCAAACAGATGTATTTTTACCAGCTGACAGCACAGAAGTTCAAACATGACCCAAGAAAATTACCAGGCTGAACTTAGTTTTCCGAGCAGTCCATGAAGCCCCAGTAATTTCAGAAAGTCCCATGCATTGATAGTACCCGGTGCGAAAACTTCATTGATCTCAGTAGAGCATGGACGAGGCCCTAAACAAGATAAGACTGACTCCCAGATTGCTACCTGTACCTCAGGTGACCCTAATAGTGGGCCACCACTGATCCTATGGTAAAACCTAAAGCTTCCTCTTAATCTGATGGATATTCTTTCTTGTCCCTGCCACCCAAACCTCAGCTCTGAGCACAGTTTGCACCAACGAGGCACTCAGAGAGGTTAAGGCAGAAACACCAGCACTTCTGCTATGCATACCTGTAAATATTGCCAGTCTCCAGCCCTTAAGAGGGAGAAGATAGGGAGTCTCTTTTCCTTCCCATATCTACTTTTGTACCCACACATAAAAAACTAGTTCTCCTCTGAGGTCCCTGGGGAAACCACCAGAAACTATGAAGAACTGAAGCAGCACAGTATGACAGCAAAAACTGATTCAGGTGTCTTTTAATCTTCAGCTATATCAAGAAACACAGGGATTCAGAAAATGAGACTTAGGACAAGACTCAAAAAAACCCAACAATTCCTAGAGGTGTCTCTTCCATAAGCTTAGCAAACTTGATCCTAAAGTGAATTTTTATATTCCAGTCACATTACCCTGTTTGAACTCTACTTCAGAGCATCATTATTCATGACGGATTTGCAATCATTCATCCAGCGCTTATATCGCCCTTTACTAAAATAATTTTATTCCTTCTCCTCAAATTCCTCCCTCCCTCAAGTGTATTTACAAAGCGTTATCATTTATTCTGCCTTGGCATTGAGGAGAGCAGACTAGATGTTCAGATTGTGATTTCATGCTATTTCCTGTAATCAAAAAGAGGCTGAATCTTCGCCTACTTCTCAGCTAAGTATAGTTATTTTTAGGGAAATGGAAAATTTGGTTTCATTATTTTATTCCAAAATGAACAACAATCAGTGGTTACTTCCAGACTTGTACAAGAACTTATCTCAGCAGCATGTTTGTACCTACCTTTGCTCCTGGAAGACAGCCTACCCTTCCTTCTCACTTAATAACCATTCCAATTCTCTTTGGTAACAGATGCGGCACTAACTATACTGGTCTGATTTGTTGAATCTGTCTTCCTAGTTCTTCTACCTGTATATTGTTCTGATGGGTCAGCATTCCAGATTAGGTTCCTGATAAATATTGCTACTTCTTCTTCAGGTCTTTCCTATCAGTTGACTTTGACTTCTTCCCTGCAACTCCTCACATGCTGCTTCTTTTCCTTAGTTGTTGGTGGTTGTTCTTTTTTGTTTGTTTGTTTTGTTTTATTTCTTACCAGCAAGAACACCTCTTTCACAATTTTGCATGTTCTCTTACTGGCTTTTCTATTTCTGTCTTCTCTTTGCTTCCATGTTCCTCCACTGTAACACTCTCCTTTAGTTTAGATACTTCCACTCAACACTCTTCTTCCTCAAAATCTCTGATTATCTTTAGTTGCATTTCTTGTCTTTGGAGCTTTGCTTCTAGACCTATCAGCAACAACTTTTCATCAACAAATAATGTGCAACAAGAAACTCCACGGTAACATAGAATGCATATTTTCTATTTCATTGCTTGTGTTAATTTCAGTATTTCCACCATTGCTACCAGTTGTCATCTTTGTCTTTATCATCTTTTCGGGAAAGTAGAACAGGAAAAATCCCTACCAAACTCCCTTGCAAGCTCACAATGTATTTCTTTATCCCTGCCTCATCCACCTTACTGAAAAAAAAAATTAACATATCAAGAGTAGTCAACATCTCTGATGGGAAATAAAAATGTTTTAAATGATGCTGAAAGCACAAATGAAAACAAAAGCTGTCTGGAGGCAATATGCCTTGCATCTGTACTGTCTAGTTAACAGCATGTCTTACCGTCAGCAAAGTAGTACATCAATCAAACCTAAATCTCATTTGGATAGGCTGCACAGCATTAGCCCATCAAAAACTACTCTTCAAGTTTAGCAAGGTAGGCCAAGAATTATTACTGTCCTGTGATTCAGTGATAAGACTTCACTAACAGTCAGAGAAACAGAACAGACTTTCTAAAGTGCTTCCGTGAGGCCAACCAGGCAAAGCTGAAAAGGAAGAAGTATGAATCCACTTGCTAGCTTGGTAGCACATATTGAAAGTTTGAACTGATAAAAGAATTCACCTGGTAAAACCCTTTCCCACATACAGCAGTCCTTGGCGTGGAGGGACTTCTGGCTGTGGGACTGTTCTGTGGTGCAGAGCGCAACAAAACACAAATCCTGATCAGGTCCTTCCTTCAAACCACAGCCCTCTCTTAAGACAGAACTGCTAAAGCAATACAAATGAAGCTAATTCCTACCCAAAGTAGGCTGTTACACCTAATGACTTTTCATCAGGCATGCTCCTGCATGGCTTCTCACAGCCTCCTCCAGATAAAGGAAGTTTCTCTGTCCCATTACGTTCAAAGCCTTGCTTATGGGCAAAGAAGAAGCACACCTCCTACATGTAATTAAAGCCAAGAGTTCATTGTTAGCATAAGGACACACTTAAAGGTCTAATTCAAGAAGCAACATAGGACTAGCTATAATTGTTATAGAAAAACAAAGAATGACAACGCAGGTACAATGATTATACAGATAAAATGTCACAGTGATAGCAATAATGCAGTGAAAATTGTAACACGAATACTTTGTAATTTCTATCCCCATTCCTTATGGAAGGGCTCTGTGCTTTCCTAGCAAGGTCTGATATGCAAAAGGGGTGTTTTTTTAATTAAAAAAGTGTTTTATATTAAAGGAGTAGCACCCTTTGTATGTCAAAATTCAAAGCAAGTGACCTGCACCGGAGCTGAGCAAACACAGGACAACTGGAAAACTTTGGGAAAATATTTTATTTGCCCTTGAACAAAATGTTCAGAATTTCTGGCCAAAACAAAAAGTTCAGATGATCAATATGGACAAAATATGCAGGTATGTTGGAGGTCTATATTCATTTTCTGTTCTCTACACGTGAGGGAAAGCACATGCATATGTGAGAGAGAAAGCATGCGAGAAAGAATTGCAAGGGATTCTTTTCCTTCTGTGATAAGCAATCTGCTGAAAATAGAAACGACTGTAAATTCAGTTTTTGCTGAATTAGTCCTTTTCAGTAGGGAAAAAAAAAAAGGAAAAAAAAAAAGTGCTCTGGCCAAAAATATCCACAGCTACAGCGAGTTAGAATTAAGCACATCAGTGGTATCTTTTTCAAAAAGGCACTTTGCATCTCATCTTATGGGCCTGTTGCCTAATATGTCAATAATGAAACTGGATACTACAGAGCATTGATTTCAGGAGGTCCACTCATGTGAGTTAATGGATGAGCCATTGGTCCCAAAGGCCCTTAAGTATTCCGCCACACTCATGCCCTGGCACCGATGTGCCATATAGTTTCTCATCAGACTGTTTTTTCCCCAGAAAATGTGAGAAGGTACTGCACCGATGTGCTAATTTTGTGATTACCGTCATTTTCCAAATGAAGGCTGTGGCTAAATTCTGTTCTGCATAACGTGGATGTAAATATATAGTATCTCCATGGAAATCAGTAGCTGTTATGAAGGGAAGCAAACTTCAGTCTTAAGGTTTTAGCAGGTGTGGGTGTTGGTTTTTTTTTTTTTTTTTTTGCTTTTCTCTTTCACTAATACTGCTCTAGGAGATCACACCAAGGATTTCTGAGCACATTTTATTAAGCTTCTCCAAGCACTTATTCCAAAACCATGCTGAAAATCAGAAAGGACAACAACTATGCTTTACAGAATGAGTCTAACTCCTTCTCCTAGCCCCCTACCAGGCCTGAGAACATGCCCGCAGAGGGGGGCCACCTCCACAGCCACCTGCTGTATCTGGTTAGCTGCTCTCGAGACAGAGAGACTCCCCCAAGAGCCAAATTTGTGGCTTTTAAGCAAGTCTCCAGCTTCGCTCTCTGGAGAAGCTGGAACCAGCCTTTGCTGTCTAAGATGTTTCAGTCTTCTCATAATGCACCAAATGAAATTGTGCAGGGATTCCAAGCTCACAAACCTCACTAATTTCCTAATGGCTGTACTGAACACAACCCCCTCGTAGAAGATGATGCCTTTCAACAATTGTGAATAGCAAGAATTTCTACATGTAAACACACGATAAGAATCTTTTCTTTTTCTTCAAGAATAATACAAAGCCAGACACTGAATTATAAAGCTATTTTTCCCCAGCTGAACTTTTAAAGGGACAGATGACTACCCTCTGATTATCCACGAGTCTACTAATAAAAGGCACAAATGTCTATTCTAGTAAAGACACCCACACAAGCCCAGCAATATGTTTTCCACTGAAGGCAATTATAAGTCCCAGCTACATTTAGATTACGTTAGTGTAATGAAGCAGAATTCCAATACATTCTTTAAATCAATAGCTCCTTCACATTCACTCTAAATGTATTTAGAAACTAGCATTATTCACACACTAGCATGAGGCTACTGATATGGATCTGATGGCAAATGGATTTTGTGCAAATCACATTTCAGCCCTAGAAATAGCCTGGAAAATCCCCAGATTTTCTTATTTTTGTGACAGAACTTGTGTGGTTTTTAGAAAATAGGACCCCCAATACCTGATTAGAAATTGCAGTCTACTCCAGTCATTTCTAACCATGAGAATGCAACACACTGCACGTTTGACCAGGAAAGCTGAAGGACTAGTTTCTGCTCAGCAGGACATGGTAACATCACCCTGTGGGCTTTGGTAGCAATTAAATGAGAAGTGGCCTAGCATATTTAGAAGATGTTTCTCTACCTAGAGAGTTTTGCCCAGAGAAGTGTTGGTTTGTGGTCAAAGCATGGCCCCAAGAAAATAAAATGCCCCTATTTCCTACCTTGAATTTCACCTGATCCAACCAGCAGGGTTGGAGAATGGATCTACCAAGAGGTTGAGACTAGGACCTCCAGGCTTCCTCTCTGAAAAGGCTGGTAGGGAAACAGTGGTCCATACTGACTAAAGAATGTCAGCGCATCTCTTCACTGATGAAGAGAAGAATAAAAGGAGGTATTTGAAGCCCTGATCAAGCTACCGTAAGGCCTTGGCTCTATCAACCATGTCTTAGATGACCCAACCAAATACCCAGTTGCTACCTCTTTGATTTTCCAGGAACAGAATTTGTTCCTCTTCATACAAATTTCATACAAAATGATTTCTTAAGATTTTAACAAAAGGCAGGGGGTGGGTTAATATGCTCATTGTTAACTAAGTTTTTTTCTAGTCTAAATGATTTTCCTGGGTTATTTCCTATGAGGAGATATTTAATCCATCGTATGTTTTAACTCTTTTCATACAATTTGCTAAAAAAGAAAGTGAGGTGAAACAGTTAATTAGTTGAGTAATCTCGATGACGCAAATAGCTCTAATTGCATGTTAGTCTAATGCATCACTTTGTGGTTTTGCTACCACCTGCCATTCTTTTACAAGGAAACAATGCTCTCTAGTCATCTTGGGAGACATAAATTTTTCACTGCAAGAACACGTATTAGATCATAGCAACTAAAAAAGAGTATAACCTGTCTTGCACTCTCTCATGCAATGCCTAATAGAAGTCAAAGATTCATGCTGACCTGTAATCAGTAGCTACAAATTTAGGTCTTCCTTTAACAGCAAGCTCTGCATAGGTTGATTACTTCACCTGCTGTACTCAACATGAGGGTCTAATTCTGTTTCCTGAAATGCACACACGAGTGTCTTTGATTTCAGCAAGAGATATACCAGTATACCAACAGCACAATAAAAGTTAATTTTCTTTATACACAGCTGTCATGTGTTATTGGAATAGGTGTCTGAACCAACTTAGTAAAATGATACCTTTTTAAGGACATGGAAATTCTCAATCACGACAAGGCTGTTTCTTTTTTTTTTTTTGCAGACACGTATGTGGCTACTGTGACACAAGTGTAATAGAATTGCCTTTCCATAGCAAACCAGATTTTCAATATGACACACATTGCCTTTCTATTAAAAAACACTATTTAAACATATTAGAAATGATTTTTTTTTGCAATAGTATCACATCAGGTAAATGTAGGGCTATGTTTTCTCTGAAATCTACTACCACCAATTGACATTACAGGAGATTTTCTTAATGTCTGCTGATGGTTTCTTTGGCATCCCTTATGCAGAAGCATGCCTCGCGTATATTCATCCTCAGAACAAAAAGAAACGTGAAAAGCCAAGCAGTTTGCATCACAGCACACCAAAAAATGACATTTGGGATATAATTTGAGATCCAACACTAGTGGCAAGTGGAATGCATTTTATGATATCGCATGAACCAAAGCTGCAAAAGCACCATCAATAATTCATAAGTTTGGGCTATACATAAAAGATGTCTGTAACGGTACTCCATGAAAAGCCCAAATTTTCTACTCGCATCAGATGAAAGGGGGAAATCACAGCAGTTTAAGCTCGCCGTGTTCTGTTATCGTTATGACATCCTCGGTGACTTCCAGCAGGAGCCAGCCGCGCTCAGCCCTGCCTGGAGGAAGCCCGCTTCGTGCCGTCCATGGGAGCCGTGCCCGACACGCGAGGGCTGCATTCAGCCCCCGTCCAGCCTTTCTGCTGCTTCCTCTGAAGCACTTCTTTTCCAAGGCTGCCCGGGGAACAACGTAGCACCGTATGAACTTCTGCGGGGTATTTTCCTCTTATTTCCTTGTCATTTTCGAGGCCTTTTCATGGTAAAGGTCAAGCTTCGCCGGCTTTCTCAGTGCCTCAAGGGAACAAGTTGCACTTGGCGAGGCGAGCAGACCTCTGGCAGGAGGTAACGCCGGCTCCCACCACCAGCCCCCCAACACCCCGGGGTGAGGGGGCACCAAGTTCAGTCGCTTCCCGTGCTTCGGGGCGTGCTTAATTGCCTCGGCTAATTACACTTCGCGAAGTCTAACTCGCAGCTGGTGAGCCCCCCTGCCTGAAAACCCCCCTCAGAGCCGCGATCCCAGCGGACAAGGGAGCACCAACGGCCGCGGGCAGCCCGTAACCGACACGGGGCGCCCCCAACCGCCGCCCCCCTCACGGCGGGGCTCGGGCCGCGGGGCTCGGACGCACTCGGAAGGGTTCGGAGGGGCTCGGAGGGGCTCGGAGGGGTTCGGAGGGGTTCGGAAGGGCTCGGCCGCCGGTCGCTGTCCGTGGTGCTGAACGGCGCCCGCCCGCCCGCCGCTCCCCCCCCCCTCCTCCCTCCCGCCCCAACAGGTGCTCCCGGCCCGGCCCGCCCCGGCGCCCCCCCCCAGCTCACCTGCGGCGCGGAGCTGCAGCAGGAGGCACAGCGCGCGGAGGCACGCGGCCGCCCGCCGCATGGCGCCCCCCGAGCCGAGCCGAGCCGAGCCGAGCGCAGCCGAGCCGAGGCGGGCAGCGCCGCGACACCGCGTCCCGCTCCCCCCCCCCCAGTCAGTGAGCATGCCTGGGAGCGCGCTGCGCATGCGCAGCGCCGCGCGGGCGGCAGGGCGGTGGGGCGGCGGTTGGGAGGGGGGCGCCTGCAGCTGGCTCTGGCGAGCGGGCTGAGGGGACCCGGGGGGAGAAGGGATGGAGGGGGACAAGGGGGGCACCGCCGGGCACCGCCGCACCCCCGCGGCCGGGAGGAGAGAGCCCAGCCCGCAGGCGGCCCCCTCAGGGTCCGGGAGGAGCCGCAGCCCGGCTCGCTGCCGCGGCGGAGCGGTGCTGGTGCGCCTCCTGGTACCCCTAAGGGGCGCCCCTAAAGGGTTGGGGAGACTGTGGGGACACAAATAAAGAGGGCGCACACTGAACAGGCGTGTAGCGAGGCCGTTTTGTAAAGTTGAGTTTAATTGAATAAAAGAGTCACTAGAGGCTAGGCTTGAGTGGAAGCGGCAGATGTGTCACCCGGCAAGTGGCCCAGCTCCACGCCTGCGGCTGGACGCGGCTGGCGGGCTGTCCTGCACGGACACGGCGCGTCTGAGGCGAAGCAGGAGATAACAGGGGATGAGCAGAGCTGATAGCTGCTTTTAGGGTCTGCAGACGGACCTGTGTGCAGGCATTTTCTTCATGTCATAGAATCACAGACTCATTAGGGGTGGAAAAGCCCTCCAGGATCGTCCGGTCCAACCATCACCCTAATACCACTGTCACCACTGAACCCTGTCCCCGAGCACCACGTCCAACTCTCCTTGAGCACTCCCAGGGACGGTGACTCCACCACCTCCCTGGGCAGCCCGTCCCTGTGCCTGGCTGCTCTTCCTGAGCAGAAATGTCTCCTCATTCCCACCCTGAACCTCCCCTGGCACAACTTGAGGCCGTTCCCTCTGGTCCTATCACTAGTTACCTGTGAGAAGAGGCCGACCCCCAGCTCATGCTGTGAAGGGCTGCACAGGACCTGGTTTCTAGATGCGATTGCACATATACAAGTTAACTTCCTCTGCTATCCCCAGCACAGCTGTTCACATGCCACTGGGCTGCTGGGCCGTTGGCTTGACATCAGCCTCAGTGAAAAAACCGCTTGGTCTGGAAAACAGCACTCAATCTTGAGCTCTGCCCAAAACCTGGAATTAAAAGGATTGAGGGGGTTTTGAATGCAAAGTGGCTTTTGAGCCCTTTCATCTCAGTGATAACTTTTGTGGGTATTGTGCCGCAGAAGCCCTGCTAAGTCCCAAGGTCTCTGCTGCTTCTCATACTGAGATGGTGCTTTGCTGTGGGTATGGACTAGCTGCAGCGCATCCTCTTCCAGTTTAATCCTACTAGTTCTGACTACTAGAAGTGAAAGCCAAAAAAAGTGAAAGATAGTAGTGTATCTGTGCAGCACACCCCACATGTGCCACCACAACAATAGTTCCCGTGTGCCCAGAGAAGAATATGGGAGGAATAAGTAGGCAGCTATACTTACTCCCCTGAGTAAATTATGCAGTGCAAGTTACATTTAGCTGGCTCCTAGGGAAAGACAAAAGAAAAATTTACTTACAGTCGTCTGCTGTTTTGTTATTCTCCACAAGTCATCACCCTTGTGTGTTCTAGGCAATGATTTAGGGTCAAATATGTCAACAGGATAGCTGCACTGAAGCTAATGGTATTGATTCATCCCCATGTGGTTGCAGATGAGGCAGCTGTGGTTTTGTATGATTGAGCACTGCAGCGCTCTCTGCTCACCTCACTTGTAGAGCCCAAAGACATGAAGACCAGATGACTCACCACCACTCTGTTAAGGAAATTGTTTTCCACTGGGGAAATGCCTTTAGATATGGTTTTGAGCCGACATCCAAGAAAACACTTAAGCATCCAACTCATACTTAAGCTGAGTTCAATGGGAAGATAAGACTCATTTGCTGAATTTTATATCAATGCATCATTTTTAAAAGGCAGTCTCATCAATGCAAAATGGAAGCATGACTGTGGAGTGGGAAGCTGTTACACAGAAAGTTGAACTAACACATGTTGCATTAGCTTGAATTCTCTAGCTTCAGGGATTATTATTTTCTTTTCCAAATATAGAACATGATATTAGCAGAGCGGAGATAACTAATGTATGTATGTTGAGAGAGGATATTAAGTCTAGAGCTGAATTAAGTGTTCAGCTGAATGCTAGCTTTACCAGTATTTATCAGAGAGGTAAATGATATGGGATATTGCTAATTTTTTTTTTTTTTCTATAATATGTTATTCTCTTCTGATGTGACAGAGTATGCTGCTGAGAAGTTGTATTTCATGTTGGTTACAATTAAGAGAGACTGGTTGAAGTGTTAGAGCTCTGCTTTTCTCACCTGTCATGCTGGGTAAAGCATCTTCCTTGGTTGGGATCCATTTTGCACCTAAACTTCCATTGACAAATGGCTTTAAGAGGAAGCTAAAACAACAAAAGCCAAATTCTAAAATAATCTTTAGTTTAAGAGGGCAGCGATACATGGATTAGCAAGCAGGAAATGTGTCTGAAGAAGAAGGAATCACATTTTTGTCTGAGATAAATAATACAGATGCTTATGTCTGTTGTCACTTGACAAGCTTCAGCAGAAAATTAAAGCACTGTAGTAATAAATGAAAGCAGGTTGGGGGAGGAGGAAGGGTGAAGAGGAGGTTATCTGCATAGATCAAAGGATTCTTTGGAGAAATGAATGCAAATCAGAAAAACAACTACTTTTTGCTGTGTGCACCTGTGTGTATACTGTGATTTCAGCGGAGGAAAGCTCATGGCATGTAAGATTAGGCCTAGCACAAGATGATATTTTTGGGTGGGCAGAGGGGTTGCTTTAACACAGTGCAGGAAGGTAACTGCTGCAGGAAGAGTCTCAGGGACGAGCTGGTGACCTGAGAGATTGCCTGCGGGCAACATCATCATTGTACCAATGTAAATACATCATATTCCTTAATGAGTATTGTCATTATAGGACTACAGCACTTCTGAAGTGGTCTGAGACTCTCCAGTGTATTTTTGGCAGAATCTCTCATATAGACATGAAAATTTGACAGAGAGAGAGAGGATGCAAGGGTATTTTACTGTCTGAGCCAACTCATTTGTGGCTATGTGAATAGATATAAAACTTCAAAACCTCTACCCAGATTTTGGCAAGACCATATTATAAATTTTACACCATTTTAATATATTTTTTTCCTAGTGAAGTTACTTATAGCTTAACTGGAAAAAAAATATATTCATTCCTGCTTGGTGGGGCAGTCTAGAAAGAATGAAATGAATTGAGGGGTATGGGAGCAAAAGCTGCCTGTTAAAGCTACAAGGCACACAACTGTTAATCCCCAGTGTGAGCAGCTGAAGCGTTGAATGAGACCTGCAAGGGGCTGGGGCAGCCCCAGCTGGCAGTGTGGGCAAGGCACGAGCACTTGCAAATGCATTTAGCCATGCTGATTACTTTCCTTCTGGCAGCATGTTTCATTCATGCATTTAGATTGCTAGTGAATTCTCATTATTTTCTTTTGATGTGAAGTCATATAGCTCTGGGTAACTTGCTTTCCAATGCAGTGCCCAAAAGCTATGTCTTTCTACAGTGTCTTCAGGAGTTGCAGATAGGGAGAGAAAATCAAGTTGGTGGTTCAGATGCTGGTTGTGGTGTCCTCCTTTTTTCCACACGAAGGAGGAGAGGGGTGAATGTGATAGAGAGCTGCTTATTCCTACCAGGTTTCTGATTGCTTGTCTCAGCATCTCGTATTTAGTGGTAAAATACTTTTAAGTGGTTTTGAAAGAATAAGGATGGCTATTCATCTTGCTTGTGGCAAGGTCTTTTAGCACTGTTTCCATCTGAAGCCTAATTGTGCAAATGTACCAGAAACGTCAGCTTTGCTTTGTGCTGTGCTGCATTAGCCATTCCATTGTTTTGCCTGAAAGTGGGACATGAATGCAGAGGTCAAAATATTCCAAATATAGGTGTGGGATTCACTTCATCGAATTTGAGAGATCTGCAAGGTAGGTATCTTCCTCTGAGCTAGTCATGACAAGCTCTATTTGTCATAAAGAGAAACAAATAAGAAGTCCTAGAGTATATTTCATCCAACTGCTTTTAAATCTGCCTTGGGATGAATCGTGACCCACAATGCTGATTTTTCTCCACTGACTGTAATGGCAGATAAAGAAAATTGCTTTCCATATAGGTAACAATATTTGCCCAGATAAACTTTATACATTCTTACAAAGTTGCTCACCTTGGGCATTTTTCTGGATTTCCCATTGGAGATATCCATGCCTTTGGATTTCTGATAATCCTCACAAGGAGATGTTGAACCCTCCACAAGGACATAATGAATAATTCCCTGTTAGCAGGTGTTTCTGGCTCTGTCCAGATCCATTCATAGCAAATATTTGAAAAAGCAAATGGCATCTCTGATTTCATACAGCCCAGGTACCATTTCAGTATTTCCTCTGATATTAAGTTCTTCTCTCTTTTATGTTATTCATACCAGAGGGCAGTAAAGATACCTCTGATTTTCTACCAGCACCATCCATATTCTTAAAAACAGACAGCAACACAGACAGCAAAAGATAAAAAATTTTTTAGGAAGAGTATGGCTCCTTGAAACAGAAAATAAGAGAGAATTCATTCAGAATTTTATTGAATACACAATTTTGTATAAAGTGAACTTTCTTCTCCTAACCCAGTTAAACAATAATAGACTGCCAGTCATCTCAGGTCAGTTTAACATTCATTATTTTCTTGTATGTGCACAAAGACTGAATTTAATGAAAATATGCTTGACATGGCTGCCCATTGGCTTTCCAAACAATGTTGTAAAAAATACTTGCAACTGGGAGTTGAGGTTTCAGTACATCAAAAGCTGCAGCACCTTAGCCTTGATTAAAAAAAAAAAAAAACACACACATGGACAGGAAACTGTATTCTGTCAATATTGAATTGACTTTCGTTAAACATTAGGGAGTCACAGCAGTTGTCCTCAGCAAATAGCAAGTAAACATCTTGTATAATTAATATTCAGGCAGACACTGTTCAGAGATTCATTGGGTAGAAGCACTTTTTTGTTAATCATTTTTCTTTAGGATATCATTTGATTAAGTTTGGATTAGACACGTGAGGCACCATAAATGTAAAGATCTTAATGTAATTGCCCTAGTTGAGAAAAGGCTGATTGTCAGACTTCAGTTCCTGGGAATATTACAGCACAAATCAAGGCTTTTAACTCCGTCTTCTGAAGTAATTTTAGTTAAATTTGAGATGTATGAGGTGAAGAGGTGAACTGCAAGGTGGGTGGAAAAATGAATGAACCAACAGGCTCAAATGGTGGTGGTCAATGCTTCAGGGCAAAGCTGGTGACCTGCTACTAAAATCTGTGTTGGGGTTGATGCTGTTTAAGGTCTACATTATCAAAAAATGGGATGGGTTGCACCCTCAGCAAGTCTAACGTCACACAACCTGGACGAGAAGTTGGTAGGCTGGAAGTCAAGTCTGCTACTCAGCAGGACCTTGACAGACTGGAAAACGAGCTGACGGAAACCTTGTGAAGTTCAAAAAAGGAAAATGTGAAGTCCTGCACCTCGGATGGAATAATGCCATGCAATTACTTTGCACAAGCCGTGGGCTAGTGGGGCAAGAGACAGCTTTACAGAAATGGGCTAGGAGGTTCTAGTGGAGACCGAGATGAACATGAGTGAACAACGTACCTCTGTGGTGATGTAGTGGTGTAGCAGCTAAAACACCAACTGCAGTTTGCTCACTCCCCCGCCATAAGTCAGGTGGGGGAGCAGATTGAGAAGTGCAAGAACTCGTGGGCTGCGACAAGGACAATTTAATAAGAAAGGGGGGAATAACAACGAAAAGAATAAACAAAGCAGGTGATTCACAACGCAACTGCTCACCACCCACCCACCCACCGATGCTCACAATTGTTCACAACCGGCACTCTAGACATTTCTACTCACTGCTGCTTGCACACACAGACAATACCTCTAAAGTTCATGGGTGTCCTAAACAAGTGTTTATCAGTGAGTGGCCAAGACCATGGAAATGAATTCCATAGAACCATGGCAAAAGCTCATTTACTTTCATTCTAAGCCTAAGGCATATTTCTTTAGCCTTCCTTTGTCTAGCATAAGAGCACAGCATTATGCACATAATATTTACTCCAAAATTTCTCTCAGTTTTTATCTGGGTTAGAAGATGGGGAAAAGAATAAAGGAAATCTAGCAGATGCTAGAGATGTTGTTTAATGCAATTCTCAAAGGAAGACCAATCTCACAGACACAAATTGTTATAAGTTGAACAGTTTGGGTCTATGCACTGTTAATTTGAGGAACTTGCAGCACAATCCTAAAGCATTAAAGTAGTCACACGTTTTATTAGTCATATTATTGTTAGAAATATTACTTCTTGGGTGTTTTGTTTGCTTCTTTACAAGTATAAACTGTAAAGCAGCAGCCTATAATAAATGTGTATCCCATTTAAATACTGTATGTAGTACATATATTAAAAAATACATAAAATTTAAAGTTTAAATAATATTTAATGTGAACCTTACTTGTAAAGAGGGTGATAAAGGAATCACCAAAAAATAAAAAAAGTCCAGTGTGCACATTTTAAAAATAAATTATTTACAGATAAACATTAGCCAAGTTCTAGTCTACAGGCTTGGCAGTATTGTTACAAATTAGGACAGCTCTGATAATTTTATAGAAAGACCAGACTATACTCTTTATTGTTGAGACTTTAAAGTGTTATTGTGATTCACAATTAAAATGCAATTTATTCTTTAGGAGAGAGAGAATGTTTAAATAAAAATTTAAAAACATCAGCAATTTTAAATTCTCTAATTAAGGTTTCCTTGCATCCTATAGCAGAAGTTATTTCCCATTTCAGTTGCTTCTAGAGCCTATGATTTTTTATCTATGTATTTACTTATTTATTTTTAAAAGAGATTTTACTTAATCTTATTGCAACAAATTTCAGTCTACCTGTTAATGCCAAGATGTAGCCATTAGAAAGGCATTATATCTAATATCACCAAATTTTTGATAGAGCCATTCTGTTGTCAGGCTACACATATTGTTGTTATTGCAAAAAGCTGTCCCAAATTCATCAAAGTTGTAAGAACTCTATTGAGGATTTTTGGAGGTATTGACTGCTCTTTGTTTTCAGCTGGAGGTTTCATCTGGAGTTTTCTCTCAAAATCTCATCTGCCCTGAATATGCTTCAGTTCTAGCAGGCATCCAGCAACAGCATGTGTGTCACTGCAAAGGTAAGCAGGAATCCCTTGTAACTACTGCTTGTAGCAGCGAGGAGTCCCAAGCAGCAGAATGGAAAGCACAGAACTTCTTTCTATACCTGCTGCTAGCAGTGGAAGGGAGAAGCCCCAGTGGAAATATCAAAAGAGGTATGAGTGGAGAGCAAGGTATTAGCAAGGTGATATGCTGATGTAGTCTGTTTACAAAAGGAAAAATTGAACTACAGGAGTGGATGGGGGAGGACACAAGAAGAGAGACAAACAGTGGTCAGGAAAACAGGAGGAGATGGCAATAGAAGCATGAGGGTCTGTGGTCAGTAAAGTACACATCATAATTTGGATAGGAATGCCAGATTCTTTGTGGGCTGAAAAAAAATGTTTCAATTTGCTGAGCAGTGAGTAATTTTATCCAAACAAAAAAATAAACAAAGATCATCTCTGCAATTTATAGTCTGGAGAAATAAAAAATTTAGAGGCCAACATTTAGTAATTGCTTCTCTTAATGTCAGTTTAGGGAGTCCAGTCCAGCTTTTCTAGTTACATGGGCTCCCTCACCAACTCCTAGGGGACACAGTGATTAAAGACAAGGAAAATGATTCTGGTTATTAACCATGATTCTTTAATTGATAAAAAATGAAAAGAAAAAAATTAAAAACAGCACAAACAAAAGCAATGTTTATTCAGTTTTCATTCTTCCTATTCTATTTATTTATCCTTTTTTTTTTTTTTTTTTTTTTGTGGAAAGGCCTTAACAAAGGCTACATCACTGAGTGTGGTCCAACCATATGGAGTCCAGAATATTTACTTCTTCCAAGTAGCAGCAAGTCTCAATGTAGCATAGGTAATGAAAGTAGTCTAGAAAGCTATCAGCAATTCCATCTGAGGACTGATCAGACCTATGTAAAGTATTGCAGATAACCTAACTTGTAGAATTATAGATGATCAGTGGAGAGAAATGTTAAAACTTATAATATCTGGAAAGTGGTTCTGTGAAAATAAGTCATTTAGGGAGCTGTCAAAAGTAATCATATAAATGGGTACCAGTAGTCTTATAAAATAGCCTTTCTGCTGTTCTCTTTTCCCCATAGTATTTTAATTCAAATAGTAAATCAATATCCTGGTAGAATCTTCAAAATAGATGTATCAATCAAATGTCTTGGCAATGCTTTAACACTTTGTCTTTGGAAATGTGGTCTTGTCATCATATTACAGAAACATTAATGAGAAGAAAATCACTATTCCCAAGTGGAGTGTTGCAGCTTCTTTGCTTTGCCAGTTTTTTTTTTTTTTCATGTATCTAGTTATTATTTATTTGTAGAAGCCAATGGACAAACAATGAAAATTACAATAAACTTGAGAGCAGAAACAAAAGCTTTCTTCTCCTACTTGCTTTCTAATCTCATTTTTTAATAACTTCAGAAAAGGAGGAACCTGTATATTTATCAGGCCAGAATTGTTGGCTTCTTACTGTCTACAGACTCACTATGTGGCTCCACACCCTAGTACACTCTTGACATATTTCCATCATGTGGCACTAAACCAGAGCTGGGTCCACCTTTTCTCTTAATATATCCCTACCTTTTCTTTTGTTTCTAGAGAGAATAATCTTCTTTTAAAGTCTAGTCTTTCTGACACTCAGCTGTGGTGTAAGGTTTATTTTCTTGAAATAAAGATCATGCCATTACCTAACAGGAGCCTTCTGAGACAGACCTTGCTCTTTCCAGTGACATGCATTTGTGGTTTAACTCTTATTTTCTCACTGTACAGTTGCTTTTATGCTTTAATGGTATGTAAAGCGCTTCCAAAACATAATAAAAGATTCATGACAAAATACTGTATAGAAAGCACAAAGATTTTTATACACTGCCCACCTTGTAGCATAAAGGCAAGTAGTATGTAAAGCTGAAGAACTGTGAATTTGGAGTTTGAGTCTTTAAAAAAAAGTTTAATGCTTTGTGGCGAATGTATTTTACCTTCTAACACTTGAAACTGATCCTTAACTAAGAAAGGATGAAGAATTTCTATATTTATCCAGAGCATTTCCTAGTGGAAAATAAATGCCCCCAAACTTAACCCATAAATACAACTTTCTGCACTTTCCAGCCATCATTGGTATAAAAATAATCACAGGTAAGTTTTCAAACCGAGAAAAACTCTGACAAGATAGCAATGATTTAACATTAGAATTTTACTAACAACCATTTTTGAATCAATATTGTTGTTTTTCCCTGCACTTTGCTACCAGAATACAGCTATTAAGCCACAGGCAAAGTGCATCACTCATCCTCCAGCAGCTGATACCCTGAGAGGGAAAATAGCCTATAATGCTCGAAGTGGCTCAGGTCACGGAGGACATTGTCAGCATAAAGATTTCAACTTGTTGATGACTCCCGGGAATCCGTGCTATTCCTAGTTATTTATAAAATGCAAATTGAAGAGAAAAATAATCCGATATGGAAGGTTTCAATTGAAACATTATGTTTATGCTTACACAGCCAAGTCAAATACCTCATTGTTTATAGCCCATTGCTAAGTCTTACATACTTTTAAACCAGCTGAGAATGGTGAAATACAGCCTCGCTGTTCTAGCTCTGTCTGTTTTCAATACAATTCCAGGCCAGACCTCTCATCTGACTTTGTAACCCTCTCTTGGATATTTAACATTAACATTAAAAAAAGTTCAGTTCATTGCTTCAGCTAAAATATGGTGTCCAAGGAGCTAGTAGGAGCAAGGAAGGAAACAGCAAAACACATGCTTATTAACAACATTTCTTAACTATTGTAGCTTTATTCTTAAAGCACTCATGTTTTCAAAGACCTCACATTTTTTTCCCACACCTGATATCAAGTACCTTCTATCACTGGCTGTGGCTGGTCCCCACAACCTCACTGTCATGGAGTCTGTCTCTTGTGCCACATGTCCTCTCAAACATTGCAGCTCTTTCCCTCATTACAGCCAACTCGTCAGTACATCTCTGCAGAAATGCCAAGAGGGGTCAGACTACTTGAGGGACAGTGCCTGCTTTCGTGTCAGCACAGTTAGGACAGAGAGCAGTGCTCTTCGAAGTCCAGCTCATTCCCAGGCTCAACAACTATCTTCTACAAAATTCATTGTATCTGCCTTGTAAAAATTAGAGAATTTTCTAAAGACATGTTTGACTGTCATGGAGTTGCAGAAATGGTGCAGTAGCAAAATCAAATGCACAAAAGCTGGGAAACATCGAAATTAAGTTTGTCAGAAAACTTTGTTCCTGTTGTGCCTACCCAATAAGGTGCAGCTTCCATGACCACACACCACACTTTTCCCTGAGATAAAACACAAAGAGGCTTGATACAGTGGGGTAGTCTTCACATTCCAGTACTGACATTTGAGATATTTGCTCAAGTTTTCCTCAAATGTGTGCACATTTTCAGCATTTGCAGTGAGGAAAAGGAAAAAGAGAAAAGAAAAAAAAACGTAAATGCCACAGCACAAGAAAAAATCAAAAATTCACATACAGTGGGGATTTCATCCATTCAAGTAGCTTATGCTGAGGCACTTATGTGCAATAAACTTCTCATCGTCCAGTTTTAGGAGTTACATAGTGCATAATATAAAGATTTAATTACATTTAGTTTTCCAGCAGTTCAGAGTTTTTCATCATTGTTGCTGAGTTTCTTCAAATTCTGGCAGATAAAGCTGGTAATCAAGATAATCTATATAATCTTTTTAACTGGTGTAGATGTAGAAAAACTGTTTCCTTAGACTTAAATTTCTTTAAAAAACACTACCGGATCCAGTCCAATACCTCTCAGAATACCAATAAACTATATGTATTTTATATAATAAAACACATGATTGCAACCTGGGCAGATGGGATTATATATAATGGCCATTTATGACCCAGCTGAAAGATCACCTCTCTGGTTTTTTAAAGACCAAGTGCTAATGAGGTGTCCAGCTGTGGATGCTGATGGGGTGCTGAAGACTTCCACCTTGCTGTCTGTGTACCTCAGAATCATTTGTAATCCCTAAGTTAATTATAGGATGTGGTCTTTGAGAATTGTTCCCTCACAGAAACATTTCCAGTTGTTTTTGATTCTCCCACCCCCTGCCCAAGGGTCCTTGGAGGATTTGTCCCAGTTGCCACTTGGCCACAGAGCTCCAATATAAATTGAATAGTATTTTCAGTTCCAGAAACACTTAGTTTTAAAGCCGTAACATCTTTTCTCTTACACAGATATGTCAACACATTCTTAGTCCAGGGCTGAGCTCCTCTGTTACCCATTGCACAGGTCCTGGAGCAAGTCTGTGCAGGGCACTTCCTTACATGTTACTCTCCATGCTTAAGTCCTCGCTTCGGAGTTATCCCACTCCCTTACCATTCCTTACCTTACGTAGCTTCCATTAATACTCATTAAACCCTGTCAGAGACTAGCAGCACACGCAACTGAGATTCAAGGAGCTGCAAAGTACCAATAGCAGAAAACCAAACTGCACCCAAGTAGCAGGCTCAGCCTCAAAGAGGACCCCAGGAAATACTCAGTACGGGTCAGGACGCTCACTAGATGTCACTGTTCTCCAGAAATAAATGTGTGAGCACTGTTTTGTGGCTGTGAATCTAGTGCATCGTTTACAAAATCGTGCAGCAACTCGTACGTTCAGAAACGGAGCTCATCTACAAAATTTTCGTAGTTCAGCAAAACATTTCTCCAAATGCCTACTCTGCTTGCACCGTCTGATTTTCCTCTCATTTAGCTCAGTGTAAACCAAGAGTAAATTCACTCAGACTGAATAGCACTTCTGGCTGATGGCCAGAGAGGAATACAGTCATTTTTCAATCTTTTACCTGTCTATACTGTCTTAAGATACATGCTTTAGAGACAGGGGGATCTCAAAATGAACAACGGAGTGCTTTATGCTGCCTGGCTGTGTATGTACACAATGGTTGTTCACCCTGCAGATAAAGAAAATTAAAAAAATAAAGAAAATAAAGAAAATATTTTGATGCTGCTTTTGCCCAAATGCAAGTTTTATGCATTTAACTTTGTATGTCTAAATTAATATTTTCCTTAGTGTCACTATATGATCACTGGGGAGCAACTGCGTCTTCCTCAGTGACTCAGATTGGAAGCGCAAGTGATGTGCTGCTGGAAGAGCTTCTCTTTTTTCCAGTGAGTACATCAGCCACTCAGGAAGAGATAAACTTTTCTTACCTGAGCACATAAAATTACATGATTAAAACTGACAAGTGTGAGCACTCCCAGAGACACTGGACTCAGGTTGTATCCAGGCATTGCAATACAGAAAGGATGCTACTAGTAAGAAGACAGACTGGAAGAAGAGGCAGAGATGTTGCTAGTGAGGTAATCATCTGTAAAGAGGATAACTGAATTAAACTAGGCTGTAAAAAAAAAAAAAAAAAAAAAAAAAAATAAAAAAAAAAAAAAAAAAAAAAAAAGGGCTCTTTTGAGAATGTTTATAATGTTTTGGAACTCCCAGTGTTCACAAGCAGGCTACAGCATGGACTCACTAATAACTGCCAGATTTGGCACTGTTTTCCTCATATTTGTTAAATCAATAAACATCGGGGAAAAAATCCAACCCACGTCACCCAAGTGTGTCCAGAGCATCATTAGTGCATAACAGCATGTTTCTACATGGGGGGTCACGCTGCTGACTTGAGGCAGTCAGCTTAGGTGCTCTGACTCGCCTTGTGCAGAATCTACTGCTCTCTGGTGACTCCTTTACTTTTATATAGAGAAACTAGGCTGTGAATCACCCTCAAGTGTGCAGTTCAACAGCATTTTAAGCTGATCTAAGTCAGTGGTGTGGCAAGTCCCACCTCCACCTCCAGCTGTACATTCCTGCTCTTTCTCCCTCATGTCTGGTAGGTGGTGAGCAGGTTTGGCCAAAAACTAACCCAGAAGGGAAGAGAAAAATAAACCAAAAACAAACATTCATTTTCTATTTTGGATAAGCTCCCTGAAAAGACTCAAAGTTTGTAGGGAACATGGGAATGCACCACCAGGGTGATGGAAGGCAAGACCCGGGCCACCCTGACTGAAGTTTGCTAATGTTGCCAGGGGTTTACATAGCTGCCCAATGTAGCCCAGGAAGGGCAACGTGAGCTCTCCCCTCCCTGCAGCCTCTGGCCCTGTTCCCTAAACACACCTATTGAAGTGTAAAACTCACAAGGAAGGGGCTGACTCCTGGCTGCCATGAGGTAAGAAGATTTTCTCCAGCACAGCAGGAGAAGGGTAGCTGTCAGGGCAAAGAGAAGCCTGCCCTGGCACTGGGTGGAGAGGACAGCCACGTTCCCTCGTGAGTAAAACATAAAGGCACAGCTGAGATATAGAGCAGAGCAGAGTAAAAGAGCAATGATGCATATTCCTGGGTTGCTACAACTTTCTGAGGGGCATCTTGGTTCTCAGTTTGGTTGCAGATTATGAGGATGGAGAATGACTTGGAGAAATCTTTTTTCAACTCTGATGCTAAAGCAAGTACAGATTGCACAGATCAAGGGAGCTCTCTCTACATATTTTAAGTTAGGCAAAACAATTAGTCTTCATTAACAGCTTGTCTAATTTAATTTAAAGGATAAATCTGCTTCCCTGTAAGATGACTGAAGTAAACAACAACAAAAACAAATTAAAGGCAAAAACTTCAAACCAACATTTGAATGCCACATGTGTGTATCAGCCAAACTCAGGAGTCATTACTACTTATCACAACTCATCATCTGCTCTCATTTTGTTCAGAAACTTCACATCATTCTTGACAACATATCGGAACATTTCATGGATTTTGCATTACAAAGTGCCAAGTGCTGTGGGAGATTGATTTTGCTAGAAGCAACTAGGAGAAAGACAAAAATCAAAGCCTTTTAACTAGCCCATAGCATCAAAAGTCTTATGTGGATTGAAATTCCTGTCATGTGGAATTTCTCAAAGAAATTCAAAGATTTCATAGAATTTTCTTAGGGTGAAGACTGTCTTTAAATATTTAATGAATTTGTTGTCACATTTGGACTGATGGTTGCCTTGGCCAACCACCTCTGGTCTTTTTCTGCAGGATGTTTATTTTCTAGGAACATATATTCACCATAACATTAATTCATAGGTAAGCAAAGTAAGCAAATCTGCACTTCTCCTATCCATGTCTTGGAGTCTATGCTACTTTAAGATAATCTGTCTGGGAATGTGTGTCTCCTTGGTTACAATACATGCTGAGAAATAAATGTTAAATCCAGAGATTTTGAAGGCCAGAAAGCATTTGCCAGAAACTTACAAAACTCTGTGGTTTGTGATGCAGTTTTTTATCCTCACCTGCACTTTAGAAAGCTAAAAATCAAAAAAATGCTATAGTGTTTTTGTTTGTTTGTTTGCTTTTCTAGGCAAGCTATTTCTGCATTCCTTGCTCAGATATCACTGTATCTTTATAAAAATATACCTAATAAAATGGAAGATGCTCAATAAACCTATGGCTGGGGAAGAATGGGAGACAATACATTTTGCCTGACTTTGTTTCACATTGCAGGGAAATGGACAATCTCTTGAACTTAATAAGTTTCCTACTTTGTCATCCTTCCTTTATTTGTTCTTAAAGAACTTGGTAATTTCTCATATTTGTGGGATTTCTAGGGGATGTAGAAGGCACAGGAAATTGATAGAAATGCAAATTTGTGTCAAGATTCACCAAGGTTCAATGGGCTGGAGAGGAAAAACAGAATACAAGGAAAGCAAGATGGAAAAAAGAACAGTCTTGGAACACCAGATAGGATGTGTGAGTTGTAGTTCCAAATCCCTCTGGTTTGCAGCCACATCAGGGATTTGATCCAAATTCTTCCACTTCTCCAGACAGCGCCTGATCAGGTACACTATGCATCTTCCATCCTGTTTGTTGAAGTTGGTTCTTTTTTGTAAAAACATTACAAATTTCATGGGTGCAGATGCCCTGAGCCTTCATTTATGAGCAGAGAAAAAACGTAGGTTGTTTTGTTGTTTTTTTTTTTTTTTTTTCATTCTCTTTAATTCAATGTAAAATATATAAATAGTGTGAATATTGCAATTACATTTTCTTCCTCAGCTTTCCATCTGTTATTGGATTATCATTATGCTTTGGTCACAATATCTCTGCTCTCTGTAAGCCTTGTTGTTTCAAAACTTTTTTTTTTTTTTTTTTTTTTTTTTTTTTTTTTTTGTGAAAAACTGAGTACTTAGATGCTGCATTAATAAATAGCTGTTTAGAAGCCAAAGGGTTCCTGTTTATTTTCAGCTCATCATCTTGAGGTGAAAAAAAAGAAAGCACAAAACACCACTTGAGAAAGTTGAGAGATTGATAATGACAGTACTTTGACCAAAGGATTACTTCAGACATCTTGTAAAATAGATTTCAGAGGAAAACAAAGATGAAAACACTGAATTTGTAACAATTATACACATGGAAAAGCCTTCAGATGGCTGGTAGAGGAAAATCTGTTGTTTCCATTCTGATTTCAGTTACCTGAAAGGACAATGAAGGAGTTTCAAGGCCATGGGAAGAGCTGACGTGGAGAGTCAGTCTACCTGATTTCATCAAGTGCTCAGATGTTTTTAGACATTCCTCAATAACCAACCGTAGGGATCCCAAGGCCACAGGCAAGGTATCATTGTCTTGTATTTACAAGAGATCATGCAAGAGAGGAGTTTTGTCTTGTAGTGGTTCTTGGGAAGCTGAGCTTAACCATGAAACACAAAGAAAAACAAGTTGCAAACTCTTCTGCAGTAGATACCAGAATACGGGGCGGGGGGGGGGGGGCGGGGGGGCGGGGGGGGGGGGGGGGGGGGGGGGAATCCCTTTTTAGCCAAGCAGCTAAATCAAATGCCAATGAAGACTGTGCGTCACCCCGTGTTTCTTCTGGTGTGAATGCATAAAAAGAGATTACCGTGAAAGGGCCTTTCAGATCATAGCCAGACAGCATTAACTGTTGAAGGAGATTCTTATTCACCTGCTGTGAGCAGAGACGAGCCCCAAACCAACATGTTCCTCACTCCCAAAGCTGTGTTGGCTTCTCTCAGTCAGATGAATTCAATTCACACAATACCTGTCCCAAAATACTGGCCTTGTAAAGCAACAAGTTCAAAGTCAGTATTTTCTTCTCTGTAAATACTGAGGCAAAGACAAATTAGATGACTTGCCAGGGTCACCCAAGGAGTTTGTGACAGAGCCAGAAATTCAGCCAATTCCTATTCCAGTGCTCTAAATGCAAGGTAGAATTACCATTCCCTGTAAAGCTTTCATGACTTGTTCTGTGTTACTTTCAGATCACTTAAACAGAAGGTTTTGAAAGTAGGCCAGTTTATTAGAACTTATTTGAAAAGAGCAAGTTTGACAGACTAAATTAGTCCCTGAATATCACTTTTGGTGTTTCTTTTGCATTTGCCATCTTAAAATTGTGGTACCACTGCACAATAGAACAAAAGTTTCCATTTTTCCAGTAAATCAATGCAGACGATTTCTGAATATGTTCCACAGGCAGGAACAAAAATATAATGATTTTTTTTTTATTTATTTTTATTATTAAAATATTCACCCTTTGGTCTTGTGGGAAGAGAAGGTTGTGACTGACAGATAATTTGTTTGGCAAACCAACAAACTCTCCATACTGCAATTTTTCTTTTCTCAACCCCAGATGCTTTTGGGGCTTTACAGTGCTGCCACTTACACATGTGAAGAGGCATATCCTCCCTACAGCTCCTTGTCCAATGATCCAAGTTCCCCCATTCTTGACTCCAAACTCAAGGCTCCTTTTGACAGTGATTGATGGCCACCCTCTTACAGGAAGAATGACTAACTCCAACCTGGTGAGTATTGGAGGTGCTACAAAATATATCTGCTGTACTATTTATTTTGGGAAGCGGACATGTGCCCACATTTTTATTCTTGGAATAAACATTCTGACATTTTCTGGCAGGTGTGAATGCTGTAGCATACCAGCAGGCAGGAAAAAAAAATTAAATGACAGCTTCTAACCTCTCTGATGGAAACAAACTGACTATTGCTGATGTGAAAATTGTAAACCCTCACCAGATTCCATATGAATTCTATCACTTGAAAAGCCAGATTTTGATCTTAAGGTCTCCTGGCAGACTGGAATGAAAAATATCCATTTTTTTCAATGGTGCCTACTTGCTCTTCTTAACCAATCCAAACCATAAGACAACTGTATAATGAATTATGTAAATTTAAACCTCAGCCTGATTGCAGCCAAACTCATTTTGCCAATAGTCTGAAAGATTAGCCCTAATGTCTAAGTGACAGCATTGCAGAACCTTTCTCAAATCTCTTTCAGCTGTCATCTCATCAAAAGTGCATTGGACGTAGCAGGTCTGATGTGAAGGGGTAATTTCAGTTCTTATTCAGGTTAAGGTCAGTAAAATTTAGACTTAATTTTGCATTGCTTTATTCCAACACTTGCCTAAAAAATTATATAAGCTTTTACAACAAATATTTATAAAAACCTATTATAACAGTTCCTTACACATTATTTGGTATGTCTTGGCTGTAATGTCTTAGGAGTTAGCAGTGTATATGGAGAAAACATTAAAAGTCACAGATGGAGCATATATTTTCTAGCTTCATTACATATATGTATAATTGTAGGCTATAGGTAGTAAGATTTTTTTTTCTTTTATGATCACTCCATAGGGAGACAATGTCTAATTCTAGATTAGAGTTTGGTAAAGTTTGGTGTCACTTGAATGTTAGCATTGACCAGAACAGTACAGAGAAAAGGAGTCAGAAATTACATGAGTCAAAATAGGGAAACAGTAATAAATGTCAGTAAGTAGGCCAGAAGAATTCTGTATATACTGCAAGAAAGTCTTAGATAAATTCATCTTTTCTCCTTAGCATATGCACTGTACTAAACAGCTACTTCTACTCCTCTACTACTCAAAGAACGTTCGGTTGTGAAAATCGCAGCGTATAAATTAATCTATCCCATATGAGTGCAGCAGTATAAGTCAACAGTTACCCATTTTGGACAAGCACACACAGAACAATTCATCAAAAAAAAAAAAAAAAAAAGTCATTAAAGCATTTCAGTACATTAACACTGTCACAAGAATAGAGCATCTTCAGAAGTCAAGAAAGGCTGAAGTGCCTAATGGAAAGAATACAGGAGTCCATCACTAACCTACTGCAACATCTTAAATGAGCCACTTCAGTTCTCCATGTCTCAGTTCCCCATTTCTGTAACCAGATTTTCTTCAAGTCCTGTGATTAAACAGCAACAGAAATGTTATGCTTTTTATCACAGTATTTGAATTTTGCTTTGGGGACTGGTTAAGTTCTGTTTATATATTATTTCTGAAACAATGTAAGTTTCCAAAATGTGGTGCTGCTCATAAGTGACTGAATAATAAATAATAACGAATAACTATGGCTAAGAAAAAATGGGCTCATCTGTGCACAGATGCCTTGCTCATATGCAAATTGTTTGTATGCACAAATGGCTGAGAGCACAACTGAACTGAAAAATATTTAGAATTTGAATGAAAGCAGGACTGCCAAACCACAGCATTAGGCCACCAACATTCATGGCACTGGTATAAAATCCAAATATTAAGAAATACTGCATTTTATTGGTCTTCTGGTTTTTGAGCCTTCCATGATCATTTTTTTCCGGCTTTCTTCAACAACAAGAGCTAGTCACAGAATGGAATTTCTGTCTTCAACAGGCAAAACCATTAAATTGTTAAAAATTGTTGTGGAACATAATTTCTAAAAAAGAATTAGGTATGAAAGCACAGACATATTCATTCTGATAATGAAATACCATTAATATGAAGTCCAAATGAACTTTTACAACTTTATCAATATGGAAATCAATATCAATAAGGTTGAAATGGCTTTTCTGTGATTAAAAAATATTTATCTGTAATGGTGCTATATTTCAGGTGCGAGCCATACTGGTAAATATCTTCCTCTCTGAGACTAGATGTTGATTTTTAAAAGTTGAACTTTTTGCTTGTGTGACAATATTCTGTATCTGAACTCCTTAAAACATAAATCAAGAGCTAAGCCAAGAGGTTCCTACATACTGAAGAAATCTGTACTGCTGTTGAGCCTTCATGTGGTCCATTGCTGCATTTCAACATTATGCTGGGAGAAATATTACCATATGGTCAGGTGCAGATATACAATGGAGAAGATGGATACGTCATCCTCTTTTCTTCCCTGCCTCCATCTTTTACATGAGAAATGTGTCCCAGTCTCTCAAATCACAGCACATGCCCATAGGCTGTGCAATGCCCATCATTTAGATCTGTGTTGCTTCTCTTTGTAACAACTCTACAGCCAGGTTTAGGAAGTCACAGGACAATTTTCTCTCAGGTCACAGGCTTGACTTCTTGACAGTGGGCAATTTGCTACACTGCCTCTCAATCATTACAGGCCATCCTTTAATTGTCACCAATGCCACGATGACATCAACTTTCAAAACAGCAGCACGTGTTTGAAACTGCCTTCTCCCAAAGGCTGTCAACCAGTGCTTCCTATGTACCTGAAGGAGAGAAATCCCAGAAACTAAACTGGGTGGACTGAATTACAGGAATTAATTACAGGAATTATAGGAGCCTAGACTATTTTGCTGTGGTATTTCTTTCCCATATCTCTCCTTCCTCCTGCTCAAGGATCCAAATGTGATGCTCAGGAGGGTAGAAAGTTTGAGTTAGTCATTGCCCTCTTTAATGCAAATGCTGTGGTACTGAAGTCCATAAATCAGGCAGATGGGTCATCAATTGGAAATGGTTCTCCTTTCCTTTCTTAGGACTGAACATCCATCAGTACAATTACTCTATATTCTGCATGCATTCAAGTGGTACCCTGCTATCAATCAGGGCCTCTGAATATTCAAGTTGAAGGAAGACACCCAGTTAGAAAAACAGAAAGCTATGTGGCAAACACATGAAACAGAGCTCAGGCAGTTTCCCCAAGAACAAGTTATGCCCCTAGCAGTTCTTATTGAATATTGTAAAGCAAACATTTATACTGCTTTTCTTCTGCATCTACATGGGCTGTGAATTCTCCATGCAACACTCCAGCCAGCTAATCTGAATGGAACAAAAACATTTGTTTTTCTTCACATTTTCTCTATATACCAAGCTCTTCCAAATAAATATTCAGCTGAAATCTCTTGTACTATTAGGGAAAACAAATAAATCAAATGAATGAATTCATTTGAATGCTAGAAAGATCTATCATTTCTGTGTTCTAAGAATATCCCACAAACAATTAAATGTTCATGTAACAGAGGCAAGCCTGATAAAATGATGAGTCTCCCTGGCGCCAGCATTAGGCCTGGCTAAAAGCCAGCAACAGACGAGTATTTAAAAACCCTACAGAAAACATAAGTGACCCCAGCATGGATAAGCTGAGGAAGAGCTTCCCTTTGAACACCCTGAGCAATTCACCATGCTGAATGTTCCTTTCGTCTCTGGCTTCACTCACTTGGCTCAAGATGAATTTCCAGATGAATTTTGTGGGTCTTTACTCAAAGCACAGAAAAAAATTAGGCAGACATTTCAAGCTTGATTTCTGGCTTTGGATTCAGTCTTCTTTGCATTGATAGTGATAAGGTGATGGAAAGCTGGGAATTTCCCAGCATGAGTGGGCATGAAACTAGATACCACAACATTGACTTGGTATACCTATACCATCTATACCAGTTATTTCTCTGGGTTCAAGAAATGGGCCATTCCACAATGAAGCAAGAAGGAGGCAGGATTAAGCTTGTGTCTTCACAGCCTGCTCCAAGTTGTGCTGTGATTTGGCCTTTGGTCTAGGGATCAAGAAATAGATATGGTTTCTAGGGCAGTCTGGCTGAAAAAGCATCCAACTTTTGGGATGCAAAAGCCCCCAGACAAACTTCATATACTTTAAAGTACTTTTACAGGCTTAAAGTGTCTGGTAGTGTAAATTATAGTAAGTAATGGGACTGCAGGAGTTTTCTTTCTTTTAAGGTTTAGGAGTTGTTAATCATCCTCTGCTAGTAATGGTACTACCATTAATAATGTCTGGAGCAAACCAAGATTATTGCCATGTTGCAAAGAAGAAAGACAATGAACAAAAGGGCTGAGGGAAAGTCTCTGCCTTCTCTGATTTGCACGGTGCACCCATTAAAAATCACCCTTATTAAGCAGGCATCAGCATTAAGTATCTGCCTCCAAAAATCTTGATTATACAGTGTAAATAAAACAGAATATTTTTAATATGCAAAATATGCAATTAGTTTTCATTACACACTTGCCAATTTTAATTTGGGAAGAAAAATCTGTGCTCCAGTTATTGAACTGAAACCTTAATCTCATTTGAAAGGCTTTAGGCTTAGAGATGAAAACTCTTCTGCGTCTTGACTTCCTTCTCACTCCCCTAATCCTAATGGAGCCGCTCTTCTCTCCCTCTTTTCTGCATTTTCTTGGGAGTGAGCAAGGAGGGCCCTCTGCCCTGGGGGGAGGCATGCATCCGTCTGGGCTGGAAATACAGATGAAGCCCTAACAGAGGGCGTCACTGTGGTTTCAGTAGAGAAAAGAGAACACTAAAACATCTAAGTCTGTTGAAAGGACTGCATATCTAGCTAAACTAGATAGAGAAAAATGCTTTAAAATGCCGTGGAATTAGAGAATCACAGAGTGGTTTGGGTTAGAAGAGACCTTAAAGATCATTCAGTTCCAACCGCTCTGCCATGGGCAGGGACACCTCCCACCAGTGCAGGTTGCTCAAATACACCAGTTACTCCTTTGGGTCCCAGAAATGGGCCATTCCACAAGGAACCAGGAGGCAGGAGTGAGCTGTCATTCTCGATTGCACAGCATGGGTGACTGGGGCAACTGTTACAAAAGACACTGGGGTTATGGACAGTCACTGGTTAAGCCAGGAGGAGGTGCAAGTGGAGTTACAGGACTACTTCATATTAAGATGCCTTGAAACATTGTCTGATAAACAGAAGCAATACTTTTTCATGGCCAAGTTCCTTCTAAAACACACTTTCAGGCACATCATCTTTTCAGGCTACTGTGAACTTTAAGGTTCATAGATTAATTAGACTTCTCAGGAAGATCTTTCAGGAGAGAGTGCATGTGGGACATACCCCTTCAGTGGGAGTGAGAAAGTCCCCGTATCCTGAGACTTCAAAATCAAATCATTCCCAACGTGTGTCTTTTTCCATTCCAGCCAAAAATGAAGACTGGATCACAACCAACACCTTCCTGTTTGGGCATCTTGTCATCTGATGTGGTACAACGGAGATGCTGCGGACCTTTGGAGTTGAGTCCCAGTGCTGTCTCATCCCTGTGAAACTAGAAGAAATGTTGCAATTTCATCTACATCTTTTTTTTTCAGATTGTCACTGTGATTTACTGGGGAAAAAATATATATGTTTGCTGGACATTATTTGTTTATAGATGACTTCTTGTTGACTGACTCCTATGTGATTCGTTATTTTAACGCACAGACAGGTAGCTAAAACACTTGTAAAGTTCAGCAGCTGTAAATTGCTGCAGCCTGAGCACTAGATTTCTCATGAGCCAAAGAGCATCTCCAGTAGATGTTTTCTCAAGAAGCTGTTAGATTTAAAGATGTGTAATACGTCCTATATGCTGCAGCTTACAGGAGTACCCTCCTATGGCTCAGAGGTAATATCTGCTTGTAAATACAAGTAATAATTTGCAGCGTCATATAATGTTAGTGTAAATGACAAGACAGTGTGGAAGCTATTTAAGTAACCTCTGTTTTTTTGTAACATCTGTCTGAAATCCATGAATGATGTTTGCTTCAGTTTACATGAAAGCAAAAGAATCGGTTAAAAATTATGACTCAGGGTAGCATATTGGTTAGTGTGACTTACTGTAATATCTGAAAAAAAAAAACTTTAGAAGGTGATATGGTGCCCCTGGAAGTTCTAAAAGAGTGTATGACACTTCTAGCATTGCATAGAATGAGGCAGTTCTGTAAATAATGCATGAGATTTTCATATGAAATAATACTGTAAGGTAACACACATAGCACTGCCATTCATCAACTATTTGCTGCTGCATATGTTGTACTTGTTTTTACTTGTAGACCACAAAGTTCAGATATTTTTAATGTAATATTTAACAAGTGGTAGTATTCTCACAAGACTATAGTATTTTCTATATAACAAAGTGTAGTGATGCTGGGTACCCTCAGTTTAAAAAACAAAACAAACAAACTCCTAAAACCCTAATACTGCCTAACAGAATTTGTCCCACTTTTTTTTTTTTTTTTTTTTTTTTTTTAATCAAGAGGAAAATATTGTTTGCAGTTACAACATTTCTTCAAGGTTATTTAAGCATTCGAGTGTTCTGTTTATTGTACTGATTATGACTTGCTTTGCCAAACCCAACAAATTTTAAGTCACTGCTTTGATAGTCTACCATTCCTCCTGTTCGACATGTGGTTTCTCTAGCATATGGATGTAATATTTCATATTCCCCTTAATACTTCTTGTTAAAACTCCAGTTTTCCTGCAAATCTTGGTTCTTTCACCTTCTATCTACCCTGCTATATCCAATCTGACCCACTTATGACATGCCCAAGGCTATCATAATAGTCTCTTCTAAATCCTTCTGTTAAACCTGTATTCAGATCTGGTTGGATTTGCTACATTTTTAAGAACTTAGCTATGTGTGTATCAACATCTTTACAACAGGGCTAGCATCAAATAAATAAATTAATAAATAAATAAATACACTGTCTGGAGCTTTTCTACCTAAATCTAGTAGGTACCATCAGAATGAAACGTGATGCTTTCCAGATGTTTTGGAATTTCTTTCGATTGTTGAGCCAATTCTATGACATTCTGAATGACAAAATCCAGAAAGTGATATTCTGAATACTTTCTTGTGGCAATAGTTAAGGGCCTGATCCTGCAACATATCGAGCATGTCATGAAAGGTCATAAATGCCCTTAAATCCCACTGAACTCAGAAGTTAAGAATGAAATTTAAAAACTGTATGAGATCTTTGAGCTTTCACAGCATAAACTCTGGAGCATTGGTAATTGAGGATACTCTGCTTTTGGAGACATATGTTACATATAGTCACAACAGTTGAGGAAATCAGTATATTTAGAACAGGAAATCCCTTTAATACACATGCCAATTAGATCAGAATTCTCTTTGAGCAAAAACATAGCTAGTTTAAGAAACATATTGGTTTCCAATAGACTTGATTCTTGAACAAAAACATCTGCTAACAATGCTAATCATAGTAGAAAGAACATCATAATTAAAAATGCATTTGACATCCACAAGCTAAGAAGCTAAGATACAAAGCAAGGATCTCTTTTTTTTTTTTTTTTTCTTTTTGAATCACATGAAAGAATAAAGAGTCTTATCCCTTAAGTGACGTCCTGATTCAGAACCAAAAACCCTGATGATTCTTTACCTTGAACTGGACACATTTTTTTTTTTTTTTCCCAATGGAGACAGAAACAAGCCCTATACATTAACCTAATAAATTACACAAAACTAATTGCATTGCCTAAATTGCTATTTCTTTGTATACTAAGTGTATTTCTATGACACCTATTTCTGTTTTTCTGTTGTTCTCAGAGACTGAATTTTTCAGGTGATTCACCAGAAACATACTTTCCAGTCTTTGGTCTCCAAGATATACTACATCAAATTCAATTCATCCTGGAATATTTAGGAAGTATTTCTGTAGAGCAGAAAATGGCAGACTTTCACCCTTCAAGCTCTTGTGAGTTTGATCCATCTTATTGTTCAGCATTTCTCAGGGGAATGTAAAACCATTAGGTGTATTCTTGACTTTTCACCACCATGTATTCTTGTTTTAATATGTGCACTCTACTTGTTTCAGTTTTTCCTTAACTGTTGGCTTATGCTTAGCATTCCAGCTTGTTCATTACTTCTCCATGTTTCTCCATTGGTACTCTCTAGGGTCTTCACCCATGTAGCAAGTAACACACAGAGAACAAAAATTACAGTTGTAGCTACCTTTTAGTGATCTCCCAGTTTTCTTGCATCTAATTCATGCAATCTCTCTCCTCTGAAGTAATCTATCAGTCTTAACTGCTTAATTTATAATACAAGACTTTCAGGGTCTTTTTTATCACTGTCTTACACATTATGATTAAATATTATTCAGTGCTCTAAACCATTGGTCGAAGTAGAAGCCAATAGATTTTATTAGAATACAATATTCACAAGAACATAGGTCATGAGGGCTTATTCTGGCAATTTCTATCTCTGAAATCTGCAACGCCTACTATACTTAATACTTCCAAAGCTTTCAATAGAAATGGATAGATCTTTGGATTTGACAAAGACTTTTTAATTTCTGAAGTGCTTCAGACTGCAGTTTCTACAGTTTATTATTATTTGTAGAGCTACAGTCAGCTGTGGTCCTTTGGTTTCAGCCTTGAATTTCTTTCGTTATGGCATTTGTACATGAAGACCTTCAACCTGTTTATTTCTCTCCTTGCTGCATATTGGAAAATTGGCAAATGGATAAACAGTTTAGGTGGTTTCCATCATTCAACTTATTTATAGTTCATAAATTAAAAAAAAAAAAAAAAAAAAAAAAAAAAAAACTTTCCTAGAAATAAAATATGACATTTTACTTTTGGATCTTTACATTTTTTTTTTTTTTTTTTTTTTTTTTTTTTTTTAAGCCTCACATATCACCAAAATATGAGGCTACTTTTGACATTAACATTGGTCTGACTATCTACAGAAAAGCAGGAAGATACATTACTAAATTTTACCAGAACAAAATTAATCTATTCAAATGCCTGAAGCATGTAAAGCTGGTGATATATTATGTTACTGTGATAGAGTGACCTTGTATTATTGACAGAAAAGGAGGAGCTCTTTCACAACATCAAACTGTTTCAAAATTAACAAAAGCCATAACAAGATGAGAAATTTATCTCCTAAAAAGGCAAAACCTCAAATCATGGATATCCTGACCATCCTGATGGGAACAAAGCTGATCTGCCATGTTGGTAACAGATGTGAGAAATATGATCTGCTTCCTACTAGAGAAAGGACTGTACGGGACTTCATCTGTTTTCATTTCTTCTGAGGATATGGGAGGACTTCTCTGCCAACTCAATGGGAAATAGACAGCTCTATGGATTTTCTGAGCTAAATTATTGCTGCCTCCCTTTGGTTTGAAATTTTTATATGTAAAGTGCTAAATTTATCAAGTACTTGCTAGCATGTCAAAAATAGTCCTAAACTTGGAAACTAATATGATTTTCTCTCAAATGAAAGACAATAAATATTTGCATTTTCTGAGTGTTAGTTATAGCTCCTTTTGGAGCTACACAATCCCTTTTAGAGTCTCTGAAAAGGGAGTAATAAGAGGCTGTGTCCCACCTATGAAGCAGTGAGCCTCAAAGTGTTTGATGCATAGTGGCTATGTTTATAAAGTAGTATGAGAAGGAGACTTCCAGAAAGTTGAAGGATTGCATGCTAGGATAGATTAATACGCTTTCTAGAAAAATTCAAGAAGCTAAAAAAGAAGAAAAAAGGCCAGAGATGTAATTAATGACTGATTAACACTCAACACTACAAACTCTTATATTTCTTTCTGTAAGGCAGTAGAGTTTTGGTAGGTCCAGATGAGGATGGCATGTGCAACTCAGTTCTTCCTAAAAAATCAGATCTTTGTCCCCTTTTTGCCTACAACTGTCACTAGAAATGGTCAGTCTGCAGGACTGCAGCAAGAGACAGGTAAAGATCTCTTCTCTCTTTCCATTTCTCTTCTAAGAGACTTTGCATATCAATGTTTTAGAAAGATGAGGACAAACACTCAGCTTTGTCCCTTCCTTGACTCACTAGTAGGCAGGCTTCAGAGAAAAAAAAAATTAAAAAATTCAAGTTTTCTTCTGTGACAAAGAATTTCTCTTTATTCCTGCCACCCTAATCAAGATCTACCCTTAGCTCCATGAACAGATTGCCTGTTGTTTCTTCCCTACATCCTGCTTAAGAGGCAACATAAGCCTTGTTCTAATTCTTCAGTTTGTCCATGTTGTTCAGTAATCAAAGTCTGGCAGATTAGCTTCTTCCTTCACTTGGACTTCTCAAGACATAGCTAACATGATGTGGTTCTCAGATCTATGAAGGAATCACAACACTCTCTGGTGGGCTGCCTTCTTTGACCACTGCTTGCATAAGATCTAGCCCAGCAACTCAAATGCAGATTCAGAAAGCAGTCTTAGCACTTAAATCAATTGACTCAAAAACCAAACCAAAACAACAACAAAACCATAGTGCCTTCTGGACTGCTGTAGCACAATCACCTGCAGCACTCAGTACCTACAGAAGATCCATATTCAGCTGCAGACTAAACTAGGATGTCCTCAGAGATTCTGGCACGAGATGTGTTCAGGCAACCGATCCTTTAAATGTTTGTTCTCCCCCCTTCTGTGAAGCTTTCAGTAAGGACTTTGGAGAGTATTTTTCCAAGGATGTTAAATAGCCGACTTATACATATGAAACGAAAAATGACATTAATTCAAATACCAGAGAAGAAGGTGAATATAACTTTATCCAAAGACTTTGGACAGGATTTCTAGCTCTTGCAAACCAACAAACAGATGTATCTCCACTATATATGAATAGGTCATGTATGTAGGCTAGACAGGTAGATGTGCTTTGGGATAGATATACTGTGTCCTTACAGAAGGATACTTTTGAACTGATTCCACAGAAGCAATCTAGTGCCTGACGTGGTTTTGGCAGCTGAGGAATGCATCTGAGTGTTGAGCACTGATCCAACGCCCCTAGAGACTCCGCACCTCTGGAAAACTAGCTCACCCCCCTCATGTCTCCAGCGTAGGTCTGGCCTTGCTGAACTCCACTCAGTTGCTACTCAGCCTCTGCTCTCTCTAGCTGGAAAACTTCAGTAACTTAGGCACAGCAGTGACCAGCCTGCTTCAGCTCTCAAGTCTCATGTTCACATGGTTCAGCACCTGAGGTGATACCAGGGGGGCCCAGTGCAGGGATGCTCACATTGGTTCTGTGTGAGCTAGTTCAGGGCTGGAAGCCATCGTACTGCCTAGGTTTCTGTGGGCCAGAGAGCTGTAACACCCAGATTATCCTGGGTAACAGACAGCTGATGTCAGTGATGCCATATTGACTTAAACCAGCTGGGGATCTTGTCCTTCATGTGCAACTGCAGAAAGAAAATATGGAATGAACTTCCAGAGGAGATTAAATGAATCCAGGGCCTGACCACAGTTCAGAAGCTTTGCCAGCCCTTTTTATTCGATAGAGTACATTTTATCATAACCAGAACATTTCTCATTCCTTTTCCCCAAAGAACATCCCATGGCAAACAGAGTTTTCTAGAACTGAAAAAGGAGAAGAGCCAGAAGAGCCAGTCTATCAGGAAGTACACTGCTGCCCTCTAACTTTCCTGGAAAGTGTTCAGATAACATGGTGGCTGGCAACACAAGTCCCTAAAATAAAGTTTAAGCCATCAGTGCAGGAAAAGAGTTGGAACAAAAGATAACAGAAAGGCTAAACCCACAAATTAAAAACAAGAACAAAACACCTTTTTTTTCCAGAAATTATATGTACTGAAACTCAATTGATCGAGAATTGATCTTTGAAGAATCAATGCTGATATTTCTGTTAGACAGCTAATGTGTAATGCTCCAAAAATAATAAGAACATTGCTTGCAGTAATCCAAATCAGTCTTCCCTGTCATTGCTACTCTCCTTCTCTGCAGTTCAAGGTTTAATGCCATTCTATTGCTTAAAAAATTGTTTCTCTCTCTCTCTCATCTTTTGAATGCTTTCATTACCCATGAACACACCTCAAGCCCTTGTTCCTGTTCAGTAAGATCACATACAGTGTTTTACTTACTGTGAAAAGTTTTGGGAGATGAACAAAGATTTAGTTTATCTGATATGTTTCTGTACTTCGTAAGAACCTAAAATACTTAATTTATTGTAAAAAATAAAATGCACCCAAACAATTCAAGAAACCATTAGGTAGGTGTGGAATTAGATAGAGCCTCTAACTTGTTTTATATGGCTGCTGCAGAATGAAGGAACAGTGCCTCAGCTTGGGCAGCCTACAGTGACCACATCAGATGTGGACGGTTGAAGCAATAAAGCCAGTCCCAGTTATTCAAGTAGCATGTTGTCTGCGGTGAGACTTAGCTCTCTAGATTTAAGATATTGGAAAATGTGAGTGTTGAATCTAAGATCATCACACAGGCTCCTTCCTTGATCAGTGGAGAGATATTTCCAAAGTGTAATTAATCTCATCCTAATATAAGGATAAATGAATTGCCCTCAGGAGATACACTCCTTTTATCAGCTATGGTGCAAGAGTAAATGAACAATTTGTGCTATAGGTCTATATTTTAGATTTCAGAAATTTAGGTGGTTTGATCATATATTCAGAAAGATATTATGACAGTCAGAAGGTTAGGAATAGTAACTTCCAATCCACATATATAAATGTATATCCAACAAACGTTACAAAACCTAGTTATCCTATCATTAAAAAATTATAGCGTTTTAACAATGCATCAGCAGAAAGAAGTCTTGTACTGAAATACTGCTCAGTCCTCAATTTTCCAGAAATCTCCCTTTAAAGAGATCACAGGAGAGTTGATAATAAAGAGAAATGCCTCAAGGCTTAATCATATTTTCTACTTTTTCCATTTGCAGGAAAAATACCAAAGGCAATAAACAACATTTCTGTAACTATTTAGGGAGCTGCACAAATTTCTTAAGGAATTACGTCTCAGTGTGAATAGACTTCACAACAAAAAGAATCCAGTATGGGAAGAAACATAAGCAGTGCATGCTGAGATCCACAGTTATGTCTAGAATAAAACACAGTTTAGCACAATAACATTTAATGATCCAATAAGATGAACCATTGTTTTTCAAGTAGCTTTAGTCACTCAGCTGGGAATGATATAGTTAATGAAAAAATATTTAATACAACTAGGGAAGATTTTTCAAAAGGGTCACTAAGCTAAAAGTTAATCTATGGCTTTTTTTTTTTTTTTTTTTCATGGACAAGTTACCTTCCTATTTATCTGCACTGCCCCATGGCAGAACACTGACACTGCTATTTACAGCCTTTGTCTCATTTAGAAAAGATAATGTAAATATCTCCTTTTATTTTAAACAAAACAGGACCAGTTCATGAATTCAAGGAGAAAAGAGAGAGAAAGAGAAAGAGAGTGCATGAGAGAGAGTAATAGAGATTTACAATAGCTTAAAAACAGATGCTGGTAAAACAAGCAACAGCAACACAGCTGTGGCACCTCTGTTGCAGCCTAGACACACTGCACAGTGTCTAACTGATAATTCTTTTTCAAAGAGGAAGACCACAAAAGTTGTATCTTTCACAGCTGAAGACCCATTTTCTGTTCCTTTCCTTTGATGCCAGATGTTTTATCATGTAACAGGGAGATGCCTAGGTCAAGCATCTTTAAAAAGTTTGAAATTCTTAAAAATTTCTTCTGTTAAATGTGCATTAATTTCTGTAGCTCATACAGATGAGTATTACTTTAATGTAGAAATGAACTATAAATGAGATCTATAGATGAACTATAGATTGACTCTAGATCATCTACATATGATGTCTATAGGTTTTCACAGATCTCTCTAATACATAGAGAGAGAACAATAGAGTTCTTTATAGATCCCTAAAATATATAAAGAGAGATCCAGAGATTTTATAGATCTCTATAATATATATAGAGGGAACTATTGAGATCTATAAAGATCCACAGGTGAACATAACCCAGAGCAAACCCAGGCTTTGTCTGGCAGCTTGTAGCCTGGGTGACTTAACAGACATATTAATGCTTGTTGATGGAAACAGGGCATGAAATGGCATCTCTATCACAAACCATCTGTTACTCAACAGAACAAGCAACAGGGTAAAACATTATTCCATGCAGTCAGTTTAAATGGCTAGGGTTTTGGATGCTTATTTGTGGTGAGTAGTCTCCTATATATTTTTTTTGGCAGGCTCTGCCACTGACCACAGAGTGCAGAAAGAACTGTGGTATAAGCAAAACTACTTTGTAGACAGATGTCAACTGCCTTGAGTCTCTCCGTAAGCAGCTGAGCACACAGCAGTTGTATCCAAGTCACTGGGGTTTGGCAGGTTGATGCTGAGCTCTTGGTTCAGTCATGTCTTCAGTGAACTCTTCACCTTTGTTTTAGACCTCTTCGATTTATTTGGCATATATAGCAGAACTGAAGGTTTACCAGCCAGCCCTGATGACCACCCACAGACATACAAAAACTTCTAAATATTATTATCTCTCTCTCTCTCTCTCTCCGTTTTTTTTTTTTTTTTTTTTTTTTTTTTTTTTTTAATTAGGTAAGTAAATATTTTTGGTTTTCTTAGTTTGGTTATGTATTAACCAAACTATATATCCTATGGTCAGAATAAGCATCATAACTGAGGTCTGTATCTTCTAGCTCTGAGCAAGATATTAGAACAAGGAAAGCATTACTATCTCTGTGGCTACTTTTTTATCTCCTCCCCACTGGATCTTCATGTGGACTTACGAGAAACCCATCACACAGTATCACAATAACTACCCTTGGGTACAGTAAAAGCAAGGGTCACATTAGGGCTGGCTGAAAGGCAGTAATTCCAACTCATGAAATATACTGAGGTTTCAGAGCCTGTTCCAACATGAACAAAACCAATATCTCCTGTTATATGTGGATCAAGAAAACAAACCTATTCCAGGAGATCAGCTGCAATATTATCTGTAACCTACTGATTAGTAGGTTACTGATTACCTTGGGCAAAAAGAGAGCTAACCTCAGCTCCCCTCAGGGAACCACTCAGTTGAGTGGAGTTGAATTTGGGTTTCCATCCTTCTAGGTAAATGCTTTTCTCTCTGTGATACACTCCTGAACCTGAGAACCTCATTAATCATGTTTTCAGAGAAAACTTGGTATGTTTTGTTTTTGGTTTTTAACGAAATAGCTGTCATGGAAGAAAAGAGCTAATTCAAACTTTGAAGCAACCATAGCTAGGGAGTGCAGAATGAACTGCCCCTTGGATGTTTGGCCTCCTATTCCACATACTATTGCCTGTGTCAAAAAACAGCCATTCAAGGTTATTGTTTCCAGTCAGACAGGCGTCAACATTTCAGGGTGCACATAACAGAATACTTGGGGTTTTACAAGCCTGAATATTTTGGGATGCCAGTTCAGCCGGTGCCTTTCCTTACTTCAGATTTATGGTCGGCACGGTCTAGCCAGTAGTAACAAATGAGGGCTCTTTCAGCCAGGCAAATATTCACACCTGATGGCATCAGCACTAAAATACAGTCAACTTCCAGAGTTTAATTCACTCTAGACCTCAGCCGCACAAGACTTCCCAGCACTACAAATCACTGGCACTTTTGACAAAGGCAGACTTGGTATTTTAATATTGCGTATCTCCTTTTCTTCCTTTCAAAAAGTTCCAGTAAAATGGGGATGACGGTTGAATATTTCTCAAGGTGAAATAAATTATGAGGACATGAGAATTAAATTAAACCACCAAAAAAAGCTTTATAAAACATTCTAATCTACATATCTAATTCACCTATTCCTTTGATAAGGATGTGGAGCCATTTTAAACTGATTTTGGAAGGAAGCAAGGCTCCTGTTCTCAGTCAGTTATCTTTGTTTCCTTTCTCAGTGTTTGGACCTAATCTGATATTAAGGTAAAGCTTTCAAACAAAATCATGAGAATTCTCTGCCAGATATAGGGAAAAGATCCTTGTGATTGCTGTGTGGATTCCCAGATGTATAATAAAGTGGAAGCTTGTGTCTTCATAAAACTCATTAAAAAAGTTAGTCAATCATAAAAATAGAGCGATTGGAAACTAGGTTTGCATAATTCTGGTCCTTACAGAACTGTATAGATTTTTTATTATTATTATTTTTTTTGGGGGGTGGGGGAGAAACAGATTAAATAAAGAGGGTAGACAAATAAGGTTCTGCTCTGAAAATTTATGGACAGTCTCTAATCTTTGGTTAAGTACATATTTTTTAGCAATGACATTCGATACTATCAAAATGTGCATGAGGGTTGCAAATGGTAGCAAGACCTTTGTATTTGATCTAATTTCCCAATTTACAAGTCTATTTCTAAAAGCAATAAAAGCTCCAAACATTTCACTGATACAGGAACAATACATAGTAAATACACACTACTCAGTTGAAGTGCAGATAATTATGCCAGATTGTTGGTCCTCTTTAGCTGGTGAGAAGATAGCCCATTTCTTGTATTCTTTTGTTTGTTTGTTTGTTTTTTGTTTTCCCTAGAATATCCCAACAGCTGTGTGATTTCACCTCCACCATGAGACTGAGACTGTTGCTCCCAGGAAGGAGGATGGTCCCACCATCACCCAGTTGAGCTGTGTTTTGAAAATCCTCCTGGCTGCAGTGCAAGGCAAGAACATAGCTCAGCTGGGGAAGGCAGCTGTGGGGAGAGAAATAGGGGTATTCACACTACTTCTTTCCTAATCCACTGTCTTAGTTTATTTTAACTGAAGTGTTTCTGGTTTTGATCAACACTCCACAAACTGCTCAACTTGGACATGCTTTATCAAGGAAAAGTTCACATTTTTCCCTCGCACTGTTCAGGAAGAATATCATTAAACAAAAAGTCCAGCTTTTTATGTAAAACAATCCAAGCACTGAACCTACAAGTTGTTGTGTAAATGAGGTCCCTTAGTTTACTCACTGAAATGAAGTAAAAATTATGTTTTCAAGATTTTCAGGAATATTTTTTGAAACATGAACAGTAATAAAAATAACAACACAGAAATCTAGTACAAGAAGTAGAAAATGAAGCATACCATCTTTTAAAAATATTCTGTTTTCTTTATCTGTGGTTTCAAGTAGCAATATTTGTCAGTAGAAATCTGTGAATAGATTTAATTAACTCCAAACTGTACTTTTAATTGGTCTGTTGAATACCTTTTATTTTTTTTTATATAAATAAGGGTAGGAAATGTTTTTCTGTGTTTTAGTTCATAAGGCTTTGGAAATTGCATATGCACAAAGACAGAAAAAATTTTCTTCACATTCAAAGTATTTTATTCAGCCTTTCATTGTCCTTACCTTGATGCAATAACATTCTTTTAATAGGTTTTAAAGTGTATCATGAAATCATGAAATCAATGAAATCAAAAGAAATTCTTGACTATATATATCTGTAAGCACTATTATCACAGAATTTTCATGACATGACGCATATTGTGAGTTTGATTTTAATAATATGTAAATAAAACCCCAGTTTCTTCCTGGTCACCTTAGCAGACTCAGATAAAGAAATAGCTGTTATGAACGACCAACTATTTTATGCTTCAGTGTCAAGGCAATTCTAATCTCTTTGTATCCATACCTTAGGTATGAAACATATTTTGATGTCTCTAGTAGGGTATATATCTTTGAAGACTTTTATTGTTTTTGAAATGTCCTCCTGCTGCCTATATTACACAATAAATTAATTGCTAATAAAAATGAATTTGACTCAGCCAAGATGGTAGTGAAGTAGTGACTGTTAAGCTGCCAGCACGTAAAGGTTTTGGTTCCCAGGCTTCCAGCCAGCACAGACTAAACAGATTAAAGAGGTACCTTGCTCAGTGTTAATGAAAGACGGATAATGATCACACTAAGATACTATTTAGTGGTTTTTTTTTCTTTGTTTTTTATTAGAATTTCATACGCGACCTGTAGATCTTAAAATACAGAGAGTACATTGACTCCATCCTAAACAAGATTCATTCTCTGTGTGCAAACCTCCTCCTGCGTTTACGATTAGCTTCCTTGCCTAGCATATGGTATTCCTGCATCAGTTCTATTTTGTAGAAGTGTACTTGATGAGGTAGCTTCCAAACTCCAGTCAACCCTTTTCACGTAGAAGGAGCCCGTGTTTTCCTTGGTTGGCAGACCTCGCATGTCCTTATGCATACCTGGGGAGCACCACCAGTATAGCTGTGATGGCTTCCAGCCATCAGCCTCCTCATTCAAAAGAGATGATTTATGAACTCTCTTGGATTTATCCCCATTCAAACTTAAATATGAATTTAATCCCTGGAAAGTTGGTGGTACTTAAATGCATAAAGAAACCTAAACACAGGTTTGCAAAATAAAAATGGTTGCAGGGAAAAAGCTGCATGGCTTCCTACCACTTTTGCTTTGGCTCTTCAACCTCCAACCAGGTGGGTCCCACAATGTTCTGGCCAACCCTCAATTCCTTCTCCTGGAGGATGTGCACATTTATTTTATTTTTATTTCCAAGCCAGAGTAAAGTCTAATTTGAAATGGCAAGTACTATATGAAATGGAATTTCCTTCTTCTGCCCAGCTCAAATAAAGACTTAGAGTTGCAGTTTAAGTAAAAGATAATGATATTTTTATTAAACTAGATGACACTTGTTAGCAACACTAAAGGGTCAAACTAGAAGTAAAGTTGCTTCATGATGCCCAAATGGGTAATAAAATGCAATTATTTCCTTCTCAAAGTGCCATGATGACTTTTTTCCACTCGTTTATATCCCATTATATGTTCCCTGAATATGCAGAGCAGAGGCATTCCAATGAAATATTCCTGCCATGAGATTCCAAGAAAACTCAAACTTATCTGCAACATAAATGTTTCTCTCACTTCCAGCTCAAAACCCAGTTTATCAACTTTTTTTTTTCTTTTTCTTTCTTTTTTTTTTTTTTTTTTAAAGGCTTAAGTATTTTCTATCCAAAACTGGACTTAGGAAATATATTTAAGTAGAACTATGCAATATTCAAGATACAAGCTTTTGTATCCCATAAACTGGAGAAACTAGTGCCACATATAAGGAATGCCGATGTGATTAGCACTACATAGTGCCAAGTACACAAACATTATAAGTGCAACCTGACATCTCTAACACCATCATTTTAACTGAGGCAATAAAATAGTTTTAACTCCCATCAGATACATGCTGACCAAGGCTTATTTAACATCAGATGCCCATGTCAGGTGCTGGTCTGATATGCAGCCATACACATTGTGAAAGGAAAGTGAGTTTTTTTTTCTTGGGGGTGACAAAAATCTCACCATGCAGAGCATCGCTTAGTGCAGCTTCTGCCTGCAGTGTTTCCAGACCGCAGACTCTTTAGGTGAAGATAACATTGAGGTGTGGGGCCTCCTGTGATGAGGAAAAAGTGTGAATCCACCACTGCTGGAATGTGGTGTCAGCTGCATGCAGTGCTACAAACTTTCCAACCCGATTAAGGCAAAAATACTTATGAACGAAGGCAGTAGGATAACATGATGACATTTCATTTCCCAGCTAGCTGGTTATGTAAATGGCCTTCAAGAGAGATTAGAAGAAATGAATATGCATGCATTGCTATCAGGCTGCTCTTGATCAGAAAAATATAAGGTTATAAGGTTGCACATACCAGCTCCTGCTCCTTTTGTTTCATACCACTCACAGTAAGACTGAGATAGCTTCTGGATTGCAGCTTAATGCAACCCGGCCTTCAGGTTGTGTACAAACAGCCTTTAAGAAGATTGTGAAGATTACAGCACTGTTTTGGTGTTAAATCCTCCTTTGGAAGAAGTGAAAAGGAGGAACAGGGACAACGATGTGGCCCCTGTTTCTGCCAGTCAGGCTTTGCCTATTAACCCTATCTCCTCTCATCCTGTTCCTTCAGTACCAATGCCAGGAGACCTTCCACCTTTAGAGCTCAGCTGTGGGTCAGCACAAGCCAGCTACTGAAACCACCAGGAGATTTGTCATCACCTTCAAAGGAAACAAAATAAGCAAAAAACTACCCTTTTTGAATTTTGTCTAATCTCATTTTGCCTGTTTAATGCATGTATGATGCAAGTTGTTCAGTTCCATTTGTTTCCAATGATATTTCCATATGGGAATTTTCCCTTCTCTAGCTTGCAGATCTTCCACCTGTTTATTCCTGTGCTCCCAGGCTGCTTAAGCAGTTACTCCTTTCTGATAACATTACTTTAGTATTCACTTGTTTAAATGTTTCCTCCCTCTTCCTTTCAAAAATGATTTTCCCAAGCTGCTTATATTAAAGTGTATTAACCTGTCTCAGTTGTTCACATACAATTGTTCTTTTAATAAATTCTTTGCATTCAGTTTTGTTTCCATTTTTATTGATATATATATATATATATGTACATCCAAACATTTATTTTTGCATAAAAGCTTAAAAATTGAATCCCTATGCTGGAGCAGAGGCTATGCATTAAAGATTGGTAAGACCTTGATCTTACTTACGAAATTAATTACCATATAGAAATTACTGCTTTGACAGCAGCACGCATCTTACATTAAGTTCATGTGTAATTTGTCCTGCAGGATTCTTCCCTGCTTCACCCTCATGAAGCATGAGGCCATGCCTTTAGTGAAGCATTGGTGCTAGTGGAGGCCTCCTTCCTCACACACACCCACGTGAAGCAGGCCATAAAAGCAAAGGAAAGCCAGAAGTGTTCAGTCCATTGCAACCATGGGAGGGAGTGCGGGTCGGTTATCTCACCTACCAGCCCATACCTACCTCAGCTGGAACCTCTTTGTTGGCTGGGATCATGCTTTACAAGGGATTATGTGCAGCTAGCACAGGGTGAAGGCTAGTAGGCAATTTCCAGACAAAATGGATTTTGTTTGGAAAATGCTGGCTCACTGAAAATAAAGCTTTTCATAGCGTGTGCCAGCTTCAGTGAAACACCGATTGGGCAAGAGTTCTCTGCTGGAGAATGGAATTTCTGCTCAAAACTGCAGACAGTGGACCACCACCAAATATCCAAAAACACAGGCCCTCAAATGGCACCCAAAACAAGGGAGGTCTGGGGCTCAAATCCTTACCCCAGCACAGATTCCACTCTCCAAGCACAGAAACTCACAAGACCAATAGCTGGCAAATGATGAAATGGAAGCCAAACCTTTCATTTTTGATAGGTTGTCATCATAGGCAACTACACAAGTTTGCACTCAATAGGGCCCAATAATTACTCTCACTTTATAACTTATGTGGAATGCAGTTTTTTAGTACACTTGCTAGTGCTGCATTAGTAGTTTATATATTAACATTATATATGCATGCCACAGTGCTAGAACAGGCTTCTCTGCCTGGCTCTGGAATTTGTTGTTAAAGACAAGAATGTTTCTAAATAATTGATATAAAACCAACTACATTAGGCTAATCTAACACCATTCAGTTAGTTTACTGTAGAGTCTTTATTGAGATACAAAAAACATTTTGATAGAAAATAAAATCTGAAACCTCTCTCCCCCTCCATTATAATTCAGTAATCTCCCTGACATGTCAAACGTAGCAATCTCTGCTAAATGATTTATCCATGGCTCCTGTGCTCTCCCAGACAGTTCATCGAATAGTCTCTACAAGACATTTGCGTATGATTTTGGCACAGCACAACAGGGTCTGGGAAGGCAAAACTCTCCTACTGAGCTATCCAGCTGTAGCCCTGTACTCTTGTGGCAGGAATTATACCTCAATGGGATCAGAAGGAAGAAGCTGAGAAATTCTTCGCCTAAGCCTCAAAGGGTATCCTGCAAAGATGTTATACTGCAAGCATGATTTCTACCGTGTCTGTTGTTACATCCACTGAATTTATAATATTGAGTTGTGGATCAATTTTCTTATGCGGCTAACAACCTCGTGCTCTAGAGAGAGATACAGCATCATTTCTGTAAACTGGTGCTTGCCAGTAGGCCTTACCCAACACGATATAAGTTTGACCAACTCTCTTAGTTCAGCAGAACACATGGCAGAATCCAAACCTTTGGCCAGAGGAGGGCTGTCTAAAGGGCCAAGCCTTGTGTAGATATTTATCTTGGTCTCAGTGGTTTTCATTCATGCAGGACTACAAAAAAGGTAAAATCTATTGCAACCATAGTGTTAACGGAGCTTAGACATGTAATCCTGGTTGTACCGCCCTGGTGATCTTCTGTTTATACAGTGCCTTTTGTGCAGATGGATTCCAAAGGAGTACACAAAACCGTGGTTGTGTATACAAGACTTCACCCAGTGCAAGCCTGCAGGTCCCTCAGGAGCGGGGATCTGCAGCTGTCCAAACAGCACACAGTGGTACCCAGCAGTTCACAGGAGAAGACATTTTGAGGCTGAGGTTGGAGCAGCAGCTCAAGCCCAAGCTGCATTAACCCTTGTGAGTGTTTAGCTAGACACATAGCCAAGAGCCAGCTTCACAAAGGATCTTACCTGCTGGCACATTTATCATCTCACTTGACCTGTGTCCTAGCTCTGAAACACAGTCAGGTAGCAACCTCCTTACAGATGACTAAGGAGAGAGATGTAGGCTCCTTGGAGCAGATTTCACATGGTAAAATGGCTTTCTACTTCAAATGTTTAACCTAGAAAATAAACAGAAAGATGTCTTCAGTCCTGCTAATCTGTGTTATCAAAAACAGATGTTCAGTGCACTGGAAATTGGAGAGCATGCATGCTGTGCTGAGGGCAATGCCTACCTTCATTCAGTATCAGTGGCCTTAACCCATCTCCTGCAGCTAAGGTGCCAAAGAAAACTTATCAGTCAGCAGTTTGTAACACAGCAGGGTTAGGCATTACCTTGGGCTCTGGTAATGGCTATGTTAAGAGCTTAGGCACTTCTGAACACGTGCAGAATTGTAATTTTGGATTAGGCTAGTCAAGTCCATCTGCATTTCTCTCTGAGTTCTTGGGTGAGTTAGGGATCTAACTCTAGAAGGGATTTTACAGTGAACTAAGCCAGTTCGACTTTCCATTTTGCATAAGAAAACCCCATACACTTAAAAAAGTACTTCCAGAAGGAGCTATAAACCTGAGGCAGGAACAGTCCAGCGAAGCCTGCTCTTCTCCTAACCCAAACACATCTGGCACCCTCAGCAGGACCTTTCCCAGGGAGCTGTCACTGCTGTTTCTCCTTCCAGAGCAGAAATGGTGCCTGATGGTTTGTGTCTCCTAGCAGCCATCCTTTAAAAACACTGGCAATAAATAGGTACTTCCAGGACTTGATTCTCGTGATCAGCTCAGACACCTGAGTTTTGAGAAGAACATATTGGAAAAGAGCACCTAGGAGAGAGCAATATGTCCAAGCTCTCAGAACAGTCATGGAGATCTGTTCAACTCAGTCACTGGACACCAGAGAACGATTCAGTTCACTTTACAAGGCACAACTACCATTCACTGCAAAGACCATCTCCACTGACGCACTAGACACTTAATGAACAGGCTTAAATCCTGGATTCAGCCTCCAGTCTAGACCCAAATCCTACCCTTACCTTAAGGGCCGAGATGAATCACGTGCTGTTTCTCACCACTTGTTACGAAGGGAGCATCAACAGTTGAGGAGTGGACATGTTCATGCTTTCTTCACCTGAGTTGTGCTCTCAAAGTAGTATTTAGAGCTCAAAGTAGTGTCTTTTCTAAGCCACAAATCAGACTGAGCAGGTCTCATGCCACTTCTAGGTGCTCTGTTCCTCCCACATACACATAAGCTCTTATTTGCAAGGTACAGGGTCTGCCTGCCTTTGCTCTCAAACACCTAGCTGCAAACAGCCAGGTTTGTGTGCAGACAAGATGGAACATGTACAAGGGTTAAGGGGATTTCTAACTAAGCGACCCTGCTCTCGTGCTTTAAGGTCAATCTTTTAACCATACAGTCAGAGCTACCGAACTCACCAGAGCTACCAGAGGAAGGAAGGAAGGACGGGAGATCAGCCCCTGAAGCTCATTCAAATTAAGGTCCCAGTCCTGCCTGCAGGTTCCCTAGCGTTACCAGGGTTTTTGCGTGGGTTCATGTTAGCAAACGGGGACATAGTTACACACTTCTGATTAAAACTGAACAAAATTTGACAGTGCAACCTTTTCCTTAAGTCAGGACTCTACAGCTGTGTGCCAAATATGCAAGATAAAAGAATATAACAGAACTGAAACAGTATAAAAATACGTTACAGTAAGCATACATTTTTATAGCTACATATTTTTTCCAGTTGATTCCACCCAGTCCATCTCTCTTCAAATAATTGTCATTAATCAAATACAAATATAGACCCCTTGGGTCTAACTCAGACTTGAAGCTAAGCACATGTGTAAGTGTTTGTTGGTCTGGAGTCTTAGTTGTTGCAGTTTTATTGAGAAACATTCTACAATACTTTTTTTTCCCCTCCATCTCCCCTCCTCCCACCCAACAAATCAAATTACAGAGGGATTGATCTAATCATTTTGAAAAATGTTTTCATATATCAAATATAGTCCTACCCCTACAAAAAATAGAAAGCCAGAACAAATCTGCTTTTTCCATTGTCAACAGCAGATAAAGTCAAGAGTCTCGCTTTAAATCTTACAGATGGACAGCAGCTTCAGAGCTATGCAGTGCAGCAACAGTTATGGAGAAAACAAGTAAGTTCATAAAGCGTTGACTCACACAAGTCAGGAAAGGCAGGAGCAAAGGTTCAGGTAGGCGGCTGCTCCCTCAGGCAGTTCCTCCAAAGACACAAGAGGAGCAGCAGCCTTCTGACAAACAAGTGCCTGGATTTGGGTTCAGAACAAAAAAAGCCAACCTTTACTCTGAGCTGTCAAAACAGTCAAAACCCCATGCATCCTCTATTGCTGGAAGAAATGTTACTGATTTCAGTGGGATTCTTTATGGTTACAAAGATAAGCATATGGGTCTGCTTTAGCATAATTCAGTATATAAAGATTTATAGTCTTAAAAATGTTTTTGTGTGTATACACATACGTATATTTATATCTATGCATATTTGTTGTATGTATACACACATACCATGCATTAGCACATATACATAGAGAAAAATTGCTTTCCAACCCTCAGCTAAAAAGGAACAAAGAAAAAGCCCAAAGCTCAATAAACAACCCTTGGCACCTCAATAAATTCAAAGAACCTGAGAAAGCAGACAGAAACAAGAAAGCAGAATGTGGCCTTCCCCACCCATCACAAGGAGTCCAGACTATACGCTTACCATGGTCCCAGGCTGTAACAGCATCCTCAGCCTTGTCTTTTTGTGGAAGCCTCCTTTCTTCAAGACGCTCCAGTATTTCACATTCCTACTCTCCACAAAAGAGACTTTGGATATACAAAGTCAACCAGCCCTTAATACTTTTTTTCCATCACTAATATCCTGTGACACATACTTTTGTTTCCAGCTGTCCCATGATTTGTAAGAGGAAGATGTGCCATTTCCTCACATCCCTATGATAAACCTTTCACGGAACTCTACATTTAGAAATTATTTGTTCTGAAGAAGCATACAACATCTAGGAGAAAATGCTTCAATCTTGCTCTTGAAGAAAGTTTTGCACTGGAAACATTTCGACATAGAGTAAAACTTCCACCTTTCCTGTAGGAACACAACATTAGATTCAAAGTGGGGATAGAGATTTCCAGAAAAATAGCAAGAGAATTTGAAGATTGACATGACATCTTTTCCACACACCTTGTGCAAACTTCACACATTGCTCGAACAGAAGATGGATTGCTCAGGTTCTGTGAGATCAAGGTGCAAGACCTTCCATGAGGAAAAATTGTGTAGAGGCTAAGGGTTGAGGTATGCCTCAAACGTTCTCAGATATCTGTTTCACCATGAACCAAACACAAAGACAGAAAGGGACTTCTTAATTCCACTCTTCTTCTTCCCTCTTCTTGTAGTAGGGGGATTTGCTTAATTCTTTACAGCTGACCCAGGCCTTCTACCCTGACAATCTCTGTGCTAAGTTTACGGCATGCAGCTGTGGTCCTTCTGCTCAGGGCAAGAATGTTAACCCTTCCCCTGACAATCCTTGAACTGGTTATTATACACAGTCCATCACACGTATCTGATTTGAGACACCACCAGATGGTTGTTATTTAGGTGAAAGCAGACCCAAATAGAATAATAGTCCAAAACTCTACAAGGTCAGTTACTAAACTACTAATCTGTGATCAGAAGTTGGAAGAAAGAAATATGTTGGCATGGAGAAGGGGCACGGATGAGAACTGCTTGAGTTCTTCAGTCCCTTTGCATTCCTCCTCTTGAAGAACTTTCAGACCTAAGCAGACAGCTTTCTTCTTCCATCAGCTATCTTGTTTGGGGGCTTGGGTCAAGTTTTTTCTTAATGTGCTGTTCTGAAACACAAACCTTCTTAAGGAAAGGTTGAACTTAATTCACAGCAGAGCCAGAAAAAGACAGCCAACCTTCCACTGGCACTTCTACATCTGAAAAGGGAGGAAAATTGACACCTGGAAATGCTGACATTTCGGAAAACAAATCTAGCCATTTTGAGCACAAGTAGGATGCTGGCAAAAAACATGACATTGAAGCAGGAGGAATGTAGGAAAACTTACAAAACAAAACCTGAGAGGACTATTTAGGAACAAATAAATAATGAGTGTGCTTAGCAGTGCCACGCCTAATTAATTTGTATGACCACTTTTCAAGTCAGGGACAGAACCTGGTAGATACTACTCATCTTTCCCCTCATAACAGCTGCACAGATATTAACACTAGTGTCTGGAGGAGTCAACTGAAACTGTTGGCTTTATACCAGCCTACCTCAAATCAACACAATGGTTTCCTTTAGGGCTTTGCAGATAGTCGATATTTCAGCTGGGAGGCCAAATTATACACCAGTTTGGTTCAGGCTAACTGAATTTAGATTTTCTTTGTACTTGCTTTTCTCACCGAAGTGAGAAACTGGAAAAGTTCTTTTTTACAGGCAAATAAAATGAACAACAAAAAAATGAACCTCCATCTTTCCACCCACCACAGCACACATTGGGACCCCCTGCGGTACAGAGAAAAATTCAGCTTCTGTTCCATCCTCTGCCAGAGGCTCCTTTCCTACAGACACATGGTCAGGCAGTTAGACTACAGGATGTGAAAGCACAGGGTGTTATCAGCTTCCACACCACCCTTGGGACCAACCCATCCCTTAATGCAGCCACCTGGCCAGCGTGCCCTGACTGAAGGCAGCCCTGGGCAGGCAGGTGGAGGACATCTCCATCCCATGGGACATACAATGCAGACTTGAGTCTCCTGCTTGACTTCTCCCCTCCTCATCCCATCTCTTCCCTATAAGCCCACATCTCACCAGCAAGGGGGAAAAGCCAGTTTTGTGTGATGGAAATATCTGCCTGCCTGGGAAGCACTGGGTGCACCAGCCTGAACTGCATGGATTAAACAACCAGTACATTTTTCTAAACAACATTTGCTGCAAACTGGGGCAACTTTTCCAAGTTACTGTTCATGGGACAGTCTTCTCTTCCCTGGGTGCAGAGCATTCACCCCTTCTAGTATCAGGCACCAGGTCAGCCCTCCTGGTCCCCAAGTCCTGCTCTCTCCATGGTCTGTGAGGAAACACCAGCATGATGGGGAAGCACCAGCTAAGCAGCTGGCAGGACTGGGTGAGCACAGCCCAAACGCTTCCCATGCTGCATCTTAGTGGAGGAGTCTCTGTTACACTGTGACATGCTCTCCCATGGTGTCCACACTGGGTTCTCCCTTACATCCTGTTGTTCAGATAGGTTCTTCGTTTGAGCTAGTTTACAAGTTGCTTAGCAAAGCAACTGATTTCTGAACAATCACATGCTCTACAGACCAGCAGTGCTCTATAATCATTCAAAGAACAGAAAGATGTATTATGACAACATTTGGAATGCAAATAAAATAAAGCCCAGACATTATAAGGTTTACATATATTTAGCCCAAGCATAAGACAATTGGAATTAATTTAGTTCTTATACTTTAATATACCATATATGTATACAAAAGGAATGCATGTAAATCAAAAACAATTTGCAAGCAAAAAAAAAAACACCAACAAACAAAACCAGGAACAAATCTGCAGCACTCAGAACACTCATATGGTGGATGTATTTTTGTCCCATAATGCTAGCCTTGCTGAGTTTTTCTTTTTCTTTTCTTTCTGCACTACTGTACCTAATTTGTTCTTTTTAATAGAAAACTTGAGCAAGTTTGGGCTGTAGGAGCTCTTCCTATACTGGCAAATAGAACCAGCATCACAATCATCTGGGGACCCTTCAACTTAAACAATATTCATGCAAGTTATTTTCAGAGACAATGTTTTTAGTAAGCAAACCCATATACCAAGGTTCTCAAAGGTGGATATTTTGTGGGTCATAGCACAGAAACAATCTTCCTTATGAACCCGCTTTTCTGTATCAGGTTGTTGCCTTTTCATCTACTTATTTATGGAAAAAGCAACCACAATTCTCCAGGCCTGTCAGTGGAGACTACTTTCCCAACTCAGCTGAAAGGTAGTCATATCTGTGGGTCTGAAACTTCTGCAAGAGTAGAAAACTTTGGTTTGTTTCTTGAAAGATGGGATTATAATGGAAAATAGTGTTAGGTTAAAGAAATAGCACTGGTGGTATAATTTGGCAGTAATATAAAGGCCATCCAAACAAAAGGGTTTGCATTTCTGGAAAAATAATTTTAGTTTTGTGCCAACACTGTCTGGACTGAGCAAAAAAAAAAAAAAATGATTTACACCTTTCTAAAGCCTTGAACCCATTGCCAGAAGTATGCAAGAAAAGTCAAAATCCTAAGGAGTAAATTTCTTGGGCTGCCATTTCCAATGAGTAAGTTTGATAAATAAAACTTAATTTTTACATCTGCCATGGATTCCGGGGTATGATTAATAGCTAGAACATTGTGGCCAGTAGCCAATGTATGTATGTGATTACAGCAATCTTAAATATAGTACATTTTGAATAAATATGCCAAATAAGAGTATAAAAAACAGTCCATGCATGCCTGGAAAAAAATCTTGTCACAGTGTCAAATATTAAATCCTTATGAAAGTTAAATACCACAGGCATCGTTAGGCGAACTCACAGAAGCATGGGGTGCCACTGGCATCAGCTCAGCTTTGGGAGCTCAATCACTGAAACACCATTTCTGTTCATTTTATTTCATCTTATTTGCTACATATGGTAGTGGGGAGAAGAAAACATGAAAAAAAAAAAAAAAAAAAAAACCTGTTCTGCCAAAAGTATCTTTCTAAGCTGGTTGTCTTTTGGAGTCTCTTGAAAAAAATATACATATATTTTTTATATATATTATATATATATTAATTTAAAAATTAGACTCTGATAACTCAGATTTTGTCTGCACAATTTCTGATCTGCAGATTTTTAATCTGCACAATTTCCCTCTCCTCTTCAAAAGGCAACACGTTCTCACCTGTGCTGACAGCAACAGGAGGATAACAGAGAATCACTAAATTCTTTTGCATGACCACCACAGAATTATTTAATGGAAGTCTTGCAAGGAAGAGTTCACTGGGATTTCAGAGGAAACACAGGGTATCTTCCAAATCCCTGTATCTGTGGGACAGCAAAATTTTCTTCTTCCTCTCTCCTTACTTTCAACTTTTCTGCTTCTGCAGTCTTGGTGCTACTGGCTCTCCCTTCATCATCTCCACCACACCTGTGCTCTGCTGAGGAACACAGAGTGGCAAGAGCATCATATGCACCAGGCAAGCAGTGTGAGGTAGGAGCAAAAGGGGTGGGAGTTCCTGGAAGTTCAGAGCTTAAACAAGGCTTGTTCAAGACAATCAGTAATCTTGGCTGTAATAATAGCCATGTGGTCTTAACAAATTTTTTAATGAAAACTTACTCTGTGTCTTTTATGCAACAGGTGTCAAGTGCCTGAGCTCTGTGAGACAGTCGCCTTGCTGTATAAAATGGAAGGTAGCCTTGCAATGGCTTTGGGCTGTCTATATTCTAGGATACCACATCTATCTTTGGGGGAAATCTTAGACACCAGGTTCCCATTTCTTCCAACCTGTTCAGGGCAGAGGTTTTGCAGAGGTACAGAACATCAGCTATATAACAGAAACTCAATTCCAACCCTGACTTCTTAGGGAAGGAAGGAAGAAGTACCTTTGCTATTAACAGCTGTCCTCTGCCTGCCTCCAAAAAGGTTCCACCTGCCCTCCTAGTTACATCCCTTACCTAGTTACACTCTAAACAGTCATCATCTCTAATAGCAGAGCTTGCTCTGCTGTAAGCAGCGAACTCTGAGCCAACATTTGTATTAAGCAGTATTGACATCCAGTGGAGAGTTAGAATAATTACAGGCATGCAGATAACCCAGTGCGGTAGTCCAGTTTATATTCTGAGTTCAGCTCAAAAAGAGCAGTGTACTTACCTTACCCTACAGATATGATCTTCCTAGAAGATGTAACTTAACCTTATTGTAGTCTCTTTATTAGGAAAAACTTGAATATCATGCAGACTCTACCATTTCTCTGTAAAGGATTTTCTTTTGTGCAGTTTCCTTTCCTTCCACATGCATATATTTTTCCTTTTTTGTTATGGTTGTTCAAAAGTAATGTCTGGGCTGCAGACACCATTGTTTTCTCTCAGAAAGAAGATATCAAAGAATGTGTACGACTGTTTTCCAGGACATGTAAAAACATGCCTGCCTTTAAAAGCAGTATTATAATGTAATTTAAACCCAGATTTGGATTGTCAGACTTGATCACATTGCCTGAGGTTAGAGAAAATGGACACACATGAGCCATCTAAGTACTTTCTCATTGTTCTGGATGCAGTATGCAAACTGAAATAAAGGGAAAGTCAGTATGAAATTTGGAGCAGCGGGAATAATATCATCAACAGTAGTCTAAGAATTTGGTGACCCTATCTGATCCTAAGAGAGTCATGTTCTTATCAAAGAAAGATAACTTAGAAATGTTCATTTTCCCCTGCAGAAGCTGTTGATTACTTATCATAAAACCAACCAGTTGTGAGTTCTCAACAATCAAAAGCTGAATAACCCTTGACAAAAGTGGTGAAAAACAGGTAAAACAGTAAGTGTGAAAGAAAAAAGAAAAGAAGACCCAAAATGTAACAAATTTTGTATGCCTAAAACTTCTGTCTTTGTCACTGTCTTCAATCTGTACCTTAGTTAAGACTGTCACTATCTATTCCTTAGTGAAGACCATCCTGGGGACACTAGAAAGCTCCAAATATCAGCAGCAGAAAATATAGAATTCATCTACCAGTCACCAGTTAAAAATTTACTTTCTCGATGTACTTTGATGGCCTGTACTGTATGAAATGGTTGTATTTAATTTTGCCAAAAGTCATTAGCATTATAGAAAAAAAGCTTGTAAGTGCTAATTCGGGCTCCAGTGAGTTTGTTGAACATCTGGTTCTGGTGTAATTGCTCAAAACTGCAGAAGGCAGGGTGTCCAGGCCTGCAGATGCAAATCTGTGGGAGTGTGGTATACTCCCTCCCAGAGTGTATCATTCAGAGGAGAAAAAAAAAAAAAAAAAAAAAAAGAGAGAGAGAAAAAATAGGTATAAAAAAAAAAATATGTCATGCTCTAGAGGTATCGGGTAGTGCCCACACACCCCTGTCACCCCAAAGACTTTGAGGGAAAATGTTTTAGTCTTGAACAATCCCCAGGGGAGTTAGCAATAAGAGCACCCCATAGGATTGCTGGTAGGGAAAATACTTAATACCTCAGCCTCTGGTGTGCTTCATTACACTGTCCAGGTACACCTGTCTCACAAAAGAGCCTCACACCAGAGCCTCGTTAAGGAAAAACTGTGTGCAATGAACAGTGGAGAGCTACCTGTAGCAATATAATAGGGGTTGACAGGTCTAGGAGGACCCTGGAGGTGCTTGGGGGAGGCTGTTCAGGAGAAATGTCTAGCTTCTGGGCAATGCTAGGAAACAGTATAGGCAGGAGTTTCAAATAGGCAAGGAAAGCACTAAAAGGGCCATTTTGGAGTATTGTGTCTGCTGTGGGATGCGCAGTACAAACTGCAGTGTCCAGACTGAATGCACTGGGAAGGCTCTGAAGGTATCACCAAGATGTGAAGTGCGGGAGCCCATGGAAGGCCTTTACTGGAGAAGCTTTAATAAATAAACTAACAGAATACTTGCTGATAACATGCTGTTATGGCCCAAAGCAACCGTTGTTTGAGATGAGGCCAAGTTTGCAAGACTCCTTGCACAACTGTAGGTTGTAATATATATATATAAAACTATGCACATATTGCTGTCTAATTCTCATGCTATAGTCATCTGGTAGGTTAGATTAGGACATCCAGTTAATCATTTGCTTTTGCTGCCTCCCAGATTGATTCACCTGCATAATTTAATTGTTCCATCTGCCCTTTACCTTAACGTTTCTCCTTGTCACACAGAAGGATGCTAATTGGTTCCTACTCTTAATTATGTCTACTCTTTCTTGCAAAAGAAAAGAATTCTGTTTAATGTATTCATTAATTTGTTCTCAGTACATAATTACTGTTGATTTTCCCAGTTTGTCTTGTATCTGTTCTGATTGCTCTTGATTTCTCTCAATTAGCGGATTTCCCTGGGATCCTTCACAGTATGAATGACAGGAAATGCACTACAAAGACCTGTAGTTAATAGGTTTTCATGTCTCTGATTAATTTGTTACATTTTCAAGGAAAAATTTGCAGGAAGCCACAAATTACAGGGTTTATAAATCAAGTAAATAAAAGTGTGTGCATGAGACTATTTTAAAAAAACACAGAGATATTTGAGAAAGACCAACAAGCTGCAAAGAATTTTCAACTTATAAATACAATTCTAACTGTAGTATGCCAGATATTTTTCATGAAATGCACACCAACTGACTAGTAAGAACATCCTGAGGTTTGACAACCACAAGAGGTCCGGATCATGTATTACGGACCCATGCCAAAGTGCTGTCCCTCCAAACCAGCTCATGAACTGTCGCCATGCAATGGAGAGTATCCTACGTATTCTACTTATTTATTTTTAATTCTTCCTTCTTTGCTGGTGACATTCTTCGGCTTTCTGATGAATTTAGGTAGAACAGAACTGCTTGCAGCTCCCCAGTATGGATCCAGTTTGGCCCCATGTGCAAACCTCCTTCTCCATGGCAGAGGTAACAGCACATGAGCTGGTCTAGCACAGAGTGCCCACAGGGTGCCAATCTGGCACAATCTGGAATCTGGCACAGCTTTTCCTACTGGAAGTGCTGATAACAGTTGCGTTATAAGAAACCTTTATCACCATGGGCATCTGTAGTGATATTGTGACACTGTGGCCAAGGAATAAGAGGCACTGCAAGCTTCCTTACTTAGCAAATACAAGGGACTGTATACAGCTATTTACCTCATTTGACCTAATAAATACATGGTATTTTTGTTTGTTTGTTTATTTGTTTGTTTGTTTGTTTGTTTTAATGGAACATCTGAATCCCACAGCCTTCACAGTGAGATCTATATACCCAAGACCAAAAACTTCTGCTTGAGTCTATGCTATTATTATTTTTTTTTTTTCCCAGAGTGTAAGCCCATCAGAGCTTACAGAAATCCATACCTCTTTTCCTTAAAGCTTGTGCTTCTATAGCCATTAGGTCTGCATAATTAGAAATGGGTCTTCTTCCACAATCAATCCTTTTATGAATTTCTGAAACCATTTCCAGCTGTTGCATATTTGGTTGTTTATGGCTGTATCTAATGTAAGTAAACCTAGGAACTCAACCATTTTTCCCCGTTGTTGACAATCATCCTTATTATTAATAATTTGTTTCTTTGATTCAGATGTGAGAGTTGTATGGAGTCACGAGATTTCATGTTCTGGAGATTTAAGATGAAGACTAAATACTACAAAATAACTTCCCAATTCTATGCACACAAGCTTCAAAGTGGATCTCTATGGCAAGTGGGAGACATTATTCACTGTAGCTAACTTCTAAACCATCCCACTAGCTTTTGGAAATTCACTTTAGCTCTAGATACTGGAAGTGATTTACAGTTTCTGGTCTTAGTGCCTCTCTTGTGACCATCCATCTCCTTTTCAATTCTTGTGAGACCGCATTAATTCCCTGGTATAGTTATCCTCAGGTTTCCCAAACCTGGAGAGGTACTTCATTAACAATGTTTCAGAAAGAGGTTTTTTTCACTCGAGTTCCTTATTACCTCTAAACTGAGGACTTCAGACCTGCCTTAGACCTTAAAATTTTAGAGCACTTTATCAAAAAGAAAGAATTGAAGACAGTATTCTTGACCTCTCCCAGTCTTATAAATCCTCATGTCTGATAAATGCTTAGCCTACTTCTTTTTCTTTTATGTGCCATACATCTAAGATGCCAGAAATAAATGATTGTTCCATTCCACTGCTCTCTTTTCAGACTATTGTAAGCTCTCTAAGTATTTCCAAAATGTATGAGACCTGCTGTCTCTACACCTAGAAAAGGATTCGAGACATTACCAAGTACTCTATCTGCCGTTGTTGAAATAATCAAAAGTAGTTTGATCAGGATTCACTTAGAGACCATACAGAAAATGTAGCTTTCCCTTCGGAGGTCTTTCTTAAAGAACATTTGAAATTATACCCAACTACCTGGGAAGCCCTCCCAGCCTCAAACACATCTTAGTTCTGCCAGAGCACACACTATCCCATTTGAGTCTCTGGTCTTTTGCTGCTTTAAGAAAAAAAAAAAAAAAAGTGTTTTCAGTGGTAAGAATGTTTTTGCAGGATAAAGCCTCTTGCCTGTGTCTATGCCAGTAAATAGGAAACAGGCAGGGCAGAGATCATGATCTGGTTAAAGGTGACTATGAAGCACATAGTGCGCTCTTGCCCAGTCCTGGCTAGTGCATATTCATGCTCTTGCAGCCCGTCCCCTGCCAGAGACCATTCCCACCAGGCAGCCTGACATCCCCTTGTTGAGAGGGCAGTGAGTTCGGGGCTGCAGACAGGACCAGTGCCACGTCAGCTGGCCCGTAGCGTGGAGAATGAGCCCTTGGACTGTTCTAGTTAGTGGCATGGGCACCACTTTTCAGACAACAGCAAAATATTTATTAAAAGTTATATCAGATTTATGGTTTCAAACAACTTGTTTATCCATTTTCTTTCCAAAGCCTAATAGCCGGAAAGATGAGAATACATTATGTGCTCCAAATGGGTATGCAGCCTGAATTAGTGGGACCTTGCAACACCAGCCCCACCTATGTTTCTCGTAACAGAAAGCACAAAAGGTTGTTTTCAGCTGATTTCATTACAGTAATTTAATTGGCTTATCCTAAAACCCTGTGTTTGGCTGAGGTGACTCACTGTAGCTGTACCAATTTCTCTCCATTCACAGGGGAATAGCTAAGATGTTAGGCAGCTTAGATGTAGCATAGATGTTAGACACCTAGCTAGAGACAGCTAGAAAAGGAGTTGGAAATTCCACGTCTGTGAAGGAAGAAAGGATACCCCATCACTGATGTTGTGACTGGATACATTTTCTGCAGCAACTTAGCAATGGTCCAAATGCTCCGTCAGTGGGCCAAGGCTTGATGCTCAGTGGTATTTGTGATCTTGTTCCGCTTACTTGCTCAAAGAGACCTGCTAATTTATCAGAATGAGCAGAGTGGGCAAAAGTCTCCTTTACACCCTGTTAGAGGTTGTTCAGAACAAAGGCACTTCTGTGCTTTTCATATGCGAGGCACCTTGTTAAAATTCTCCTCAAGAACTGCAGCTATTACTAATTAAACTTCCTTACCATCAAAGTAGTCACATAAATCAGCCACACAATAATGGTTCTATGAAAAATACTTTATCGAGCCTTCTGAACACACTTTAATGCAGTGCCACTGAAAAATAACAGAAGATCAACAACTTTATTTCCTCTAGTCAAATACTAAACCAACCAGCTAGGTGAAAAGCAACTTTGTTTTTATATCTACAGCTTTGATGCAACCAACAGTCCTGAATACAGTACAAGATGAATTCAGATTCTGCCAAAGACATACTCATAGGCAAGTGAACTCAAACTCCAGCCTTACTCCTCTATAAGACTCGTGTCTTGCTCTCAAATGCCAGTCTCAGATGTGTCACAGCACGTGCTGGGATGTACCTGCTATGCTATAGATATCTTTGGTGATATTTCTTGCTAATGCTATTTTTTATCATCTTGTTGCTACAGCCCCCTTTCTGCTATTCTCTTCTGGTTTGTTGATGTTGTTTGTTTGTTTGTTTTTATTCACAGTTCCTGAAGACCAAAACTATACTTTTTTTTTTTTTTTTTTTTTTCCCTGCAGTATCCTATTCTGCAGAATTTCTGATTCATACCTGCCTGGAATTGATGTACTATTTAAATTAACATTAAATTTGGCCCTGATTCTTCTGTGGGCTGACCACCAGCTATCTTAGTCTTGAGCACCATCTTTGCCCTACTGCAGATTCCCATTACACGTATTTTTTTTCTCCCTGTCCTGACCTGTTCCATATCGCTGATGTCTTCAAGTTCTCTCTCAAGAAATCTGGGTATAAATTAAGTCATGGAAAACCAGAACAGTTTAAATATGCCCAGAAGTGTTTTACCTACCTCTGCTTAAGATCCGAGTAGTAGAATGGTCAAATGAAGATGACTGAGGTTTCTTTCTCTTTCATTTTGATTAATGCCTTTTCCCACTTGACAGAGATCAAGGCAGCTGGTCTGGTTTCTCAGCTGCAAGACACATAAAACATCTTAATTTCTTCTGTTACCTATTTTTCATATGGTGCCAGTGTCTGCATCTTCTGGGGCTTTACAAAGAGGACACATATGCAAAATCATCCAGTTGAAAGAGTAATATTGTCTTGATTTAAGGATATGGCATCTAGAGAAGCACCATTTAAATTAACAGGGAAGCATCTGTTCCCAGACTGGCTCTGTGTACGAAAGTAGAAGTTGAGAAATTCTCTAATGAGAAATTCTTTGAAGATCTACACTTTGGTATAATATTACTGAAAGAAAGTTTAGACCCTGTGAAATATATGTCAACATTGAGGCTGATTTCCATCAGCCCAGGATTGCTTCCAATGTCTTTAAAAGAAAAAAAATAAAATGGGGTTTGGAAGATTTTTTAAAAAATTAGTAGAATTTTGGAGGCTGCTTCTGCACAAAATCATACCAGCAGGTGAGAAAGAAGTCAGAGCTGTTTAGTAAATGGAAAATTTATGCACAGCAAAGGAGAGGCTATTTCACAATATTCACAGATATGCTAGAGCTTTATGGATGTACACACAAGCTGTGGATAAGTAACCTTCTTCCTGCATATGGAAAAAGTAGGTGTGCTTTGGCGAGAGAAACACTGACTAGCACAATTTACAAACTGATAGAACTGCTGAAATCAACACCAATCATTTCTGGAAAGCAAACAAACTTGTGAGATGACAGATATAACAGGGATCACAATGATACTGATCTGATCTCCACCCATCCTGCCTGTGTAACTATAAAATAAACCAAAGGGGAAAATCAAAACAAGTTGCCTCTAAGAGCAATGGGATTTCTTCTTTTGACCAGTGCCAGCTAACGGACCCCCACAAGAAAACAAAAGAAATTGTTTATAGTTTTTAAAATATTTTCCATTTTTGAAGTTGCTCACAAATGAGTTCCCTAAAAGAAAAAAGAAAGAGGGGAACCGATTATGCAGGCTAAGCTAAAAGCAAAAAAGAGCAAAAGCTCCATCTATAGTGAGAAAAAGTGTTCCTGGAGATATAGCAGATTGTTTTCTGGGAGTGCTCTGCTGCATTAATTTCTGTAAGAAGGCAGCAGCCAAATCCACAGGATTTTCACAAACCAAATGCACTCTGCAGCCATTGGGGTAAACCTGGAAATACCTTTGAGAGGTGGAGCAGTTCTTGTATCCCACATTTCCCCCAGAAGCATACTCTGACAGTGCAATGCCCAAATAGTTCCAGCTAATCTGAGACACCAGATAGACAAACCCAATTTAGATACTCCTTAAAACCAGCAACAATTTCATAACATATGAGTACAGAGTCTCAGTGCTCTCCACCTTCTTTCTGGCTGAACTTTGACCAGCCTGTTCCCCTCTTAAAGTCTATACTCAAAACATAAACACCCAGTTTAGCCTTGAGCAATGACTAGAAGTAACACCACTGACCAAAAAAGGCCCTAGCCATCACTACCTTTAAAGGCCCCACATGTCCCATGAAAAATTCCCTCAGTTCTGTCATGTGGCTGACTGGACATGCAGCAGAAGCAGTATTTAAATTAAAAGACATAAAGCAGTATAAAATTAAATGTCTCCTTCTGATTGTGCCTTTGGACCAGTCAACTTCTCCATATACGAAGGCTTGAGTTCTACAACCACATTTCACATCCTTGGGGCGGTCATAAACCCCTGTCGCTCTCTTTGGTGAATTTTCCAGAATATGTAGGATCTGACTATCATTGGAATCAACCAAAAAGTTCAACAGATAGGGAACAATGTTCAATGAGCAAGCTTATTAGCCTTGTTCCTTCAAGAAACTTGTTTAAAAATGTTTCCTTTTTGCTGCATTGAGAACGATAATGCCCAAAGAAGAGCTTGCAGTCCAAATGACACCCTAAGCTCATTTGAGTTATCATTAGGCCACAGTTCAGAGCGTGAACCCCACCTGTGTAGCAAAGACAGCAAGCTATTTCAAATCAGAAGGCCACCAAGGGGCTGAATGCCTCCTTCCTTCTGCACAGCATGTGTTGAGCCTGGCACAAAGGGAGATCTGCCACTGCTGCTGCTTCTGCTCTTGTTGCTGCCTGTACCCAGCCTCTAAAATGCTCCTGCAGTTTCTCAGATTTCTCTTCAATAGCTCTGATTTTGCCACCCTGCAGAAGAGAGGATGATCAAGGGAACTACATCTCTTTTCAAAGGGATGCGATTAGTCCCCGAGAGAGGAAAAAAGCTCTCATCAGGACTCACACTGTGTGGTGGAAGAGACTGGGCTGCATGCCAGAGTGCTGTTAATTCTACCTAGAAACATATTAAATTCTGGGTCACTGTTCTGGACATGGAAGCCTTTTGCTTCTTCCACAATTCTAGCAGAGCTCTGGAGTTTTTGGCAATGTTTTGAGCATTGTGCTCTATAAAGCAGTGTTAAATACTGCACATTTATAGCCAGGAAACACTTCTAAGTCCCCTTATGTCAATTAGCTACTTCCTCTGCAAAGTCGTAAGCAGATGCATGAGAGTTGCTCTCCAGGAACATATTTGCTAACAGGTGCATTATTAGGAAGGAAAGAAGCTGTTTACATTAACAGAAAGATCCCTTCAAAACCGCTCATCCAGTGTTTTCTGCCTGCTGCTGGCCCTGCTGTTGCCTCTCACTTTTCACCCACACATGTTGGATAATTAGGGGTTCAAATGATGCATGAAGGGCCTCTGCTTCTAGTGACTCATAGCTTCAGGGATTATCCAAGATTACCAGAAGGCTTATGATTCCCTCTGGCCCAGAAGAGAAGCTGTCTCTAATGTACTGGTCTTCATAGATGCTGTAAGATTAAAATTACAAGGACTGCTGACAGTAATGATAAATTACAGCAAGCCAGGTCTTCAGCTGGTATAAACAGGGGCAGCTTCACTGAAGGCAGCTGAACTTTGCCAAATTGCACCAAAATTACAATTGATGATCTAGCCCATTACAAACAACTGCTTCACAATGGCTTTTTTTCCTTTCCACTGTAACTCAGTTTCTTTCTTACTGTGCTCCCTCTCTCAAGGTGCAGAGGGCCAAAGGCAGGCTTTTGTTGTTGTTGTTTGTTTGTTTGTTTTGTTTTGTTTTTGCCTATGTTTAGATCACCAGACTTATGGATTTACACAAACACAAGAAAATCTCAGGCTGGGCTGACCTGGACTTCATTTTTAGTGAAGTCTGTTTTGGTGTGGGGCCAACAACCACCGATTTGTTTTCAACCCCAGCATTACAGCAACCTTCACATTCAACCTGTACTCTGTATCCATTCAGATCATGGATTATATTCTTATGCTAAGGAAGTATTCTTATTTCTAGTTCCACAGTCAATGGGCAATAAAGCACTCAAGCTGGAAGAGATGAGCTATATACACTATAGTGTTTTCAAGTGTAGTGTACACACTTGGAAACCTGATGAAAAAAAAAAAAAAAAAAAGGAAAAAAAAAATGGTTGGGGGGTTGCAAGAAACTGTTGCAGAACTTGGAGTAAATTAGTGTGAAATAATGCAGCGTGACATGAGAAATACACTGGCACAGTCCTGTACTCTTCTATGGGAGAGAGAGACAATCTGTCTTGGTCTTGTTTCACAAAGGGGAAAGATTAAAACAAATTAAAAGGTTTTCCTGGCTTCAGGTTACAAGCTGGACACCCCTACACATGGATGCAAGCAATCTAGAGGTGCCTTCAGATTTTGAGGATGAGTTAACCTGCCAGTTCAGTTGGACCAAAAACTTTTCAGAAATGGCAATGAATGCACAGAACAAGTGCACAGATGAATCATTTGATCTTGTTACCAGTTCTGTGCTGTGTCTAACAACTTCAGAACGACATGAATGCTGCTCTGTTGGATAACTTGGCCCTTTCCCTTTAGGGACAGCCAACACATGGATATATCTTGCCCCATTTGAAGTATCCTAACACACTGCATGCTTAATGAGAAGAAGCATGGTGTGTCAGATCTATACCAGATGAGGGCATTCCTTCAGGGGAAAGCGTTTGGCCCTCATGTTTTCTTTGGACATTTTGCAAGTCTCCAGTTAACTGAGGAGCCTAAGTCTCATTTAAAAATGATGCACAGCAGAACTACATCATGCAAGGAAATGCGGTGCAGAGATGACAAAACGAGCTCACCCAAGCTACAGTTCAGAAACGTGTGTGAATACCAGGGCAGACCTCAGCACTGCAGCCAGGTCAGCAAGATGCAGCTGAGCTGATGTGCTCTGCCCCGAGCTGGGGTACAGCACGGGAAAGGTGCACCAACTCCTCTCACTGCTGGTAATAGCATTGTGCCTGCTACATCAGGTACCCCTTCGTCATTCTCACTGAAGTGTTATCCTTAGGCTTCAACATTTCAGGGAAGATGTCCTAGAGTCACATTGGTGTTTTTGTAAATGTTATTCTTCAGACTTAACCAGGCAGTCTCTATTACTGCCTCAGAAACTGATATAGGGCCTGAGCAAAGGAAAGATTATGGAATTTGGCCCAGAGCCCTTTTATATGCACTGCTATGGGTAATTTAATAGCTGTATTATAAAATGTTAATGTTAGTATAAAAATCTGGGGAATTTCAAGCCCAAACTGGGTTAACTTTTTTCTTTTACCCTCTTTCCTCTTGAGAAGCTTGTTTTCTTTTTATTGCATTCCAATAACGAGAGACCATTTCACACAGGTACATCTGCAATATGTTACAGGCAGCACAGAATATTAAAACAACCTGTGCTACTGCTAGTGAAACTAATAAGGGAGGTAAAACTTTTCTCAGGCTGAAAGAAAAAAGGTGCATATAGCAGGAAGTCCATTACCGAACTACATTACTGATGGCAGTGCACTGAACACCAAAGTCATTTCCAGCTCATGGTCTTGAACATGGTCATGGTCAACTCCACTACTCAAAGAGAAAGCTGGGTGAAGTGGTGGTGGTGGTGGTGGCCAGGCAGTTCACATGAGGTTATGTTTAGATATGGATCAGGGTTTTGAAACAAAACAGTAAGTTAAGATAATAAAAATGAGCAGAATATAAAGCAGAGGGAGAGGAAGTTTATACATTAACCTTACGTACTGCAGAGAGAGGGGCAAACCTGTCTATCCTAATCCTGTGAATCAACATGAGCGTGAAAGTTCACCTCCAGTGTTATTGAGTTCATGCTCGGCAAAGGATCAGCTGTGAAATAGATTACAAAGCCAGGAGTGAGAAAACAATTCAGCTGAGAAATGAAGAGGTGAAAGGGGAAAAATGAGCAGAAGGAAGAGAAAGGGGGAGTGGGAAGGGTAGCTGAGTGAAAGAAGCCAGAGAAACAGAGAAAAAGAGCCAAATGGAAAAACAAACAAATAGTTTCTTTTTTGGTTAGGGCTGTAGGAATTCCTGCTCCCCAGAAAAATTACCGTTTCCAGATTTATTTATTTTTTATTTCAAATTGGAAGGAAAAGTCAGAAGGACAAAAGAAATTTATAATGGAATTTTGGTAAAAAATTGCTTTTTGTGGTTCTGGCCACCCACCTGCTTACCAGACTGGCTCCCAGCACAATTTCTGACAGAATCAACACATTCCACCAAAATGTCACTGTCCAGTGGAAAGTGGCTCACTGGAAATACTCTGTCCAGCTGTATATCCTGTCACTGCTGTTTCGAGATATATAGGTACCCAAGGGGAGCTTGGCTTCAGGAATAAAAGCACAATATGGCCTGCTTGTGCACATAACTTTCCCGTTTAGATTTCAAAAGGGAAGTTACTAATGTGCAGTCCAGCTTTCCGAAAGCAAAGAAACAAATCTGTTTTATTGTTGCACCTATAGTGGTGAAGGGAGAAGGGGAAAATGTGGGAGGAAGAGGATAAGACAGACACGTGTTCATTTAAATAATGTGTCTCTGCATGTGAGAGGAAATTCACAGAATTGGATTTATTCTGCAGCCTCCCGAAGGACTTATAGTTCCGTATTTGGTTCTCCCAACACCAAGTGTCCTAGACCTTATTATTTTTATTGTCAGTTTGGTAAACTACTTGCTTTCTGATAGTGGGTCGGTCAAGTCTCAAGTACTGAACTCTCTTGCAACTGGCTCCTACCTTGTGTTCTTCCCCTGTGAAACTGGTACCTTGCATACTGGAAGAACAACACCATGGTGTCTTCCCAGTCTGTGAGCGCAGGCAAAGCTATCTCTCTTTCCCACACTTTGACCCCTCAAAGTGCAGCCCTGGAAAGCTTTCACAGTTGCAGCCTCTGCTCAAGTTCTCAAAACCTTGATTTTTCTCCAGGGCAGGGAGCTGGCATGGCTGGGGCATGAGGGCAGTGACAGATGTGTGCAGTAGTGGCGATGGAACAAGCCTGGGGGGGAGGATGGGATGTCGGCAGTGGCATCCTGAAAACAGGCTGAGCTTTAGCTGGGGAGCACATAAGGGCAGTGGGAAACAGAGCACAAGGAGGGCTGGCAGTATGGATCTGGAGATGGGGAGGTGTGAAGGAGGTTGGCGCAAGAAGTATTTTGGAGATTTGCTGATGGAAAAGTATGGGAAGAATAGGGTTGGGAAGGTCAACAGCTGGGTGAGAAGGGTACAGGGTCTGCTGGACTGTGAGGTTACATGGCACGATTCACCCCTACCCATGAACTCATCACATGAGGCTCTTTGTTCCTTTTACTGTGTTTAATTTTCTTGTAATTAAACATTACATTATCAGACCCAAGGTGGTCTGGAGTAGGGGATAAGCTGTGGCCCAATACTGAAACCTAGTCCCTATATTCAGAAACTGTGCTGAGGCTGGCACTGTGTCCCCTACCACGCGACTTGTCAAAGCAAAGCAGACGTGCATCATCTCATGAATCCTTGCAGCTGCAGCTGGTCTTTGGGACATATGCATTAGTGTACATGCAACGAGAGAAAAAAAAAAGTATCCAGCTATGAAGAGTCACGTTACTCTGGCTTGAGAGCTTAGATGTCCACATCCCTGCCTTTGAAAGCAATCCAGACTCTGTGAATTCACTTGCATATATAGATATTTGGCAGATGCATCATAGAAAAATATGTGACTCCACTATACATCATTGACAGGTTAGTTTATCTAAGGTAAGGGACATAATGCTGGCCAAGAAGGCTTTTCTTTCTGCTGTATCAGTTCTTTGAAACTGATTTGGAAGTAGTTCAGATTTTTGTTCAGATTCAGTATTCATTTGCAATAAATTTATTTTCAGTACCCCTTATATTTATGCTTCTTTCAGCCTGTTTTCCTTCCATTTGGCAATCAGTATGTGCAACTAACTGTTAGCTTTTGGACATAGTTGCTGCAATGGGAAATGGATGAAGCCTTAAATTATGTTTGAAAACTCGATCCCACTTGAATAAAATCAAAGAGAGCTTTCCAGTAACTTTAACATGAACAGCACAGAAATCAGAAATGAGGAGTATTTTATTGCTTCAAAATATCCAGGAAGTTCCATGGCCCTGAACTTCAGTAGATATATACCTCCAGGACACAGAGATGGGATATAAGGCTGCTTTACCAGAATTCAGGCTTTAAATTTAAGTTATCAGGCATATTTACCATCAAAGGGATGAATTCTACGCTTACACGCGTATACCTTCTTGCAAGTCTCCTCTACTCAAGTTCTGTGCTATGTATAAGCGCAAATTATGGTCTCCTATAGTTTATCTTCTAATAATCTGTTTTTTCATAGCTCCAGAACTTCTCAGGTGCCACATCCAGAAGCACTGTTATTGCACAGATAATTCAGGCACTCTGGGAAAACAGCCTCTTTGTACTAACAGAACAAGTCAGAGGCATCCTAAAAGATAGGTTAGTGCTATGCTGTTTGTAGCATCCTGCTGATTTGCACAAAAAAACCTCTGTTGATGCCCCATGGGTTTTTTGACCTTCAGCTGTGATCTCCCTGTAGGTAGAGACCCTCTCCTTTTAATTGTATGGAAACCCCTTAACCTTAGAGGCATACTAATAGGAGCTAAGGACAATCCTGACACTTTGTGAAGCTGCAAGTGTGAGGTGGTGGGACCTTTCCCTGTGGTGATTTGTACTTTCTCACACAAAAGGTCCCCAAAAAATTTGGCTGGACTCTTGCTGAGAATAAATGCTTACCATTGCAAATAAAAGCTGTGATTGAGACCTTAAAGCTTTACTGTTAGCCAGACAGACAGTTATTCATTTGTGCTTGATTTTTCATTAACTCCTTTTTTGCTGTTTAAGGGAATCTTCCCAGGGCTTTTTCTTGTTGTATTAACCCTAAGATCTTTATCTTCCATGTGCTTTTCTTCTATATGAAGGGAAAAAGTGAAACCACATGAAACCGGGCAACGCACCAGAAAACATTTATGAAATTTCTGGTGAAGTGTTTTGGCATAACTACATAACAATAACATACTATTTTCATTAACTTGAACAAACAAACCCAATAGATTATTAAAAAACAAAATGAAGAAGAAAGTACAGATGCGGTGTAACTTTACACTTCGACAATGCGGAGGACAGATTTACCAGCTTGTTTACTGCTTCTCTTGATGAAGGAGAACAGGCTAACCCAAAAGCCATAGATAGAATCTACAGCAAAGAATGTGGGGGGGAAATCCTAGTCTAAGTAGGTCGCACTGGTGCCAGTAAACCAAGAAGATCCATGGCACTGTTAAGGTTACAGCATTTGCAATCTTTCAGCTGACATCTAGTTAAAGTTGACAATGGTCTACGTAATGGATGCTCATCAGAGAATTGAGGTCTCTCCTGAAGTGACAGGAGCATATTCCTCATTTACCCTCCTGAAAGAATGGACGAATAATTTGTCCAGAAGTATTTTCCTTCGGGAAACACATCGTGCTGAATAATGCAAGAGCTGTTTCAGTGTTATACAACATACAAGAGCATATGCTTTGTGCAATAGTTAGAGGGAGAAACTCACTTGAGTGAGGGATCAGTAAAGCAGTAAAGCCCCGTTGTCTAACAAGGGAGATTATTTCATTGTAATTCTGAGGATAAATTTATCATCACGTAAAATTGCAAGCTGATTTATTTCATAAAGATCTCTGTGCTCTGTCACTACAAGCTGTGATTGTTCACATACAGCTTACTCAGGCCACCTCTGTGCAGGACCACACTGGGGGGACATAGACATATCCTAAACACACATGTGAGACCAGTTCCTTCCTTGAAGAAAGGACACAGCAAACAGGAGCTGAGAGAAAGAAGAAGCATCAACTCCACACAGCTCTGGCCCAAAGTCACAAAAGGAGAGGCAGAACCAAGAAGAACCAGGAGCTCAAAACTATATAGATGCAGATTGGTGGGCTAAGTAAATGAAAGCCAAAGGGTTCAGAGGTGAATGCTACAAGGTTGTGGATAAGAGAAGGAATGGACCGCTCATGGCCACAGCAGCTCTGCTCTTACATAAGTGGGAACGTACCCACCTCACTCCTCCCAGTGAGCCAGTCTCAGACCTTCTGAAGGCATTTATTTATGCTTGTTTGGAGTACTGGGTCTCATGAGACAATTAAAAAAGACTGATGGAGCATTTATAAAAGTCCAGCAGATATTTCAAATATGAGAGAACAAAGAGCAGGCTAGGATTCAGGGATCTCACAATAAGAAAGCATTTGCAGGGAAGGAAGTGCAAGTGGGCTGTGTATCCTACATTAAAGCAGATTAGTTGTGAAAGAGTGATGGGGTTTGTGCATTTTTTTTCCTTCTCATGTCAACTTGTACATCTGTTAGACATTTGTGTACTAGTTTATAACTAGAGGAGCTATTTAAGCTGGTAAGACATACAAATACCCCAAAGACAACAAGTATGTTAACATGTACAGCTGTTATGAAACTGGCATTTTCTGCGCTAGGCCAAAAAATTATCATCATTGTGGTATTTCCATTGATTCAGAATGAATATAAATGTTGAAAACATTATCTTATTTCTCAGACAATGAAGATCAAAGCCATAAAGTTTCTTATTTTCCTTTTAAATAGAGAAGGTGTTAAGCTTTCCACTGCACTTTGTTCCAGCAGTGCCCCCTGAGCCATCTCACATCTTGTAGAATACCCTGATTTGCAAGGGATAGTTTCCCACTCTTATACATGGAGGTATTTTGGAAGAGGGTTTTGTTTTTGTTTTAAATGCAGCCCTGCTGTTCCAGCTCACGGTTTGTTTTCCCTAAGAGAAAAGAAAAACAACTAGAAAATTGGTAAGAGTTGCAGTATTCCAATTCCTATTTTCTGCCCTTTTAATTCATTATTGTGTTGCAAAGGTGGGTGACACTTAAGGAGTAAAGTGAGCTGACCACTGTGAAGGAAAAGAGGCTGACAACAGAAGAGAGGCAAAGTGTTAAGGTGTGAGAGGCAGAAAAAAAGACATGAACAAATTTAATCACCAAAGTCCATCACAGTGAGTCCTCTCCCCTTTCCTATCTAACCCAAACTGTATGCACTTTGCTTAAGAAAGTTTTTCAGTACTGTAAAAGACTGAAATCTGTCCCTTATAACAGCTGGGTTGACTTAGGCTCCTGAAGACAGAATGCATGCTTTGAATCCCAGTCATGTAGGCAGGAGCTCCATGGAGGACAAGGTGGATCGACTGTGGCCATCCATGCCCTCAGGACTCCCCTGTTTCTCTTGGAGGACAGCCAACTTGCATCCCTATCTCAGGTTTATGAATTCCTCTTCACCTCAGCCCCTAGCTTGGCAGTGCTGAGCATCATGATGCTAATTCCCTTGGTATGCTTGTCTTAAATCAAATGGAAATAGAAAGGCTCTTCACACAACAGAGATTCAGAGGCAAACACGTGAAGACCTGGCAGGTACTTGCATGCTTCATCATGACTTGTGCTGGCCACAATGGTCTCCCATCTCAAAGGAAGAGGCTGTGAGTTGCCTATAGAGCTGTGCAGAGAAGCTCACCCCATTCTGATGAGGCTTTTCATGTCTCAGCTTTTGCTTTGTTACCAACTCAAAACTCACATCCTAAGGAAAGTCCTGAACCCCACAGCAACCTGGCTCCCCTTCCTCATCCATCAGATGGATCCTGACCGAGCTGCTGCCAAGGCTCCCAGAGCCCCAGTTTTCCTTCAGCCTCTGTTCTTGACAGATTGGAGGGAATGGGGAAGGGGGACCCCAGAGCACAGGGTACTTTGCCTCTGCTGGACAAGTTGGAAGAAAGCTAGACATTTTGTGATGGAAACTTTCCTGTTTACCATCCACCCCCCAGCAAAGCAAGGCCATTCATGTGGAAAGTTTTGACTGTGACTAGTCAATAAAGAAACATGCCATTGAGTAATTGCTGCTCTGGCTTTATTTGCAGTTGTTGTCCTGCTTTTTGTACAGTGATCAGAATATAGACTTATGAGTCAGAAGTGGAAGGTGGGAGAGAGGGCCTTAACTGTTTGAGCTTACCTTTATTTCTCATACTTGTAACTCAAATAAGATATCACCAGCCCCTTTTCTTATCTGTCTGCTTAGACCATTCCCCATTTCCAGCTGTGAACTAGCAGATAGCTAGGAATGGGTGGATGCTCATCTTGACCAAAACAGAGACATCAGAAGGAGAGTGTAATAATGGTGAGAAGAGGAGATTCATTTTTAAGAAGATACTTGTGCTTGTCACAGTGGAATTAAGAAATCTTATTCCTCTCACTTGATATATGGCATGTTCCTACTCTTGTACATCTGTCTGGATATGTACATAAGCAGTGCACTTTCAAAGTGTCCTTGAGAGTGGCTCATCTTTTGTGCACGAGTTACAGGATGATAAAGTCTCTGTAATAATCATTTATTGTTTCCAATTTCCATCTGTATCCGGGTGTAATGTTCACAGATTCAAAAAGCTGGAACAGGCAGGTATGGGCTAAGTAGCCCACCTGGCTCCACTTATCCCTCTTTCAAATTAGAGGCAATGTAACCCAAAACCTCTATCTTCTGCTTTTTAACATTTCACACAAACTCATTTGGGAAATTTATTGTGGCTTTAAAAAGATCTGACTTTTTTATTTGGTGCGTCACACTGCAAGAACAGTACAGTACCTGTTAGCCAGATGGTACAGGAATAACAGGCCAAAAGGTACCAGATTTCTTATTTAGAGTCTGCTGTGAAACATACATATCAGATTCAGGTGATATTAATGAAAAAATAATGCTGGAAAAGTTACAAGCCATTATTCCATGCAGAAATGGCATTTTTCCCCTTTTACAAGCACTCTCCAGTTAAATAAGCTTTGAACTTTCAGATCTTTCTGTTTGCAGGGGTTTGCTTGTAACAGTCATGTAGCCAATATGACGACAAGCTTGGAAGAGGCCCAGGTATTTTTAATCAGTGAGACCATGCTGCAGTGTATGAAACAGATTTAAACTGCTTTTGCCTTCACATGACCAAAATTTTCTCTAACAATATAAAATCAGCGTAACCAACTGACCAAATTCCAGCAAAATTTACTACTCCTTAGCAGGCTAGGCTGCATTATAACCTTAATTGTCAGCCCTAATAGGATCTTGCAAGGCTTTTACGAAAATCAATTTAGTTTTAGAGATTGTAAATGGTGTGGCAGCTCTGTCCGGGTGAGCGCTATCAAACTGCTTTACTGTCATATCAAAATTAATATCCAGTTTTCTTTCTCATTGGCACTAAACCAGACCAGATGTTTGCTTTGAGTTTGTAAACCCCTTGCATCAGGGACAAACAGGATGAAAGTCACGGGGTAGAACAACCCCAGCGCCGGCGCTCAGAGCCAGGCGGTCCCCACCCCACTGCGCACGTCCCTCCCGCGGGGCGCTCCGCTTGTTCCTTCGCTTGTTTGTTTGTTTGGTGGGAATTGGGTTAGCGTAGCTCAACTTCAAATGGAAAACACGTCCTAATCTAACAGGACCCGCACTGGAAATAATGCATCAGAGTGTCCTGGCCGTTTCAGAGGCTTGATCTGCACTGAAGTTTGGCCGCTTGATTCAATTAGGAGTTTCCAGACCATGGACGTAGTCCGGCTAGCAAAGCCCTGGCATTGCTGGGATGTGCTAGGAAACAGCTTCCTTTGGACCTCTTGTGTACCTCCTCTGGGGAACACTGCCTGTTTTTCTCCTTATGGAGACTTGTTCCCCTAGACATGCTGTCACGTCCTTCCCAGACCTGCCAAGGCCACAGTTCACCATGTCCTCACCCACCGTGACTTCTCCCCTCTTCACATTCATGGTGGCAGTCACTGGTGACATGATGGAGCACACAGGGACATGTCTTCTGATGACAGGGCCATGCTGAACCCAAGTTACAAGGAGGTTTTCTTCCATGGCCATGGTTCCATAGACAGTGTCAGACTGTGGGAAGTAGGAAAGGAGAGGAGAGGAGAGGAGAGGAGAGGAGAGGAGAGGAGAGGAGAGGAGAGGAGAGGAGAGGAGAGGAGAGGAGAGGAGAGGAGAGGAGAGGAGAGGAGAGGAGAGGAGAGGAGAGGAGAGGAGAGGAGAGGAGAGGAGAGGAGAGGAGAGGAGAGGAGAGGAGAGGATGTAGAGAAATTTGAAAGTAAGAGGAAACTTTGTGTAGACCATCTCAAAGATGTTTGGTCCTCCTTCAAGTTCCCCTCTCTCAAATAAATCAGCACACTATTCCATGAGCTGTTGGTGTCTCCAAACTACAGGCACAATATCTTGTTTCTTCTCTTTTTGGGAGATCTTTGGTGTCCAAGCACAGTCCCTGTTCAGCATTACCAGCAGGGACCTGATTTAACCCCCTCAAAGGATCTTATTGCAGGGACCTTCAGCCTCTTCCTGGGCATGTCCACCCCAGCATAGGTGCTGTCCAGCCCCTCATAGATCCTTTCTTTCTCCCAGGGTCTCTGATAAGGTTCCTGAAGATCTTGCTACTCAGTCTTAAAATTCACCAGGTAGGGAGCAGACAGTTGCAAGTGAGACCCATACACATGAAAGACTGCAAGATTTTTTTTGTTCTGCCATAACAAATATAAAATGCATTGAATGCATAAACGTACCTACTACTTCCTTGAATAAAAAAGTTAGTGCTAGTGATGGCAAAGGTATGCAAATTAATCTCAAAACCTAATCACATTTGGAAGAAGCATATAAAAGTCCTTATCTCAGCTACTAATAATATCTTTGTAGAATGTTCTCACTATGTAATATGGGAAATGGTAATTCCTACAATTCTTCTGCATTGCTTTGTAGGAGCATCACAGTTTACCTGTTTTGTTATATATTGGCTATGTGACTCACTGTCACCTGAGAAAGTGAGCTTTCCATGGTTTCCATATTTTGATGAAAATTAGACACATTCCATTGAACTCATGAATGTGCAAAATCATGTGAAGCAGATAGATAGACTTAGAATAAAGTAATATCAGAAACTGTTAAAGAAAATAAGGACAGAAAGATATCTTAAATATCTTATCTTAATTATAACTGAATTTATAGGGTTTTCTAGATTTATAATGCGTCACTTTAAGTATGACCTCCATAAGGAGAAAGAAAAGAGGAAAAAAATGTGTCTTTCTAACCTAAAATAATATTGTTGTAATTTTCTTGAATTTTCATTGTTATTTTGAAAAGACCTTCAAAGCAGAGGTGTAAATAATAAGGTGTAAAATAGCTCAGACATTAAAGTTCTTTACATTCCATTACAAATTAAAAAATAAAAATAAAGAGAAAACATTTCTGCAAAGTAAATTTAAGCCTAAGTTCATTAGCATTTTTTCAGCAAAATGGGACATTGGCGTAAACCTGTGAACATTTTTTGGTTTTCCATGGTTTGATGAAAATTAGACATATTCCATTAAACTCTTGTGATGAATGTGCAAAATCATGTGAAACAGAAAGGAAAAACATATCTGACCAGGCTTTTTGCAACAAGATTTAAACTGCACACAGCTTCAGTCAGAAGACTTGGACGACAGCTTAATTTCTTTGAGCTGAGACAGAAGGCCAAAGCCCTCAGCAGAAGTAAATTGGTATTGCTCCACTGAACACACTGGAGCCGTGCTAATGGCAAAGGAATCATGCTGATTGACATCAGATGAGGATTTGGCCCCATTTTGTCCCCTGGGTAAGTAAGATTTTCTGTGCTAAAGAGAACATTATTATTCCGCAAATGGCACATCACTGATGCACTTTTTTTTTTTTTTTTTTTTTTTTTTTTTTAACTGTTGATTTCCAAAGATTCCTTAATCTAAATCAGGGTAAATAGGACAAAAATATTTTCCATTTCCTAAGACCGTTATGTGGCGCTATTTGTTGATACTCTGAGCTTGCATGAATTCACTGTACCTGCTTGAGCACGGACTCCTACCTGAGTGTTGTCTAGCCACCAGACTTCATTTTTTGTTAGAAAAATACATACATTCCTAAGAAACCAACACCTGCAGTATTAGCAGTTTAAGTGGTTACAGTTAACAATACAAATACAGTTAACAAATACAGTTAACAATACTATTCCCTGAAGAATTTTATTAGGAAAAAAAAAAAAAAAAAAAAAAGTCCTTGACTCTTAGTTCTGCTCTCTAAGATTCACCAAAATCTACATGTTAATCCATGCTCTAGTGGGGTGGACATTTGGCTGCAGGCAGATGCTGAATGTTGAAGTATGCCTCAAGTGCTGTGCTTTAGCTTGTGCTTGACAGCAAGCTGCTGGCATGGAGGCCACTGTAACCTCCTGAGCTCTGTGAAGTGTGTAGCAACACCATCACACCGATTAGAGTAATGAGACACATACCACATATGACATATATGCAAGACACATACCCTGGAGAGCCAATGAAAAGTAAAAATCTGGGGTTACAAATTTCCACAGGTCCTAAGTCTGGAGAGAACTTTTCTGGGCATTTGGGCAAGGCTTAAGACAACCTATGAGCCCATCAACATGGGTTCAGCCATAAGGCATCCTGTACTGCCTTACTTTATACTATCATGTGAGTTTCAGATTCTCCGTCATTTCCGATGCCAACATAATTTTGCTCCCAGGTGTATGACAAAGCCCCAACATAGAAAAAGTACTTGAACTGCACTTTTACAGCCTTAAAATATTTTAGTTTTCCCTTCCTCGCAGCCTTCTCTCACTCTGCTTCCTAACAAATTAATTTAGGCACAATACCTATGGCTTTGCTGATATCCCTGCACATCTTCATTGAAGAAGTTGCTGTGTCCACAAGATCCACAAGAGCATTTGTGTCTATTTCTCAGTCTCACAGCTGGGTTAATGGTTACAGACCATAGACTATATACTGGGCTCTTATTTCCATTATAGCATGAAGACAGCACAGCCCCATTAGCATTTCTAGCAGCACATTATGTGGATATCTAGCTCATAACAGAGTTTTGACATAATCAATGTGCTGTCAGCACAAAACAAACTGTTTTAAACTTTTATTTTTTCCAAGAAGTCTGTTTCAATAACCCAGGTAACCTGTAGTCAAAAGATGACAAACTCAAATTCTTGGTCTAGGGACCAAAGGAGTGAATCAGATGCCTAAAAGTAAGCTGTCTTATTTCAGCTCAGTTAAGGTGAGGAAGAAATCTGTGCAGGACACACAGAGGACCCCAGGAAGACACATAACCTCATCATGCAGCTGCTGGAACGCAAGCAGAATACTTTATCAGTCCAAAAAGCACTAAATGCTACATTAAGAGACTGAATCCCACCTAATTTATACAATCTTAATTTGATAAATAAATATACTGAAGTCCAAAACAGACCAGGGAGCTTCTGTATTTTCTGTATTTGGATACATAAGCATGTCTGTGATGTAACAGTGCACAATATGTAGTTTTACATAAACTGTGTTCCTCTGTGAAATATTCTTTATTCAGTCTGGTCAGTTGCAATTCTTGAATTAGTGTCAGTATTCATTTCTGGTTTCATCTCTTTGTCCTTATTTTTAGGACTGCATAGTACCAGTCTCTCTAATAAATTTCTATTCTGGTAAAACTGAAAGTGACAGCCATCAGACAGTATGCATAAATTCGAACCGTGGGTTTGTGAGCACAGAATGTTTATACCGCCTATTCCACCTATAGCTGCACACTTTAGGAATGGCTGCCATATGACGAGAAATACATCAAGTGTCCCCCTTGGAAGATATAAAACCTACTCCACCTGCTCACAAAATTCTCCACACCAGCATGAAATCCATGGCAGTTGTTCCTTTTACATAGCATTATTGTGGTTATTGCAGTTTTGCAGTTACCGCTAGGCATTATTAAAATCAACTGGCATTATTAACATGAACTTATGGCTGTTGCCATACAAAAAGAAAAATATTTTTTTTTAAATAGTCTTTTGAGAATATTTGAAAAAGAGCCAATTTCAGCTCTGAAAAACTGCTCTTGAAGTCTTTGTCCACAATTTTCTGCATGCATAGCACTTCTTTTTTTCTCAGAAAGGTTTGTATATTTCTTTGTCTATATATTTAAAAAATTATGTCTAAACAACTTAAATGTGTTGTATTCCAGGTATTCCAGAATGGCTTCTTTATTCTGTTAATTCAAAACATTTTTTCCACTGACTGAAAGACTGGAAGATAGTAATACAATAGGAGGTGATAGCCAAAAGTCCTCCAGGTAACCATAGGAGTCCATGTGTAGAATGAGAGCAGAACGTTAAATCACGGGGAGAAGGTAATTCATCGTAATCATTTATGTCATGGTATTAAGTGTGTCAGAGATAGCACATCTGGATCCTTTGTACCACGATCACAGTACCTAAAACCGTATCTGACAGACAATTTCCTGTACTTAATGTGACAAACTCCTTCAGAATCTGGAATGTCTCTTAGAGCAGAGGACATTTTTGGAATCTAACCACTATAAAACATGCCCCCGTTTCCTCCTCTGTACAGCATACTCTGTTGTGTTCAGCATTCTGTAATTTCTCACTTGCGCTGACAAACAGTCCAGTCTTGATGTTTGCAAGAGGCTCCAGTGGTCCATCATGCTCCCCATCAAGCTGGGTTGTAAACATAGTCTTGTTGCTCTGATTGCATACCAATTCATGCAGTTCATTTTCTGTCTCCCTAAATTCCTCTCCCAGTTGCAATTGTGTATGTCATTCTCTTTCATTCTCTTTTCTGATGTTCTGAGCCTTGTTACCACATGATCCTTACTGGCCACCCCCTCTGATTACTTGTCTTCAGATATACATGTAACTGCAATAGCCTAGGTACCAAGGTAGTGATATCCCAATTTCTTTGCTACTGCAATGGGAGAAGTGGTTGTAATTCACTTTCTTTGCTGTAATGTCATGCCAGTATATTTATTTGGTATATTAATTCCCATCCCCATTCACATCATTACTATATTCATTCTCTTCATTAATCATGTTCCTTAGCGATTAATTTTTCCTTAAAGAGTCTATTTTAATCCTACGCCAGAGGATCTCAACAGTATTCACAGTAATAGACACTAGTCCAATCAGAGAACAGAAATAAGTAATGAACATCCTGATGAACAGTCATTTCCATGGCTCCACTTCCTAGTATTTGTTACCCTTAATATGCTACTAATCAATGATACAGATACTAAGACTTAGTTAAAAATAAGCTTGACAAACATTTTTGAATTAAAAACAAGACATTCAAAAAGATTTTATTTTATTTTAATTTAATTTAATTTTTTATGGAGACAATGGTAAGTGCAGTTAATTCTTTTCTCATCCCAAGCAGAATCAAATCTAGAGAAGATCATTCCTGGTCTGAATTAACTGTAATAATAAAGAAATTAATGTCACATTGAGTAATGATAGATTTAATGGTTCAGAATGCAGCTGCTGCTTTAATTCATGAACATAATGAAATGGAGTTTAGGAAACATTTGTATTACGGTTAAGTAATATGTTCAGTGGAAACTTTATCAAGGAAATGCAATATAGCAACAAAATAGTCAGTATTCATATATCAACTTCGGTTTGGCTGATCTGACAAATCTTTTAGATACCAAGCACCACAAAAGCACAGTTTGAAACAGCTTAGAAACACATTACATTCATTTAATACCAGATGTGAAACTACTGACACTTTGGGCCTTTTAATACAATCCCTGGAATCCACTCTACTAATTAACCCCTTTACATTAGCAAGATCACAGACTTTTCAGTGTGCAACTGGTATGCTAAAATGCCTTGAGACTGCTTTATGAAGCTGTCTGAGAGAGCACTTTGGTTTGTCTGTATTCGGTGCTTGCTTTTCTCACCAGTTTAATCCATGGCCTTGTGTGTGCAAATTCATTACCACAGCTTAGTTTGATATTCATGAAAGAAATGGGCCTAAATGTCTTTTCAAAAATTGCACAGGTTAATGTAGAAGAAGTAACTGAAGATACTCTGATGAATTATACTCGCTAAATTTGATCTCCTTACAGACCGAGATGGAAGATTATTAGGTATCTCTCGCCTCTCTTACTGCCCAAGGAGCTGTCTTGCTTTTTATTCTTTCATCCTTTTTCCACTTCCCTTGTTCCTGTCTTCTAAAGAATTCTGGACTGCTTCAGCACAATTTATAAAATCTAGTGGTAAGGAGATATTGCTGTGGAGACTTGTTATTCTCTACAAGGAGAAAGAATTTGTAAGTGGATTTGAGAAAGAAAGGGATAGGCATGATTTTCCAATTCCTCCCCAGTGTCCAAGTTCAGATAGATAAAGGATTCAATCCTATCAAGTGGTGAATGACATCACTCCTCTGCTTCCCCAAGAAACCTGAGCAGGCTCAGCATTTTGCAAAATACACCAAGGGTCAGCTTTCAGTTCAAAAAAGAAAGACTTGAACAGAACAAAAAGCAATTTAATCCAAACCACTGCACAAAAAGAGAGTCCTTCAGTGAAAGGATGAGAGTATTGCTATTGACAGGGGCAGGGAGAAAACCTGCCAGTTCTCTTGATGTATAATTATCAAGAATAATCAAATTGCCATGGTTAAAGCCAGAAGATATCCAAGCCTCTGTTTAGTCCCTGAATAATGTCCTAGTGTAACACTTCCCAGATCATACAGCTCTGTTCCCTTCTGGAGGTGTGGAGTTCAGGTGGCTTCCACAGCCTGAATGCCTACAGGGGTAGGTTTTGGTTCTGGCCCCAAAGAAGGATTAAGGATTTGTTTTATAACTGGCCAGCTAAACAGCTCAAAGTCAAATATCTTATAAACTGGGGAAGGCTGAATCCAGTCTAAATGAGCCTAGATAGGCTGGATTTTCCCCCATCTCAAAAAACCTTTGGCTAAGCAGTTAGGATAGATCTTAGAGCAGTGCTGAAGAACTGGCTTTTAGTTCTGTGGTTTCTATCTTATTTCAGAATTTAAACTGATAATTCCCCATCTAAGTTAAGAAGAAAAAAAAAAAAAAAAAAAAAAAAGGGAAAAAAAAATACTGCTGTCTCATTTAGTTATGTTTCTAAACCTACTTGGACCAGATCTCCTGTGCCATCATGTCATGGTTTCTGCTCCTTGGGCTAATTGTCCAGTTATCCCTGGGGGTCATGCAGCTGTTTCTTGCATCACCCTTTGACTACCAGTTATGCTCTGGTGACATCAGCTTCTTAGGGGCTATGGCAGCCAGACAAATTTGGGGAATATTTCATGTTGCATGAAGAACAGGTTGAATTGGCTTTCAATGTGACAGCCAGGATACAGAGATGGATCAGGGCCAAATTCCCCCAACACTGAGTTAAGTGCAACAAACTGTTGGATCTTGATAAACTCAATATCTTTATTCTTCTTTATTTCAAGTGAACCTTCCCTGGTTTTGCTTCCTTCTTCTATCCTTTTTCAAAATCAGATTTATTTTGTTAATCTGCCTCTTTTTCTCCATTTTATGTTTCCAGAAATGGACTCACTAACACTCCCTTCATTGTTTAGAGCATTCCTGACATTGCTTTAATGACTTACATTTTACCATGAACTATAACTTCTTTTTTCTATTCATGCTGTATTTTTTCCCTAATTGCAATCCCTTCTGAGAACAACACATTCCCCTAAAATCCCTTAAATTATGTAACAAATAATTACTTGGAGATAGTTTGACCCAGGTGTGATGTCTTATCCTTTGCCATTAAATAGTTGTTTGGCCTTCACATGTTGAATCCCCATTTTGTGTTAAACATTCTCATTTGGGATCCAGCTTCCTTAAAAAAAAATAAAAATAAAAAATAAATAAAAGGTTAAGGGTTGCATTGTCTTTCTGCCTACCATTCTTTTCTTATATTATTTAAGATTATAATATATTGGGTTTTTTTTTTTGCCCTTGCTATTCCAAAATGCTGAAGTCTTGGCCATGTGTCTTTCCCCTGTATGCCTGATTTTATTGAGTAACATTGAGAGGAACATAACCTTGGATAAAAGACAGAAAGAAAAAGATAAAGAGGAAAGAGAAAAAGGAAAAGGAAAAGGAAAAGAAAAAGGAAAAGGAAAAGAAAAAGGAAAAGGAAAAGGAAAAGGAAAAGGAAAAGAAAAAGAAAAAGAAAAAGAAAAAGAAAAAGAAAAAGAAAAAGAAAAAGAAAAAGAAAAAGAAAAAGAAAAAGAAAAAGAAAAAGAAAAAGAAAAAGAAAAAGGAAAAGAAAAAGAAAAAGAAAAAGGAAAAGAAAAAGGAAAAGAAAAAGAAAAAGGAAAAGAAAAAGAATATCCCATCTTATATCCCCAAAAAAATGAAAACCCTAATGATTTTATTGTTCCATGTTTCATTGTCAAAATCCATTTTAGTGATTCCAGACAACATGATTAAAAAGTGATTGTGGGTTTAGAAAAACATCCCATTGTTACTTAGAGTCAATTGCTAACACAATATGTTCTCTGATAAGAAAACCAAGAGGACTCCATGAAGGAGTGGTGCTGGGATCTCTGCTATAGACTTGTGGCTCTGAGAAGGACATTCCAGCACAGAAGATGAATCTCATCCTACCAGCCCAGAGAGTAAACAGGATTAATTTCCCAGAGGCTGGATTATGACTGAGCAAAAAGGTCAGTGAATCAATGAATAGTCATTACACCCTCATGGAATATTATATTAATACACTTTCCTGACTGACCAGTGACTGCTTCTATTATTTTTAATGAGTTCAATCTTGTTGGGTGGGATTCATTCACACCAATGTTACACATCTGCAATGCAAGTGACTCATCTAACCTCTTTGAACATCTACTTGAGAATGAGATGTCTCAAATCCTGGATTTGTTTATTTTTCTTCTTTGATTGTAATCAAAGAAGATTAAAGAGAAGTCAAACAGGTAGTTCAGACATGAATTTCTGCTCTGTATAGTTCTGCATAGGACCAGATGAATCCCATCCTGACAGATTCCTCTTTGTTTTATGCTTATATTTCGCTGTTTCCATTGAAAAAAAAAGTTGGAGAAAACTTCAGGAGAATACAGAACATTACAAGAAAAGCAGTTCTGTAACATCAAAGGCACTTGGCACATTTTAGAGGCAAACTCACTTTATCAACAAGTTGGTAATATCCTGAATGACTTCATCAATTCAATCCCATTTAAACAGTCATGGTATCATATAATCATTTTACTTCAGTTTTATTCCTCGGAGCATTAGGAAATAAAGACAATTGCCTCAGTAAGTTGCCTAAATAAACAGAGGCTGAGAGCTATTCACTTTAGCTCTAAGTGAAACTGTTGTGTCAAACTTCATGACTGAAGGCAATAAACTTTTTTGCTGTTGATTTTAATGGCACCATAGTTTCAACCAGAAAGAGTCTAACATACCTCTATTTTGATGCAAGAGGATATTTAATGGACTGTATCCAAAAAGGGCTGTAGACAATAAAAACTTAGATGTCTTAATACCTTACTTTTATACATGTTTTCCCCAAAGTAGCATATGGGACAAGATTGTTGTTCAAGCCAGTACACACTGGCTTGAATCAGTTGTACCAACTTTGTGGTGATACCTGTCACAAACCCATAGCAGTAGCACTCAGTTTACAGCAGAATGAAACTAGCTACTTCTGGGAACAAATGTGAGCTGTAATTTCCCCTTCATGTCCACCCATTAGGCATCCACAGCTCTGAGACCCCCTCTGTGGAAGGCATTATGGTCTTGTGTTCAAAGAGGAGAGCGTTCCTTCTCATAGGAAGGAGGGGGATAAGGAAGATTAATTATTTCTTTCTTTGTTTTGTCCATCTACTCCAAAATTTTTCAGTAGTAATAATCCAAGCTACCATCCCATGATCTGTATGATTCAGGCTCAGTTCCCAGGATTTCACATTACGGGTAAGACATACACAGAAAAAAAAATAGTCTGGGGAGAAGGAGGAAGCAGAAGCCAAAATTTTTCTTTCCAGAAGAGTATGGCTGGGTTATAGAGTCATGTTTTTTCTCTGATCCAACAAAGTTTGAAATCTTCTGGCACAGTTTCTGAGGTTCAGCAGCAAGTGCCAGAACTGCCTGGTAGATAGATGGCTTCCTGGGGGGGCATAAATGTCTGAAAACAGCACTCACATCTTAGCCTGAGTGATAGAGGGAAAGTTGGTTGTGATGGGACAGAAACATGCTGCAGGTGAGTTGTATTTGAACCCAGTCTGGACAGTATCAGGCAGGGGTAAAGGTCTACACTCAAAGAAATCATTTAAAATCTCATCTTTACATAGGATGTAAACCCATAGGTAGGCCCAGCTTCATGGTGCCAATGACTGGGCTGCGCTGGGGAGAGCTGGAGTCAGGCCCTGCTGCAGCCTTGCTGGGGCAGGGTCTGACAGCCCCAGGGGTGACATGGAGTCTTGGGCCCTGGGCTGGGGGTGCCTCAGAGCCCTGATGCTTACAAGCACCGGTGAATCTAAAGGCAGGCATGTTTTATATTTCTGTCATAACATGACCAGCCATGCCTTCTGATGCCATCCTGCTGCTTGCCTTGGCCACCCAGGGTAAATCCCATGGGCACGATTTCTGTGCTAGTCCTGTCTCACATGGCTTTGGATTTCATAAAATCATAGAATGGCTTGGGTTGGAAGAGACCTTAAATGTCACCTAATTCCAACCCTCCTGCCATAGGTAGGGATGCCACCCACTAGGTCAGGTTGTCCAAGGCCTCATCCAACCTGACCTTGAACACCTGATATTCATCCTTGATGCATATTTGCAGAATACATGCCACTGAATCCAACACCTATATACAATCTAAACATCATTCGGACCTATCAGTAACTATTTCAGCAGGCAGAATAAGTCTTCCTAAAGGGAACCCCCAAGCAGGGTTTTCTAGTTGGATGAAATCTAGTCCCCATGCCTTTCACAAGTAACAGAGACCTTACCATATATATCAAACCCAGTGTCAAACTCACCCGTGCCACTAATAATGAAAAAACCCTGCCCCACAAGTGAAACTGCCTGAGGCGTGTGATTCCCCAGAGCAGCCAGCCCACACAAGACCATACGCGACTGTTTGTGATGACTTTGCTTCGAGTGGCATGACAGCCATGTGGACACTCTGTGGGGGGAGCTCAAACCTCAGCATGGCTTAAATGTTACTTAAATGTTATCTTCAGACAAAATAAACTCATCAGAAACACAAACAAAGACGTTTATTGCAAATAAAATTCACATTCACATCATTAAATCCTACAAAGTATAAGGAGGTCTTTTTGCAAATTGTGAAGTATCTGTGTGCACAGGAGGTGCTGTTTTCATCAGAACAGCTGCCTGGGACATGCGTATATTTATCTGAAGGTGCCAAACCAAATATCCATCTATCTACAAAGGTTTTGATTTGGCCGTTGACATTGTTCTGACACTTCCACAGTTTCATTTTCTCTGGATCTGGCAGTAGAGGCCCATAGAAAACCCCAAACCAAGAATCTGGAAAACAAAAACATTTCTGGTATTACTTGGCAGTCCTGGAAATCCCAAGATACAACTGATACACAGTGGGAACATTTTGTTTGCAAATGTCTTGGACTTACAAGCAGGCTAAATCTGTTATGCAGAAGATCTTTTCCAATGTAATTCTTTAAAGAACATGACTTTAGTATATTGCCATTTTAATGAAATCGGCATGTACCACAGGTAAGATTGCAAATACGATGGAAAACTTTCATTTGTTTAAAAGATGAATTGCCTGTGTGGATCGGGAACACTGTAACTCTAGGATTTTAAAATGCAGTTCTTAGCTGCAATGAAGCAGCAAGTGAAGCAAAAGTTCAAGAAAGTCGGACAAAAATTCAATCTTTTATTTTCTAAGAAATTTAGAGGAACTTTCTGAATCTATTTCATATTCTAAGGGTTGTTTCTCTTTGATATCTCTCTTCTTTTTGACTACCACTTTATCATCTTTAAATATATCCATATATTCATATGTGTATATGTATACAGATGTACATTTACACACATGTACATATCCTGCCTTTTTGATGAGCAAATGATCATACAATAAAAGTTTTACATTCGTCAGTAATAGGATTGAGATAGAAACTCTGAGTCCACAAAAGAAGTTGTTTGAGATATAAAATTTGGTAGGATCACCTCCTGTGGCAGGAATTAGTGGGTGAAATTCCATGACCTGTGACAGACAGCTGACAAGATCAGAAGGTCAGTAAGCTTCCTTCTGGATTTAAAATTAACCAGTCTGTGAAGGTGTTATCCAAAAGTGTAAAGTATTCAAAGGACATTTATGAAGCCATGAATTCATTTATTTAAGGAAGAGATGTTGTGGAGTGTACAGAACATGTGGGTACAGGTAAGGCAAGGGGATGGCCTCACAGCTGGAAGAAGCTGACTTGGCTTCCCTGATGTACCATGCCCACATTTTCACCTGTGCCCAAGTGAAACTGGGCCCTTCTTTTCTCAGTATCATTTCCACTAACAAATTGAGCTGAAACCATTTACAGCCCACAAGTGGCATGATGGAGCAGGCAGAGGGGGACAGCTACAAAAGAATACTTTTCCTTTTCCCGGCCTTTTTATCTGCTGTTTTCCAGGAGAGAGAGAGAGTTAAGCATGTGGCTTTTGATTTGCAGTTACTTGAGATGTCACAATATGTTAATATCTTTGGAAAGGCTAAATCTTTAGCAAGTGTAAATTGCCAGCTGACAATTTGTACCAGCTGAGGCTGTTATCCTCATATTGTTTACTCACTTTGTTTTCAAATATTTTTATGATTAAGAGAGGCAACCGCCACAGAAAATGCCAGCTGGAGAAAAGGTAAGAATGATGGCCAATGAACTAAAGGCTACAATGAACACAACTACAATAACTAGAGCAAAGTGACTTACAACTTACTTTCTGGATAGATATGAAATTTTACACTTCATTATATTTGTAAAGGCCTTTCTTTATTTATTGATATATTTCATTGATTTTCCCCATGAACTCTACATATAGGCAAGAGACCTGACCTCCCATGTATAGCACCTTATGTAATGTGAAGCCTATGCCGAGTAAGAAGTGGCCTGTCATCTCACAGTGCTGCAGCTGCCTAACTGTTCCCTGCTTACAATTATTTTCCTGGAAGAGTACTTCTGAGCTGGGGCTCTAGCCCACTCTTATACCACGAGGAACAGTCCTCTGCCAAGGACGTTAAGAAGTTTTCGTTAGGAATAACAGGCTGAACTCTGCACAGCAATCTTCGTCATTCTGCTTTTCCCTCAAACATTCATCTGGGGGGGGCAGGGGAGGAGGAAAACCGCACAGGAATAGTAAAAAGAATGAAAATGACCAAAGAAAGCAACATGATGAAATCCCCTGCTTCTTTGTCATTTTCTCCTAATCAAAGCCTATCATTCATCAAGTAGCTGACTGGATCACCTCACTGTTTTTTCTCCTCTCTTTGGAGAAAATTTTGTGTGATAGTCTTCAGTGTATGATGAAACAATTAAAATGAAGAGCTCACATGCTCTGCTTTTTTCACACACCAGAGTATATGGAGGAGCACAGGTGTGCACTCAGGCACATTCAGACACCATCTTGATGGTTAAATTACTCCCTCTGAATAATGATTTTGAATCATAATTTCTCCACAATAAGAATATGCAATTTAGGGACTACAAAGTTTAATGATATGATTTTTTCCTCCAGCTAAGAAGAGAAGAACAGCTACTCTGCCTCTTATTTGTCTGGGTCTGGGAGTCTGCACACCCTTCCATCCACTGGGCTCACTGTCAAGTCCCAGCCTGGCCCCAAACCTGTTAAATCTTTGCAGAAAAAGTGCCATGTGATATGCTTATACAGGCAACAGGGTGGTCTGGTCCCACCTGAATTCCTCAGCTTGGCAGCTGTATGCCGTTGATAGGAAATAACAGTGAGATTTCAGCTAAGGTTAGAGGTGGTTCTCCCTTGTCTATTAATTGTGCAAGCCAGGTGTTTTAATTCCACTCCCAGTGTATTTTTAAGTAGAAGGCATGGCTTGTCAGCCACTAAATATTTTAATGGTGTATACTGGTACCTCAATAACTGCCAGTCCAAATGCGATCCCCATAATTATGAGCATATGGTCTTGAACATATTTGATGATCACTTCTCTACAAACCTGGAAAACAAGACATGGAAAACAAGAAATGAATAATTATAGGTAAGCAAGATTAACCTAAGTTTATTAGAAACACATCCTCTAAAATATTTTCTCTCTTGCTCTCCATGTAAAAGAAACGCTATTTGAATTTACACTGGTTTGTTGCTAACAGACACAAAGAACACATTTATATGTATCTTGGGCCCTGAGACAGATATCTAGCCTTTGCCTTCACAAAAATGAAGATGAATTTAACTTCATTTTCCCACTAATGTGATCATTGGGTTTGAGACCTCAAAGCCTATTATTAGAATCAGTCTCAACTAAAAATATTTAGATATAAAACCAAACTTAAGTATTAATTTTGACAAATGATTGGTGGTCTTGGCCTGGGACTGGGAGGAAGTGAGTGATCACATCTGAAGTTCTATGCAGAGCTACTCTCCTTTTTAATAAGTGCATACATCTGTTCTTATAACGCCTACATCTTCTCCAGGCATTGACAATATTCCTTTTTCAAACTGTAGGGAAAGCCAAGTACAGCTTAAATCCATCAAAACCACAATACTGTTCCAACACTACAACTTCATTCCCCCCAAATATAATGCATAGTTATATGCCTTCACCATATTTCCTCTCTCACAGTAAACACATGCGTCTTCTCCTTCCAGTTCTTCTAAAAACCTCTCATTTAAGCTGACTCAGAACTGCACTAAATTTCAAACCATTTTTCCTGGATCACAAGAGTCGAATGTCTTTACTAGCATCTAACACCACCATGAAATCTGTGCATTCATGTGAGCGATATCTTGCACCTGCAGTAATTTCACTGATGGTTTCTCATATGTCCTTTGAGGGTTTGCCTGCGGCCAAAAAGACATAAAAATGTGGCCAAAAAAGCCTCTGCATACATCTTATTTCCAGATTGGGTTCTGGCATTCTCTACTTAACCAGACTGTTCCCTTGCTTTAAAACTGTATTTGCTTCTGTGAGACTACGCAGGGAGGAAATTTGTGTTCAGAAAGGACCTGGCTAAGAAGCTGTGCATTTAGGAAAGTATACAATCAATTTGGGATATTTGCTAAAATCTGCTGTGTACTAGATGCAGATTGGAAACATCATACTACTAGTATTCTAAAAATGTAGGTGTTTTCTCTGAGTTTTCCACTACTTTTTCCATATTTTTCTTGGTATGTATGGAGTTAAATTTCAGTATAAGAAAACAGATAAATTGTGAAATAAACGAGATTTCTGCTGCCCATCCACCATTTTTTGAGTATGCTTTTTTGTAACCATTCACCAGGCACTTTTGCCTTACTACTATATTAATTACCACAAGCTTTTCAAAAGGCCTGAGTTGCAAATTACACTTTAAGTATGCTTCTGGGAAGCCTACCACATATGAGGTGCCTTACCAGTAGATTCTGTAAAATGAGCATGTTTTTCTTCTAGTAAATGACTATAAAAACTCAAGGATCTTGTATTTAATGAAATTGCTTTTCATTATCTCTTAGCCTCTGAGTCAACATGTCTACCACCAAAATGAGCTCTGGCGGGAGCTTCATCTTCCACAGGAGATCCAAAGAGTAGCTGGCGTGCTGCTCTGACCCAGAGGCATACTCTGACCCCAAAGCCGTAACAGCAGTTTTCACCTGTAGTTACCATGCAGACTGGGAGATAATGGAGTGTACAGATACAACAGAGACATCCCCAGGAGGAGAAAGCAGACACATATTTTATGTATGCACAGCAATTTCACCACAGCTGGTGTGGAGGCAAAGCTGGCTAATGAAGAGAAGGCAAAACTTTGTCTTTTTGGAAAGAGACAGAACTGCTGACTATGCCAGCAACTAAAGACAGCTCTATGTTAAAACCTGTGTTTGGAAAGAAGAGCAGGACATTGTATTTTTCTTACCGTTTTATAAACATATCTCCTGTTATAAGAGACGCAGAGGTTTGCTTCTTCGCCATTTGGGTCACATCCACAGATTTGACTGCCATCAATATCTGTATTAAAATTGTTTCCCCAATCTGCAGCCCCATTCAACAAACCACAGCACTTGTTCTGCAAGAAAAGAGGAAACAGGAAGATGAAGAAAAAAACAATGAATTGCCTTTAGGGGAGTGAATGAGGGCAAGCCAAGAGGAACAACAATTTCCTTTCATCCTATCCAATGTGGATTTTTTCCCAGATTGATACCTGTCTCAAATACCCTTTACATTTCAATACAAGTTATAAGACTGTGAGTGCACAAGGTAAAAAAAAATAAATATATAAATAAATAAATAAAAGAGACAATTTTCAACATTCAGCACTCAAAAACCATTAATATACTGTAAAGCTAGTGATTGTCAGTGCCAGAATACAGCATGGAGCAATGCTGGGTATTGTGTGTTTTCAAAATCAAGTCTTCTTTCTGTGACTTACACCTGCATGTGGTAAGTAACATCTACAGCAAATCATATATTGAAAAGCCAGGCTGAAAAAGTAAAATTCAGGCACAAAAAACTATGAAATCTAGAAAAACAGCCACCTTGAATGATGATTAGCCCTTTAAATTAGAAATGGACTGAGGAGGCCAGGGCTCCATTTGGGGTTTGTGAAGCCTAAGCCAGGTGCAGTTTCACTTCAGATTCCACTTTGTTCAAGCCACTAAAGCTCAGGGGTGCAGACTTGGGTTTACATCTTCCCCCTTTTAAAAAGCAGCTGGAAGTGTTCATGTTATTTTGTATAAAAGCAAAGGCTGTGGGACATAATAAAACAATCCTGGTCTATTTAAAAATTAATAGAGTAATTATGCTTTTTTTTGTTGTTGTTGCTGTTGTTGTTTTCATTTTGCTCACCTTTCAATCATCCCTCCAGGGAGCTGCTTATTATATCAGGAGAGTTAAGTTGACTCAGAAGCACAGGACAAAGCCGGAGGCAGAATGGAGAAGTAAAAGTGGAAGTAATATAAGCTACCTAAATATTGCTTCTCACTTCCTTTCCTTTCACACTGTCAGCCTTTAAAGATATAAGAATTCTTTAAGCCTACCCTAAAAACAGCAGCAGACACTCTGTGCCAATGTATAGGCACAGGTACTACTGGGAGTATGGCAGGGACACACACCAGAAATGGTGAAATTTGTTCTCTGTGTGATGTCCAGAATCAGGGTGGTACTAAGTGTCTACCTTCTGGCACTTTGCAGGTGGGAGAAATCAGAATAGATGTAAGTACAGGGAAAACAAAACTCTTTTTTAGTGCGCATCTTTCCCCACTCTTACACAGGAAAATACACATTTAATGATTTCATGCTAACATGATATTCTAAATGAAATAACTACTGAAGCTTTCCTTATCCAATCTTCTTGCCTAAAGGGTACTGGACAGTTCTCAGCTGGGACACACTGAAGGAGCACCTTCCCTTCAAAAGGGAAAGCTGCAACGAAGGAAAAGGAAGCCTTCTCATCAAAGCATTTATGTAACAGTCAATCTCAATTTTGGGGGACATTTGTAAAGGGAAGCCAGGCCTTTTCATCCCCACAGTGATGGGGCAGGCTCCTAGGCCCCAGGTGTCCAGCCAAATGCAAAGACCTGGAAGGGGACTAGGGCCCTCCTATGGAGCAGGAGCCATTCAGCTCTGAGATAATAATTCAGTGAGGACCTGTGAAGGGATGACCTCAGATGAGGAGAGAAAGGGATGGTGGGGATTATCAGAGTTTTCAGATTTTGATATCACCCTTTGTTTAGTAATATCTTCAATAAAAGTCTTGTAAAAAAAGTCTGGCATTGTGTCAACACCTAAGCATTCCCTATTTCATTTATTTAAAAAAAAGGCTAATTTCTGGAGGTGACAAGTAACTCCATCTTCTGTATCCTACTGAGAAGAAATAGAAACATGGTAGCTTGAGTGAGGAAGGAAGATTTTCTGGAGGTCATGAAATACTGATAGGCATTTCAGGCAGTAGAAGAGCTGGCCATCACCAATCCAAACTCAAGCAGAGGCCACTTTCTGTAAATGAAGATGATCTGGGCTTTGGAGACTGAGAAAGTTTTCACTGCTTTCAAGAAAAAGAGCGTTGTTTTATATTTTATTCCCAACTTGAGACAGAAACCTTTAAATCTTTAAATACTTCTTAAATAAGTTCATGTGGCTGAAGCTCTGAGGGGGTCCAAAAAGAGTCTGGAATAGGGGAATAAAACCAGCACTCCAACCTACCCAGGCAACAATACCTTGCTCCAAATAGATGAGGCAAATTGCACCTTTTAGGTAACCATGGCTAGAACAAAACATATACTTTATAAAATGCATAACTTGCACTAGCATAACCAAAGCTGTGGAAGACTGATAACCCAAGCATCAAACAACAGTCTCATGGCAATCGATTTATGACCAAGATGCAAACCTGACTTCTTGGGTCCTAAGAGCTACTTGAATCCATAAATCCTACCACACCCCACAGAGAATTACAAGTCTTTGAAGTATACTTCCTCAGACATATGCACAAATGTCTCTAGTCTGCTCAGTCTTCTAGAATGACAAAATAAGCACATATAAAAACCATGAAGAGCAAATACAAAGACATGCAGAGTTTTTAAAGGCCCAATACCAATTACAGGGCTTTTAAATCCTGTAGGCATGCTCTGCACACCCTGTGAGCTCTGCAGTATTACTTGCCAGTGTAATGAGCATATGGCCTCGAAGAAAGAACTGATAATCTCTTGCAGTCATATCACAGAATGAGGGAACCTTTGTTTTGGTTGTGTTGGTTCTTATAAGACATTTTTAATTTCTGCAAGCACACTGAAGAATTTGTAATCACTGATGCAAACTTATGGAGTTTAAGACTTACAGATCTAGACAGCTACCAATCTATTTATTCTAGAAAGAAACTTTCACAAAATCCTATTTAGGGCCATTGAGAATGTCTTCCTCTGTATAGAGAAAGGGACGTTTTCAGACAGTTAAATGTGGATCATCTTGCATGTTGTGTGCCTTTGCTCCATTTCTCTCAGGAAGAGAATCTTCTCTTTTGCACAAAGAAATCATTATGGAAAGCCCAAGCTGCATCAAGGGAGCAGAAACCCCTTTGCAGCATTTTAACTTGTGTTTAAGTCAGACCCTCTCCCATCCCCAGGGTGTGAAATTCAAATCTATGACAGAGTAGACATAAAATGAAGCATAGACAAATGCTAGAGATAGAACAGATAGCAACAACCCCCACCCTTTGTTACATCTTAATTACCTCTGTCTGAAACTTCTGGAAGGTCTCTTGAAATTGCTTTGCTTCTGCTGTAGTGCCTTGCAATAAATCAACATTGTCCTTTAAAGTCGTGTTAAGGGATGTTTCAATCTGCAAGTGCAAATATTTTATTAGTTTTCAGTGGAGAAACAAATCTTTGGGAAGACTTGAATGACAATACAGAATAATACTGTACCTGAGATCTGTATACTGCTCCTAAGATACCTCCTGTAACCTGAAGGATCAAGATCAGCAGCAGTCCAATAAAAAACTAGGAAGAAACAAAAGGTAGAGAAAATTATATCTTTTTTTACCAAGTTGCTATCATCTCTTTAAAGTGAATATTAATCTTTCACGTGCTTCATAGAATGAACTGAAGTTCCAGTCAGTTCCAGTTTTTCCTTCTTTGGGGATGAGAAAAGGGATGCTCAAGACAGAGTGTGTGCCTTAGTATCATCTAGTCACCAAAACAAGACACTTTGGAGAGGTGGCATGATGTGCAGTGTGTAGGTGAGAGATGTTGGGTAGGAGGACAAGGAGGACATTCTGGGAAGACTAGCAGAGGGAGCAACTGGGAATTTATGACATTAAAACATTTATGACATACATAGAGGGGGGTGACTGGTGGAGTGAATGTCAGTTTTAGTTGTGTGGGGGAAAAGTTAGTGACATGGTCAGGGCTCTCTTGGCCCTGTTTTCTCTTTGATGAGACCACCCATCATTTCTTTTGCACTTCAATTCAGGAAGGGCTCAAGTGTGGGGTAGGCAATGACAATACATGCTCATAAGTAAACATTCGATGAAATAAAAACAGTATTGTCATCTGGTACTACCAGTGACTTTATACATCAATTGTATCTGTAGTCTGTTAAAGGCAGACAAATGTTCTTTTTTTTCCTACCAAGAGCAGCATGCACCGACTTTCCTTGATGGCACCACAGCACCCCAGAAACCCAAGGACCATAATGATGGAGCCCACAGCTATCAGCAGATCAACCCCTGCAAACAGGCTGCTGTCTACGCCCAACTCCTGAAAAGAGAGGAAAAAAAAAAATTTTCAGCTGCAAGAAACTCCCCTGAAAAATATATGTATCTCCCCAAACAAGAAAATATTTAATAACTGATAAATATACTGATGTGCAACCATAGAGAAATTCTATTCCTTGAATCAATAAACCACTAACATCCTTCCTAAACCTTTTGTTGGACGGCCTGGTGGAACCTGTCTCTTCACAATCTCTGTTTCTGCACAGGATGAAAGTCAACTTAACATAGTAAATAAAAATCTCATCTTTAAAATAGCTTTCAGTTCATTTTCAGTTGACAAATATTTGCTTTTTGTTGGAAGTAGCAAAATTATTTCAAAATCTCTCTTACATTAACCAAATGTTAAAGAAACAAAAACTCTGTCTGTCATTAGAAATCCAAGAACGTACTCTGTGGCTGTTCCTAAGAGAACATGTTTCTGAGTGATACTGGATATAGTGGAGAAAGATATATTTTCCAAAGCAGCTTTCTTTTTCTTTGTTTTTGGGTATGATTTCTAATAATGCCATCACAGATGAGGACTGTATTTTGATGTGTTGGACATTCAACTAAACAGTTCATATACCTCATTATTATTAAATATCAAATTATTCAGTTCCCAAAGAAGGACTAAGGCCAAGGGCCAAAACAGAGAGAAATGTTCAAAGAATATTTTCCAATGTGGCTTGTGCCAAGATTAGCAAAAACGTCTGGAAGTTGTCATATTTATCTTCTGATGGAAATTACAAAGGTATATAGACAAGTATAATTTTAAGAATGTGTTGTTCTTTCCCCTTCGAAGTAGGACTGAAACTCCTGTTATTTATTCTTAGAAAGCTTTGTTCATCTATAGACAAATCTTTCTGGTCTCTTCAATTACTAATCAGGCAAAACATATATTGGATTTGAATGGGATCTTTGCATAGAGGCAAAAATAGTAAGAAAATACTTTCTATTTTGGTCTTAATTCTTAATTCACAGTTTTTGTGGAGTAACAAGAGTCACTTCAGGAAGCCAGCTTGGGACACACTTAAGTGTGCTTTTCTGAATAGGAAAGCTTTCCAAAAATAAGAATAACAATGGTTATGGTTTTCCAAGCTCCATTGCACTATCTGAGCCATGATACTAGAGATGGTCATCTAGCAAGCGTGGCAACTTTAGCTTCTGTAAAATGTTGACTGAGGAGTGAAACACATCATTCTTCTTCTTCCACAGCAGGACATTGCAAAACTCTCCATAATGACCTAATTTACTCCACATCACAACGTCACTGTGATCTGAGTTCTCTTACATCCATCCACTGCCAAATATGAGACATCTGGGACTGGCTAAAGACAGCAACATCATCAGCCAAATAGAAGAAATATATAAAGCCATCTTCTTATTTCCAACATCCTTTTAGTTCCGGATATACTGAATTAAAAAGTATTTTTCTTTACTGATGGATTCTGGTAGAGAAGCAGAGGAGCGATCAGAAGTTTTGCAGCTTAATCTGACCTAAAGGCTCAATGTGAGAGTTGGAAAAGAAATCCTTCAAAGTAACACTTGATCGTTTTTTCACTTCTACAGCCAGAAATCCATTTTGAAAACTAAAGTATACAAATAAAATTTTCAAATTCATTTACATTTATGTGGTTCAAATTCAGCCAAAGAAATGCACTGCCTAAACCTCAGAGTCAGATTGTTCTTCCTGTTAGCATAACAAAGCATCAACATGCAAAGATTGCACAGCACCTTCCAGAGGAATGGTAGAATCAACTTCACTTCTTTATGTGAATGGAAAACATGCTGTAATTAAGATATCAGTGCCACTGGGAGCACAGATGGCAAAATGCTGGCAAGGCCCATAAGGCCAAAGAACCTTTGCACCAACAGGACAATCCGCTGGTGCATTTATGCAAGATCAAGGGCTCATCAAGATTGTATTTTCTGTAACTTTGCAGAAAAGGAAAGTCATAAAATCTGAAGAAATTTAATAACCCAGATAAAATCCAGGAGGGAACTCAGGGATTTTTCTTCTCCCCTCCATGAAGGCTATTTACATTACATTTAAATCCTGAGTAAAGATCTGTTGTTCTTTAAAAATAATTCCATGAGTGAAAAAGGGTTAGACATTATTAGGAAGCCATTGAAAATAGAAGAGAAAAAATCTTGCACCCTTTCAAAGTTACAATTACTGAGAAAATAAGTAATAATAAATAATATTATTGAAGACAGTAAGAAAAGTAAAAAATATTTCCTAAAAATACATAGAAGTAACTCTATAAATATATATGACTATACTATTCTAATGGGGAAGGACTGAGAAGACTAAGAGGCTCATGGCTCCTCATTATTCTTTCTAGCACTGAAATCAATAAGAAAACCATCATTAGTTTTCATTAGAGGAAAAAGAGACCCACATTTTAAAGAGAAATCACTGTGCATCTGCAAGAGCTTAGATTAGTAACACTGGAAGACACTTGTCATTACACATCTGTGCATACATTGATCACTTTATCTGACTACCCACACCATCTTCTTTAATCTTAAACATCATAAAACACATTCATTTTTACCCACACAAAACACCCCAGTGAAAGCAGAACACATTTGCAGAAATTAAGTTGGGAAAGTAAAATCTATATAGTAGCTTCTGCATTTTACATGGAACTGATATTATTGTATGCATTTACCTTCTGAGCATCTTTGCTAACACGTATCCATACAGAGATGCCCAAAATAACTGAACCACACACCTGTGGGAAAAAAAAAAAAAAAAAAAAAAAAGAATATTTAGAAAGATCAACAATTTCAGATTAAAGTTGAGCATCCAAACAGCACCAGATGCTGGCCAAAATTCTGAAATAATTTCTTTGGCAAAATGAAAGCAACATGAATTGCTAGAGCACAGAATATTGATTCATATCCAGGAAACTTCATAAGGATAATTAAACCTTCAGTTATGCACCAAAGCCCTGATGTTTCTATCCCAGAGGAATCATCATTTCCTTGATGATTTATACATGTGGTTGTAAGGACACAGAAATTCTGTCAGATGAGAGACAACTATAGATTGCTATAGTATGTATATAACATGACTATAAAGAACAATGTTTCCTGTATAATGGAAATGAAAGATTTGATAAGGGATGTCAGTACAACTGTTATTTCTAGAGTTTTTCGGGACATATATCTTTAGAAATATTCTCTATGGTAAAACTATTAGGAAAAGTTCTAAATAAAGTTTTCCTGCTTTCTTTGTTGCAACAATATTTGTCTATCTCGAGCTATTAGAATATTCTTCTTGTAAAGAGCACATTGTGGTAGTTATTATTTCCATTATATTTTTAAAGAAGACAACTTTAGTCCATCTTGTGCACATGAAAGATAAACATCTAAGTCTATCTCCTCTGACCTGTCAGGGACACATATTCTCAGATGAGTTAAATGACCCATTGATATTACCAACTTAAAAAGAAGCCCAGAATGATTTGCTTTGAGATGTTGAAGTCAGGGTGGATGAATCCCAGATCCAGACATATTCCTTAATCACCAGTTGTTCTCCAGTTTCATTGATCTTTGAGGTACGGTTCCACTATGCTCCAGCCACTGTGTTCCTTACCTTGTTTGTGATGATTGTGATTGTGAAATTCTCACACATAATTTCTCTTTTTTACCAGGTATGGGAGACAGGTAGTTTTAGAGGCTAAAAATATGTAATTATGTGAGCCACTTGAGAGGACTGGTAGGAAAGAGAAATCACTGAGGACCAAAGTCTAGTAAGATTCAGAATTATCTTCCCGTATGTCTTTAATGGTCAGGTCAGAAATGGCTCTAAAATGTGGTTATGATCTTCCCATGAAAACTGGGACCTTTTAAAATTAAAAGAGCTATTTTTACATGTTTAAGATTTTTTTTCCCTCAAAAATACTTTCCTACAAAAAGGTTTCATATAATATTCATCATCAAAGACCGTAACGACTTTAGCAGATTATTTAATATGGAACACAGCCAGCCCTCAGACATGAGTACCACACATTTTTCTGTTCTAAGTAAAGCTCCTATAAGTACGCTTTACACATGAAAAAGAAAGTTGTACAATCGATGACAGCTATATCATGTTATCAAATTTAACTAGAACTCCCCACTGAAATCATCTGAATCCCACTGAATCTGCCTAGAAACTGATGGTATCATATGACTCTGTATTTGGGTCTTGTTCAGCAGCACTGTGCGAACCATGTGGCTACACACCAGACAACGTGGGCTTGCTAATGTGAAAAGTTCCACTGAAGCAGCTATTGCTGCAAATCTAAAGAGAATTTGGCCCACTGCCTTATTCGTTATAGAGAACCTCCCCCAAAAATATAGCACAGTAGTAGAAGTAAATCTGAATGTACAGAAACTTACCAATCAGATGGGGATGCTACAATATCTATTTCCTCCATTCAAAAAACCAAAGAATATTATTTTAAAATGAAGTTTCCAGTATGGTGTATATATTTTAAATATAGAAAATAAAATTGTTTTAGACTCATAAAAACACTTAATTTCAGTGAAATTTTAATGTTTTGTTTCTGTTTATTTTCATCATATACAAAGTGAACAAGAAAACACAAATAAAATAATTGAAATTACAAATCAAAAGTTCCATTCCCTGAGTCAAAATAGAACACTGCATGCTTGTTGCAGTACTCCATCCTAATTATTAGTTTTCCTTAAAATAAAATTTAGCTTTCTTTCACCAGACTGGAAGATGCAAAGCTCTGTGGGTGCTCCAGAGCCCAATGCCAGGGCTGTGAATTCCTGGGGGCACACAACACATGGGGCCAAGGAGAGAGAAGCATAAGAGACTTTGCAGATCTGGCTTAGCCTATTCCAGGATTTAGACATTCAAGGATATGCTGTAAGAGCTGCTAAGAAAAGGGCATAAGAAGACTAAAAAGCCTGTTCCTGAGGCCCTCAGAAGGGGGCAATCCAGAGAGATTGCAAAGGGGTTAAAAAAAAGGACACCAGATAAACACGCTGCCGTTGCTGTTATCTAGTTGAGATGAAAGTCACCTTTATTCCCCACTATCAGTTTAACTTTCTACCTGCCCAACTGTGCTGTGCACCAGGGAGTGGAAGCAGCAGCTGTGAAGACATCACTGCTCCCTGTCCTTTACCACAGCAATTTAATGATTTCCAGGGATTAGAGACGGGAGTGTTATTCAAAGAATTCAGATTCATTGTGCTCCACCTGTGCGTATTGCTGCTTGCACCACACCTCTTCCCTATCTCCATAGTACTAAGCCCCTTTCTTTAAAATAAGTCAGTATAACTGCATTTGTGTCCTCCTCTGTCTCAGCCAGGCTGTCATACGCACAGCAAATGCTCTCAGCATTTTCTTCCCCAGAACAGGGTGCAGATTTTCCTGACTTTGGCATAAACAAGGTCTTGGGAAGTTTGTTCCATGCTGCTTTTTTTCCTGAACTTTCAGGACTCCTCCAGGATCACATCCTGGATCTTCTTTCCAGAAACCCATGCAGTTCCTGGAGGCTTAGGCTGCCATATATTTTCAATCTGCCTTGGTAGAGGTGGAGGAAGAAAAGTGGGGGCCAGTCCTGACTGCTACTGGTCTCTTAGGAGTTTCTTGGTGAGGTCCACAAGAGATCAAAGAATTTTGCTGATTCTTCTCATTTTGGCTAGCAACAAAATTTATACGGCAACTGTTTGTGATCCTATTTGAATTCTATCACCTTTTCACTCAGAATATGTCCCTTGAGGCAACAAACATACTGGGGTCAGTAGTTTTGCATCCAGTTTCAGCAAACCTCTGGTGAACTTGGCAAAATTATGGTAGGAAAGCTGACACTGAGGCTGAACCATTGCAGAAATTATCTTTAACTCAAAACTTTTCAGAGCTTCCAGGACCTGAAACTCTTGCAAACTAGCCGAGATATGACAAAGACAAATAGGGTTCAAGTTACTCTCAGAAAGCTGCCTGCTGTCCTGTGCTGGGCATAGGGCAGGAACCACCTTCCTATGTGTGCTGAAGAAAGCTGATCATTTCAGTACAGCTCTTGACAACACTGCCAGCCCATACCATTTTCCAAAAATGTATGGTCAACCATCAGAAACTAATTATGACACTGAGCATAAAGCTAGGAACCACAAAGAAGTATATGAAAATGATTTATCAATTAGAAGGCTAAAAATACAAGTGCATTTTCCTATCTTCTGTTGCAATTACACTTTCAGGATTATGCAGTTTGGATGCAAACAGGATACAAAAAAAAATACAAAAGAACAATTCCCATTAAGATAATGTAGAGTCTGTTATCTTTTGACTGAGATGAGTGATTTCCTTTGACATAAGGGGCACATTGCAGGCAGGAAGATGGAGACCCATCTGTTCTACTTTTCAATGTGGAGGGAAGACTTTTTTGTAAGAAAAATACAAAGGAAGGGCAAAAATTAAACATTCTCCTCTCCCTGATTTAGAACCATACTCTGGTTCTATTTATGCTCTATTTTATTTACAATTTCTTCAACTACAGCATTTGGATAATGTTGAACACATTTCACGCGTCACTAATAACAATTTAAACACCGACTTACCCAAAATAAGAAGTTGAAGATGAACATGGAGTACTTCATGCAGCTGCTTACACCCGCCATTTTCAAGAAGCTGAGACAAAAATGAAAATTGCAGAAGAACCTTTCTTAAGGGTTTGACCTCAATAGAGTGACTGTTCCTGTTTCTTCAGGAAATGTCTCAGACTGCATCAAATACACTGCGCTCTGCTACTAAAAGCAAAAATTGTGACCCAAGCATCTACAGTTATTTAAACAGTTTAGCACAGGTAAATATTAACCAGAGCACTGGGGAAGTAATACCAGGTATTATCACTGAGTCTCCAGACTCTCCTTGTGTCGTTGTGAGGTGTGCTTTTTAATGGTGCTGTTAGTCTCGTCCTACACCCTGTGAGTAAATAGATGGTGCAAAAAGAGCAATAGTTTCAAGGGGGAGGGAAGTTTTACAGATGTGCTTCCTTTATGACATGGAAATGAATGCATTTTTTAATGCTTTTAAGGTACAGGATTTACTCTTTCATTGTCCACAGATCGTTACCAAAATTCACTCGGTGATGTTTGCAGTCCCACTGCAGACATTCGGACTGAAAAAAAGGAATAAGTTTGTTTTATCCCCACAGAAGAAGGGTAAGGAACCTGCAGCCATTTTCTCCCTCTTGCTGTCTACTTTACCTCTTCCTCACTAAACCAGCACTCCAGGAACCTGAGCACCGTGGTGCACAAAACACGCTGCCATGCAAGTTTCCTAAAGTGCTTTGAGCCCCAGCACAGCAACCGCAGCTCTGGCGTGAGATTCGGGATGCCTCCTGGCAGCGGGAGCTCCATTTGTCCCAGAAGGCAAGGCAATAAACCTTATTCATTAGTTTTGCTTTATGTCTTGTTTGTTTTCTTTTTTGCTCCTCAAACTAGAAATCATGAGGGGAATATAAAGGTATAATTGCTCTGTCTTTTCTATCAGCCTGTTTTCTGGAGAAGCCTGATAGACTAGTTCTTGGAGGGATGAGGGTCAGACACAGGTTCCCCTGGGTTCATCATAAAAAAGGAGCTTTATTTTGCAGGTGAGCACAAAGGATTTAAACAGGAGAGATTAAGGACTTGCTGGACGGATGTGATTTATTAAACCCCTTGGCTCAAGCCCAGTTTTTAGCCTTTTACTGTTGGTTCTCATTCTTCAATGCTGCAATCTGTATTTGAAAAAAGTATAAAGGAAAACGTTAGCATATAACACACCTGTAGATGGTGACAAAAAGATGTCACTTAGATCCTGGGTTTTACAGGATCCACAGGGGGAAAAAAAAAAAAAAAATCTACACTAAGAGCTGTTTCCTTTGGTTGCTCTCTAACCCGACTTTTAGTGAAGGTGTGATGTTGGAATCCCTCCAGTTGCTTTCTCTAATTCTATTAAAACAGATGCAACCTTTCCCGCTTTTAAGAGCTGACTTTATACCTGCCTTCAACTTTTGGGCTCCTTTTTGAGTAATCTTTTTTTCTAACCCTAGGAGATCAGCTGTCTGACTAGTTTATTTCGCAATATCCACATCCACTCTGAATTTGAGAATGTTCCTAAAAATAATTGCTCTCATGAAATACAGATTTTGTAAGGATTGGGAGAAACAACTGTGTGGTATGGTTTAGATCTAAAGCACTCAACAAATAAGTAAGTTGAGAAACGTGGGTGTCTTTATGGAGAGATGCCATAGCCACAAATGAATCACGAGTTTAAAGGACCATATAAAATTGTATGCAAAGGGCCTTGAAAGGTAATAAGAGAATCACAGATGACACAGGACTTGAACAGATAAGTTTGCAGCCAGACCATGCAGTTGTAGTAAACCAAGGTTTTTGTAGGCAGAAGTCAGGAACAACATTTTGTACCCAAAACTACACAGCTCTAAGTCATCATGCACGGTAGGTGCTCATTAAAGAAGTCTTGAGTTGCAGCATGAAATACTTGACCCAATCATTCAGTGAGAGATTTTGGAGATAAATGGTGTGAGGGTTGCAATGCTATAGGAGGCAAGCACGAGCATCCACAGACTGGCCCTGTATAAAATGCCAGTCTTCAAAGACTTGGTGTCTGCAAGTGGCCCATTAGCTGTCTGCCTCCCTGCATCACTTCACAGCACTTCTGGATTTTGGGCAGGGCAGGGGCCAGCACCAGCACCTCCACAGAGGGGCCCCCAGTGGGGTGCTGGAGGACCCAGGCTGCCTGGGGCAGGGTTTCCACATCACCTCTCCCCAGCCTCCATCAGGAGGTGCAGGACCAGCACAGCAGAGAATCTGGTTCAGTCTAGGAAGTTTGAACAGTGGAGGATAGGCACGATTCAGGTCTGAAACCTGTTTTCATTACAATTTATACATATGGCTGTAGATGCTGAAGTAATTTCCTAGAACTGCTAGGATATTTTTTCTTTTTTTTTTTTTTTTTCTTTTTTTAAATTCTTTTTACTGAACGTTAATCACAAGAAAGATTTGGTAAGATCACAGTGCCTCCTAAACTATGAAGAAAATATCTACATTTTACATATTTACTGATCTCTTTGGAAAAAGCAAAACTAGACCTTCTTAGGACCTGGTAGTTGCTCCTTTCCTAAGATGGGAAATAGGAAATAATATCAAAATTAAATATCCTAGTGGGTTCCCAGTGTGGCTGCCAAATAGAAATTCAGTATCTGAAATTACCACAGTTCCTACACGTTTCATATCTATATTTAATAGTATTTGAAGTTAAAATGTCATCTAAGATTAAAATCATACAACCAGTTCCCATCAAGTGACTAGTTTTCAAGTTAAATGTTCTCCACAAGTGACTGTTTCTTATTTCCTGGCAGCACGGTGCTTTTCTATACATCTTGGAGAAGAAGGGAAGAAGGGAGACTATGGCATGGTTCATGTTTGCAGTTGTGCCTACAAGACAAGTTTCCTGTCCTGCAAGGTAGTGCAGGTGATTGCAGAGACTGATGAATGACGACAAGGCAGGAGAAATGTTGTCTGTAAATCTTTACCACTATTTGACTGCAAAACTGCCCCCGCTACCTCTCTGCTGTTCAGAAGATCAGATATGCCGGGTGAAACAGCTGCGAGCCCCCATCCCTTCTGCCCCTCCTCACGGCACTATCGGTGCACGGCCTGGGTGCAGCACCGGGTGGGAGCCTCTGACGCAGGGCCCGGAGCTCCTCGGCACCACGGGGGAGCTGTGACAACGTGCAGACTTTGCCCCCTACGTCACACAAGGGAGCAGGCAGAGACAGGTATATTGTGGCGGAAAAAAATGACAGTATACCTGTCACAGACGCTGAGTAAGGCACCTCCCCTTTGAGACTTCCCAAGCAGCTACGGCTTGTTTTATAATGCTTTCATCCTCCTTCTTCTCTGAGCTCTTCCTCACTTCGAGCCATTCTTCCTGGGCATAGAACCCCCAAAACAGCTTTCCAGGACCTCACACACCTTTCCAAGCTCTCTTCTGCACATTTATTTTCCTGCAATACCATCCTCACAGCTCTCTGGGTTTACACATGAAAGCCTGTTTTCTTCTCAAAAATAATAGGCAAAAGCATATGCAGATAAGAACATCTCATTCTGCCGTGTATCTTTTCTTCTTCTCTACAACCTAAAAAACTCTGCCCTTTTCTTCTTTTTCTACAGCCTTCACTTCCCTTGTGAGGTGCCCCTCCATGATCAGGCGAGGTGACCAAAGCCTGTATCAGGTGATTCTGCATGCAGCCTGTTATCCCGTAAGGTCCAGATGAAGAAACAGTTTATATGAGATAGTAGCAAGCTCTTTGAACAGTGGGATGTGGGCGGTGAATGATAAAAGTGTGTCTGCTGCTGGAATTCCTGTTCATCATGGTGACAGAAGAGATCAGGAAAGGTGGGTGAGAACTGGTTGCAATGTGGAGCTTGTAGCCTGAAATAGATCAGCTGATATCTGGATCCCCTGAATCAGCAGGGACAGTCAATGGAGACTGTGCAGAGTATGATCTCAGGCTGTTGCAGCACTTGTCCTTCAGCAGAAGGGATAACTTATCTTCTCCAGCCTTGCCTGCTGCCCTGAGATGCAAAGTTCCTTCACAATACGTTGCTCACCCACGCCAAGTAAAACAGCACTGCACGTCATCAGTCTTGACACCATTTCTAATTGGGGAACACTGCCTAAAGAAGAATTTTACAGTCCAAATTGTAGGGCAAACACATTCAAAACAATGGGAAATTGGAGCTTCTGCTTTTGTCCTTGGAGGCATTTGTAACACTGGGTCTGACTGAGGTTGCAGTCAGCCTTCTATGCCTCACATCTTGAGTTCGGCTGTAGAAAATAAGAGATCTTACTGCAATACCTTAACAGCCAGTAACACCACAGTTATAAAACTGAAGTATAGTCTTATGTCTGACTCTTAGCAAAATGCTACAGTGCCTTAACATGTCATATTTATGGAGAATTATTTTATGTTGGAATATATGTACTGATGACTTGGACAGTGAGTATATACTCAGCTCACAGAGTCAAAATATTACAAATCCTGGCCCTCATTTTAAAACAGCCTTGAGATGAAGGGTAAGGGTGGAAAGACAAACAGAAATATGCCTGGGAAGTCCAAAGGCTGAAGAAAAATTAGAAGAAACATGACAATGGTATTGTGCTTAATCATATGAATTCTCATGAATCATATGAATTTGAATTCTCATGAGAATGAGAATATGATTATATGAATACTCATGAGATTCATGAGAATTCATATGATTATATGAATACACTGTTCTCATGATTTTCAGTAACTGACTTGTGATGGACAAAACTTTACACAGATACATTTTTTGCAACTTTTTTTTTTGTCTGTGATGTGTTAGATAACTATGGTTGAGACCACGACTGATCCTACAGCTGACCACATGATAAAGGGAAAGATATGAGGATATTTTCAACCGGTGTTAGGCGTGTATGTAGCTGGTTGAGTCAGCTGTTGAGGGTGTCTTCACAGCTTCTGCAGATGACTAGGAACTGCTAGGGAATTATTTACATTATCCTAAAATGGGCATGAAAACAGGCCAGACCCACAACAGCTCAGCAGAACATACCCACAACTACCCCAGTTCCAGTTTAGAGCGAGCTACAGCCTACCTGGAAAGCAGTCCTCTGTGATCCTTCAATACCAAACACTGCTGCTTTCTTCTCCCCACTCTTCTCCTCCTACTACTGCACCCTGAGCTGCTGTGGGAATAAACAAGTTGCTGCCCAGAGCAGGATCTGAAGCTCCTTGGTTTCCAAGGCTCTATATGAGTGAACTGGGCTGCTGTTAGTGACACAGTAGGAAATGGTTTCTCACCTGTTAGAGCTCTGCCTTTCACCTTTAAGTGGTTAGTGCTCATAGTCACTAACAGCATAACCTCTTTTTTCATGATAACTATGTTCCTCCACACCCCAGACAATAACACTGTAAAGAGTTTATATAAATGATACATCCCAACATGAGTTGCTGAGCAGTACAGCTCAGAAGAAGCAATAGCCTGACCATCAAAGCAAATCTGGATGTCCAACCCATGTCTGTACACTCAGGAGCAAAGAAATCCTGCTGTGGTCCATGCCGATCACAGCTCTGGGCTAGAAAACATGTAGCTGGGTTAACCTGATGATCTCACTTCTGCGTGTGGCCTGGTGAAAGGTGGCATGGAGATAAAATATCCCTCACCCCAGAAGGTGCTCTCTGGACCAGGACTCTATGTGAGTGTGTTGGCCAAGGGGTCAAGGGTGCATCACTCCCTCCCTCTGACCAGACTTTTCATGTTAGCATTGGAAATGTCCTTGGTGAGGAGAGGGAGTTTAAATGGGGATATGTCTCCACAAAAAGGTTTCTGTTCTGACAAAGCAGTTTCATCAGAAAATCCCCAGCCAGCTCCAGTGCTGGACTCCTATGCAGGCGCTCTGTGGCCTGGTGCCAGCATCACTCATATGTTCCTGCTTTAGCAGGATCTAGTATCTTGAACACTCTCACTTCCCCTAAAGCAACAGCTCTTCCACCAGAAAACAAACCCTGTGCAGCAGGTCTGCCTCTGATCCGCTCTCCTCCCAAAGGATGTAGCCTCCTCTTCCCTTATGCTGCCAGTTTTCTCCTAAGTCTTTCATCTGAAAACTCTCTGAAATGCATATTTTTAAGCTTTCATTGATATTTGGCTCATATTAAAGTAAGAGAAGACTGCAAGTACAAAAAAAAAACCCTCACTTATCTAACCCACACATTTCTCTTTCCACCTCACCCCCTCCCCAGACCTTTTCATTCACCATTAGCCTTCTTGTCTGTTTTACATCCTTTTTGCTCATTTACATACTTCATGAACTAAGCTGCTCTTTTATGTAAGGCTCATGCCAGAGATTTCCTATTTCCCAGGGCCTGGTCAGAATTTATTTCAGCTAAATGTCACTGGGTTTTAAATATTTTTTTGGCTTCAAAATGAGTTCATCATGGATTAACATGCTAATCAGTGTCAGTAAGGGTTTCACTATCTAGCCTGCAAGTGTATTATCAAACTTAATTTGTTAAAGAAATCCTTGCTAAGGAACCTATACTGAATATGATTTTTGAATGTTTGTATTATATAGGCAGGTCCCAACATATGGCAGCTGTCACTAACGCAAGAAGTGGTATTTTTGACCACTGGCATTTTTAGTATATCTTGAAACTACCAGTGCGATAAAGTACTGAACACTGTGAAGAAAGATGCCTTAAAAATAGAGAGAACACCCTTTGCTAAAGAAGAATCAAAAGGCTTCCAATGTATCTTTAGGGTATCACCTTATTTTTCTAGCAGGGTCGGGGAGCTTATCCTTGAGTGTTTCTCCTGGAAAAGGACATGCATATTTTATATTCAGGTCTAAACACCAGGAACTTGATTCTGATTTTGTTTATGCTCATGTAAATCAGAAGTTGTTTATAAGGCAAGTCACTGTCAGTGCAGATTAGAAACTATATGTCTAACCTTTCCCCCTGCCCTGATCTTTACAAGGGAAAAGGAATAAACCTGCCAGAAAAATGTGACACTGCCTCTCTGAATTTTCCCTGCTGCCGTGGATAGGAAGAGTCATAGTCCCAAATGATATGAGGGCCAGACAAGTATACAGCTGTTTTGTGATCCAAAAACCAGATACTGATAGGTTAGAAAATAAAAACTACCTTATTCTCTTGTTATCTTATAGACATTAGTTATGCAAATATAGTGATACCATATAAATGCTACAACAATACTATACAGTCATCTTTGTCCTGCAAGTGTTACAACTGTAAATATGCTTAAAATCATTTTGAAGTTTCTAAATGTCTTACATGAAGACTCTACATAATATGGGCAGGCAGACCATGTGGTCACCAGTTATGTTTAGAATTAGTACATAGGAAGTACATAACATCTGTCATGAAATTTTGCTCCAAAAATGCAGATTTGATATTTTATTTTGACAAGTGTATTTCCTCTATTCCAGGATAATATGACACTCAATCCCCACTTTCACTGAGGCATACCTCTGTTTGGCAAAGTAAGTAAACACATACAAAAATTAAAAAACAAACGTAAGTAAGCAAGTGTTAGCTTTCAACATTATTAATTCCTTAAGTCTCATTTTGGGTAAAACATCCATGCTCTGAAAGTTGACTGGGAGCTTCTTTATTTTTCTATGGTTGCTGTAGACAGAGTAATACTATCAAAATAACACTACACAACAAGTGAGCTACAGGCTTCACATCCCACTGAGACTCAGAGACCCTCTGGGACTATTCTACCAGATGTGTGTAGTCTTTACAGTCTGGAGAGGCATTTCCATCAAGCCTCATCTGCTCATTGACCTTCACAATCCTACTGACATTAAACTCTGCTGGTCTGCAGTGCTCTGTGGACACTGGAGTCTCTTCTGATTCAGATTGTTGCATTGCTTTTTTAGTTTAATCCCCCCATACACAATCCTTTCATTTCTGCCCCTGAGTGCTGTTTTTTACAAAGCTTGAATATGAAAATTCCATCCATCATTTGCAGACTATAAACATTTGCAAAGAAAACCCTCATATTTTCATTCCCACTCATCTTTGTCCTGCAAGTGCTCTTCATTTATCCCCTATATACATAAAAGGCTCTTTTCTTTCAATTTTTTTATTTATTTTTATTTTTTCTGTAGCTGAAAGGACAGGAAGAGAACTGAAGAGTATTACTGAAAACTCTATAGTAACTACCAAATAGCAGAGTTAGTGACTTTACCTACTGGCAACAATCCAGATTTGTAATTCGCACATGTGCAATTCACATTTGTACCAAAAACTAATTTCCTACTGAAGCCATTGAAGAAAGATGCTGTAAAGAGCCCAGTCCTCAGAAAAGCCAAGAAGCCCATGCTGAGGGACTGCTGGCCTCCCAAGACTGTAATCAGAGCTGAGAGTGCTGAGCTGCTTTCAGAGGAATCTCGGTACCATCCAGCACTAAACTCCAAATGTTAACCACTACTGTAAAAACAGTTCCCTTTTTTCAGCTGGGATTATCTCCCTCCGAACAGACAAGCACATGAAGTTACAATATCACAGCAATAGATAACTGTTGGCTGTTGCAAAAAGATTATTCTCTTATTTAATGCTACAAGAAGTGTCCAAAACAGTCCTTTCCTGAGACAGAAAGAAAGAAGACACATACTGGAACAAACCAGGGACTTTTGTATCTGCAGATCTGAGAGACCACCCCAGCCTCTCTGAGACCTTGATGTGCTTTCTCACTTGCTCACTGATCCCCTTGGCTCATTCTGTGTCAAACAGTGCAAGACCAGAAGGCATGAGCTTCTGAGGAAGTCTCTGATTGCTTCTGTCCATGAAGGAATCCAAAGCTCTGCACACAGTTGTTCTTAGAGCTGACTCTGAAACTGAAAATCTGCTCTGCTGGGCCAAGGAAGATAATATTTATAGAACTACTGTGCCTCAGAGTATCTGCCCTGCATGGATAACTAGAATGGCAGAGGTCCCTGTTAACCTTCTAGTTAAAAAAAAATGATGTAGCAACTTAGGCCAAATTTAAGTTAGGAAACTTCTTATTTTGTTATCAGAATTGCTATAACAAACACTTGCTCCTGAGGAAGTATTTGGTCAAGCCAAAGCCAAGTCTTGAGCAACCATGTTTATATCCATTGCATGAGCCACAAGAACTTACAGGAAGTGTGAATTAAAATCAATGCAAATGATAAATCTCTAGTTTTAATTTAAAATAGACTCTATATAATTGATTAAAACAGACTAATTGATTAAAACAGAATGCCAAAAGGAAGAAGAGCAAAAACTTCACAGATAAAAGTGAAACATGATCATTTTCATGCCATGCCTCCTTTGAGCACAATTGCTGTAGTTCTTAATTGTTAAGATAATAAAAGGCATAAGTTGGAGGATCTTCATCAGCATATGGTTAGGCTTTATGTCTTTTCTTTGTTAAACCATTTGCCATCTCAAAATGACATATTTCTTCCTTTGTCGTATCCATAGATGAGATTAGCAAGCACACACACTTTATACACTTCATTAATCCTTGTGATGATTCATGCGCATGAGGTTCATACTCTAATCCAAGTCAGACCACTAAAAATACTTGACCTCCAGATGGCTGTGGTGATTGCTGAAGCTTACGAGCAGAGTTTGGACACACCGTCTTTATTCTCATGTGCCACGCTACAGATTAAACATGTTCAAGCTATCTTTTTAAAAGATGTTTGCTGTCTATGCATAAAAGGAGTCCCTTGGACAAGGATTTTAATTAGTCAGAGATTTAGTTCAAAGTCTGGCACCATTGCACTTTAAAGAGTCTCTGGGTACTGGAAATAAGAAACAACCACAGTGCTGCAAGCAGTAAGCTCCTTGTCAAAAGATGTCATACATAATGGGAGCATCCTCCTGGATGCACACTGCTGGTTGCACGGGACTGTGCTTCAGGGTGACTGTGGTCTCTGGAAAGAATGTCAATGAAATACTGCAGCCAAACAGAAATGTTACAAGAGAAGAATGAATCTAATAACTATCTAGTTATGCTTATGTTCATGTCCATACTAGATTTTCAAGGTTCATAGCTCTTTATAAGGAATCTTAAATTTATTCCCAGATCTGAATGGTTTCCTCTCCTGTCCTTGTTCCCCATCACACAGAAATCAGATCCATGTTTGCATAAGTACTGCAATTTTGTTTTATCTTGTCTTATTAGTTCACTACTCCAAATTTATTCCATGAAAGCCTCTTAGGAGGATAAAGAGGATATTTCTTTTCCAGACTTGATATATTGGATTCCTTTCACTTAATTTCAGCCACCTGAAAGATAGGTCTGTAATTTGATTTATTTTTCTAACCGGAAGGAGATCCATCCCAAGTATATAAAACAGGTGAGGTGACTTATCATTGGCAAGGTTTTATCTCTCTTTTCTGAGCACAGACAGAACTTAAAGCATTAGCTTAGAGTATAAACCAGATTTAGGAAGCTAATATTAAAGGAAATACTACCCTAGCAGTATGCCATAAGATAAAGTCTGCTGGTTTTACCCAGAGGTTAGATATATAGCTGTTTTCCAACCTGTTGGATTACTTAGAAAATATTTGCTCATCCCAGAAAGTCTGTTAATCATACGCATAAAGGATCAGATTCTCTCCTGGTGTAAAGTGAAATCACTTCACTGATTTCAAAGTTGGACTCAACAGCAGAAAAAACATACCATGGGCTACTAAACCCTCCTGAGGCTATTGAAAAGGAATTCATCAGATCAGAATAGATGTAGGAAGTTTAATATCTTCCACAATGATCTGTCTGATGTATTTCCTCATAAAGCCTGTCAACAATGGGGAAAAAAAAATAAAAAATCACAGAGGTCAAAAGCTATTCTCTCAAACCCCATCTGCACTGCAGTTTCAATAGATGTTGCAGTTCAGTGTGGTGGATTCTACTTCACTTCAAGCTTTTAAATTAAGTCTGGATACCTTTCTGAAAAGATGTGGTAGAGATCAAAGAGAAGCTTGGGCCTGAAGCAAAAATGAGTGAGTGGGTTTCTATGGGCTGCATTGCATTAGAATTCAGAACTGATGATCTGAATGCTCTTTCCTCACCTGAACACATGAATCCAGTCTCATTTAGATAGTAATTCACTGCCATAGATATGCTGATTATGCTGAACTATAAAAATGTATCTAATTTAAGAAACTGGCCTTTGAGTTCAACAAGTCCTCCTGAGTCATAGGAACTAGTCTCTTGTTATTGCAGACATCACATTATATCCTTTTTTATCAACTTCCATTTTAGCAGTTTGGGTTTTTACTTCCTCTGCTCCTCTTGCAATACTGGTTAGAAAAGTTCTTCAAACTTCCAGTCTGAATTTGCACATGGGCAGTTTACATTTATGCAGTTTATTTCTGTCTTTTCTAACAACCCTGTCTTTTGGCTTAAATAGTTATTTTCTTTCTGTAACATCTTTACAAAATGAAGGACTGCTTTGCTAAAAAGACACCATATTCTTCTAGTTTCTCGAGACAAGATGCTTGCCTTTGCCCTGCTGAACCTACAGTGTTTCTGCGCACCTGTTTGAATTCACCCTTCTTGAATATTGGAGCCCCATGTAGGACATGGAGTTCCAGATGGTGTTTGAAAAATAGTCACTCTTCTTTCTACAGATAATTGCCCTCCTGCCCATATTTCTCTTTCTTGGCTGCATCACACCACACTGGTAGTACGTACTTATCCTGGTAAATAATATGCCCAAGTTCCTATCCTCTGTTGATTTTAATTGAAGGTTATTGGTTTCTGGTTTATTACAGAAGCCTTTTTGTTGTCCTTGTCCAAGTTAAATACATGACATTTTGTTTTGCAGAAATCTATCCCTCTAGTCCCAGGCCATTCAGTCTTTCTCTGTATCTTGATTATTCATACCTTGATCATCTCTCAAACCTTTGTGTCACCAGTGCTGTCCCCAGTTTTTCCTTCCACAAGTGAAACATGTCTCAATTCTGCTCCTTTGGTGCTCCTGCTCTGCTCCTCTACACCACTACCTGATAACATCTTTATTGAAAGCAGCTCCTTGCCCAACATAGACCACTTTCATGGATCTCCATTTTCACTGGTTCAACTGATAACACTCTATGTGGCATCCTGTTACATGCTTTACAGAGATATGATAGAGAAGAGCTACTGCATTTCCACAGTCTACAGAAGTGGTTGTTTTATCAAGCATATTTCACTTCTTTCAGGACAAGGCCAATGATGGTAATTTTCTACCTATTAGCTAAAGTAATTTTCTGAGAAGTAGAAGACCTACTGTCTAATCACATCTCAGCCTTGAATGGATGGAAAAATCCCCACCATCAGTGGACAGGGAACGTATGAAGGAAGGTAGGGTGTGCAAACATTAACCATTCATCTTGAAGCTAGGCCCTTGAAGAGATAAGAAAGCAGGATCCAGATGGCTATTAGGAAAATAAGACTAGCTCTGTATTAGATTGCTCACTACAATACACTACCGACTCAACTGCCCTAAGTGTTTATGCATGTTGGTTTAAACTGGTTGTAGAATATGTGACAGAAACAGAAGATCCCTGAGTTTTCACCATTAAGTATTTACCTTTGCCCAGCAAACTGATTTTCAATTTGTTCCAGCTAGGATCTTACTCTTCAGAGAGGTGGGTGGATCTCCTTTACGCCTGCCAAGATTATTTGACCCCACTGAGTCCTCCACTCACACCCTTTTTTCAGTCAGACAGCAAATATTTCACTACTATAGAGCCATTCAAAACAACAGACCTTCTTAAACAGAAGTCCTGGATATATAGATTAGTCACTTCCAGATGCTGGTTTTGAACTTCACTCTTTAATATCCATATTATCCTGACTACTTTTTTTTCCATGTGTATTTTTTTCTCTTCTTCCCCAGTCAGTGGTTGCAACCCTGTTCTTCCTCCTGTCTTTTTTGAAGCTGGCTATTCTTCACCAAATTCCTTCTTTCCCACCTTCTTTCCATTCCTGTTTTTCATGTCACAGCACAAACTCAACCCTTAATTCCTCATGTCTTTCATTTGACTCTCTGTTCCTTTATTTTTTTTTTTATAGATATACTTCCCTAGGTCAACTTATCTAGAAGAGCCTTGAAATCATCTTATGCAGTAGGCATCTGCAAATTCTGAGTTTTCTGTGAAGCCTGCTCTCCACCATACCATCTACATCCATCTGTGTACTTCTCCACCAATTGATTCTACAATTTGGTTATCCACTTTTCTTGGAGCTCTGGAAGGTCATGCTTTAAACATGTACAGCTCTCATCAGATATGCTTTATAATGTAATGCTTTGTATGAAATTTCTTCCCCAGCTAGCTCTACTGACTCTACAATTCCTTGGATTTCTTCTTCTGCCACAACAGACATCATTGTCTTCTCCTAGTCCATGCTTTTGAAGACAAAAATGAATTATGGTTTTAAGAAAAAGAAACAACAACAGCTATATAAAGTTAACCTTTCACTACTTTCTGTTTGTTCCTGCAATAACTTAATTTTGATTACTGGAATGTTACATCTGGCTGAGATCTCTCAGCATCTAACTAGGCTTTCATATCCAACAATTGTGTTCCCAGGCAATGTGTCTCCCAAATTATGACAACATACCAATACAGACATAAAATGTGTTTATGAGTCTTCAACTGCTGTGGAGGATGTGAGATCATTGGGCTGAATACTTAACCACATTAGGCTTGCTTGGGCACTATTGCAGCATTCAGGAGAAAACTTAAAAGTAGCTAAATAGCAAAAAGGGTGTCCTCTGTGCACAGAGGAATCCTCTTCTTTCACCAAAGTGGCATAACTACTCTGGCACCAGCTTGGGTTATAGAAAGCCTTTTGGGGCATGGCCAAGCAAGAGCAACCCTGGCTGCAGGAACACTGCAGTGCTCCACGCTGGTGTTTGCAGCCCGGACACCGCTCCAAGCCAGATGCTCTGCTCCAGTGTCCGGAGTGGGGAAGAGAATAGGAAAACAGAAACAAGGCAGAGAATTGATGACTAAGAAACTACCAGGGACACCACGGGAAGGAAGAATAATGCGAGCTGCTTAAGGCAAGAGAGATCAAGGAGGACAGGGGCTAAACATGGGCAGTTCTGCTGAGGAAAGTGTCAGTAACAGAGACCAGAGCAAGGTGAATTAAAACGCTTCTGAACAACCTCATAGCTGAGGCAACAAAGCACACCCTTAGATAAACATTTAGACCCCTCAGCTTGTGAGTCATGTAACAAAGGTTCAGCAGTGGAAACCCTCCTTTGAAACTGCAGTCAGCCGCTCCCCTCCCTTGTTCTGTTAACAAATAATTTTCATTGATAACAATTACTGGCATGTAGAGCTTATGTAATGATGGAGATTTCACCCACATTTACATTACACATTATCTACAAACACGCCTTGAAAGATGATAAGAGCCTGTGTGTGATGATGTGTAACTTGTGGTGACTGGTACCTTACTGATTAAGCAAAAATACAGCATGTACTGTAATGCACACAGCTGTGGAAGAAACAGGAAGGAAAAGGAACATGGTGGTTAATAAAACACTACAAAACTCTCCCTCTTTTTTTCTTAGCATGTTCCCAGATTCTTTAGTAGGGTACAACTGATACAGAGCATTTTAGCAAGTTTTAGTAAGTTAATATTGTCTGAGATATTATAAATTAAACAGATTAATCACAATGCTTTATAGCTCCACCAGTTTTTAACTCACTTCTTGGTGGCTTTTCATCTGCTGGTTATCCAGATCTCTGTACTTCTTACTCCTTGAAAGATGTAATTAACATCTCTCTACTGCTGGCAAAAATCTTTAGATTACTTTGGCCCCAGAAAGCCTCCTGCACCTGTGCTCTTCTGGAGCCCTGCTGAGCCCCCATTGACCAGCTCTGTGCCCTGTGCTTTGCCTGGAAAGTTTCATTGCCCCCTGGGCTGCCTCTGCAGCCAGGCACAGTAAGCCCTGCTTCTTGCTCAGGACTGCACACAGACACCCCCTAACCATATAAAAATAGCAAATAATTGATGTAGTAAATATTTGTATTCAGGAGCAAGAAAACAAACCTTACAGGTTAAGAATATCCAAAAAGATTTGGTGGACTAAATTGTTTTCTGTTAAGAAACATTACAGCACAACCACAAGAAACATTCTCTGTATTTTGAGATCTTAGGCAAGGATTACTTAGCTGGTATTGTCTCTACTTTTATGGCAAAATGATTGTGCCAATTTTAATTAGACATGCTTAACAACACATAAAAGTAACCCCAAGCAGAACCAAAAAAAAAAAAAAAAAAAAAAAAAAAAAAAAAAGTCAATTTTTTATTTAACTAAACTTCTGTGGTAAGAGGAATTTTATTGAAAATCTTACCACTGCAAAATTGCACACATGAATAGGCAGTGCTCTGTAAAAGTCACAATCATTCATAAAATGTAACACACAGGGTTGCTGGAAAGAGCTAAGAGAAAGGCCTTTCTATTCCAAAACAAATTTACAACGTCAGAAATGAAATAAAGATGAGTGGAAGGTAAGAGAAAGCAGAACAGAAAGTATTAATTATTTTGTGCAGGGACAAAAATGTAACAAAAGAAGGGAAATGAGAAACAGCACTTTGCCAGCAAAGCCATCATATGAACTTTTAGATGCAGTTGTTCATAGAAATTGGCAGGAAAGGGACTTCTATGTCTGTACGTCCAAGACAGAGGTGGATGGGGTGACCACTGTTTTAACCTTATACTTCTGGGACAACATTTGTAAATAGAGACAAGAGAGAGACGCATCCAAGGCCAAAATGAGATGAAGAAAAACATATGAGCAACTATAAACTAACTTCTGGTGAAAAGAGAAAAATAGCTGAACTCCTTCCACCTTCTCATGTAGTTTTGGGTCTCACTGTAGCTTAGACCCAAATAGCAGCAACAAAAATTGGTATCTGTCATTGTTTTTGCTGTTCACATGCCAGCAGCAAATGCCTCACAGAATATATGTGTATATATGGTTTGTAGTTTTCTCAAAAGCTGAAAATGTTCCTTACAAACTAATATGGAAATAAATGTAGCCAAATGCCAAGGCAAACCTGGATGCGGTGAGATAGCTGGCAGCCTGATGGGCGCATGCAGCTGGAATTACAATAATGCCACATTGACATCTGCATAGACTATTCAAATATTCATAGCCCAACCCAGCAATTTCAGGGTCTCACATAGTGAGGTGGGGGCAGGCATCCAGAAGGCTGCTTTGCTGAAGTTCAGCAGTAGCAGCAGAGCAGGAGACCCTTCAGAAGGCACATAGGGCTAGCTGCCACACACACAGCCCTGTTCTCCTTGGACGTGTACTATTTATCAGACTGCCCCCTTCTTGAATGGGTACTATCCTTCAGCCTGGGAGTCTGAAAGGGGGACACAAAGGAGGGATCCTCACAGTCTTTACTCCACTCAAACTGATCAGTGATGGTAACCGTTGCTGTGTGTAATTGTGCTACAGACACTCAGAGAGACAGGACCTATCTGAAACCCAAGTATAAGGCAGTTTTTGGTATTCCTGCTAACTGCTCAGAGCAAATTAAGTGACAACTGAAGCCGGGCCTGTCAGAAAACCAAAAATCCCTTGAGGTATGTATGGCAAAGTTATATGGTAACTGAGTCCTTTTTTTGTTAGGAGGAAGCAAAACACTTGAGCACCCAAGGGAGTGCACATCCATCTGGTCTCGCTGTGGAGTAGATCACTTCTTGCTTCCTTCTCTGTGTGCTTATTGCTTGTCCCGAAGGATGCAAACTGCAGAGGTCTTGGCAGGGACACTGGGTGTCTGAGCTCATTGGGGTGGACAAAGCTCCTGCAGAGCCTCAGCAGGAGGGGGTACACAGCTTGAAAGACAAGATCAGAGTGGAAAACCCTCGGGGAGAAAATAGTCTCTGACTTTCGTCAGCTATTCTCCGTCTTCATGTGTGTGCTCCAACAGCAGATGTTTGGGCAGGCATGCCTATATAAGCGCTTCAGTCCATAACTTAAATAAATATTAATTACTATTGTAAACAAGTTATTTTCAGTCATTTCCCAGTGTGAGACTTGAATCAGGTCTTCTGCCGCTGGGCGAAAACGAAGGTCCTGGAGCTGCACAGAGGACTGCTGGGCTCACTCCCCGGCCCGCAGTACTGCCGGGAGGCAGAAGGTGGCAGAAGGAAGCCCTGCAATGGCATCCCACCAGCACAGGTGGAGGAGCCTGACCTCCCTGTGAGGATGTCTTTTCATCTAGGCGGTTTACAGTGATTGCTTGGCCCTGGTGTGTTATGCGTCTCTGATAGCCAAAGAATTGGAGAATAGCTGAGCACTGTCCGAGAACCTAAAACATTTAATCCAGTAATGGGCCGGGTGTTAATTTCTGTTTTCACCCTGTTATTTCATACTGCTTTTGTAGCTGTGGCTATTGCTGAGATCAGATTCTGTTCCTTTGTGGCAACCTTTGAAGGGTCACGTTCCAAAAGGAGAAAAATCCTCTGAATTCTTGGAACAGATGAAACACCAGATCTGGGGCTTTTTTATAGCTTATTTTGTAAGTTTTAGCCCTGTGCTTTCTTTAATGAGACCTTCCTTTTCTTTCCACTTCCTAGACTTTGTTTGCAAGCCCCACCACAGCATCAAGGGGAAGAAACAGCAGCACCCTGCCAGTGTCAACCCTGCTCACTTTCATTCGGTGATAGTCAACTACCCTTCCTTTTGAGCAAAACGCTGATGATACCACAAAATCCTTTTTTCTACATGGAACTTTAGAATTGTTAGATTTTGGTGGAGCCTGCAAGGCTGAAGACAGAAATATGATTTGATCATTGAATATCTATTGCTTTCCCTCTGGCCTCCTCACTTGAGCAAACCTTTAAAAACAGGAGTCATTCTTTAAAAACAGGAGTCATTCATCTGTTCTGGAACAGATCCTAAAGGCAGTCAGCAGGGGAGCAGTGAACACTGCCAGCCCTCCAAAGACAGCTGAAGCCCCCCCGCAGAAATAGAGCACCGTGGATTGACCACGAACCTCCTCTTCTCCCCACCTCTCTGCTCTTTTCTTTCTCCCCGGTGCAATCTACTTGAGAAGCTCAGTACTCACAACAGCTCTCCACCATCATAGTTTTTCTGGCAAGCTCCTCTTTACACCATTCTTTCCCCTACTTTCGTGGATGGCAAGGAGAAGAGGGCTTTCACCGGGTGCCTTCCAGTAGGCTGCTTCTCCTGATGTGCCTGCTGAGAAGGCAAGGATGGGCAGCCTCTGCCCCCAGGGCTCCTCTTGGTGCTCTGCATCACTGTAAGCTTCACAATTGCTCACAACAGCAGTGAGAAGCACTGTAATGTGCCTGTCCTCACATCCAGGGGGATGTCCTCCCAACCATCTGTTGCCTTGGTGTCCCATCAAAGGCCAGTCTAAGCAGAGCAGCGATAACTGGTGCTCGCACGGTGTGCCACTGCTCGCTGTTCCCTGACACTCACCCTTGTTAGCACTGGCCTGGTAATGTGTGGTGCAAGTGGAAGCTGTTTGGGCTGTTAAATGAGACCAGCTGTGTTAATTTTATCTCCACTCAAAACAAAGCAAAACAAACATGCAGAGAAAGGGTTTGACAAGGGGAAAGAGAAGAAGGAAATCAATAGGGAAATAAATAATGTTTTTTAAGCTTCTAAGAAGGGTATTAAAATAATGCAGATTAAAGAGCAAACAAAAGCTCTGAAGCAAGCTGACGGTGCCCTTTTAAGTGAACATGTGTGGGTTTATACATTCACATATGCCCTACAGGTGCACTTGCCAGCCATCCAACCAGACTGTATAAAGAATACGCGTGATTTTCCCTCCTTTCTCTCCACCCTACCAGACATGTTTGTTATGAAAGAAGCTAAACAAGTTCTGTCTCTTCCTAATAAAAACTGTTAATAATTATTTCAAGTATAGAAATGCTTGCTGCTTTTCTTTCTCTCTTCAGCCAAAGTGATTGGTAAGATGTTCTGTTTATTACGCTCAGCACTTCAGCCATCACCCTGGGGTTTAGATACTGGCTTGAAATTTAGTAGGAAAAAGAAGTTACTAATACCTCTTCAAATAATTTCCTTGGCTTTTGGCCTCTGTTTCTCAGCAGAAATCTGTGAGAATGTTGTTGATACTGTTTGACAGACTTAAAACCTGTTGGGAGATGGGTCCTGGAGCAAGTCTGAAGGCCAACTCACCCTGATGTGTAGCCACAGAGAATGAGTCTGCTACTCTGGGATTAAAGAAGGGAGTGAAAAAATACACAGAAGACCTTACTGCCCCTCTCCTCTGGAGGCTGGGAGGAAGGACATCATGACCATCAACAAGAATGACAGGAGGTTCAGAAAAGCTGAACCTGGCTGCAAAGCTCATGATATTGATATGAATGATGTGCCCATCAAATCTTTCCTGGTCTGTCAGTCTGGTAATTCATTGCTCACCAGACAGAAAGCACAGGATTATGTCACTGTGAAAATTAAAGAAGCCACATAATGTTTCTCTAATAATACCCAAGGCCTTGCTATATATCCAGAGGACTTTTATATCAAACCCACAGAAGACTGTTCTCACTGTGCATCCAGTAGATTGTCACATTTTGGTATTACTCCTGTCACGGCACTGAAACTCTTTTCCTGTTTCATAAAACTCACAGGCACTATTGTGTCCACTATTGGCAGTATCCCCCATCAGCATCCAGAGCATCTGGAGCAGAGGTGATTAGTTCTGCACTCACGGTACAACCAGTTGTAGAAGCATGATAAATATAATGAAATTGATAAAATGATTCTTTTAGTAAGCAAAGCAAAGCAGATTTGCTAGTGGTGATGGCCATGATTTTTCAACTGCCTGGACATCAGAAGAAGGACAGAGAGGCAGAAAGAGCTCTTGAAATACCTTCTAGCTCTCTCCCATCTGTAGGTGCTTTTCTCCTAAAAATGAATCTCTGCAAAAGGCTCACAAATTTCTCTCACTCCCTCTTTCTCAATGTAATTCTTATTCTACCACTTCCACATCTCTGACAGCCAGTAATGGCTAAAACAGAATTTTCTGTCCACCTTCCCTGATTTTTCCACTGCCCTTAACCTCACACTTCCCCCAGCCTGTGATCAGGGAACACTTTAGACTCTACTCCCTCTTTCAGTCACTGCGTGATCCAAGTCTACTTGCTTCCTCCTACATAATAGCTCACAGATTCATCCTTTCTCTCAGCAGCCTGCTAAGGCTCGTAGCAGGATCCCATCATTTTGCGCTTCATCTGTAATAATCTGGTCTCCAGCCATGTTCCAGCCCTACTGCTGCCTTCACTTCCATTCAAAACACAGAGATTAGAACCATGTTCCTGGCCAGTTGCTTTGGCTGAATCACCACTCTCCTTCTGTCCTTACAGTGGCTTCTTATTTTCAAACACAGGCATCTTATCTTTGCCTTTTAGACCCTTCATATTTAGCCTCACCCAACCTGTCAAATACATTGGCCTGTCAGACTGTCAGCTCCTGCCTGTGATCTGACAAAGACAACTTCCTGGATCAGCATGCCTATTTTTTCCTAAGAAGAAAAGAAAGCCACCTCTGTGCTTTCATCTGCCTGTCCCCTGTGCATAAGGAAAACTACTAAGGAGAATCTTTAATTTAACCTCTCCCAGTTCCCCTGCAGACTTCTCCACCTGAGGACAGACAAATAAATTCTGTAATTCCCCTCCTGCACTGGCCAAGCAAATGTAAACCTGCGATTTTAGCATACCTGCTAAGCTCCATTCGCTTTACACTTGCCTCACCCTTTCATCTGGCTCCCACTGTGTTCACCCACTATGACTGACATGGAAAGCAATTGTATGCTTTGCTATTTGTCTCTGATCGGCACAGTACAGAGGAACCCTTACTGGTCATAGAAATGGCAGTAACAACTGCAAGGAACCATTCTCTGGAATTATAACAAGAGAATATTAAAATCACCTTATTTTTGTAGGGGTAGAGGGTCAGGTCTACAAAAGCTATTGTGTGCCTAACTAACATTTAGATGCCTAAAAATGGAAAATCAATGATAGCTTATAGACATCCCTTCCTCCACAAGGCTGCAGGTATGTCTTTGTGGCCTCAAGCCTAGTAATGGGTGCAGAAGAGCCTGTGGGTTGTCAGCACTGCTTATGCCCAACTGTGGAGTGAGGGTTCCCATATTTACAAGGAGTAATGGCTTTAAACTAAAAGAGGGTAGATTCGGATTAGGTATGAAGAAATTATTTACTCAGAGGGTGATGAGGCACTGGCACAGGCTGCCTAGAGAAGCTGTGGCTTCTCTAGGAGATGTTCAAGGCCAGGCTGGATGGGGCTTTGGGCAACCTGGTCTGGTGGGAGGTGTCTCTGCCCATGGCAGGGGTTTGAAACTGGGTGGTCTTTAAGGTCCCTTCCAACCCAAACCATTCTGTGATTCTATGATTCTATATAACTGCGTCTCTTCCCAGCAAAAGGCAAGTGCTATATTAGTCTCATATTGTTTTGTCTCTTTATATACCTCTCACCAAGTGATCCACTTTCTCTCCTCATTTCTTCCACCATTCAGTGAACACCACACTTGGATAGCTGTAGCATCCCATAGCCATGATGTTATTCCTGCTCATGGCTCTGTGGCCAGTACCCAGCTCAGCTTGTCACTCATAAGGTCTTGCTCCCTTGGCCTAGTTACAAGTTATAAAAGAACTTCCTCCTGCTCTGTGCATAGAGGCTTTTCCAGTATGGTTGCTCAGATGTCACAATCAGGATCTGCCTTTAAGGTAATGACCTGGTCAGAGACTTCAGCATTACAATGATTAATTTTACTGAACAAAGGTGTTTACTCACAGCTATCATTATTATTCTGCCTGCTTGGGTCTTGAGAACCTCTCTAGGCTGTTGGCTTGATGCACCCTGGGAGGGGTTACAGGACTGAATAGCTCAGGACTTTGAGACGGCCTAATGGATATTAATGACAAGACTCATTGTTGGATAATTGCAGAATATGGGGAGACTGTTATACTCAAGTAGTTTTGGCCACCTCCCCTTCTTTCACAGCAGCCAAACTCTTGTACCTGAACTGTTTTGCTTAACAAAACTGTGGTCTTTCTGACCATTTTTCATTTGCTTCTTCCACTACTATGAATTCTTGGCAATGAACCTCATTGTAACAAGAGTTATGATATGGAGTTAAATGACAGAGTATGGAAGAGGTTTTAACTTTATTAACTCTTAGCCACCAAAGTAGAACGGTGTTATATTTGGATTTTTTATTCTTTTGATGTTTCTAGAAATCCTGCTGAAACACTGCTGACTAAAGTTCAGTCACTCATAAAACTTTATAGATCATTAAAATTTCTGTTTATTCCAGCTCTGAGGGAGATGTATGTTACACTATTTTAGATGTTACTAACTTTTATTCTTTAAGGACCAATAAAAATCAGACCTGAATTAAATGCCAGGGGTTTAGTTTAGAGGTTAATTTTTCCAGCAGACAGCCAAAAAAAATTAAATTTTGCCTCTAAGAAATCACAACCACTTACGTTTAATGTCATTGCCCTATATGTAGAACATGGACCAAAAGTCAAACAGACAGGAATCCTTGTGGCTGTGGTAAGTCGTTCCCCATCCCTTATAGCAGGTTATACTTTTTAGAGTAAAACACTTGCATCTACACTGTCACCCCAGCATTTCACATTTCACTGGGCCTTGTACCCTGACTGCTCACAGGAAGCACACACAAGTTTACTCCATCCAAGTTAATGTCCATTCTGGAGGAACTGAGTCCCTGAAATATAAAATCTTTGAAATTTCTGGGTGGCAAGTATTGTATAAATATATGTGTAAATCATGTTGTGTTGTTATGGCAAAAAGACCTCTTATGTGCTTTGTGGGTTCTTTGGACAACCCAGATAAGGTTTTTCAGTATCACATCCTGAGGAGGCAAGTCTGGCTTAAACACAGGGATCCATTAAAAGACAGTGAATTTAATCATAATGATTTCTCTTCCACTATGTTGTGGCTATTTGCTTCTTTGCTCCTTATTCATAACCAGACATCTCTGTTGATTTTTTTTTGTTGTTTTGTTTTGTTTTGTTTTTCTTTTTTTTTTTTTTCTCCTGTTTCCCAGTGCAGCTCCAATATACTGGCTTCCACAGACCTGCAGTCCCACACACCTGCCCCAGGGCAGCACTTAAGCACACGCATAAACCTTAGCATGTGAGTAGCCTCAGGAGACTTCAGCTTGTGCTTATGAGTTTTTCTGATCAGGGGGTTTTAATATTGAAATGCTGGCAAATATTCAGATAGTAGCAACAGGTAATTTTCTTCGGACTCCCTCCATCTCAGTACAAGTTTTGCAGGGTTATTTTTTAGTGCTGTCTGTGTGCAGGGCTGAAAAACACCAGTGATTTTCCCATGCTAAATCATCTTCCTCGTCACTGTGCTCTTTTACTGCTTCAGGTTTCAGTGATGATTAAAATCATAGAGAAATCTTCAGCTATTCTGAGGTCAAAAAGATCTTCACTGGAATCTGTGTATCATTTAACTTGCCATGCTGACACTGCTGTACTCTGCAGAAACTTTTTTAAAGCTTTGTAAATGCATGATTCACATGCAGTCTATAACTCACCAGTTTCAAAGGATCTGCTTTTCTGTCCAAGAGCTGCATAAATACATCATGTTTTTCCTTTTTTTATAGGATTACTTTAGAACAAACACTTTGTGTTATGATCGGTAATTAAATCAATAAATCTCTAAAACAATTCACGGCTTTCTGATTTATTTGAGTGGTCAGTGCAACATCTTGTGTTCACATTGTGCTCTTTGAAAATTATATATGGCTATGTTGACAAGTTAATTTTTTCCATGCCATCCCTTTCTCACTTCCTAATGAGCCTGAAGACTGCGTAGAGCTCAAATATTTTTCATAATGTACTTTCTGAAGTACTTAGCACTTATGTTTTATATCAGTTTATATTTCCAGTAATGAATTAGCACTTCAGCCCAGAAACTCCTCTGACAAGAACCTAAATGTCCATGTGTTTTCCCAAGCAACACATGCAAATATATGCACAATATATACGTGTGTTCATCAAGGAGAGGGAGGGGGGAGTATCAAAAAATTTGGATCTTTGGTTCAGACAAACATGAAGAAGTCTGGATGTTTATTCAAAGTCTATCCAAATGTATCTGAATCTCTTGGCTCTGGAAATTAATCAGAAATCTTGCAAGGTCAAACTTTCTCATGAGTTTACCTCTAATACCTCTTCAACTTCAGTCAGGCCAGTAAAAATACCACAAACTACTCTCCTGTCCACTTTTTCTACCAACTGAAAATGGAAAAGATGAGGGATGTGAAAATTAAACAATTAATCACAATTTTTCCAACCCTCAGGAAAAGGCTTGGTTCAGTTAAAGGTTTGTTTTTTGTTTTTTTCTTTTCACAAGGTTTCAGGTTTGCTCTTGTTTTATGCAAACTTGTTCACTGAGCCCAAATCTGTATGAGAATTGCACTCATTCTCGTGGTCAGAACTACTCCGGTTAACTTTAATGGGCTTAAAAACAGGTCCACAGTCTTTCAGTCTCAGCATACAGTATTTATATGCAACCTCATTCTGAATTTCTTCCCACTTCCCACTATTATCGGGTACTTTTTTTTTCAACAACTCTTCTAACAAGTAAAGAAAACACTGATGTATAAATAAAAAACAAAAAACGAAAAACAACAACAAAAAAAAAACAACCGTGCATGGGCCTACACCTCACACAAATTATGCTGGAATTTAATGTGATGCAGAGACATTTTGCAGGAATTTTAATTTTCAATGTGTCAAGCATGTTTATTTCCCCTCTGATGATTCCTGAAACATTATCTTTTGCTGAGAAGGAAATCCAGTAAGTCTTTTGTCCTGATCTTGTAAAGATGATCTTCTTCAGAACAGGTGACCTTTTGATTTTCCTAAAGCCCAGTTCTTGTACAGTTTAGGAACAGTTTTGGATTGTTTAGCAAACAACATTTCTTAAAACCACTTCAAACTGGTACCCCAGACTTGCAGAAAAATAAACCACATTCCTTGTAATAAATAAAATAATAAAATAAAATAAATAAAATAAAATAAAATAAAATAAAATAAAATAAAATAAAATAAAATAAAATAAAATAAAATAAAATAAAATAAAATATGTATTAATTTGCAAAAACTATTCACTGCCTGCATCTGAGGGAGGTTTTGAATAGTTGCTGATTGTCACATAAACATGGTAGCACCAAATGGAAAGATTCCAAGTAGAAATTCCTCCTTCTCTTTCTTCATTCTCCTTTACACTGCTAAGTCAAATGTCAAGAAAATTATTCCAAAATTAAGTTTTTGCCAAAAAGCTCTGTAACCAAAATAGAATAAACATACTTTTTTTGACCACTTCACAAGAAAGGAAATTAGAGCCATGAAATTGCACAGATTATATTATTGGATTGTTTGTTTTTTTCTCTGTAAAGAAGCTCATGATACAAGAGATGAAAGCTCTGCAATAATTAAGGAAAAAAAAATACAGTTGAAAACACAGATCTGAACTCTCTCTTTGCTTCAACAGATGTGAGAATGCCAAGTTTTTATTTCTGAAGATGTTCATATAGCAATATGCAAAACATAACTATCATTTCTTTCAGATCTTAATGCCATTTTTGTATATTTGACCACATTGACTGAAAAGGAATCATGAAAGTTTGTATGTTTGCCAGTCATCTCGCTTTATTCTGAACACCACTGTTGATTTCATCAAGTTTGATGATTCCTGTCTTTACAGTTCTCTATATGTCTCACAGAAATACATGCTAACACCATAGCAAGAAAAATAAAAAGGACTTATCCCAACAAGAAGCCTTCACTTTTCCAAGAGGTCAGTAAAACAGAAGGTGTTTTGGACACTTGCAATTAAAATGACTCATTGTACTGAAGTCATTGGTTGGCATGAGGCATGTAACTTTACTGGGATTAATCCCAGTTACATTTCATTTCAGCTCCTGAATTTCAGCTGCACTGAATTATTCCTGGTTAGACAAGGGAATAAAGTTATGGAAAAAAATAATGGAGGGATAATGTTGTTTCAGCAGTCAAGAGAGATGTTCATCATTTATTTTAAAAGTTATATAGATATGTTTATTCAACATTTTCACAGACCTTAGCTTGTTTCGTAATGGTGTGGTTGCTTGTCTTTAGCATTTTTTCTCTATCTGCAAATTACCACTGAATGACAATATTCTTTTCATTTTATGAAATGGGCAATATTCAGTGAAATTCCAATTTAAGTCAGAAAGACCAACAAAAACTCATAATACACTAAAATGTGTGCTTCCCATGCAAACTAATTCAAGCTCTCTCCTTGGTGTTATAGGCTTAATGGGGTGGATTTCAGATATTTTAGACAATGTATATGCTACTGAAAAGTTTACAGGCAGACATCAATTTGAACAATTTCCCAGGATCATCTGTTAAATAAAATTGTCAGATGCCTCCTAGGTTTGCATGAGACAGCTGATACCCTCCCAGAAGATATGATATAGAGGATAACACGGGGCAGGAACTTTTCCCATGAGTAGCATGGTTGAGGCTGTCCTGTTCTGAGGAGGAAAGCATTTAGTAATCACAAGGTATGCCATGGTACTTATTCTGGAGGTTGAGATCTGTTTCGTTCTCTCTACTGTAGGTCTCAGCTGTCCATACACGGGGCAGGGAGTCAGATGTGCCTGCTGGGGATGCACTGGTGAATGCAGCCAAAGATGGTACTTGACTAAGTTGCCATGAAATGTGCCAGGTCTTAGACAACCGCACTCCTTATCATGAACCAAGATATATCAGTTGGACATCTTTGGAAGAGTAGTGGCAAGTCCTTCACACATCATTGGTATGAAAAAATGAGCTACATATCTTTCCTCACACACAAGAAAACAAATTCAGTCATGGCAGAAGAATCTTGAACTGTGGAAACAGAATTTCTTGCAGATGAAAAATAAATCTGATAATAGTTTTATACTTAGAACTAAGCAGCATCTACACAGATGACAATGTAATTACACGAGACGGCAAATAATAAGCTGAATTCCTCATGAGAAACTTTTTATCCTGAAGACTGGCATAACCTCTCTGTTATGTTGTGTTAAGCAGTTATAAAATTCTTCTTCCAGTAGTTTGTGCATTCCTTGGACATAGCAAAATAATTATTTTTTTTTTCTCTCTCTCTCTCTCTCTTTTTTTTTTTTTAATTTCTCTTTAATTATTATGAGCAGTGCCAGATTCATAGCACTGGAAAAGGAAAACCCCAACTTTATGGAAGTTAAGTCAGTAAGTGGCAAGAACAAAAACATATTCATGAAGTACTTCTGCTTTTTAGTTTTACATGAAAAGCAAGCCTCTGTGAGAATCTGTTTTTCACACTTATATTGTCAAGACCTCTTACTATCCTTTAAATACATTTTTCCACGTGTAAGAGCTTGTGACAAAATGGATGAGGAAAATATTTTTGTACCTTTTTCATAGGGTTTCCTTTTCTTTCTTCAGTCAGAATGAGTGGTCTCTATCCTAGTGAAAGAACAGCAGAGGAGTCGTCTCCCAAAACCAAAGACCCTCCCAGCATCTGGTGTTGAGGAGATGGTACCATCCCAAGACATCAGAGACTCCTGTGAATTCCACATTGGTTCACTGAACAGATTGCAGGCAGGTTTTCTGCCGCCAGAAGATGTCCTGTCTTTTTTTCCCTGGAACCTCCCTTCCTTCTTCCTCCAAGGAATATGGATGACAAAGGTTAGAGGCAACTCTATTAACCCTGACAATCTCAGCATCCATCAGCTACTAAGAGTTTAAACAATGGCCAAAATCAATCAACTACCAGACTGTATTTCATATTCTACTCTCCTCAAACCAGGTGCACAGAAAGATGGGTATCTGGGGGTCAAAGTTGGAAAGCAAGGACAAGACAGCAGAGCAGACAAGACACTCTCATCTCTGCACCTGTAGTAGAGCATGCATGGCAACCTGGATCTTACACTGGTAATTGCACTGAATTGCATCAGGAGCACTAAAATTTCTTTGATGGGAACAAAATACACAAACTTAGGATCTGGACTGAAACCAGCTGCATATTTCACTGGGTAATGTCAATGATAAATTACCAAATTTGGTAACTAGATTTTACAGAAATATGAATCTAGTACGTGTCCAGAAGAGACGATTTAAAGTGAAATGGGATACAGTGTGGTAGGAAAGAATTCCAAATGGCTGCCACTAGTAAAAACATAGTTTGATTCTGTTGTCTAAGCAGAAACATGAAGTTTTCCAGGGTATAAATAGAGTTGGTGAAGTTCTGTGTCAACAAAAGGGCAAAAATGGTTTAAGGTAAGTTAATATAAAGGCCATAGGTTCAGTGCCAATAATCTCAAATCAGCCTCTTCTGACTGCATATCAAATGTATGCAGACTGCTCTGGTTTCAGGCTTATTGGTTTGGGATTTTCCAGTGCTCTGTGTTGCTTGATCAGGAACACATGAGACCATAGAAGTGTCAAAGGATATCATTGGCAATACCCCAGTAGCAAATCTTTCCTCTTCTCTTGCATGGTCCATTTAATTGAACACTCATATCAGTGGCAGATTCATTGCAAAACACATTTTTCATTTTTATTCCCTTTTTATGAAAGCTGTAAAGTTATATGCTTAAAAGACTTTGGCTAAAAAAATTAAATGAAAATGGATAACATTTACTTTTCCTAAGCTTGGGGTGGAGTAAGCGATTCACATTGTGGATATTCCTGAATATGATGCATTTTTATTAACATTTCTATTTACAAGCTATTACCAGATGTCTGATTTAGAATGCATTTTTGAAAGATTAAACTCAAAATACCTGCTACATTTATGAATCTGAGGGGGTCCAACTGTTATTATAGGATACAGTGGGGAATACTGGGGGAAAAAAATGGCTGATGAATTGATTTTCCTTATTTTTACCTTTTTATCCCAACCTGAGGGTATCGTATGTAGAATACAGATCCAGGAGCTTTCTGCCCACCAATGGGTGTTTAGAACACCAACACTATTTGAAGTGGCCCAAGCTGATAAAAAATCAGAGCCAAACCTGAGTCCCCATTTTTTATGGAAGGAAAATTCCCATTGACGTCAATGGGAGTTTTGCCTAACAGCAAAATAAAGGAATTGGCCCAAAATGATATCTCCAAAGGGGGCTTCACTCGCAGCACACAGCTGGCTCTCATGAGCCAGATCTCCAGAATTCCATTATTCTTCCCTCGCCCTGTGAACTTATGGGGAGAGCCAAAGCAAAAATAATACCTCTGCTTCAGGAAGTGAGGTTAAAATGTGTGCCACACATTTTGAATGTGCATGCACAGATTACAATCATGTCATTGTTCTCAGAAGAAAAGCTATAGTAACAGGCCACCATGCTCGCTACAGTAAAACTAAGGGAATTCACAACAGGGTCGTCAAAGCAATATAGAGACATAAAATTAACAACAAAATGACCTATGGGTAGATCCAAAAAGAGTTAGGCCCCTGAAAAGGGTGGGTTTTGCTTTGTTTTGTTTCAATTCAGTTCATTTAATGCAGTGACTTCTTGATATAGTACACAGAAATGTTTCTCAGGAAGTAAAGATCAAGAATTCAGGAAATTGCCCAGATCTACTTCTTTTTCTCTGGCCCAATGGATCTTGGTTCCTTTTTCTTTTATTTATTTCCTTTGACAAAATGGACACAGATCACTTACCCATGCCCACCCAAAGCCAAGGATTAAGGCATTCTAGTGGGAGATCCACGTCTTCAGGATGAAGAGGGCCTGAAACCAGATTACCCACACCTCCAGGCTGAATGCTGAACCAGGAAGTTTGCTACATAGAAGAGGGTGGGGAGGGTGTCTGTGCTCTAGTTTTATATTAAAAGTGGCAGACAGGAAAGCTTTGTGAGGAAAGCCCTTGTCAGTACATTTTGAGTAGGTCCTGATCTCCCAATAAAGCTGCTCAGGGTACTTTGGTGAGGAGGTGTCAAATTCTTGAACCTCAGCTGAGTTTACTCACATCTGTTCTAGCCTACTTAGTTTGATGTGTGCAGTCTTCTCTCACATGCTTGATTTTTGGTCCTCACCTTTCGCAACCCATGAGCCACTGTGAAGTGCCAAGTGGCCCTTCAGCAGCCTAACAACAAAATTCACACAGGGGTCCTTTGTCACAACCAAAGCTGTGAAACCCATGTCCTTTTATTTCCTGTAGACAATGGCAGATAGGATGGGAAGAAAATAAAGTGAATGAGCCCATATATTTATAGTCTCTGCTTAAATTTCTTCCACGATTAGGAAGTGCTAAGCCAATGTGACACTGTTATTGCTGAGCCCTGCAGGATGCTGCAAAACATCTCTGTCATGGCCCTTGACACTGATAGGGAATTTCAATTTCTTATCACTGATGTTTTCTTCTAGAGTTCCTTTGATTTGGATGTTTTTTCAACAAATTGCAGTGACTGCAGTATGACACGTTTTTGACAGTTTTATGAGGTGACACCACCTCCAAACACAAATCCTGGAATGCAATATGGGTTCTGGGCTATGCAGCCTTCAAACTGGTGTTGCAGAGAGTAAAGCACTGAATGTACTTTACGCAGAATGCAGCCTGCTTGAGCAATGAGACTGCTGAGTAATGACATGTTTTTCTTTCTGATCTTCTCTTTTTCTGGCATCACAAGCTGGAACATTATTAAAGTATCTACGGAAAAGTACGGGTCAAAAGTATGAAAGAAGAGGAGAGGTAAAAACTCTTTTCCAAGGTCATTGGAAATGCACCTTGAAGATATGGGGGCTTAAATATCAGGATGTGCATCAGAAACAGCTTATCACTCCAAGTCAGAAATGCCATTAGGAACAGAACTCTATCAATTATTTTTTATTTGTTTGTTTGGTTTTGGTTTTCTTTGTTTTCTTTTACTGTCTGGAGTGATCAGTGTTGATATTTGCTGGACTTTTCTCAAGCTGTGTGTGATAAAACCTCACACTGCTGACACATTTACTTCATGATCCAGCCACATGCCAGTGAGCTGCCTGGGAGCTGCCTCTCTGAAGGCCTCAAACTGTACTTTTTATTGATCAAGCTATGTCACTGTGGATTGAAGCAAAGCTTTTTTTTTTTTTTTTTCTAGCAATTTAATGGGCTGCTGCCACAGTAATACTAGCATCTTCCATGTAAGGAAGAAGGCCCTATATACACAGCATAAAGAGGAAACACATCTCTCACATAACCATGCTCAGCATCACTGTCAGGCCATCCTTGTAGAGAAGACCAAAAAGACTCTGGCATGTCAGCCACCTCTCACAGTTCTATGCTTTTCTTCAGCAAAACTGCTCTGTCCCTTCATCCAGGTCATTAACGAAGATACTAAACTCTTCTTCCTACAGAAAAGAGCTTGTGGAAAGATGCAACTCTGAAAATACATGCCACTTTTCAAACTGCGACCTGATTTTTATGATCTATTGATGAGTTCTCAGCAAGTGCACAGGTTTCAAAATAGTTCCTAGTTAAAGCTAGGTGTCTGTCAGGGAGAAAAAGCAATTAGTATGTAGAGTTACATTTTGAACATTGATGCAGAAATTTCCCTGACATAGAAGTAGGTATCAGAAGAGCTGCCAGATAATGTAATCATACTGGTCTCCTAAAGCTGAAGCAACAATGCATGATTATCCTTCACCAGGCTTCCTTCATAATGTATCCCTTGCAGGAAAATAAAGCTCTTGTCAGCTTTCTGGAGTCAGTGAGACCATACTGCAGCAGGGCTGGGTGACGGCCAGAAAACGATTGTCTTCAGAGGACTATGGGTAATGCCTTGATAATTAACTATAATGGTAACCTGGTAATGGTTAATAGTGGGTTAGGCATTGCTTTCCTGTCTGTCAGATGTTATCCGTTCAAGGAGAAAAATATTTGTGAGGTGATTTCACTTACGGTTTCAACATATTCTAAATGAACAATCTTTGTTCTCACACAAATGGCATTGTGTTGGATAACACAGTCGACAAGGTTTCATAAATCCTTTTCCAAGTTCAGTTTAATTCCAGTTCAATATTCTTTTGTTTCTATTAACCCAGGTAAATAAATAGAGTGAACTGGCAATTTTGAACTGTGATCTATGGCATGGTCCTGAATATCCTGGCACACACGGAATTCTTGCAGATCACAAATCTGCAAAATAACATATCTGTGTTTTCCAAAAAAATGTCATCAAAGCTCTGAAGGAATCCATATTTATGCTTTCCATGGTGCACTATGGCTTCACATTAGAAGCAGGAAGACTCTAAAGCAGCAAGCTTGAAATAGAGGGAGAGGGAGGATTCCTCCTTCAAGTCTTGTTCTTTCCAAGTGCCATAATTGCAATCTATTTAAACTAATTTATTGTATGATGAAAACATTTCTATTTTTTTCATTTCTTTCCCTTTTCCACAGGACTACTATCTTTTTTATTTATTATAAAATGATCTTCCATGCTTTTGCTTCACTACCTAGTACACCAGTTCTCTGCTAATACAGTGTATCTTTCGTAATTCATTTTCTGTCTCTGTGTTGAAAATCACTTTTAATCTCTAATTGGCAACGTCTTCACAAAATTTAATAGATTTTTGTGAGATCCTCTATCAAAGAATCTTAAAGAAACTCAGCTGTTATAGGATTAAAACTGACTAAAGTATACAAAACAAAATTGAGGCTAATAGGTTACTTTTTAAGGGAAGATATCAATGTTGTCCTATGCTAGGCTGTGCTCTGCTCTGTTCAACAAATTTGCAGAAAATCTGGATGAACAAGAAGGCAGCAATACTTGCAGATCACTAAAAAAAAACAGAGTAGCCATAATAAAGTGCAAAGAATTGCAGAAGAATTTCAGCGTGTTATAGGTCTAAAAGAGAAAATATAATATGAAGTTTAGTATTGACAAGCATAAAGCAATTCACAAAGGAAAAAGTACCTTCTTGTTCATTCACTTATTAATTCTCAGCATTAAGGAAAACAGTTCTGGAGTGATGGTGAGTAACTACCTGCAAAAATAATGTAATGCTCAGTAGTGACCAAAAGGACTGCTAGAATGTTAGGAAACATTATGAATATACTTAAGAAGAAAACATACTGATATGTGCTGAATGCAATATGCAGTTCTGGTTCCCAGAGGATATAATAAGAAATAGAGAAAATAAGGGAAGAAGTATCAGAACAGTCAGATTGAAATAAGTTCCATACATGGACAGATTAAGAATAGTAAGGCATTCTTAATCGTGGACAAGGATCCTGAAGCCTCAGAGGAAAGTATAATAGGGAGGGTTAATGGTGTGCGCTGGTTTACTGGCCCAGACACATGCACATCAGTACAATGAGCAATGATCCAGGAGAAACCTCTGGCTCATGGAGACCGTAATCTGCTCACTGGCAGAAATTGGGAGAGTATAGTGAGGAAAGATACCTTAATACTTAACTTGGTCTTGTATTGTTCTTTAAGATTTGGTAAGATTCCTGTTGTCTCAGGTATTAGTGGTACTAAGCTAGATGATCTGCCTTACGTAGTAGTTTTTGTTTTCTCAGGATCTCCTGAGATGAAATTCCCTTCATCTCCCTTTGGATAAACGTTTTTCAGTGCAGAAGCCTGTATCTGAAGTTGTCACCAGAGGCTCTCATGATGTGAAAAACTGGGCATTTTTAGGACATGATTCATCCAAACAAGTTTAAACACCTACCTTGGAATGACGTGAATCACACTCCACAAGTGTTCTTTTCCTCTCTGTTTATTACAAAGGGAACAAAAATGATTATTTTTATTGTAGATGTTTATATTTAGTTGGGGGAAATTCATCCATTTAATTATTTTTCTCTACTATCAGTGGAATAAAAACAGTTAAAGCAGCAGAACAGAAACAAGGCCAGTTAAGATCTGCAAATGCACATTTGTGATGAGTCTCCAAACCACATTTTGTAATATATTTCCAGGGATTCAGAAGCAAGGCAGATGGGCTCCTGGGACACTTAAAATCTGAATAAGGAAAACCTCCAATAGGTAATCTATAAGTACTACCTCCACAATGCAGTGGAGAAAATTTTTGCTGCACTCATGGTCAGGGTATCTATGGTACAACAAAATGATTTCTAGGATTATTCCGATAGGTGTCTGTTGTGGTTTAGCACCATCAGGCAGCTAAGTACTACACAGCCACTGTCTCACTCTTCCTATGTGGAATGGGGGAGAGAATCAGAAGAATAAAAATGCAAGAACTGATAGGTTGAGAGAAAAACAGTTCATTAGGTCAAGCAAAAGCCACGTGCATAAGCAAAGCAAAAATGGAATTCATTCTCTAAAGATGTTCAGACACTTCCCACATCCAGGAAAGCAGGGCTCATCAGGTGTGATGGTTTCTTGGGAAGACAAACACCATTACTCTGAACTACCCTCCTTCCTCCTTCTTTTTCCCAGCTTTATTGCTGAGCGTGATGCCATGTGGTATGGGACATTCCTTTGGTCAGCCTGGGTCGACTGTTGTGGCTGTGTCCCCTCCCAGATTGCTGGGCAACCCCAGCCTCCTTGCTGGCAAGGCAGCACGAGAAGCTGACAAGTCCTTGGCTCTGTGCGAGTACTGCTCTAAAACAACTAAAACATGCATGTTTTATCAGCGTTATTCTCATCCAAATTCAAAACGCAGTAGTGTGAGCCTCTACGAAGAAAATAACTCTGTTCCAGCTAAAAACATGACAAAGGGAAAGCATGAGAGGAATCCAATTTGGCAAAGGCCTCCAGTTAGCACCAATTAAGTTTTAATGAATTTTGTATACCTAATTCTATACCTAAAATGCAGAGGTGTTGGGGAACTGTCTTGCTATCAGTACACACAATTACCTCCCAGGATTTTCTTTTCACACAGCAACTACACATTACATTACCTGAACATACATTGCCAATGCGCAGAATAAGACTACATTTTACAATGAAAACAAGCAAAACATCCCAAGTGGTAGCCTGAACTCTGTTTTAACCAAAACTTTCAACTTAAAACCATGAGGGTTCTGATTAAAAACACATCATTAAGATCAGGTACATAGAATTTCCACCTTCAGTTGTGGTTAAAATTTCTCTCATACCTGAGTTAAAGGCAAAAAGGATGTCAACCTCTTTCAAACAAAAATATTTTTTAATTAAAAGAGGGTAGACTTAGATTAAGTACTAGAAAGAAATTCTTTACTCTGAGGGTGGTGAAGCACTGGTACATTGTTTCCCAGAGCAGATGTGGATGCCCTGTCCCTGGATGTGTTCAAGGCCAGGCTGGATGGGGTTTTGGGCAACCTGGTCTGGTGGGAGGTGTCCCTGCCCATGGCGGGGGGTTGGAACTGGGTCTTCTTTAAGGTCCCTTCCCACCCAAACCATTCTTTGATTCTTTGATTCTGTGTGCTGTTTCTTCTGGATTGGCTTAAAAAGATGAAAACCAGATAATTTCTGTGGAGACCTAAAGAGTTTTTGGCCTTCCTGAATCACACTCTGTCTAGAATTCTCCACCCTTTTGTTGGGGTGGGAGACCCAAGTGGAACTAGCTAGCACAACCTTTGGCATCCCTGAAGATTTGGCAATCTATTTAAGCAAACAGATCAACAGGGTGGAGATAGCCCCTAAAGCTTCAAACTCTTCTTGAAAGTATCACTCACCAGCTATTTCTATCAACACATGGGTTAAACTCAGGATCTCATGAAGAATAAGAAAAACCTGATTTGCCAATGTCCAAAGAGGTCAGTGACCCTGAATTGGAGAGAGATGGAGGAAAGGCTTTGCCTGTTGCTGCCCCAAAATAAACCTTAAAAGGAGGAATTGGGAATGATGAGGAGAGTGTTCTGGACTGTTATGTTGGCTGCACCACTAGAGGCAGGGAGTCTGAAGTAAATGAAGAAGAGGTGTGGCTGAGCCGTGCAGACATATACAACGTCACTCCAGTGTTTATGGAAAGAGTATGGCATCCAAACGTTTGGAACTTTGTGGGCATTCTCAGCTGCAAATTGCAGTTCTTTCAACAATAAAATGGGTTTCATACTAGACTTACTGGACCTTGGCTTTCTCCCTAGGGTTTTCTGTGTCCTGTCTTACTTCCTCATTCAGACTCTTCTTCCACCTCTTACACTTTGTAAAACACACGCCACAGATGCTTTCAATATATGAACACTAAGAAATTGCCAGACACCAGAGAGTAGGAGCACACCAGATAACCTATTTCTTCAATGTGATTTTTCAGATAAGCTTACTAGAAAAAAAATATTTTTTTGTGCAAATTACAATTCTGGTATTTACACACTACAAGGTAATGATAATCCAAACCACCCTCTATGCCAGCAAAATGGCTACTCAGGCATGGCACCTGAGGGCAAATGGCATTAGAGTAAACTTGGCCATTCATCCCAAATGCCTTCTAGTTTCTTTTGAAGTTTTAATGAATAGCATGAGGACTGTAAGGCCACTTTCTAGATTTGTTCTATCTGAGTCATGTCATAGCAGTGATATTACAAAAATTCTTTGTAAATAAAAACACTATCTTTGTTCACCAGACATCAAGTTTGCCTACTTGGAGTTTTATTTTCATACTGTTTCTTAAAAAACTACAACATTCTTATATTCAAGTAGAAAACTATCTTAGCAGACAGATTACAGGTGCCTGTCTACATATAAATGCAAGTGTTTATTCGAGAACGCATATTAACAGTTTAAAGGAATGCTTATGGGAGGGTCAGTTTGTTTAAAAATAGGACAAGATGGGGTATTAGTAAGTATTAAGGGATGCCCATGGTGACTATGGAATGAAGAAACTGACGTTCCTACTATTGTTATGTACTTTCAAGATCATCCAACGTAAACATTTCCTTTTTTATTTTAAAGTATCTAGTGCTTTCTGTCTAGAATCCTGCTGAGCTTATACAATATCAGAAGGACTTCCAAGCTGGTTCATTCATGGTTTCAGCACTGAAACATATAAAAAAAAAAAAATCTATATTGGCTGCACATGTTTATATAAATGGATTTACAGTTTGAACTTAACAGTATGAGTTTGCATACCCCTAAATTATGTGAGAAATCCAGGCATATAAATAGCTGTTTGAGTACATACATACAGCTAAAAGTCCCAGTACATCGTGCAAAGTGGTTAACCTACCAATATATAAGCACATACCAATTTTGTGTACTGAATACATTTGCACTAAAAGTTAGATTTTCCATTCTAGCTGATCTATATTTGGAGATAATGTAGAGAAAGCCTGAAAAAAAAAAAAAAATCCACATCAATTTGACCTCCTTAATCCCAGGAAACCTATATTTAGAAATAGGTCTTTTTATTTTCCCACTGAATAAAGAGGCTCAGCAAACATACATTAGTGTTGGCCTGCTCTCTTGACCCCCACTCAGTCACTGTTCACATATGGCAAATGGTTTTCATTTATTTCAAGGATAAAAATGTGACCAATGCACAAAAGATGCTTCCGTACCTCCATGAACCTTCTGCAAGCAGAGAATTCCCTTGCAGCAGGAAAACCTCTGCAGCTCATCTTAAATTCACAGCTTACTTTATATTCACTGGTTGTCATTGGTTATATATTTAATTTCTCTGGTTATTTTAAAACCATTTTATACCACACAGCAGACAGAAGGATTTTACCCAGTTCTAGCTAAAGGATTCCATACATCTGAAAACATGGCCCTGGATGTATAATGCAATAAAAGGACCTTGATTTTCTTTCTTCCAGGATTTTCTTTTATCTGGAGAAAAGCTACAATTTTATTCAATCTTCTCATAAAATTGCTATTATAATTCTATTACAGTTCTGTTTTTAAGGGCTTTGTCAACACTTCTATTTATAAATGTTAGTTTTCAGAAGTTTAAAGCTCAGCCAGAAAAATTCACCAAGTATGGCACTCGTCTGGCATAACTGTATGTTAGGAGGTGAATATCTTCTACTAACTTCCAAATTAATAACATTAGCAAATAACAAAACCATAATAGGATTTAAGAAATGGAAGTTGTGTGAACTCATACATGATATAGTCAAAAAAGGCTACATCTTAGAAACAAAATATAGCTGTTGGTTAATCCAAATGTCTAGTACAGTCATAGGCACTAATAAGTCACAACTCTTAAAAATGTCAGTTGGATATTTGCCTCACTAACGGCTGTAGGAACGTTTTGAAAACCAAAGTGAAGTCAGGTTAGGAGTTATTAGGAAAGACAGAGCCAGGCGCTCAAGTGGCATAACCCATTCCAAAAGCTACGTTCATTTAAATTACCAGATGGTCTGTTATTTTGTCCATTAAAAATTTAAAACAAAATCCAGCCAGTCATTGTACAATGTTTTGTGACCAGATTAAAAACAAATAATAATAACAATGAAATCCAGGGGATTACTGATACACACAGCAAGGGAAGCATCCCTGGCATTAGCAAGCATACTGATGGACACAGCTCTTGCTTTTAATCATGCACAAGGCATAGATGATATGTTCTGTAGCTCAGCAGGATAGATGCCTGTTGCCAGCCACAGGATCTGATGAAGAGTTTCAGATGGTGTTGCTGTTTGTTTCACAGTCTTCCATTACAGCACTGGTAAAGAGTTAATTCACTGAGTGGAAGAGAAAGGAAAAAACATCGCCTTCATGAAAATGCAAGAGAAATGAACATTCAAAAGATTTGCAAAAAATAAATTAAAAAAAAATAATAAAATAATAATAATAAAAAAAAAACAATGCAGAATGTAGGTTCTTTTGCTGGGAACATTGAGACCAATTGCTCTAAGCTTCGAAGACATTTCGGTTCTATAACCAATGAAACTATCTTCCATTCTAGGGATTGCCATCAAAAATGGGCATCTTCTAAACTTGAACCTGATATTACTAACAGCTTATTTAGTGTTTTACATACTGAGCAGAGTGATAGACTTATTTATTTATTTATTTATTTATTTATTATTTTTTATTGATGCCTTTTAGAAAGACCATGAAGTCACTGAGGAAATTACATACAACCAGTGCATTACTGTCAACCAAATACTTAGCAATTATGATATTTATTAGGATACCAAGACCTTTATCAATACTATCGCAGTCTCTTTCAGTCCTTGGATTAAATAATTATAACATTTTTTCCTTCTTATAGGAAGATGTGCCTAAGGACTGGAAGGGAATTGCCAGGAAGCAGCTGGAGTGGGACTCCCCAATTTGGGATGTGCCAGGAGCTACAGACAGCCCCTGTACAGGCCAGTCAGGCATGCAGCCACCAAGCAGGGCCACAGAGGTGATAATGACAGGCCCGCCAACCTCCTGGCCATCGTTGGAGACAGTGAAGGAAGGCTGTGAGGTCTGTGCAGGCACGTCCACCAGGCCCAGTGGGCATGGGCTGCGCACAGTGCTGGCAGCATGGTTGCCGTGAGGCCTGGGATACCAGCCTAAGCCAGCCCTGAGCACCTGGGCCCACACGTCAGGCTGCTCAGGGACACATGGTCCTGTTGGTGCCCTCCAGGCCCTGACAGGAACACCTGGGTCACTTAATCCCCTTCATGCCAGACAGCTCCCATTCATTAAGCTTATTAAGCTCCATCTTCAAAGCTATTCTTGTCTTGCCTGCGCTATCATGCTAGTAGGGCAGTTCCAGCACCTTGCATTTCTAGTGGCTAAAAAATTTCTTCTAATTACCAGTTTCATCTGAACACATGGTGATCTGAACCATGACATTTCCTTTCAGTCTTCTTCCCAAGAGTTTATTTTAATTTCTCTCACAAGGTAGACTCCTGCATTGAGCAAACAGTCCTCCGTTTCACTGCATCCCCAAATACAGATGAATGCAATTGTTCGGTGGGTGCCAAGGATGGCCTCCCTCTCTCAAGAATAGCTCACTTGACCCATCCTAAAATCACTTGTATCATCATAAACTTCTGTGTTATGTGGTGTTCCTGTAATCAAACAACCTTCCTGAATCTTCTTGTCTATAAACTGGCACATATGCATTTTTGAGTCTCTGTTGTCTCCAGCTACCAAATCCCTAGGTTATAACATTCACCCATTTCCATCTAGCAGTATAATTCTCAAAGTAATCTAATACTTCTTGAAAGACATTTTGATCCTTCTGGATATTGGCAATAACTCCTGAATGTATGGTATCGTAAAATTTCACGATCAACCTCCAGATTTTTGTACCATTTTCAACAGAGAAAGTACTAAATAAAATCTGTCCCCATGTGTGCCGTGTTGTTCACTTCTCAGCACTATGCAGTACTGCTGGCTGCCTGCTGCACCTACAAATGCCTTACTCAAAGCTCAGAGTACACATAAAAGTAGTACATCTGCAAGTTAACAATCCATGACTCTGAAATGATAACATTACTTTGTCTTAAAATCAGTTGTATTCTACTCTTTTACATTTCTGCTGTCCCATCTTTCAATAATGCATTGCTCACATTTGGGATGCTTCTAATATTGATGCACATTGAATAAATATTTCCCCAAAATGAAATAAGTTATAAATGAAATGTTGAAGTATAAATAAAATGGTAAGTATCTTCCCAGAATGAAATTAAATACAATGGCCTCTTGTAACAAGAACTGCAAAGGAATTGCATGGTCAAGCAGCAATTGAAGCTGCAGTTACATGTGGAAAGTAGATACCCTACAACCTGATTAGCATTTTTCCCCATGGAAGAATATTTGAGTCTATTCCTCATGATCCTACTCTAGGTTACCCTTGATCAGAGAAAGAGAACAATGCTAAATTGAGACAAACACCATTATACTAACACTACAGGGCTGTGTTGCTAAGAAGTACTGGCATTTTCAGGAGTAGGTTAACTTAATATTGCAACACCTACCTTCAGGAATGCCCAAAGTTTGTAGCACTCTACAGAATGAAAGTGAAAAGGAACCTGTGCCAACAGGCTCATAAACACCATGATACAACTGTAAGGTGTCTCAAGTGGATAGAGAGTGCAACCTACTAGGAAAAGAGATAGGATGCTGAAAAGGAACTTTTTCCCATAGGTATACAGATAACTATTTTTAGTGTGGTTGGAAATCCCAAGAAAGCCAGTGGAAATCTGCATCCTATAAGAAAGGCTTCTAGCTCCTTTTCCCAAAGAAAACTTAAGAATCATTCGGTAATGGGTAAATGCTATTGAAATATTCATTCTTAGTATTATTTTTTCCCCTAGTGAAGTAAAAGTTATAATTATTTGGCAAGAAATCATAGCTGTGAATTGCTAGTTATTGTTGGCATTACACCCAAGCAGCACAACATTTTTTCCCACCTACTGTGTAGGATAGCTAGCAAGTCTCTGAAAATTAATGACCTACTAAGAAAAAGATACTTAGACAATATTTTGAGAAGGCTGGGACACTCTTTACTGCTAATACTGACGGACGAAGAGCTATGCAGAACCAAGAGAACTCCAGAAAGGTCTATATAAATGTAGGAATCAATCCTCTGTGTCTTTTCTCATCCCCAACACAGAGGAATCATTCATTGACTCCTGACATCTATTGTGAGTGCAAAACTCCAATCTAAAGCTATATTCTAGTAGAATGAACCACAGTCACTTAAACTAAAATTTATTTTGGAAAGTGGCACAAAAAAAAGGAGTATAAAGTGTTGGTTTTGGTTGCAATCATTTATTTGCCTTTTTCTCTTAATATATCCAGAATCTTTCTTTTTCTTTTTGAATTTTGAGAAATTAGTAGAAAATGTGACTTAACAATGAAGGCATTAGTACTTTTATCTTCTGTCAGAAGGAACTTGATCTGATTTTAACAAAATATATGAATATAGCACAATAATATTAACCTGTCCATCGGACTGTTGTGTGACTAGAATAACTGCACCCTCATTTATAACACCCTTCATAAGAACTGTACTGACACAGGAAAGGAGCAGGCACCTCTCTCTAAAAAGAGAGTGAGGGAAAGAAATTGCCTTTTTTTTTTCTTTCCTAGAGAAAATGTTGCTATTTAAATCATTGTATTGAACATTTATTGAAAAAATGTTTTAGACAATACCAATCATTGAAAATGACTTCATTGAAAAGCTGAGTATATAGGTCGCATCTTCAATAATTGAGATTTAGCATAAAAGGACTTGTGCAAATCAGAATCTCTTTGCTCACATACTATACTGTCTTACACCTGCAAAGCTTTAAATGACTATATCAATTACCAGGAAAAGGGGACCAAGACCCAGAATTTAAATACAGGCGTTGTGGGCAGTTATGCACAATCTGAAATGTTTTAATATTTTCTGTCATTTGATGAATTTAGATAATTATGGAATTGGGAAACAAATTATCAGACTGTTTTATATCAGGAAGACAATTGCATCAAGATATGCTTGAAGCCCAGTGCTGAGTAATAAACCACCCATATAGTTTCCATTTTTGACTGCTTGCTTTTGGGGGATGTGTGAAATAAGCTGCAGATGACAGTGAAATGAACGAACTTTGGTAGCTTCTTTCCAATGAATATATTTTCCTGGACACTTGCTGCTCTGAATTTTTACAGTGTGAAAATAAAAAGAAACAGTTGTGCAGTTTAACTGAGGTTTCATTTGAAGGAATTGCATGATGGATTCATTACTGAGATGGCAAGTACAGCTCAATCTAGTCAATATGGAATTTCCTTTTTCCATTCTCTAGATATAACAGGATACAACAGGCAGTGAAATAGGCACTTAGTCACTGGATTTTTACAAATCTTTTTAATTCCCATATTGCCCAATCCTGCAGTTGTTGTGAACTTGCCAATATTTCTGTTGTCATAATTCCTGCAAGAGCAGGCTCTTAAATGTGAAATATAATGAAAATGACCTTTAGCTGCCTTCTATGGACTGCCATCCATAAAACTAGAAATCAAGAAAAATATTAACAAAAAACTTGTGAAAGTTGTTTAAAGACACTAATAGGTTAACTACGTGTTAACTATGGGCCTGATTCACAACACCATTACATCATTTTATTCCCCACAACAATTACCACAGCACAAAAATTGCCACTAACAGAATGGGTTTTCCTATATACACCACATGTTTTAAGGAACTAAATGTTCAGAACTTTCCTGACTTGTTCTCAGAATTCAAGTCTAATCTCCCAACAAAACATAGACAGAATGAAATCTGCAGCAAGGGGCTTATCTCTGAATTCAGAGCCTTAGAGTTATCTTTTTAGTGACTGAACATTTACTGTATAGATTCTGGCCCAAGCACCTGTGCTCTGGTAATGGATATCTGCCTCACCTTTTCCCCACTGTAAAGAAATCCCACATTTTTCTCCATGGCCTGTTTCTAAATGTTGCTCTATGAGAGTTTCGTGGATGACCAAAATGTCCTCTAACGTTATACCTTCCCCCAGGAGAGTTTCCATATCTTTATATTCCAGAGTCATACTTCATTCATGCCGTCTCTTCAATGCTATGACTACGGAAGACTTTGTCTTACAATAGCCTACCTTATGTGAACATATATTTGGATGAACTCCAGGTACTCTTATGCAATAATACATGCTGAAGATGAAAGAGAAATATGAACACTTACAAAAAGGCTGCAAGGTGCCTATGCAGCAATTTTCTATTAGTCATTTTGCAACCTTTTCTAATACTGCAGAAACAGGATAGACCAAAGTCAACCATAGTAAGAAATAACTTATATTTTACTAGTACAAACAGCAGAATATGATTGGCAACATTCAAAACTTGAGCAGTATCAATGGTATTGTCCAAAATAAAGCAAGTCTTCATCCTTTTCCTTCCAGAAATAAAAACAAACAAACAAAAACCAGCATCTCTTAAAGTCATCAAGAAAAAGAATTGTGTGACTTGGTACCAGATCCACAATGAAATATAATTACAAAACCATTAAGCAACATAGACTTTTATTACTGATGTCAGCAGTGTAAGATATCTTTAGATCCTGACTTCCCAATTAAAATTCCATTTATTTTTTTTTCTATATTGTACCTTACCAAGACTCTCCCCTTTGCTAACCTTTTAAAATCCTACATCTCCTCAGATTATGATAAGAATAGGGAAGCCTCTCACATACACAAAAAGCCCTGATCCCTGGTTCTCCCAGATTATTCTGCTTTCTGTGCTGTTCTGTAGCTCCTTGGGAACTGTCTTTATGTTAGTGCACTTCATGGTCAATTCAAATCTGTACATTAAAACTTGTACAAACACTTTTTTCAATATTTATTCCTTTCCCATCAATGATAATGATCACTAACACTTGCAAAGGCTTGCAAGGTTTTCATCAGGCTTGCAAAAGTATTGATTCATTCTCTTAAACAAAATCAGTATTCAATATTTTATATACTTTTGGGGGCATCCCTTTTCTTAATGGCAAGTTTACATATGCTTGATTTTAAAGACACATAACGTACGCGAGGGTTCAGGTGTGTTTTGCACACTTCAACTATCTTCTGAAAAACTTGCCTGCAGCATCCTCTTCTCAATCTCTTGCTTTCATACATTTTTTATTAGCGTTGTAATCTAAATATAAAATGAGTATACCGTTCACCTAGGCTAATCAGATCTGACTACATCTGAATGATATTTGGGATTTTGCCCTGCATGAGGACATTCACCGCCTCCCTGAGGACATAATTTTAGTGTTGAGGTTTATGATCAGGAAGACTAATCAGTCTTGTGAGGCACACTTCAGGATTTCATTATTATGAGATTTTTTTTTATTTTTTTTTTCTCCAAGTGTTGAAAGAAACTGGAAGTACACCTCACTGTTTTATAAACATGTGATGGATAATTTCAAGTATTTGCTTTTCCTCCTTCTACTTTGGGGACCAGGACTGTGTTCTAAACTAAGAAAGAAGAAAAATAAAAAATATTTTATGAAGTGTATAGAGTGCTCCAGGCTGTTTAATTGCTTGTGTGACACCTATGAGGTGAGAGCACAAGCCCACAAAACTTCACAATGGTAGCTTAGAAAAATTCTTCAACAACAGATGAAGTGTGATAATCTCTTGCCTCACTCCTCTCTCAGGTGACCTACACTGAAAAATATTTGAAAAAATCAAATTCTTTTCAAGTTTCCTGAAGCCCAGAGACTTCGTCCATCAGCACTCTCAGATACATTTTCTGAAGGAGTAAGGAAACTGTGTGTATTTTGTTCCTATGTTCTGGAAGCAGACATGAGAGTTACAGTGATTTGGTCTTGAGTTATTTTCCTAACAAATTTATTTTCCTTTGTTACCCAAAAGTCCCTGTTGTTTTCATCCATCATGTCCAATGAAAAATATACCTACACAGAGACTATTGCTGAAGATCTGGTGGGTAAATTGTCTGAATTAACAACACACTTTTACATGCTAGGATTTTAATGGATTTTAAGTGTAGAAAGGCCCCAGGGCAGCAAAATCCTGAAGTTCATACTGAATTTTAACCTAATGTCTGTTACCGCTGCTTAGCATAGTACATAACTATACTCTGAAGCCTCATATTGGAACAGTTCCTAACAGTGATATGGTTGATGTGTTTGAAGTTGAGTATGGTTATGTGCTTTGCAAATCTCACTTATTTATCTTTTGGGAAAAATAAATAAAATATTATTTCAGTATACCACCTGAAGAATCACTGGCAAAGAAAAATAAGAAATTTAGCATATGTGAAAAGGGAGCATATGTTTACTGAGGGAACAGGATGTACAGAAAGCCTAAAGATTATTGTTCATTCACTTGCATTATCTTATAAAGTCAGAGCCCTAGCCAAGGACTATGGCTGTAGACCACTGAGCAGAAAGACAGTCTCTCATCCAGAAAGCTTACTGCAAAAGAATGACAAAAGTGATAAAGATGACCAAAGGCTAGAAAATATTACAGAGGATGGTAAGAAGTGAAACAAATCTCTGTCTGATAATCAGTTATGGTTACAGCACACCAACATCTGTCCACTTTTTTGCAGACATCAGCAAGTACAAGTTTTGAAGAGAGATGTAAAAGATAACAGATGAAGTGGTTTTGCAAGTTTTACAAGGAAATTCTTCCCGAAAGCATGAGACAGCATCACTTGACAAATTTTGATTAGAAACATTAACAACTCAAAAAGCACTTTGCAGTGAAATTGTGTTGGATGACCACCAGAGACTGTGGCTTCCTTCCCTGGTTAACTTTCAAAACGTTAATAGCTAGTACTACACAAGACTTAATTTCTTTGCAGTCATTTGGGGAACCATCAGAGAGGAAGACACAAGTTATAATATACACTTACAGGATTTTTTTTTGCTTGTTTTCCTCAATATTTTAGTAATTTCCTTAACGTTTTCATCATTTGATCATTTTTATTTGTTTCCTCTGTAGTCTCAAGTGAAAAATTGGAAATTCCACTTAACTGATAATCAGGTAAGTAATCTAGCATCACTTTTGTTTTCAGTATTTTTAAGAGTAAGTCACCATCAAGCCTATTGTATGAGAATTTGCAAAAGTTGTCTATAAAACCTGTGGTCTTCATTTTTCAAGTAATTCAGGTAGAAAAAATTGTTTGCTGCTGGGCCTGCTAATACAATTTGAAGGCAGTGGCTGAAAGCAAACAGCTGAAGTTGACTTGTTCAAGATTTCAAATTACTTACAGTAAAAAATAGCACTTTGTTTTTAGTTCCAGGAAGACTTACAATAGTTTTCTTCATACACTTTTGTGAATTACAAACTGGAATCTTATTTAGAAAAATAATAATAATAATAATTGCAGACATCCCTCTTTGAATCATCTCTGTTTATGCTATTAAATACAGATAGACAGGTTTTTCTCTGGCACATATAATATACAAACATTGCACATCAGCTCCATGCTACATTTTTTGATTTTTTTTCTTGTTTTACAGATTGTACTTACAAAGTTAGGCCAGTAGAAGTTGCTTTTGCCAAAGAACTTAATCCTCTCAGGACTTAGCATAAAAGTCACTTGAAGAAAAAAGAGCTTAATATTTCTTTTAGAGCTCTCCCTTACATTTATATTTTTAAAGGCATTGAATAAGCACAGGTTCCTCTATTGAAAAATGTTGCGTAAAATTTGTTGTCAGAAATGCTGCCTAGCAGGTCTCCTGGTTTGACCTTCAGTCCAATGTGCATGGTTTGTGGTGTCACGTCCAGCTGCTCTATTTGATACACCGTGATTCATGTGTGTATAAACATAAAGTTTGAAAAGACCAGGGCTTATTCTGAAATGTTCAATTGGATTTGGCTTCAATAAGAAAGATGGAGAAAAAAATATATCAAGAGTATTGAGAGTTGGCACAAGAAGAAGTGCATATGCAAAATTACAAGTATAATTTAAAAGCCAGATTTAAGCTCTTTTGAGCAGCAAAGCAGATTAATCTGGTAGAATCTTGATCATATAATGGCAACTAACTCAAAATACTCACTCACTCACTCGTAAGGATTACTGTAGAGGAAATGATTCCTGGCCAAGGGATTTTAGAGTGGGTGAGATTTTATCACCATTAGTGCAGATTATCCTCAGTAAGAAGAGCAGAATTTAGCCAAAAACAAAGAAACTATCCAGTGTTTTCTTAGTAAAGTGTGGTATTTCTGAAAGAAAAGAAAGAGAAGAAAAAGAAAAAAATAAATAAGAAAGAAAAGGGAAACTTTGTATACCCAGGCAGTTTTGGTGATACTAATCCCCATCCCTTCCTCAACTTTTAAAGTGCATGGAAAGATGGAACACAGGCTGACAGAAAAGACTTACAAGCTCAAACAGGAAGCTGAGTGAAGCAGAGAAAGAAAAGCAAGGCAATTTCCATTGACTGATCACCACAGTCTAATTAGAGCAATAGCATTGTATCCACTTTCCTCACCTAAAAGCCACTGAGCCATAACGACATAAAAGAAATCATCAAGGGGGTAGGAAAGTAACACACAGTGGAAAGTTCCATGAAGCGTTCCCACAGCAGATGGTTTACAGGGATGCTCAGAAATGAACACTTCGTGTGCATTTTGCCATAAATACATCCCTCGGGAGCTTTACATTACATTCAAGGATGTCTGTGTTGAATGACTTTGACAGTAATAAACTGCTTAGTAGTTTTATATTTAACATGGCAAATAATTTCCAAAGTACTTTTTGGGCTCTGATGCAAAAGTATAGCCATCTTTTGAAATGCCTCACTAATGTGCAACTCTTGCAGTGTATAATGCCAGTAAACCTGTTATTCTGAAGTCAAGCCTTTGTTGTGTCTCACTTCAATCGCACAGGAAGGTTGTGTTGTTTTTTCCAACTCAGTTGCTTGGAATAAGAGGCAGTGAGTCCCTCAGTCATGCATTGCATTCCTACAAGTGAAGGACCTCACCTTTGTGGTGTCTTACAGCTCCAGTTTGGTGTCCAAATAAATACCATATTTTATTTGTTTTTCATAGTGATACGAAGCAATGTATTTAGGGAGAAATGTATAGGTGCTAATCCATGGACAAATACAAAGCCGTGGCACTTGGGTGACAGTAAGCTGGTGGGTTAGCTATGCCTCCTTGTCCAGTGGGGAATATATGCCTTACATTTCTATGTGACAGTCTTTTTTCTACACATGCCCTTTATTTCCCCCATTTTTGCATAACCCACGGTGTCTTTTGTTTGAGTTGATGCTGCTTGCCTGTAAAAAGCACTGTTTTTAGGCACAGATCAAGCATTTTGCTACGTATGGCATCACTTGCAGGGAGCAGTAGGACAGCCCCAGCCTTAACCCTTTTCCTTCTGTGTACCCTCATGAGCAGCTGGACAGCTGCAAACATGTGGGCAGAGTAAGTTGCCTTTTTTCTTCCACCAGCAAGGAGACCTGTAAACTCTCCATGGCTCTACCCCTGCTATCTGATTCAGCTCATTTCCATTCCCCTTTAGAACAACAAATAGCGAAGGTGTGCAGATTTCTGGGCTACTCTGGGCAGCATGGTGAAAGATATTCCAAGCCAATGCTTGCCTTTTTATGCTGTTAATTACATTTTGGCTTCCTCTCATTTTCCATTTTGTCTGTCTCTAGAGACTTCCACTTGTGATTAGTTTTGGCCAGTGGTTTAACTGTGTCTGCCTGTATAGAGGTAGCCTACAGCCACACTTTATGAGGAAGTGGAGTTCAGATAGCAGCAGCTTGGTATGTCTTCAAGTTGCAGTGCCATACAGTAAAACAGCTTTTACAACCATGTTAAGTTTATAGGATTTAATTTTGAAGGAAAGATTTCTGTTTCTACATGGCATCTGTGTCTTGCTATTTTGGCCTTAATATCAGTTCACAGTAACTTTCTATCATGATTTCCATTCATAAAAAATTAATTTACTGTATTTATAGGATAAGAATTTATTGATTATTTTTTTCATATGTAGTACTAGGCATTTACTAATAAACAAGATCAAATTATCTTAATCTTAATTCATTGTACTGGGATAACTATATTAAAATTTACATATATGGATTTTTTAATTATGTATGCATTAAATATATGAAGACACATTTTGTGGACAAGTCTTCCATACATATAAACAAAATATATTAATAAATATAGGTACATATTTTTAATTGTTACATAAAGATATCAACAATTTCTTATTTAGCTGTTAGATTAAAAATAATAATAATAATAATAACTGTAAACAGAGATCATCACTTTGTCACTTTTTGGGTCATTTTCCAACCAAGGCAGGAAAAACCCATCTGTATATAAGGAAGTATTCTATTTATCACATGTACCAGGAGAAAACCTTTTACTAATTAAGGGAATAAAATGTAGCAGTAGGGTCAGACCTCCTATACAGGCTGATCTCTATTGTTTGGTAAATAACCAAGTTTTTTAATATGACCAAATACAAGGATAGAGATACCTAGGAATGAAGACAGTGAACCAAATTCAGATAGGGGATAGATAGTATCCTACAATGCAGTGTGATTGGAAAGCTTTCCAAAATCATGATCATTAACTACCATCTGTTTCCAATATGGTTCTAGACAGAAAATATAATCCTTGAATACAGGGACGTGTAACGATATCAAGAGTGGTAATTACTTAGTAATAGGGTATTAATGAGATCATTGCCGAAACATTCTGTTACCTGCACTTCTAAACAAATATTGGTAGCAGGGACTCAGAAAAGAGCTATAACAGCTAGTGGTCTGGAAACAATTATTTCGTAGTGAAAGAGGTGTCAAAAGTTCTATTTGTTTAGTTAATAAATAGAGTGACTGGATCATATTCCACCAGTAGCCAGGTGGAAAAAGAGATTTTTGATAACAAATTGATTTTTAGCACAGCAGAAGAAGGCATAATAAGACCCAGAAGAGATATTTAAAACAGTGAATGGAGTTTCTAGCCCTCTTGTGTATTGATAGACAGAAATCAGACCTCTCATAGTCTCTATTTCCCACTGATGAGTTCTCAGCTCATAACAAGATTTCACATGTTCTCTATTGTATCCTGTTGCAATTGTTTGCAGTTTGTGTTGCTGAATCTTCTGTCTAGTTCCCCAGTCCTTAAGGTAATGTAGCTCTTTCCATTGGATATCCTGAGACTTCTCAGTTTTGTAAGTTTCCCTATATTGTGCTACCAGCAAGTTTCAATACCATTTCTCTTAAGACAATCAATTAAAAGATTTCTCTTAATACAGTTTCTTAAGAATCAGTCCCAAGTAACTTCCCCCCAGCCCAGTTGTTGCTTTTTCAATCTTGCCCTAAATCCTTTACCTTGGTCGTCTTACAGTTGCACTCTTAAACTCTACTTTCTCCAAGCAAGTACGTAATTTTCTTTTCAGCAGCATAATGAGTCCATTGTAGAAGGACAGACAGAATATATCCCCTTCATTTCCTTTCTCTAGAAAATGAAGTCATACTATTTAAAGTGGGGGTAAAAAAAAGATCAGGATCAAGTTAGTTTGGCACATCCTGCTTTGGTAAACCAATATTCCACTTCCCTTTTATCTGTAGCCTTAGTGGTCTTTTACTTCAAAACCTGTTTTAAAGCTACATGTACTTCTGAGCCAGACTCACAAGTCTGCAGTTGCCTACATTGATTTTCTCTCCTTACATAAATACATGCAAGATGCTTGTCTTCAAATCGAGAACAATCACTAACTCAATAGGCTTGATTTTAAATAGTTGCTATTGGACTTGTAATTTGGTGTAAATTCTTAAAGATGTTGGCCACTGTTGAGCCTGTTACACCTTGTTAGAATCACCTTAATTTCATTTCACTTCTCTTATAGCTATTTCCATTACCTCATTCCCATTTACACTTCAGTTTTCTCCTAAATTTTCAACCTGCCATAGAGCAGAGCAAACGATTTTTTTTCTTTTGTGCTAATAGCTGTGGTTTCTTTAACCTCTTTACCATTCATCTTCTTATTTTACTTCTGTGGCTTCTGTCTTCATTCCTAGGTATCTATCCTTCTGTTTGCTGCATCAATGCAGTAATGAATTGCTGCAGAGTAATCATCATTAACCTGTTGTTTGTCAGCAGCTTCACTGTGGCTGTCTATGCCCATTCTGTGGCTAAATGCAAGACATCTGATTACTTTCACTGAGGTTTGAGCTAATAATGTGTTTTTTCATAGTTGAAGTGTTTTATACACCTCAGTTTTCTGTGTCTCAGCTGACAGTTTGCCACTTATAAAGCTGTTGATATTTACCAAAGGCATGTATGTATATCCTTAATCTATTAAATGTTGGCCTTTTGAAATCCAAAATCCACTTACAGGTCTATGTTACATTTAATTCTAACTGAATATTCAAGAGCGCAGTCTAAGGTAATTTTCTATAATACCTTCCTTAAATACAGACTGCCCTTACTACTTATCAGGAGAATGGCCTTTCTAGTAACCTCAGAATTTGTCTTAGAGATTGTTAGTGAAGACTTGGGAGTTCTATAACATCACAGAGATTTAACTCTATCTTCAGAACAGTGTTTCCCAAAAAATTTTTGCAAAATTAAAAAAAAAAAAAAGTCATAAAGGCATGTTTAAACCAATATTTCTCTTTCTACTATAAGCAATGAACCAGATGATTTGAATAAGCAATTATATTTTGTTTTCTGCTAGTAAGAGTGTCCAGGAAATACCATATTACACTGAATAGAGGTTTGTGCCTAACCCATGCTCCAGCCTAGAAGCTGCCTCCTTTGAGCGATTACGTTCTTTAGCCACCTTTGCATGCTTATCTATGAAGTCTATGGAACTTGAAACTTGTACGTTTTGGACAAAGGTTCCTGTCTATAATGTGATCTCTTTCTTTCTTTCATTTAATGTACGTGATTTCAGCCCGAGAGCTGATCTTACCTTCTCTACTTCCGAGTGTGGAAGGTGAAACAGGTTTTTGAGACCACATCTAAGTTCAACCTTGATAATGACTCAAGGGGGGGACATTGCTTAAAGGGCTTTCAAAAAAAATAACTAAAATTTTACTGCTTGCCTCTCAGTTATTGACTAATATGCTCCCCAGGCACATGTTTTTGTATGTAGAACTACCTACCTGAGTGAAACCATGGCCCTTTTGATGTCAAAGGCAAGACTCAGTTCCATGACTGGATTTTACCCTCTGGGTTATATTTTCAAAATATACATTTCAACAGCACAGAATGTCCTTTAAGCCCAATGCCAACACCCCAGTACCACACATGGTAGGACATTTTTGCATTGGCATGAAAATCGTGGCACCTCCCTTCCTGTGGTTTTACTTTTTCTGTACATAGGCATTTAGATTTAAATTCTAGGAGAAAATGGTATTTATATATCTATCTATATAACATCTACATCACTAGTGTTGCAATGTAAATAACACAGTTAATAAATAACAATAAGATTATGCCTGGTTTATGTTTTTTTTACGTTGTCTCTATGTTAACCCTAACTGACTCAATATTGATTTTACCTTTCATAAATAATTTTATATCTTAAAGTACTTAGTTGTGTGGACCACTATTATAGCAAAGTAGTTTTTGATCCTCTTCATAATGGGTATGTTCTCAATACCAGCAACCTTTCTGGTGCTCTCACCAAGGTAATCATATCGTATTTACCATACTTTGGTGAGTATTACGCATTTAGAATCTGTTTTTCTCCATTATATTTCATGTGTCTCTAAAAGCACCAGAAAATACATGCCATATAAACAGAACATTTCTCATGGCTATTGTATTGCTTCTCTAACATGATTCTTTTCTTGATAGCTTGTTTCTTTTCACTGTGGACTGAAGTGCTCTTTTTATCAGAATCCACTGTTGATTTGCCTGGATAGAGACCCATATTTACAAAAAAATCCCACTGATTTGATTCACCAGGAAGCTAGAAAACAAAATCTTTCCCAAACACATTAAAATTCAGTAATGCAATAAATATTCAAAATGATATTTCAATTAAATTCAGAGAGGATCTAGAATAAGCATCATGTAAAGATTGCTCCAGAGAATCAGGGATGATGGGCCAGTGCTCTTTCCCTGGTCATTTTTTATAGAATCTTTCCAGTTAGTGACAGCTATACACATTTTATAAAAAGCTATGTTTTAAGTCTATCAGAATGATTATATTTTCATAAATACAAATTCAATCACAGATAACAGTTTCTTTAAGAAAATTAGTATTTAAAAATTATTCTAAAATAGCCTCCTTCAGTAAAAGACTTCAATAAAACTAGAAGTACAAGATCTTTTAGCATAGATGGAACATAGGTACAGGTACAGAGGGAAATGAGCTACTGGGCATTTGAGAAAACATATCCCTTGCAAGCATATATAGTCCTCACTACAGTTGAATAATAGAAAGGTTTCTTTAATAGATAATCTTTGGCTCCTATGTGTAAAAAATGTTTTCATTTATCACATATTGCATTTTTTGAGCATGAATATATGAAAAAGTTCAAATGAGAAATGTAAAAAGTGAACCTTTCAAGGATCACCTCCCCAGGCTCAGGATTAATGCTTCCCAACAAAAAGGAAGTCAGGCAAAAATGCCAAGAGGCCTGCATGGATGAACAAGGAGCTCCTGGCCGAACTCATACACAGAAAGGAAGCCTACAGAGGGTGGAAGCAAGGACAGGGAACCAGATGAATACAGAGAAACTGTCCAAGCAGCCAGGGATCAGATTAGGAAAGCTAAACCTCTGACAGAATTTAATCTGGCCAGAGATGTTAAGGCCAGTAAGAAAAGCTTCTATAAGTACATCAGTGGTAAAAGGAAGACTAGGGAAAACGTGGGCCCTGTCCTGAAAGAAACAAGAGACCTGGTCACCTGGGATATGGAGAAGGCTGAGGTACTCAATAACTTTTTTGCCTCAGTCTTCACTAACAAGTGCTTTAGCCACACCGTCCAAGTCACAGAAAGCAAAGGCAGGGACTGGGAGAATGAACTGCCCACCGTAGGAAAAGATCAGGTTGAAGACCATCTAAGGAACCTGAAGATAAGAAAGTCATGGGAACTGAAGAGATGCATCGGAAGGTCATGAGGGAGCTGGTGGATGAAGTTGCTAACCCTCTATCCATCATATTTGAGAAATCATAGCAGTCCGGTGAAGTTCCCTCTGGCTAGAAAAGGGGAAATATAACATACATTTTTAAAGGGGAAAAAAATAATCACAGAATCACAGAATGGTTTGGGTGGGAAAGGACTTTAAAGCCCACCCGGTTCCAACCCCCTGCCACAGGCAGGGGCACCTCCCACCAGACCAGGTTGGCCAAGGCCCCATCCAGCCTGGCCTTGAGCACCTCCAGGGATGGGGTATCCACAGCTTCTCTAGGCAGCCTGTGCCAGGGCCTCACCACTCTCTGAGGGAAGAATTCCCTCCTTATATCTAATCTAAACCTACCCTCTTTTGGCTTAAAGCCATTACTCCCTGTCCTTTGTCCTATCACTGCACTCCCTGAAAAAACGTTCTTCCCCAGCTTTCCTGCAGGCCTCTTTAGGTATTGGAAGGCTGCTGTAAGGTCTCCCTGGAGCCTTCTCTTCTCAAAGCTGAACAACCCCAACTCCCTAAGCCTGCCTTCATAAAGGAGGTACTCCAGCCCTCTAATTGTCCTCATGGCCCTCGTCTGAACTCATTCTAACACATACATGTCCTTCCTGGGTGGCCCAGAATGGAAAGCAGTGCTCCAGGTGGGGTCTTACAAGAGCAGATTAGAGGAGGAAAATCACCTCCCTTGACCTGCTGGCCACGTTGCTTTTGGTATTTAAGGTCCCTTCCACAAAACAATATTCTCTGATTCTATTAAAATTATCTGGTCCCTTACAACAAAAAATAAAAAAACATAAATAGAATTTAAATAGATGTCTTCCATGAGTGGGCTGCTCATGTTTTCCCCCTCACTGTGGTGTTTTTGCCTACCGTTATTCTGCATGATATACAACTTTAGAAAACCAAAGAACAGTCATACACTACGCTTGTTTTCATTTGGTGGCCAACCTATGCCAGAGCTCCTTGATCAAACACCTTGCAACAGTCACACAAAATCCTATTAAACAGAACAGAAAAAAAAACACCTTCCTATCAACACTCACACTTACTGTAAATATTATCTTCTTACTCAACTGATCTGCTTCCTCTCTGATTATTAGGCTTGTATCTACTGGCTTTCTTGACACAATAACCTTTGCTTAACTTTATTCCTATAAGCCCAACAGAACCATTACTAAAAAGTGGTTACGAGTAGATTTACTCCTGTGTGTGCAAACTGCAGTGTTGTTTGCTAATTCTAATCAGACTTTTTTTCAACCCTACTGAAGAAAACAGAATTACATGCAAATCACCAAGAGTATAGTTTACCCTCCACAAACTGTGTTGAGAAAATGTAGTTAGGAAAGATCTCATTTTCATACTTGCTTTCACAAGGTATTTGCAGCACTGGCAGTTTACACAACTTTTCTTTTTTTCTTTTTTTTTCTCTATAAACTGAACTCTTTCATTTTTTATTGTTGAGACTCAGTAAACATGGAATGTTATGATACCAGATTTATTAATTTTTCAGATGAAAAATAAGCCTTAACTGTTCTTGAAAATCCCTTCTCAGTTCCATGGTTGGTGAAGCACAAACTGCCCCACCATGAGAGCTGTGCCTTCGTGTATACCTGACCTACTCCAGTTTCCTGCTCTATCTTCACAGCTCAAAGAGAGTTACGGAAGATAAGTTCTGATACAGTCAAGTGACTACACGGTACTGAAAGCAACATTAAATAAATGAACTATTGTTAGCTATCAGTTTGACTCTCTGCCAACCTGCTAAATGAATCACTTTGAAAAATTAAACAAAAAGAGGTTTAATTTGACATGACTGTTGTTTGACTTTCCACTTTTTTGTTTTAGTAGGGACCCAGTGCTGTTTCCATGCCATGCCAGCAAGAGAATAAGCACCACATATCTGTCCATTGCCAATCCATAACTAATGCATTAAACCCTTTTATTTTTCACTTGCATTGTTTGCTATTAGAAATGTGTAGTGCAGACCTGTAAGTATAAATTAAAGCCCCTAGCTATTTCACAAAAAAAAAACTGCTCTATCCTCTTAAAATGTTTAGCTGTTTTTCTTTGCTCTTTATGTAGTAAATAAGCCTGGAGGGATACTGAACACAGATAGATAAACAACTTCAGTTCATTCAGCACTTTATATGTGCCCTGCGATCTGTTGGAAAAGGCAAAGGGCAAGGGAGGCAGGGCTGTAGTAATAAAACTTTTTATACAGTGAATTTATTTGGCTTTGTTGTATAAAACATTAATGTTGAAGTAAATCATCAGTTTGGCAAGTAAAGTTAGCAAGCGGCCTGCTGCCTGACCATTTACAGTTCTGTGTTTCTCCTCTTCAATAGGTTTCTTTTCTTTATAATAGTGTTAATAAACACCCTGGGCCAAATTTTCCACCCTGTTACAGCATGCAACCACATTGGCATTAATTCGGTAACAATGGTGTAACTGAGGCAGAAGAATTTGCCCTTCACATTTACAGGCTGCCTTTCATCCGAGGATATCAAGGAACAAGTCTGACCAAAACCAAGTTCCAAGATCTAAATACTCCCAAACTTTGAGAAAGTGCAAAGCCAGCCGTTGCAGCCAGATCCATTTCTGATCCACATTTAAGGCACTTTTGTCTTGAACCAAGAGGTGCAAATTAGTAACAATGCTCCCTGCACAGAACAGCAACCTGACAGTAACACTGACAATTATTAAAACCTGTTGTTTGTTTCAAAATCAGTTTCTAGTTTAAAGACATAATTGTGGTTCTAGAGGGCATAAAACCAAAGCAGTTCTGAATATTTTTTATTTTTTTTTTTGCTTAGTGCGATCCAGGTTGCATCAGTAGTTTTGCACGAAAGAAAAAAATAACTATCTAAGGAACTTGAAAACTCAGTTCAAGCTGGCTGAAGAAAGAAAGAAGCAAAATAAGCTGTTACTGTCATACAGTAATGTTTTATATGTCCTAATCACAATAGCAAAAAACAATCTCAGTTTCTTAAGTCAGTCAATCCATTTAGTCAATGTGATACCTTTCCTTCAGTATTGATAAACCAACAAGAAAAAATTGAAAATGATCATCACTACTGAACTGAAGAATAATTCATTTTAAAAGAACCCACAGTAGGGGTCACCTGCATTGAGGCCAAGTGGCTTCCTTCCATTACAAGTGTTTCTTCAAAGCGTGCCCTTACCTGCTTATGGAAACCAGCTCTGACAGATACTCAACTCATATGGGCAGGCAGCTGGGCTCCCGTGGTGACACCACAGCCAGGTTCAGCTTGCGGTGATGAGGCGCTGCTCTTCTGCTCTCCCCACAGAGGAAGCAAGATGAGGAAGCATTGAAGCTTCCTGTGACTTGTTCTTAAGCAGACATGAAAAGCACAAGTCTGCAAGTTAGTAATAATAGTATTTATTTAAAAAAAAATAAAAAAAATAAAATAATAGAGATGAACACAGGCTAGGGAATGGCTTGGTAGAAGTAAACCTTGAACTGAATTTATTACCGTTTTTCCTCTGTGGTTTTTCAAAACTATCAGAGTGGGGAGGGGGAAGAAAGAATGATTAAATAGAAAATTCACAGCTGGGAAATTAAAATACCCCAGACTTGGCATGAGACATCACCCCTTCTCTACACAGAACTCAGCTGTGGGGCAGATTTAGATGTGAGCAAAACAACAATTCTAAGATCTCTAAGGCTGTTGATGTTGTCCTAAAATATGACCAGAATGCTAATGGGGCAGAATCAGGCTCTGTTTCATGGACCTCCCACTGAGTTCATGCTTCATGCACTGCACAAAAAGAAAAGTTTTGCATGTTAGGCTAAAATTAACTCTTCCCATTCTCCCTTCAAAATGAAGAAAAGAGGCACTCCAGATGATGCTGCTGTGGGCCTGGGAATCCAATTCCCTCAGCTGCTGTCAACACAGCTGGCCAGACCATGAGGCGCGGCACAACTCTCAACAACAGCTGCTCTACCATCCATACTGCACATTGAGCAGGCCTTCCAGCAAACGAATTGCCCATCACCAGGTTTCCTTCTCTCTAGGTCACCCGTCTGCAAGCTGTGGAAAAGCTGCATCCGAACTGACTTCTCTGGAACAAGGTTATATGGATTTCCATCTGAGGAATCCTTTTGAGAGACTGACCTCCACACTTAAGTGAATTTTAATTTAGGGATAGAAATGAATGGATGGTGAATGGTGTAAACATCAACATGCTCCTCTCTCAGCATAAGTCATTAAAAAAAAGCAATCTATCTACCCGCAGTCTCTTCTATGTCTCAGATAGCTATTGCCTTTTCAGTTCTGTTTTACATGCTGAAATTATTCATCAAAAACTTACCAACAGGCAACATTTAGTTTTTGTTTGTTTTGTTTTGTGTTTTGTTTTGTTTTGTTTTTTTAATCTTCTTTGGCCAAGAGTTTTATCAAATGTATCTGAAATGAAATCTCTTAAACTCAAAATTGGCTACTTTCATGTTTTCTAAACGGTTTAGCATCTGAGTGCAAACAAAAAAGTCAACAATAGCCGTTTCATGCTTTAATGCACTTGACATACTAACTGTAGGTTCTCTGTTTTGAAAGAAGGGAGAGATTTATAAGATGTTTTAAAAGCAAGAAGAGTATTTGCAAATTACTGGACACAACACTTTTGTTTCCATTTTAATGTATATGTATATAATTTTCAATAGTAATAATTTTTAGTTGAAGTTTCACCCAAGAAAATATAGAACTGTTGTAGTAACCTTTTAGAACATTTCTTGTAACAAAAGAAATATGTGTACACAGCTTCTAGGTCAACATCCATCAGAAGAAAGTCCCTGTGTATTTTTATAACAACTGCCCTTTCTTTCCATTGCATTTCCGTTTCCCCAAACCTCAGATTAGTATGTGCTAAAAATCATCTTGTGGTGTTTGAGATTAGATTATTTAGCTTTGCAAAATCTAACTAACATGCACAGAAAAAGATATGTTACAATCTACCAACTTCTACTTCACTTTAAAAAGCAGTAATGAGACCTCAGCAAAATCATACTAAAGAAACCCAAAATCCCAGAACACTTTGTTGGGAGTTTCTGAGCCCTAAGAGTGGCAAAGAATGAAAACACTACATTTGAGATTTCCACTGGCCATCATGAACCTATGCTTTGTTTATTCAAAAGAGAACAGACAACATATGCCTTACAACTGAGTCTGAAGACTAAAGAGAATCACCATTCCCTCAGGGGCTCCATGCAAAAGCACACTTGCACTAGTGTTCTCCAAGGCCTCTGTGCTGCATCCAGGAAGGATGTGGGCATTTAAAGCAGGGCTCGGGCGGAACAGAGGCTCTGAGACCAGAATTGAGATCCAAATAAGACTCATCAGCTCTTGCCTAATCTCGAAGGTGCTTAATTCACCAACATATGTATCTCTTTGATTCAGTGCATTCTCTGCTACTGACAACCTGGATATGGTCAGGATCAAGAAAGCAAAACAAAACAAAACAAAAAAAAACATGTTCTACTAGTTTATAATCTCTAAGTAACTGAACGCAACAGACCTTCCAAGAGGCACTTATCACACATTCATGGGACTGAATGTTCTAAAGACAGCAAGTGGGAGCCATCAGGTTTCTTTTTTTTTTAATGCCAAAGGTGGGAGTGCCCCTTTTTACAGAAGATTATACAACATTTACGAAGGAAGCAAGAAATACAAATTCAACAATTTAACAACCTATTCTGATAGAACTCAAATTCTACTTCTAGAGCTGTTGTCTAGTATGGAGGCTATCATGCAGGAAAGATTGATTGAGATACAGAAATTTACAGCAAAGAGAATACACTACTGAATGATAGAAATACAGACCACTTGTCAACCAGGTAGCATATCATGGGTTCTAGTGTATTTTTCTGAGGCTGGAGTAGGGACAAAAATCACTATGAGGTAGGTGTCTCAAAAAGGAGGTATGTTTCTTCTTGGCCTTTCTGGACCAATGAATTTTGAATGTTTTTTCTGGATGGTGTCACAACTTCAGTAGTATAGGCAGGGTATAATTTAAAGACATTGCTAGCCTTGGTTATATGGGATTCCTGAATCTGAAAAAGTGCCCTTCCCGTGTCACATAGAATGGCCTGAGTTGAAAAGGACCTTAAAGATCATCTAGTTTCAACTCTCCTGCTCTGGACAAGGTTGTCAATCAGTAGAGCAGGCTGCGCAGATCTGCATCCATCCTGGCTTTGAATGCCTCCAGGGCATCCACAACCTCTCTGGGCAACCTGTTCCAGTGCCTTACCACCCTCTGAATGAAAAACTTTCTCCTAATTGCTAAAGTAAATCTCCCTTGTCTTAGTTTAAAACCATCCCCCTTTGTCCTATCATTATCAATACATGTAAACAGGCATTCCCTCTCCTGTTTATACACTCCCTTCAAGTACTGGAAGGCAGCAATGAGGTCTCCCTGGAACCTTCTCTTCTCCAAGCTAAACAACCCCAGTTCCCTCAACCTTTCTGCATAGGAGAGGTGCTCCAGCCCCCAATCATCTTAGTGGCCCTCCTCTGGACCTATTCCAAGAGCTCCACATCCTTAATGTGGAGCAACCCCCAGGTCTACCTGATCACTACTCTGGAAGTGCACAGCCTGAACTTGAAGCTTCAGTGTGCTATAGCCATGCCCCTGATGTGATCTTCAAGATATGAAGACTGCAGGGTTCACTTCTGAGTCCACTTGCCAGTATCCAGGTTTGCCCCTCTCCCTAGCAAAATCTTTTCACTAAAAACCAATACATGCCAGAGAGCATGAGCAAAGTTGACTGTCTTTCTTCCTTATAGTTTCTAAAAAACAAAGTTTAGGGTTGCCATATGAAGAGGGAACTAAGGTAGCTCGGCAAAATGCCAAATGAAGTAAGGTAGATATGGCAAAAGTCGCCTGTCTTCTATGTGTCACCAGTTATCGATGCTTGCACAAGTCGAAACACAAGTTTTTGGAAAGATGAATATTTAGGAATGAAAAATCTGGTGGCTTTCTAACTGAAACATAACTCATATTTCATGTTTGGAATTGGGAGACTTTCATAAAACCTCTTGTCTGGCCTTGGATGATTCTGAGGTATTTTTGTTGGGCCCTAAACCCTATAAAATAGCCACCACTAACAGCTTCCTTCTGTGAGAGGTTCTGTTTCAAACTATAGCAAAACTCAAAGGTTAAGTCCAAAATAAATAGTTCCTGTAAAAGTAAATTGATAAATAGCTCCCCTGTAATCACATAATTAGTGGTACAATGTGTTAACCACTTTTGTGAAAGCAATTTAAATGTTAACCATTCACATTGTCAGAAATTTCATTGACCCAGTTGCTTAAAAAGAATTGATGAAATAAATGTTGATGTTTACCATGGTTATTAATGCTGGGGTAGATCTTGCCATGTGCAGACAGCACCAGACCCTTCATCAACATGCATCCCCACAATACTTTTTTATTCTTTCCTGAGAAAATTTGGAGGTTGGGCCAGAGTGGCAAGGATCCACATCTTGCCTAATTGCTTATGTATTGAATCCACTAGCTAAATTTTCTACATAGTGAGCATTGGCAGCCATCAGGAAAAGGGGTATCTCAATGAATTCAAAACATTTGGTATCTAAAGCTTTATAAAGTATTACAATCATAACTTGCAGAAGATGAAATGCCCACAGTTTATCACTCACTAAAGACTTTCACATGAGTGAACATCTGAAAAAATTATATGGCTAGATTCTCATGCTTGTAAACCAAATAAAATCCAGGGTAACAAAAGGGATTTTAAGGAAATTTTCCACCTTTTATTGGGAAACAGAGATCAAGATGATTAGATCTAAGTATGATTAGGTCTAAATTAACATTGGAATTCAGTCAACAGAAGCAAATACCTTCATTTTAACTTAATCTAAGATCATCACCATGACTACAAAATTTCTGCAGCCTACAAAATATTTTATCTTTATAAAAGGTCTAGTCCATATGTGTGAAAAGAGTTTTCCACTCACCTACTGTTGAGCTGCTAATTGTAGAATAACATTTCTCAATATGTAAAACATTCCTTGTGATATATGAAAAGGTGGATATGGACTAAGTTTAGTGGGTAACTCTCTTACAGAGGCTGAGCTTCCATTATTAAAAAATGAAAGTATTACACTTGTGAAAGGTGCTTGCAAAAAAATTGAGCAATTTGTTTAGAAGGGTATGTATGCCTGCAATCATAACTCTGAGGCATGCACCAAAGCCATGGGTTACGAGGGCTTCTAATGTCAGTGCTGCTCACTTTTTCACTACTGATGCATGTAGAAAAAGGAAAAGTACATTAGTAGGAATCCTTACCCCAGTGCTTCTGAAAGAAAGTAGTAAAAGCAGAATGTAATAAGGATAAAGTAGAATATATATGCTAAGGTGTTTAACCTTAAAAGCTAATGGAAAGGCAATGGGCTTGATCGATTTCATTTTGAAAGTGAGCTCAGCTTTTAAAAGACTGTGAAGTACTTTTACAGGAAGATGTAATGATTTTACAATAACAGCAGATAAAAAATAGCAACAAACTACTGCACACAAAATGCCTGTCGCTAGTAAACAGCCATGCAGCCCATGTCTATCTAAATTTTCAATTCCTTGTCTCCTGGGTTTAAAAGAAGATTCTTTTAAGTGACCTTGGTTGTAGGACTCACAGGAGAACAAACAGAAATGTCACCACTTTCAGAAATAAACCTTTTGCTCTGAATTTTCAATACAAATACAGAGCTCTCCCATACTCAGTCACATTTAGGTACACAATTGTCCATTCAGGCAAGCTCTAATCTAAACAAGATATTTTTCCTATAACCTGAACAAAGAAAAAGGAAAAAAGAAAAGCTTATTTTGTTATAGATATTTCTACCTTTAAATACTCAGGAAGAACTTAAATACTTTGGTAACAGGCCAGTTCCTCGATGGACTGTGCAAGTAGTTGTGCAAAGCATCATATCCAGGGCAACAGCATCAGGGTTTAATGTCAACACAAAACAGTATTCTGGCACACACAGCTCCTGTGATAGACTTGGAGGCAGACAAACCAATTTTCAAGGAAATAGCAAGCCAAAGCTATTAAATAATAAACATGGTGCTGAAGCCAGTCATTCAGTTTCCACTGGTTCAAATGTTCTTCCATACTGACAGGGCTGGGAAAACAAGTCATACCGAAGAATGCCATTTAGCATCAATGATGAAAAATCATGAAAATTAAGACTTGAGCTGTAAGAGCAAATGGAAGAATGCGATGGAGGATCAGGGTTGCCAAGTGTTGTTTGTTGTGGAAAATACCTAGAAGGTGACTCTGTCTATAAAATGGGCAATATACAAACATCCTTTTACCAGAAAGACATCATAAAATAAAACATCTCTAGATCAACAAGAAGCACTGAGAAGTCTGGAATTTGAATTCTGCAACTTCAACCCTTAGATGATTTCCACTCTACAACCATTTCTGTTCAGAACAACCCCTTTTCTACAAGTCTATACTATCTAAAAGAATAATCATTTCAGAAGACCGTCACCAGAGTGCTGCCCGTAAGCTCCCCTCAGGGATCCTCTCATGCAAACACATTCGTTTCTTTGCAGCCTAGAGAAATGCAGCTTAACACAGACCTAGCAGCAGATAGTAAAGGCAATGTCCTGTTATACGAAGCAGGTACTATTTCTGCTCATTTATTTTCCAATCCTATTCTCACCTTGAGTGTATGCCTCATTTTTAAAAGCAGAATCCGAATCTACTCAACATTCATATTTTTGTACTACTACCAGAAAACAAAAGTTCAATCCTTCCGTGACACAGCTGTGTAGGAGAGAGGAGAAGAAAACCTCAGCATGTTGGGGAAGGCATGGGGAGAAGGGGAGGCAACAGACTCTCATTGCGTTGTTCCGGACATGCAGGAAGAAAGACAAGATGCAAGGGATGTGGTTTATTTTGGCTGCAGCTTTATTAACTCAACTCCTCTGGGAACTACCATCAATAACTTGTACAGCACAGGTCGTCATTCTTTCCGTAATCATTCCCACCTGTCGGAGAGCTGCAGTTGGCCTCCTTTCTCCCATCACTCCTGCCCTCCCCACACACACACCTCCACAGCTGGTCACCAGCCCGCTACTGACCACCATATCCCCCCAAAAAGGTTAAAGGGGCTGGAAGAGATAGTTGTCTCCTCACTGCTACAGATTTCAGAAATTCCTATTCCCTCTCAGTTTCTTTGAAGTATACCCTTCTCCGTGTCCTCCTCCAGTACCAGTTTATCAGCCATTGAGATCTTCAAGGAACAAATACCTGCACAGCACATCTGCCTGATGGAGGAGAAAGCAACCAGCTCAGCTGAGCTTTTCCACTCCTCTGCCCCATTTCCCAAGCGTTTAACAGTTCCCCTTTGCAGCTAGGCATAAAGCTGTTACCAAACTGTGTATACCAACTCAGCAAAGTGCCTCAAACAGAAATAAATGTCACTTATCTGGAATGCTGATTATCATGACATTTAAGATTGCTATAACAATGTTTATGAAGATCAATATTTGCAACTACCATTTTAAATAGCAAAGGAGGTGTTTTTCTACATCAATCAGAGAAAGTGAAAAGCAGAGAGCAATCTAATTCCCATAGTCATCATATATACATCAGATGATCTGTTGACCTCACATTCTCAACTTTGTTCTTTAGCTCTATGAATGCGCATGGTACTAGCAGGGAGAGAGAACCAAGGGCTTGGAAGGAAAGGGACAATGTGCTTCACAACAGCCAAGGCTGTATAAAAGTCAGATGCACCTACTATCTGTACACACACACAACTCTTTGGGTTACTCAGACATGAAGGTTATATGAAATGTGTGGTGCAGGAAGATGGACCTTGTGTGTGCAAACCTTGTGGAGAGGGATGAACAATGGCAAATGGAAAAAGAGAAGAAAATGTAGCTAAATTATACTCCCATCAGAAGTCCATCCTTTAAGAAAATAACACAGTACACAGTCAAAATCATGCAAAGGGAAGGCTTTTCCGATAGAATGCCAGCCATTTGTCAGGTAAAAGGCACAAAAGTGTCTAAGGAAAATTCCGTCTGGTAATCAAAATGGTATGACCACTGCATCTTAAAAAGCAATCATTATATTTTTATGCTTCTGGTCTGCTAAGATTTTTTTTTATTTGTTTTGGCAATGCATCTACTTTTTTCTATGAATTATCAGTGAATACAGGAAAGGCTTTTTAGGATCTTCAGTGCAACATGTGTTTGATTGGAAATGCATATATTTTTAAGCCATTAGAATGCAGTTGTATGCAGCAGGTATGCTATCACTACTCTTGCTTTAGATATGTATCTCCCTTCTACAAACAATAGCTAATGCAGACCCACTAAGCCTTCCCCTCCTCCTCCTCCCCCCCACGAACTCTCTATCCTTTCTCCTCTCCTATCGTTGCAGTAACTGAATTAAAGTAATTAAAAATTATCCTTGTTGTAAATGCATTGTAAGACCAGAAATTAGACTGTTCCCATTGACTTCAGAGAAACTGGGTCATAGGTATGCATGATGGATAGGAATATATAATTAGGAGGACTTTGCATTTCTGCTTTGGTTTTCATTTTTTCCGCACTCAATTAATAAGTAAAGTCAACTGTATAATTGGAAAATGTGTCTATCAAAATGGAACACATTTTCATTTGGCTTTTATATTTTCCAAATGAATTCCCTTGAAAATGAAGTATATAATTGAAACAGAAATTATGTACTTATTGCTTATAAAAATATATCATGGGCAAGATGGTGAATGTTGAACTACTTAGAGAAATTTACTCCTTTGCATTTTTCACTATGTGAACTCATGGATCTTTGCAGGAAACCAGGACATTTGTCTCCATTCCTGAATGCAAAAGAATGGAAATATGGCATTCTATCATTTTGCTGTACTTGATCCAGATCCATTCTTTCTTTTTTTTTCTAATGTTTTGGAAACATACAGACATGAAAACCAATGTCTGCCTGGCCCAGCAGGAGATAGTAAAATACTTCACAAACACCAGATGGGATTTTAACAATGTTTGTAAAAATATAAAATGCTTGAAGCATTCTCTGCAAACCTAAAACTGAACATGTTTCATCTCATTACAAGCCTTTTTTTTAACCTAGTGAATTCCTTTAAATTTTCTGTTTGAAGACTGACGGTGTTCACAGACCTCTGACATTTAAAAAGAAACCCCAAAATCAACCTCTTTGGAAACTAATATCAATAGATATAATAAAATACTTGTGTGATATCACCCGTGTAAATGCTATGTAATAATAACAACGTGATTGCACAGTCTCAGTGCTGGGAAAAACATAATGATATTTTTGTTTCATTCTTCTGTTGGATAACTAAGACATAATATAATGTATTATGTTTATATTTTCAACAATCAGATAATACCTTAAAAGTGAAAAAGCAGACTACCTATCCATCATCACTTCGAAGGAAATAATGAGAAATAATGAGTCCCTACTCCTCCAGGACCAGAAATGAAGCTGAATGGAAAATTTTAAGAAATCTACCTTTGCCACAAGATACACAATGATTTAAACTGAAATTGTTTGGAGAGGGAGATGAGCCAGCTTCACTGAATTTCCCATTAGAAAAAAAAAAAAAAAAAAAAAAAAAAAAAAAAAAAAAAAAAAGCATTTCAAAAGTATTGGAAAAAGTTATTTAGATGATTTTACAATTAATTTTCTGTTTGATCAGTTTTACTTTCAAAGCTTTAATCTTAAAATGTAAGGCAGTATAGCTGAAATAATACACATTTATTAATGAAATGATGTATTTAAAAATTATCAAAAAGAGCAACTCATGTCAAAAAAGGAAGCCTTGTCTACATAAAGGCATCCTTGAAACCTACTCATTCTCTTAAATCTAAACAGCATTTGTATTAACTGGACATTTTAAAGTATATGGTGCATAAGTATTATTTCCCTTACCAAACATTTCTGATTACAGGGTAGCTGCACTTTCCTGAGCAATGGATGCACAACTCTTATACAATTTGATATTTTTCTGCCTCCATGAGACAAAGGTAGCTTGCATTAATACGTAGAGGGGTGTGTTGTCCTGATTCAGGAGCCTTGGTCTCCCTTATGTCGTAAGTGGCAAAGTCAAACTTTCTGCTTTCCTTTTCACAGAAAACCTTTGTGTTCCCAGCAGCAGTGATGTCTGGGTTTAATGCAAGGACTCTCTTCTCAGCATGCACTGCAGTAGGAGCTGCCATGCTCCCAGGGGAAGGGAAAGGCAGTGTCTGCAGAGAACCTGGAGTTTCTCCTTCTCATTTTCTGGCTGGATGTTGTTAGGCAAAAAGTAAAGTAATGATAACATTGCTTTAGCAATCAGGTGGTCAGGATCCGGTCACTGAGTGCAAATAGGAGGTTGGCTTTGGGTGGGAGAGGCATTTCAAGGAGAAGCACCTCACTCCCATAGCCCAGCAGAAGTCCAGCAAGAAGAAGGCCTTCTCACCCAGCCTGCGGGCACTTCTGCGTGGGCCTGGTGGCAACTTCAAGGGCATCAAGGGCCATGCCAAGGGAATTTTAGGCATTACCTGAAGTGGGTGATGCTGGAAAATAGCTTTTCTGACATCTTTGTGAATTAGGTACTTCATCTCAATGCAGCTTCAGCAGTCAACTTTTTTTAGATGTTCTGGAGGGGAAGAAGGGAGCTGTGTTGGTAATACAAAATAGCTTAGTTTAGAAAGATTCAATTCCAGAAATGCCTATTTCCATCTGAAGGTACTTAGTAGAGTGTGGCATTATAGGTATTTATGCAACAGGTTTACCAGATTCTCTCAGTTGTGATTTATATTTATTTAATTTTAAAGAGGCGTCAAAAGAATTGCGGCCCCCTTAGAATATGCCCTTTCTAGTTGTGACTCTTGGATGACTTTATGAACAAAAGCGCAGGGTGTCGATTGAAGTAAAGCCACAAATGAGTTATGCATGGTCATCTTTAAATCAGGAAAACATTAAGTGTCTTTGAGTTTCCCTATCCCTTTGCACTGTAGGCCCAAACTTCATAAGGTGAAGCCTGATATCCATATATTTTATGAGCCTAACTTTTGCACCAGCAAGTGCCACGATTGCATCCTCAAATGTAGCTTTATTCTGAGAAAACATATGGATATGTGGGTGACTGAGAGCCCAGTGAAGACTATCTGAATTCAATGTGAACCTTTCCACCAACTTCATTGGTATTTATGTTAACAGTTAAACCACATTCTTATTAAGAAATGAAAGATTTCTGTAGACAGTTGCATAAAACAAACAGCAAAACCATAGAGTCAGATATCTCATAGAATCATAGAATAGAACCATAGAATGATTTAGGTTGGGAAAGACCTCCAAGACCATCTGGTCTAACCATCACCCTACTACCAATGTCACCGACATGACCTCTGGCTTGCTTTGTGAAAATCCCACACTGAAGGTCATCCAAGGAAGAATGATTTCAGCAAAGCTAGTACTGATAGAATCTTTTTATTATGCTTTTTGTAAAGTTGCTTGTTCTAGTAGCAGATACCAGCTATAGTTACTGACATACTATGCATTATTAATTGGTGATTTTTATTCTCTTCTCCTGTGATGTATTATTGCATTTCCCGAGGTTCTGGTGTGAAGTGCAGTTTGTGTTTTTTGGTTATGTATTTTTAAAACACTCATACTGTCTAGATAAAGAAAAGCCAGAATAAATTCTACTCATGAAAATTTTATTTTGGTTAAGTAATGTATATGCATCGCCTACACATTTGGCTGCATCCATTTGCAGACAAAATCTGCTTTCATAGAAATTTATGTGCAAGAAACTAGGGACAAACTTTAAAAGCTGGAACACTTTAACAGAGACATTTTACAAGGGTCCTACAATTTGAGTTCATCAGTTCCACATGTAGCACCCCCTGGAAACCTACATTAATTTTGAGTATACAGTCACAGAAGAATTGGGTCCTATATATTCCTTGGTGGGAAAGATATAAGCAGTCAGTGTCCTCAGGGAATTCACAGAATAAAACCTATCTCACTATGCAGTTGTGTACTAAAATACATCTTTGTAAAATCATGGTCCTTTCAGTATTTTTATTTTTCCGTGACTTAAAAGTTAAAATACACTTGGGCTTCCCTTTTGTAAATGTCAGCCCTCCAAACTAGGCCTGAAATGCACAACTTGAGATAGGTTTTCTCAGGTTTATACTCATCAGCATCACTGGTAAAAGAAGCTCTGCAGCTGGAGCTCCACTAACAACACTATTGTGCAAGACTGTCAATAAGCCAAATCTCTCTCACTATATTTTTTGGCTCTCCAGAAAGAGGAAAGCAGCTAAAACATACTGGCAGGAGCTCTGCCACCTTTGGAAGAGATGTAAGTATCATGTGTCTAGCTCCCGTCTGCCTGCTGCCCACATACGACTATTAAAGGACAGGCTGCAGGCTGCTGACTAGGGCCTGCCTAGTGGTGCATCACTTTGGCTTTGGGCTTGCACCGGCTTCCCTTTGTTTGATTTTATGCATCAGGGTTCCTTAGCCTGTGCTTGAGAGCCTTCATGAGCCTTGAAGTAGCCCATGCCTCTATAGGCCATGAGTCCTGTGGTCCTCTGAATTACACGGACACTGCCATTATCAGACTACCCTCATCTCTGCAGAGTCAGCACCGTGAGCTGGCAAAGTTCAGCACACAATGAGAGAAGAAGAGAGAAGCAAAAATGTTCCATTTTTAGTGTGTGCCTTCACTTTTTTGACAGTAATTACTCTCAGAGATGCCTACAAGGTGAGGTATAGCCTCTGAGTTTCAGGGGAAATGGGAAGCCATATCCCAATTCACCTACTTTGAAAATGGCTATCTGTATGTTACTTATGATGTTGCAAGAATAAAAGAAACAGTCAGATGGAGAGAATATTTTTCCAATTTCTTTTTGGCCATGGAAATAAACTGTCAATTATTTGTGCTGGTGTGTGTATGTGTCCAGATGCTGCTTTTCAAGTAACACATCCTGCCCAAGCTCCATGTAATGGCTCCATCCACAGCGAATGCCTTCAACTGAGCTGGGTTCTCATTCCTGTCTTCTCTTTCTCATCCAAGAGAGAGTCTATAAGGCTGAATGAGTCCTGAATTACATTCTTTTTAATGGACCCAAATGCTAAATACCCTTTCTGTGTTTCAAAATTCACATCTGGAAGCAATAATAAAGCCACTTTGCCTATAAGTAACTTTATCCATACTACTTACAATTTAAAGAGCATTTTCTTTGTATTCCTATTTAAAAAATTTGGCAAAAATATCTCTCAGACCCTGGCTGATGCTCCTTGTCTTGGCTAAAAGGTGCAGTGCATCCTTTCAACCTCCAAACGTGATCTTTCTGTCTCTTATGAAAATAAAAAAAGTTTCCCTTTGAAGTTGCTGAGGCAAGCCAGTGGTGGTGGTTCACGCGCTTGCTTCCAGAAAACCTATTATTCATAAATTGGAACACCTACCTGATGACTGCAAAGGCCCAAGCTACAGGCTTGGATACAGCACATTTCAGCAAACATTCTCCCATGTCATTATTACAGCAGACAAACCTAATGTGTGGAAGAAAATATTAAAAAGAAAAAAGAATTTATGCTTGTATAACAGCAGATACATTGAATATAAAATAAGGTTAAAAAAATAATAGAATATACACTGTATTTTAATGAACAGTGCATGCTTCTCCAAGGATTTTTAGGCAGCATATGGAAGAATTTATTTTTTTTGCATTTTGTGTTGGGATCAAATACACTAAAACTCAGATAGCACTGATAGTAGGGTAATCATATTCATATTTTTACATGACTTCTTGAAAATCCAGGCATTTATATAAACTGCATAATCTGTTTTCCAGTATATTAAAAATGTGTTAGAAAATAAAAAGCATGTAAAAATCTAACACCTAAAGCCACGTCCCTTCTTTGGTTTCAGAAAGCAATTTCTATTTAGCAGTGGCTTTGATTCTTCATCTTCTTGAAGACGTGACTTGAGCTAGCTCAGCTTTGCATTTGCATGAAAAACGTGTCAAATCTGTCCAAGAAAGCTCTGGTATATCAATATATGTACGCACAGGCATGTAAACAGCCCTGCTCCATAGCATGATATATCTCTTGTGAGTCAAAATTTCCACTAACTTCAATTAAAATCAGCAAAACAAGAGCATGAACTGAAAGACTGGCCCTTACAACTATGGATTTAAGATAACTGTGGAAGGGAATCTGTCCCTGAAACTACACTGGGCTCAATGTGAGCTGACCCATCTACCATTTTATAACCTCATCTAGCTCAATTAATAGGTTTTGTTTTTTTGTCACAGAAAAAACAAGTCTTGAAACCTCATCCCTGAAATCCAAATATGTGTTTCAAAGTGAGGTATAAAGGAGAGATAAATTCCTAATGCGAGGGTGTTTGCAAAGCAGGTTGTTTACTCTGTTAATTTGCCTGCATACAATTTAGATTGGTAAGTGGTGTCTACTGACACCATTAATGGGCTGAATGCAAGTAGATTGTGCACAGCTATCTAATAAATGCTATATAAACAGATAATATCTGAAATAATTACATAAACACAGTGAGTCCTAAAAATACCCTAGAACTTTACAACTTGTAAAGAATCACAAGGATTTTCCATGTTATTACTGTACCTTCTGATATTTTTTTTTTCTTCTATTTCCTGAAAAACTGTCTAGAGAATGAAGAATACTTTTAGCACAGAGGACTAAGGATACAGTGTCCCCATGAGAACTATCATTATAAAGCTACCAGGGTGTTTTGTACCCTTTCCTCCTCCTATTACATATGTTGTAGCTGGGTTCATCACTGCTAACATGGGACTGAATTGGTCACCCTATATCTTAAAGATTTCAGAATATTCTTTCAGGATTGCCTTTTCTAACCTTGAAACATATCTCAAAATAATTCTGATACTGTATTTGTGAAAGCAGCTTTCCTGAAAATTAGCAGAAAAAGCACAGTCCTTCATTTGAGAGTTACCTCTAACTGAAATCAGAACACGGGTCCAAACAAACTTTTCATCTGACACATTCATGGCACAATGATGGGGAACCTGTTGTGGCAAGTTGATCTCACCACTTTTTCATATATAATCCAAGCTCATCAGATAAGAACCAAAATCCATTTCCACCCATGGCCTGAAGAACCAAGAGAATCACATTGGACACCAAGTGAGGGAAGGGAAAGAAGTATTCACAAAAGTTAAGTTTAGCCTTCAAAGAACAGACTTGTTAGGCTGCCGCTATTGTTGATAGGAGATAAACTAACTGTACTGGAGGGAAAAATCAAGAACACCCAGATTATGGCTTTTGTTCTGAACCATCTTCTAAAGAAGCCTCTCTCTCTTCTGAATATTGTATGTTTCCTTCCTTCCCTCAGGCACTGTAAACTTTCATGTAACCTGCCTACTGCTGTTCAATACTTTGGGAAGGATGGAGAGTTTATATTCATCCACCGTCTCTCCCATGCAGAGAATGGTTGTGGCAAGCATCTCTGTGGTAAGTGCTGGTCACAATGCAGGGTGTTAAAAACATTCCCTTACTGTCGTACAGTCTGTGCAGCCTTTCCTCATTGTACAGGAATGCCAGAGACTATCGGCTGAACCTTCAGTCACAGGGTCTAGGATTCCTTCTTAAATGAACTGTAAGTGGTTTTCCACAGCTTTATTAATAGCTGCTAGTTGGTGCAGGAGACATGCAGGCACTTTCCTTAATGACAGAGCAGCTCACTAATCTGCAGCCTGGTCCTCTGCACCTGTATTACACCTCTGCTCTTGCAAAGACCTGCTGGTAAGCAAAGGGTTACTGTGCAGAAAGTGCATCCAATCCCCTCTCTTTGTGCAGGTAGAATGCTACTTTCCACTTTGAAAGACTTTTCAAGATGAACATTGGGTTAAAGGCTATATTATACAAACTCTTTGTTGTAACTCTAACCTTCCTCTCACATCTAGGATAGAAATACAGAACAATGTATGTTGGGAGTGGGGAGGGCTTACAGAAGAAATCTGGTTCGACATCCAGCTCAGGGCAGGACCTGCTTCAGATCAGGTTGCTCAGGGCCTTATCCAGTTGAGGATCTGAAAAGAAATCAAAGGCTCTTGAAATAAGTTATGCATACACACACACAAGTCTGGGAATAGCTAAAAAAAAAAAAAAAAAAAAAAAATTAAGAGGGGATATTAGTTTACTGTTGAGTTTTACACAAGTTAGTATCAGTTAGACTACATCCTCGCTTCTTTACATACACCAATCTCTTTTAGTATGTGAAATCACAGAAAGTAAAAACCTCTTTTGAGGTCTCTCTGTTGCTGTTTTACCATAAAACTATTACTGTTTCAGAATATCTGGGCATTTCAAATGAAAGTTTTATGCAGCAGCTGCATTTAACGGGCTAGATTACATTTTTACCTCCTACCTGAATTGTTTAAAATAAGCTGCAGCTCATTTTTTCCCAATCGTTTTGTCCAGAGCTCCTGCTGAGCATCCCGAGAAGGGCTCGGAGCACCATCGCAGCCAGCAGAGGGAGCCCACGCTTTTAGCTTGGTCTGGGTTTACTGAAATCAGTAAGAAGGATGGAGAGCAGTGTCAGAGGCAGTATTAAGCACACAGCTTCAGTACAAAAATGCAAGTGTTGGTAAGAGGCGGTAGCCAAGTTGTTTTCTAATTCAAGCAGAAATCTCTCTCCCTTGTGTGTGCGTGCTTTTGGCAAAACAATAAATAAAATCCCCACCTTGCAGTAATAAGCAGTACGAAATTATTCGCTGCGAATACACAAATGTATGGGAATCCATTCAACTTCTTCACAGATCAACTTATAGATACGGTTGGAATCTTTTAATTAACCCTTGGCCTCATATGCCTTTTCGTCTGTCACTACTTTTTCAAAAGTCATAATAATATCTTCCTGTACTGCTTTATCTTCTTCACTTCACTAACTTCTTTTAACTTCAGCATCGCAAACAGATATATACTTACTTTGTCCATATAAACAGTCCAAAAGAAGTTTTGTAACATACAAGAAATTCATTTATAATACTTACCCGTAACTTTTCTAGAGGGTAGTTTGTAGTTTTAATGTTTTCTTCAATGTTTTTTCATAATAGCTTTGTCATAACTGATGTTAATTATTCTTTCTGTGAAAGTATTAATAAAAGATACCATGTTTTTCATGTATTATAAGTATATTTTTTACAGAAATTTCCCCCAAAAGTTGCAATTCACCTGAAGATAATTCTAAACTTGCTAGTTCTTACTGTGTCAAGGTGCTGAGACAGAAATGGAAAGAATAGCCTTGCATACTAAAGGAAAGGGAACTACCACAAAAGCTTCTATTATTTGGATGAATGACAGTAATTAATAAGCTGCATTTGAGAAACATCTATGTGCCTGATAATACATTTTCTTGCATCTGTCAACTCACAGAAATAATAATGAGTTGAAATAAATTATTCTTATCAGATTACTCCAAACTTCTACACCTCAAAATAATTTAATGCTAAAATTAACTTAATGTTGTATTTGATGGTTTCTTTCAGATGTATATTCCCAAGAAACATAAAGCAAGAATTTTTGCTGCTTGGAAAAAATACAGTGGAAAAAATTTTGCAGTTATACTGCTGGACACCTGTAAAACTGGGGAAAAAATCAAAACACTAAAGCTCTGAAGTAAAATATACCATAAATAATCTTTTTTAACCAACAAAGCAAATATGAATTTAGGATTTCAAAATAGCTTCCTTAGTCTAATTTTTACATTTGTTTTGAAGTTGTTCTCAGTTAGTAATTAGGTTGTCCAAGGTTAGAACAGCAAGAAGCAACCAGTGCCTCAAAAATTAGCAGTTACATAAATAAACAGAAACACCCTCTTCTGAAGATTTCTGGGTGAAAATGAGCATTGCTAAAGAGTAGTATCTGATCTGACTTCAGTTAATCAGTGAATAGCATGCTCCTGCCCTAACAAACATTGAATACAATGCTAATGTATACATACATAACACAATGCATAATCTGACAACTCTGGCACTGTATGGAAGAGGTAGATTTTACTCTCTGTTACAACTAAATGGGTCAAGCTGCAAGCTGTTGAGAGGACATAAAATCTGAAGCAAAAGAGAACAGCTGAATTCATTATGGCCACCCATGAGCAGCACAGCATCTCTCATGAAGCCGTCTTCTCTTCCCAAATCATTCATACCATATTAAGTTCTCATGTTCAAAGAAATACTCCCTAAAATCATCAGCCAACAGACATGATGCTCGTGACTTCTTTCCATAATAACATTTTCAAAAATTCAGCATCAATCATTATTGTTCTCAATATAAAGTGCATTAAGCATATATTTGTTCTACAGATGAAGATGTGTTCCCTGAAAAGGAAAACCTATAATTGAAATGAAAAAGTAGAAATGAAATGTTTTTGACTTGTTGCTTTTGAAACCCATTCCAAGTGGTCAAACTTCAAGTAATTATTTTTCAGTACAATGCAGTCTGTTCTCTTTTGTCATTTTTTTCCACTTAGTATATTTTTGATTCCATCTGTTTTTACCATAGTTCACAGAAATATTTCAAAGAAAAATTAAACTTGACCAAATGCTGCTTTCTATACCACTGCTACTTCTGACAGGCTCCACGCTGCATTAGACCAAAATCATTAGTACTGATTTACTTTCAACCCTCTACTTCACCTGTCTCAGGGGCCCATATATTGAGCCAAATGCAGACCAAAAAAAATTTCATAATGGGAATGCTAAGCCAGGGCTTTTTGTATTAGCTGTTGTTTATCAAAGTTTCCTCTTTCCTACATATAACTACTCAGGGCTCTGCTCTACTGTAACATTAACTCTAATCATAATCAATGCAAAGTTACTTTTACTCAGCAATCTTGATTTAACTATCCACAGATACATAAAATAATTAATGTAGGTGCTTTGAACCACCTTCTGAAGGAGTCTATTACTCTTAATCAGCTTCAGAGAGATGCCTGGGAGATTAAATTTGGGTGGTATGAACACTCTCTCCTCATCTCTTACTATCTCCATTAATTACTAAAGAAAAGTAGCCAAGCCCTTAGAGGCCTTGGTTATTAACAGAAATAAACACACTGGCTTCCTTGAAACCATACTAATGCTGTATTGCTGACAATCTTGCCCTTTCAGCTACTGCAGCGAAATGAACTTTACTCTGGATTTCCAAGGGTTTAACTGCGATCTGAACCAGGTCTATAGACTATAAATTTGAACTTCTTTCAGATGCTTTTAAATGAAAGTGCTGCAGCAACCATGTGTTCAGGCATTTCAGTGCTAATGACAGCACTCTGAGTATTTTTCAGCAAGGGGATCTTTGTTAGCCATGTAAGAGCCTCCAATTTTCCCTGTGTGATCAATGGATGTCAACAGATTTCTCTCAGCTTGGAGCTGGGGCCAGCAAGTGCCTCTCAGGAACCCCTTTGGCTTCATCAATGATGGAGGAAGCTCAATGATATAACATCCCGTTCCCTGCTTTTCTAAAGACTTTACATATTGCAGGTCTATGCTGACACTCCATTAAGGCAGGTTTTATAAATAGAAAACTCTTTCAAGTAAGTTGATTGCCTCAAAGCGAAGCACAGACCAAAATAGCTGTGCCTACCCTAAAGTCAGCTAACCAGCTTTGCCAAGGAACAGAAGAAGAGCAACCCAATGCATGTTACAAACGTGTTAATGTTATATAAAGCCCTGATTCCAATATTCAGTCCAGAAACATATCTCCATCTTTCAAATGTTCTTTTTTTTTTCCACACTTAATGCAAATACATAGCAATTAAAAGATTATTAACACTATCAGGGGCACTGTTTGTGGGTGAAAGGGCAGAGAAACTTTACAGTTGTGTACTTCATAGCTTTAACTGGTGGAGTTTAGTGCAGCTTCCAAGACTTCTTGCCTCTTTCCCTTGCAAGTTCTTTGTGGGCTACCTTCTCTCCTTCTCTCTGTAAAGACCTCCCTGTGATGCCCCTGCTTCAAACTTCCTATTAGTGCTGAACATCCCAGTGCTCTTCTTTCAAACACAAGGGCTCTTCCAACATAAGGCTCCTTCTGTCTTCAATTCCTCAGCACCTGCAGGCACACAGTCCCATTTTTCTTTCCTGCTGGCTGCACCATCCCATTTCTGGGCCAGACTCCTTCCTCCACCTACAGCAGGGGCACTGCACGACTGCCAGCTAAGCAGAAGAAATAGCACTTCTTGCACGTCCATGTAAACACTCCTCAGTCCCTACAACAATGGCAGGCTCTAGTGGAGGTTTCGTGCATGTGTTAGGGTATTGGGCCTGCATTTTACTCCTTCCCTCCCTTGTGTCATTTTGCATTACTGCGGATGGGACTCATCAGCTTGGAAGAGTCAAGAGGTGAGTAACGCATCCTGTGGGTTTGTCATAATGGTGATAAACTTATCAAAGTGAGGATGAAGCATGTGAGCCACAGAGATATGGATACCTCAACATCTGCTCTGATTAACTATGTACTAAAAAGCTTTGTTGTTTACTTTTTCACTGGACAATTTGCAAACAGTTTTCAAAAATTTCTTAAAAAATCAAGTCCTACAGGGTATTTCCTGTTTGATTGTTCCAAAAAGCAGGTCAAGAATAGGAAAAGCAGTGTTATCACATTGATAAGACACATATGAAATATTTTGGTCTGACACACTACCAAAAAAATTCTTGATCTCCCTCTTTGCAAAGAAATATGCTTTTCCTGTGCTCAGAAGCCAAACACACAGAGACAAAAATAAAAATTCAGAACTCCTTCTTCTAGAGTGGGATTTACAGGAAAACAAGGTATTAGACCACATCTAAAGTCTCCCGATAATTTGTCACAATTAGGTGTTTCTTAGATACATCTCTTCCTTTTGTATGGCAGCTGATCCCAAAATGTCTAAAACTATTAAAAATACCACAAAAAAAAAAAAAAAAAGAGAGAAAAAAAAAAAAAGAAAGAAAGGAAAAGAAGAACAAAATCCATTATTGTGACCTCCTTCAAATAACTACAAAACAATATAATCGCTCATTATACCGTATCATGCAAATACACTTCAAAAACCACAGGAACCCGAGGGTGTTTGCCACACAGACACAGCGAGAGAAGGAAGGATGAAAAGAGTTGGACAGAATTTCTATATGAGCTGCTAAATTAAGAAATGACTCTGTGTATGCACATGGTATGTATCAAGTCTTGTCTTTTACCCAGAAAAGAATGCAGATCACCACAGCACGTACAGGACACAGAAATACATCATACATCTCCGCACACTCACATATTCAAAGGTTTTATGTTTTAAAAGTGTTAAGGAAAAAAACAGTGCAACCCTTTATGAACTGAAGTTAACTTCCTCGCAGATGTGGAGGTATTGACTTTCCATGGAAATGCTGAACTTTTGTTGCATTAAGTGAGCGATATTTTGTGGAGCTTCCTCAAAGTCCCACTGCCAAGCACCACAGAATGCAGCACTTTCTGGACTCACTACTGTGCTATAATGCAAATTATTTTAACGTTTGGCTCTGACACCTGCTCTTACACTGAACAACTGGCTATTGATTACTTGAGCAGGATGAGAGAGTACAGTCCAGAAATCGTGCAATTCGGGAAACAAAGTGATTCCTCCACCACAACACATCCTTCCAAAAGTCAAAAGCTTTTTTCATTTTTTTTCGGAGCAAGATTTGAGCCCACTTGCCATTTGGGTTCAAACCTATTACTTTTTCTGTGCACGTTAGAACTGACAAACACATGTAAAAACATGACAGATCATCTCATTCAGAGACCTGCTGCAATGACTTACTATCAGACAGCACAGTTAAGATCATATAAATACCTGGCTAGAAGAAGGATAAAGGCAATTTGACCTGCCTTGCTGCCATACTGCTATGCCTCATGGTTCTTAAGAAACTGTATCATAGCTGTGCATGACTCTCTAGGGCTAGAGAAAGACAAGATTTGTATCAACAGTTAGATACAGTTTGGGAAAAAAAGACTGATAAGACAAAAAGAGAGATGCTGTCTGTTTTCATATCTTAATTGTACAAATAAAAGGTATTACAGTTCCTCTACTGCCTCACAATTCTTCATGGACCTTTGCACATAGCTTACATGTTCTCCTCTTTCTTCTCTTGGCTTTATGTGAGATACAGACATAAAGATAAGGTAACCAAGCAGTTAACATTAGTTAAAGAGCATCATTTCTAGTATTATTTAAAGCACATAGTTCCTATATTGGTGAAATATCCACTTAGTGCTTTTGCAGACTGGCTGTAATTCCCTAAATGATGTCACATCCACCTCAACTCAAAGTAATAGGTTTTCTTTATATAGCTTATTTCCACATCTTCGCTCTAACACATGGATTTTATTTCCTATACAGAGAATTACTGTAATGGTCAGCTTTCATTCCCTCCAAACAAAATTTCAGTAAATTTGCATCCTCTGTATTTACATTTTTGCCTTATTTCTTTTCCCAAATGCCTACCTATTGCAATGTGCCTGGATAAGCTTGTTGCATTCTTTATTATCAAAATCTTTCAGAGTAAAAATAACGTTAACATCAGCACATCACAACTTGCTTCAAAATTACACTGAGTCAACTGTCACTGTATGAATTGTAACAATAGTAATATTGTTCTTCTAGTTTTGTCACTTCTTCCCATCAGCAATTTCATTACTGAAGAATATTTCAGGTGAATCCAAGTAAACCTCACCTGTCAAATGCTTGGTCTTGCCTCTAGTGTAACTACAGAACTGTTAAGGAAAGAGTGCAGCTAGGTGGCAGTGTGCCAAGCAAAAGAATCAACAACAACAACAACAACAAAAAAGACGATCTCTCAAGATCAATAACAGAGTATGCCCAAAATAGCATGAAAACCTGAAAAGAAAAAAAAAAAAAAAAAAAAAAAAAAAAAAAAAAAAAAAGTTAATGACACATAATACATAATACTATCGCAATTGACAGGTTCTGGCCATGTGGTAAATTGTTCCATGGTACTTAAACTTCAATATTTCTTTATGATTCTAGGAGTGACTCTGTCCTAACCATTGTCCATTTCAGGTACCATCATTTATTACGATGTAAAACAGAAATGGTGCTATCTGCCCTGGTCTGAGGAATACTGTATGGCTTAATAAAGTGATGTAAATACATGTGCTAGCCTAAGATCCTCACTGAAACAAGCTAAGTAAATGATGCAAATGTGAATGTATGCTGACAGGTAAATAGGAAATTGGATGCAGTGCAAAGCCTTCTGCCGTACAAATAAAAACCCTTCATAGTGATAGATGTTAAAAGGCATACATAATTCTTCAGGGCTGACCAGAATAAAAGGACAAGTCAGGCGCCCTGTAAAAGGTAAAGGATCTTTCTGCAAAGATCACTGGGCAGAGCAGCACCGCTCTCCAATAGCACAGCCTAAGGGCTAATGGAGCTTCACACTTGCCTAATGAACCCCTTCAGTGTAAGGACTTCCAACACATCCAATGAAGAATTTGTTCCCCCAATGGGCAGAAGAAGAAATTCCACTCTGCACAATAGCTTTATTTTTTCCACAGCCTAACCACATGGCTGCAATGCCTTCTAGGTACTTACTCATCATCCATAGACAGGAAAGGGAGAAACATGATATATTCAGCTGTAAACTACCTTGTCCTTCCCTGCTGTATTTTTTTAGTGTTCTGTTAGACTTGCCCTGATACATGTATTAAAGCACTAGCTGCTACCTTTGTTAGTGCAGAATCTCTTAACACTTCTGCTTTAAGCTCCATTTTGGCTGGGACATCCAATGATTTTGGGATTAAGCATAAATTTCTGTTAAACGCTTTAGCCACACTTTTTTTTTTTTTTTTTTTTTTTTAATCAGTTCATCCAGTCTAAGCTTACAAAACAGAAACGGGAGTGAAAGTTTCATTTTACAGTCCTGTATTTTAAAGCCAGCTTTCACATAAAATCTAAAGCCTGTCATGCTGCAATTACTGATCTGCCCAAAAGATACATGTTAAATATATATCTGCTGTGTATTCTTGACCTATGAGTCTGTATGCTCTTTGTTATGCTAACAATCCGTAACACACTGTTTTGTTTATGAGTACATGGCACTCCAGAAACATATTTTGTATCGATAAACCTGAAGCTGGAGGATCATCACGTTACCACAATCAGAGGGCAGTCTCTTTAGTGAAAGGAAGATAGGAAGAGACTCTTCAGCTTTGCTGAAACCCCTCAGGGATTTTTTTACTACCTTGGTAAAAGCCAAAGACTGATGGCTGCACTACAGATGTCACTCCAAGTGACCAGGACATTATTCTGAGTGTCAGAACCTGCAGGAAATCCAATGGTCCCAAAGGTGTTTTGGAACAGTAACAGCAATTCCCTAAAACATAACCAAACGGACCGATGATTCTCCTTTTCTCTTTATGGAGAACCAGAGACCTATAAGAAACATGAAAAGAAAAAAAATGTAAAGCCTAATTTAAATGTATGGAGGTAAGAACTATCCATAGCTATTCGTATCACATCCTTCTGTTAATCTTCATGATGTTCCTTTTAAAATAAATAAATGAATAAATAAATAGTAGCACATTTAATATTTCAAAGAAAGTCACTAGCAAGACAAATGTATGCATGAAAAATAACCACTCAAAGGAAGATATTTACAGTTAAACCCCACTGTTAATTAATCCACCTGTCCATCTTCAGCTGTCTTGTGCAAGGTGATTAAATCCTCTACGGAAAATGAACAAGCAGCATACTCTTTGCTTTCTAGAGCAAAATATTCGTGTAATAGCCTCAGGTTATATATATACTATTTCCCTACAGTTATGAAAAAGATTTGCTTATTTGTTAACTAAAAGTATTCAGATGTCTCTTGGCAGAGCACGTTAATGACTCTAATGTCATGCAGTACAGATGCCTAAAAGAACTGTTTCACACCAGAGGAAAGTAAAATATTCACAATGTATCAAGCCATTAGCATGTATCTATTCTGCACAGCATGAAATCTCTTAAAGACCATGTGATTCAGAAACAAAACTATTGCTGCTTTGCAGTGATATTAGACAGGGATAAGGAAGTCTGAGAACTGGGGGGAATGGGTCTCCTGGACAGAGATCTTAATACATAATGAAAATGGATTCCTGCAGAACTTTTCTCCTTGGCCATTTCTTCCTGTAAATCTGTGCTTTCAACCGCTGTTCTTATTAGTTTAGGATACGGTGATGCTTGGGGAAAAGCTTCCCAGCAGCCCCGTAGGCCTAAATCTACAAAACATTGTGGCCTAACTAGCAAGACAGCAGATTCCTTCTTTATTAACTTAACTAAAGCACTTAAGCTCCAGTGCAAGGTCCTTCTGCTGCTCAGATTACACCAAATGATGGTCCAGTGGTGGGAAGAGTGATTATAAACTGGATAGTATATAAAAACGTGTATTTTGCTGTCCTTGTCATTAAGCTCTCATTTCAGACTTAATTGTAAATTCAGAGACAGTATAGCTGAAAACCTTCAACTAACACTCTCCAGTGCATACCAAGTAGCCTGACCAACCATTTAGTCACCTTTTTCAACAAGGATTGGGCTGGCACTTGGTTATTAATCTGGTAGGTAGTCTCAAATCTGGAGCTTGTAGCCCAATTTGGAGAGAAAAATGTTTTTTAAAAAATGATGTGGAGGAAGAAAAGGTTTAAAATTTGGTGGTCACCAGTGGCTTTGTTATCTCCAGTTATAGAAGAGGTTATGGAAGGCCTCTTTCTGCACAGAAGAGGTGGTGAAGTTATAGAGGAGGTTGTGAAGGTCAGGCCAAGGGAAGGTCTGGCAAGAAGGTGTGTGCAGGACAGCCCAAGAGCTTTTGGTAGGAGCCTCAAAAGGCAGCTTCCCTTGACAGATCTGCTTGGGAAAAGGACTGGAAGCAGATCTCCTTAGAGAAATGATTGCAAGCCTGTGATTTAAGTGAGCGGGAGTGGGAATCTGGTGGATCCCAACCTCTCCAAGGCTCATGGGTGACCAAGCTGTCTTGTGCGAAGCTGGTGTAACGGGTGGGACTACACCTCCCTTCCACCCCAAGCGAGCACCGGGGCCACCTCAGCCCCATCCCCAACATTTTAACCGGGGAGGGGGTGCAACGAGCGGCCGGGGCAGCGGGTGGGGGGCACCCAGCGAGGTGCCCACCGCCTTCCAGAAATGTCGACCGCCCTGAGGCGAGCCCCGAGGCTCGGCGGCGGCGGCCGCGGGCCCGGCGGGCGGGCGGGGAGGCGGGAGGCGGGGGGGACCCCCCGCCTCCCGCCTCCCCGCCCGCCCGCCGGGCCCGCGGCCGCCCCCGCTCGCACGGCGAGGCGGGCAGGGCCCGTGTCTGCTCGGCGGGCAAGGCTGGGGCGGCGTCAGCGGGAGCGCGGTGCCGGCTGCAGGGCTTTAAAGCAGCGCGTGAGCCGCGATGCTACCACAGACAGCGGCGCGGCGGCGGCGGCCGCAGCAGCTCCCCCGAGCCGAGCGCCCCGCGGCTGCCGGCGCTCCCCATGGCGGCGTCCAGCGCCATCTTCCTCCTCCTCGCCCTCCTCCTCCTCTTCCTCGCCTCGTGCCCGCAGCGGGGGGCGAGGGGCAGCGGGCAGCGGCCGCGGGGCTGCCCGGCGCCGTGCCGCTGCGAGCAGGAGGGCATGCTGCTCCGGGCAGACTGCTCCGACATGGGGCTCACGGCCGTGCCCGCGGACCTCAGCGCCTTCACCTCCTACCTGTAAGTGGCGGCGGGACCGGCACGGGGACGGGGGCTGCTGGGGGGCGATCAGGTCCGCGGGGACGTTGTCTGCACCTTGGCTTCCAGGGCTGCTGCCGGTGTCCTCGTTAACGCGGCTGCCCTCGGGCAGGTGGCCGGGCCCCATAACCCGGAGCCGCAGCCCGAGCCCGAGCCCGAGCCGGTGCCGGAGCCGCAGCCCGGGCTCAGCCGCCGAGCGCCCGCCGTGAGGGCATCGCCACCAGTGTATTCCGGTTAATACCGAAATACACGCACATATCCTTCTTTTTGAGAAGGGTCAGCCCTCAGGCTCTCTCGGCTGTGTGCGCTGGAAGTGCCGGTGCCGAGTATTGCGGTGGTCTCCGTGCGTGTCCCGCGGTTCGCTGGTGGAAGGCTTCTCCTCCCCGTCCCGCAGGCTGCGGGTCGGGAGGTGTCCATCCATCTGTCCGTCCGTCCATCCGTCCGTCTGTCCATCATCTGTCCATCTGTCCGTCGGGTTTGGCTTGCTGTTGACATCCTCGCTCCTATGGTTACTGTCAGGATGGCTGCACAGGACCGTGTGCCTGCGGGACTGGGGGGATAATTCCCTCTCACACCTCCTGATTCTTCAGGGGACGTAAACCACGGCACATCTGAGGGGGCAGATGGAAGGAAACTAGAAATGGCCTTCCTAGGAGAAGGGCAAACGTGACAACGTCGGCAAGGTAGAAATAAAACGCCGCCAATAAAATATAAGTAGTAAGCATACGTTAGGGGAGAGCTTAGCTCAGAGGAAATAGCGGTGGTTTAGAGGGAGGACGTGCAGCTGAAAGGCTTTTCTGAATATTGTACACATAAATACCACTTTGAAATTTATCTTAATAAAACCAATTTTAGCTTAGTTTTTGCTGAGCGTTTCAAAGTCAAAGCCATTAATAATGTTTAAACTCCATGTAATTTAAAGACCACTTATAGAAGAGCAGAGCTTTGGCTACACACAATAAAAATACAGATTAAGATACGTACAGAATTCACCACTGATTTCTAACGTGTCAGGTGAGGATTTGGAGTACGCACAAGACACAACACTTTCCAGTGCTTTGGAAAGTTGTAACCAGACAGATAGGTACTGAACATATAAAGGCATACTTAACCTGTACACATCCCGTGTCAAGTAGATGCCCAAATTTCATTATTGCTTGGAGGAATGCTAAAACTGGAAAAACTTTTGAGGGTCTACTGCTTGACTGTTTTATGAAGAAAAAGAGAACATAAATATGCACAGTGAAGTCAAAATACCACTGGTGTGGACTTCTGCTCTTCAAAAGCTATATTCCTCCAGCAACCTGCTTCTAAGCAGGACTCCAATCTGGTCCACACTTTTATTTTTAAATCCTCTTGTCCTTCAGCAAGGGAATGACTTACTCCAGTCAAGAATTCTGTGCTGTTCCATAACGAGCACCCTGAAGTGTAAAAACTCCATGGCAGGACAGGCAGACTTTTAAATGACCAAGACTGCATATATGCAGTGTAATAGTCTAGTGGGTTAAAGACTGGTGCATCCAAATTTACCAGGCTGTTATTCTTGGATTGATTAATTATTGCCTAATTATGCAGAGCTGTAGCTCTTGCCCGCCTTCCGTAAAGAGCTGTCAAGTCTCATTTTCTGTAGATGGCTAAGCAATGGCAAATCTTAAAACATGCCTGCTTGTTACAGAGATGTTTCCCTCCTTGAGGCTGGTAGTGGCCAACCAACTCTTCTTCTTTTTTTTTTCTGGTTTTGAGTTTGTTTTCTTTTCCCAGCAAAACAGAAATGTCTTTTTGCACTGTGACTATTTATGTTTTAGAACAAAGTGGGAGATGAAAACCGTTTTAAACACATGGACTCGCTTTCCAGCAAAGAACATCTTCTCTAGTAGATTCTCTTCTTGTACAGTATATACATCTGGCCAAAAACTGTCTGTAGTATTACCTTGTGTTTAGTTTGTTTTTAAATATAGGTTTTTTTTTTTTTTTTTTTTTTTTTTTTTTTTCTGAATTTCTGTCATTCTTATCTTATCTGAGGCACCTGCATAGAAAACAAAAAGATAAATGATAACTTGGTGTCCACTGGAAATTGTGTGAAATTTTGAAATGCCGAGACCATTAAAGTTTGTTTGATGTTGGGACAAATGTGCACAGATCATGATATATCATAGTGGCTATATTCCATGTGTTTCGTATGAAGGTTCTCTTGCAGCAGAGCTAAATGTAGTCTACAGCTGGACCTGTTACATGCTTTTGCACTGTCATTTAAAGTTGCAATTCTTGCTCCCCCACCAAAAAAAACTTTTTTTTTTTTTTTTTTTTTTTTAATGATTAGGAATCTACTGCCATGAACTGTTAGAGTTTTTAAAAACAGACAAGGAGAATCCAGTAGTTTCTTTCTGTTTCTTCTTCATTTACTTTTAGGCTAAGTAGTGTACTCAATGTATGTAATGCAATTCCTGGTGGCATTAATGTGAATTCCGTGTGCTGTTGAAGGGCAGCACCGAGTCTCTGTTTCAAATTAAGAACTTGTCACTTTCCTCTCAGTACACAGTGAAAGGAAGAAGGCAGGATCTACAAGTCTTTGGTACATGGGATCCTCATTAATTCTCAAACTAAGCCTGTGAGATAGTGAAGTATTGTTACCAGTTATTGTCACGTGGAAAACTGAGGCAAAGAAGGGCTTGCTCAAAGTTATGGGTAATGTTTATGGCAAAGCCAGTAATTAAAGCCAGAATGCCTTATCCCAGCTCCATTCTTTCACCACAGGCTCAACCTACTTCTTCTAAATATATGCTCATTAAAAATAGTGTAAGATCTGCCAACTCCTGCTTAAGAATATCTAGTATGACAAGCATAAAAAAATCTTTTCGTATGTCATGTGGTGACAATACAGATGATAGCTCTTAAAGATTTTGAGGATCTTCGTTATGTGCCTGGATAGCACAGAAATGAAAATGTATCACAAATGCCAGTGCCATCTAACAGCTCAGATGCAATGCTCTTTGTGATCAAAACTTTTAAATGAGGAGACTAACATGAAAACCTTAAGAGGAATATTTTATAATGTTACCGTCTTGGATTGACATAGATATGTGTGCATACGTGTATAATTATTGCTACGGTACGTTGCCTTTTCCATTATGGTTTACTTAATGAACTATTCTGGGATAAGTGTTAGTTACATTTTAAAAGGTTTGAGTACATTGTAAATAGGCGTAGTAACATTTTGAAAAATATGATTCATATAATTTGCCATTCTTCGTAGGAATAGCTTGTTAAAAACATCCTTTTCAAAACTATGGTAACATTGATAGTATTACAATGAAGTCTATGAAGAGGAAATTAACTGCATATTAGAAGTTTTATAACATAGTCCTCAAATAAATTTTGGCCTTCTGCTTCTTTCATTTCCATAATACTTTTTTGATAATAATTGTTCCTGTAAATGCTTGAGGGTGTCTGAAAGTGTTTAAGGGTACTTAGCAGAAAAAAAATGACCAAGACTTTTGGAAAAACAAAACTTAGTTCTCGAAGGTAAAAAAGCACCTTCCCGTAAATTATCTGCACTTCTGAAATGAGACATTAGTTGTTTCTGTGCCAGAAGTACCCAAAAACTTGAAGACTAACTCTTTGGGGGTAAATCTGCACTATTTTAGTCATTCTCATTTCACAGTGCAGGCTCAAGTTTTGTCTGCCTCTTCATCAAAAACACTGTGAGAATGACTGCAGTGTCTCGAAGAGATCTTTTAGCGAAGCATCTTCTTATGCAGAAGGAAGCTTTACGAAGTCTCTTACAACTTCCAGATCCCTTGACAATGTTTAGGTGTTAGGTAGCTAGTAAAATGTTTGCCTTTTCTTAAAAAGCACTTCTTTACATAGCTACAAACCTTATAAACTATTTTTTTTTCTTTTCTAGTTGAAATAAATTAAATGTTTGCCATGTGGTTTCAGTTAATAACCTGAGTCTCGTCCCAGTTGTGGATGAAGATGAATCCAGATTCTGGGGTTAGAAATCAGTGTTACATCCCCTCTTTGAGAAGACCACGGGGTATTTCCTCTCTGCTCATGGCAATAATAGGTGTATAGAGGTAAATGGTACACATAGATAAGTTAGAGGTGCATAAAAACTAAAAAAGTAACAGACTATTGAAAGTTCATGTTCGCCAGCTTTCAAGGGGTTTGCTTTAAATTTCAAAACATAATACATCAACTCAAAGTTAGTTTATTTGTGGAAAAAATTGATTCAAATTGCCTTTTAGAAGAGAATGTCACTCTTCCCACTTGAGACTAGAGTGCCAAAAATAACTTTACGCTGCCTTCTAAAGAGCCCTGTGCTGCTCAGGAGGGGGAAAAAGGACTCGTGCTACCTCTCTCCTGGGTAACATTTGCTGTGTGGAAACGCTGCATAAATTGCCAGGGGAAAGGGAGCTGTCTTTGAGCTGGAAGAATACAAGGAGCTGGCAGGGTGAAGGCACCTTCCATTTGGTTTGGTATCTGAAGTGCAGAGGACAATTGGCCGGGCAGAGGGAGCCCGACTCCAGCTGGGAACGCGTGCACTGGGCTGACCTTCCCAGCCAGCATGCCAGCGGAGATTAGGCTTTCCTCAAGTGCTCCCTTGTTAACCCAGTCTTCTCTCCAACGTCATTTGTCTTTTAAACATTGAAAATTGCTACCAGTTTTGCCGTCCCGACTGCTTGCTTTTATTCTGTGTCTGTTGGCCAAAGATAATATTTCATCTTCATGGGCTGCTTTTGTAATTCTCGATCGGTCACTTGAATGGTCTCGATTAATACAATTTACAGTATTTTCCCTCACTTGCTTCCTTGAACTGTCCAGCAGATCTGATTCTTTTCCCAGTAAAATCATGGTAAATAAGGTGTGGTTCCTTTGGCTCTGAGTAAGCCGGCTGAGGGCAGAACACGATGTGGTGTTTTTGACATATGAAAACAGCTTTAGACTGGAGCTAGAAGAAAATACACTAACGTCTTTAAAAAAAAAAAAGAGACGTGATCAAAGCATGCTTGCTCCTCAGAGACTTAGCAATTCATGTGGCAAATCCCTGTGCTGCACGCCCTGCGCCGTTTGCTGGGAAGACCTGAGCAACGTCTGTGCAGTTTTACTGATCAGATGTGAGAAGGTTAATACCTGGAGAGCTATAAAAGAAAAAAATGTATTCGGGGGAGGCCTGAGATGATGTTACTGTTGTTTGCTGAAGGAGTGCTACCCTCTTCTTTCTCATGGAATGGAAGTTTAAGTGAAAACTTTGCAGAACTAAGACGATGAATGTCTTATACTATATATGATAGTAACTGATGGTACCCCCGGCTTTAGACCCAAGAAGCATGCTTTTTGTGTTTGTTTGTTTTTTGTTTGTTTGTTTGTTTTCCTAAAAGCCTATGGACAACAGGTTGAATTTCTGATTTTTGAATTAGAGACATTGAAACAAGTATTAAAGCAGCAGGACCCACTCAGAAAAAGCATCCTGGAGTGCCTTTGCAGTTTGGAGGAGAGAAACCCATCAGCTGCTGCTCAGAGAGAAGTGAGCGCTCTGGCCAGGAGAGCATTAAACTAGGTACAAGCAACACCTTGAACTCCAAGCAGGAAAAAAACAGGATAGCACTGCAGATCCCCAGGAACTGTATAGGATGTCCCCCAGCTTGATAAGGCCCTTGCTGAGGCACCTTCCAGTTTTATGATTTGGCCGTGGTTTATTACATTCTTTTAGCTGTGAGCTTTAGGTTTTGGAGGCAGTGGCTGCAGCACTAACTTCCATCTCGGAAAAGAGAAGCTGTATTTTCCTGGCTAGACAGTGTTGCAAAAATAGTTATTTTGAAGTGTAGTGTTCTCCAATAGTGATAATTATAATAATCAGCCCCTCCCAAATTAAGATTTTATTGGTAACAAATGGGCTCTTAGTTTGGGCCCAATTGTATGATTTGGCTCCCATCCTGCAAATACTTATCCAGATACTTAACTTAGTGTCAGGAGTGGTTCCACTGAAATCACATGTGCAAATGTTTGCAGGAGCAAGGCCTTGTGTAATTTTAAAATAATTGTCCCCTTCCCCAAATACAAACTCATTTGTGTGGAATAGTTCCAGTATGATGTTCTGCCATGCAGTCTCTTTGCACAGCCCGATGCATTATGTATACCATAAATTGTTTGAAAGCCTTTATTTCAATTTTTTTTTTGGAAGTCTTATGTAAAATGTGTGTTTAGTTTAATCTAGAAAGCACCATCTTTCAACATTATTATGTAATTGCAAGTAATTTTCGGGACATGTTTTTGATAAAAATTGCTGAAACATTTTGCATCGTAGTATTTCAAGAAAGGCAGGAGGGTTTCTGGCAGGAACCATACTGGTGTGGGTACTGGGTAGGTAAGTAGGTAGACACCTTCTAACAACGTGCCCAAAATCTATCAGTGGGTTGCAATACAGACAAGTGCTGCTCCCCCTCGGGAAAATCTCTTGCAGACACTTGAATAAATGCTTTCTTTTGTGTTGACAGTAACCACGTTTATTAATGTTACCTAAGTATTAGCTGCTTAAGTAACACAGAAGTGTTTGGTGGATAGGAGCTTAATTTGTATAATGATTGCGTATAGACTTAACCCTTCAGTCTTACTTCTTGTGTGTGTGCTTTTGTATATATATAACTTTTTCCATAAAAACCATACAATAATGTGTTCATGCTGTTCATGAAGGGGATGTGGAGGGTAGAAAAGTAAAGATCATGTTTAGCACTAGTTGTTTAGTACTAGTATGCTCCATTTTCTTCATGTTTTTTGCTGTTAGTTCATTTTCCAAACCCTTCGGTGTACTTTGCTTGAGGATGAAACAGTTACAGCACCAGTGTTGGACAGAAATAAAATTTCCCTAGCTCTTGTTTCTGCAGCAGTAGGCATCTTACGATGCCAGTTGTACCATGCCTTCTGGATCCTGTGATAATATAAATGCTAGTCTAAGTGAATGAGAGAACAGATGTGAGATGATGTCAGCATTAAGAGAAGTGTAGCTGCACTGATTTGGCATTCGCTGAGTTTGTAAATGAGTCTCTGTGTACCCTGAGGGGAGAAGTAGGTCATAACTGGCAAAGGAAACAAGATAAGGCAGAGCTCTCCCTCACCCATCTCCGAGCGTTACCTGTTCTAAGCCACCTTGATGAGTAACTTGCCTTTGGGTCTTTTATGCCTGATCAGTTTGGCGTGGAGGCTGCCTCGGAAATTAAATCTTTCTCCTGGTGGTCTTGCACATGATGAGGTTACAGATTATGCATGTGGTGGGGGGCAGGTGAGGTTGTCCAGTGTCCAGAAATAAGATTCATCCTCACAAAGGTGTCGAAACCAAAGCTTCTGCAATGCCCTGCTGCACAGAGGTTGCCAGTTTGGAAGCACAAGGGAAGGGCAGTAACTGCTTCTGGGAACAGGGACAGTGATCGGATAGGGATAGACAGGATCCAGGTAGTGATTGAAGAATAATAATAATAAAATAATAATAAAATAAATAAATAAATAAATAAATAAATAAAAACAGAACCTTTGGGTTTTGCTCGTGGATACAGTAATGAAGCAATTTACAACTTGAAGCAATTGGTGCAACCCTTGTGTAGTCTTACTTTATGGAATGGTAGAGACAAGCACCTACCTCTGAGTTTAACCAATTTGGTAGTGACTGATAAAATGCTGGAGATCTGTAGATTAAAAACACTTAATGAGGTGCTAATCATGAGTATGGCATGGTAAAATAAGGTGAAAACTCCAAGTTTTTTTTTTTCTTTTTTTTCTCTTCATATGGATGTACGTCTGCCTTGCAGTTTGGATCATGGCTGCTGCCTACATGGGCTGAACTCAGTGGTATGTAAGGTTCTTACTGGAACAGGTAAAATCCACACAGGCGCCTGAAAGCAATATTTGACCTGCTGACAAGAACGTACAGGATCCATATGCTTGGTGCAGTGTGGAAGCATTGCCTGCACTCATGCTGAAGTTGTACAAAGACAACGATTTGGAAGAGGGCCAAAAGAAGTGCAGGTTCAACCCTGTGGCCTGACAAGGGTCTTGGGAAGTGAATTGCAATCCTGTGGTATCCCCTGCGTAAAGCTTCAATGCATGGAAGCTTAACCTGCAACAAGCACACACATTTTCAGAAGGATTAACAGAGGAGTTCAAAGTGCATTGTGAGGAGAGCAGGTAGCCTGGGAGTCTGTATCAGCACCAGAGAGTACTGAAATGTGGCTCTCAGCAGGCACCTCAGCCAATTTCAAACCCTCAGGAGAGGTGGCAGTAATGCAAATAACAGTTTCCATTTGTGCCAGGACTCTGCAGTAAGACTTTGTAGGGTACAGTTTCCTTGGCATAGGTATTACCAGAAAAGTGTGTGACTAACTGGCCTTGATGGAGATAACACCGAAGTACAATTGCAATGGGGTGAAGAGCATAAGTTTGCAGTACTGATACTGTGGGTTTTTTTGTTTGCTTTGTTTTGTTTTTTTAATTGAGTGTGGAGTGCAGTGAAAGTGTAATTGGGAGCAAAATAAGGTGCTCACATGGTGTTATTTAGGCCAGCACTGACAAAGGACAATGTGAAAGCTCATGATCCTGGGAATAGCATCTGGAAAGGCTTTAAGTTTCCCAGCATATGGAGACTACACATCTGACCTGTTGCCTGTACATACGTGGAGTAGTGTGAACTGCTGAGTGCCACGACATTGCTTCCTTCTGGCTAAGGTAGGAGATGTGAAAAGAAAGGGCAGGACAAGCATCTTGGAACATCCTGTCTGTCTGAAGGCCAGAGACAGCATGGCCTGTAGCTGAACAGATTACTGAAATCTTGAAGCAGATGTCTTTACAGTAAAATAAATGTTTACTGAATACTGATAAGGGGAAAAACTTTAATCTGGAATAGAAAAAGCCATTGTATAGAAGCAGATACTTGTGGAAGAATACTATCATGGAAGCGTGGCAGTATTTCGTGGGTTATTTGGATGGAATATTTATAATAAATCATTAGAGGGAGTGGAGAAAAAAGGCACAGTGCCAGATTCATCTCTGCATGTCCCTCCATGTGTGCAAGTCAATACTTATGCCAGGAAAGACTTCAGGTAGTTTTTTGCTCTGCGTATACTAACAGAACTAGCTTGATTCGGTGGAACCGGTGCTGCTAAAATAAATTCAGTCTGAAAAATTCAAAGTCTTTAGAAAAGCATTGGTTAATGTAATTAAACTGAAGTATTAATTTCAGTTTTAATTTGCCAGCTCTTGAAGGAAAAAACTTTTAATGTGTTATTACTGTGCAGGATCTTTCTGAAATAAATAAAAGTCAAAATTGTTTTTATGAAAATAAAAAATATTTTAATCGTGCAGCCAAGTGATCATTGCTGTGTCATTTGTGTCAGGATGTGGACTCTGCCGGGAGAGTTGTATTGTATCAGAGTTGTGGTCAACTGCACAGGCTTTCCAGCAGTTGGAGGAAGGTGGGGTTTTCTTTTATTTTCCAGTATTTTTCTTGTGAAAAACACAGCAGATTTTTTTTTTGAAGATGCTTACATAGCACTGTGATATATTGGTTATATCTATCATAGACAGATACCATCCCACCAAATAGAGTTATCAAAATCACATTTGTCCTCGTATTAATGCCTCAGCTGTTCTCCCTTCAATGGCTGTCTCCGGTCAATCTGTGAAGAATCCTGTAAACCTGAAGCCAGATGTGGCCTGTTTTCTACATTTATCATCAATCATGGCTATAGCGTCTCACAGGCGTGTAGCTCTATGTTTCTGCCTGCCTGACCATGGGGCACTGCTGTATGAGCATCAGATTTCACAAGGAATTTGCAATATCCAGATTCACTGCATGGTGTTATTTACAGTGTTATATCTCTGGGTGGGAAGTATACAGGGACATGCTGTGTGCTTTCAACATGCTCTTAGATTAATCTATGCTGATAAGGGTTTGTAAAACTTAATTATGAACCAGTTCATTTCCCATTGAAGCTAAAACTGCAACTTCTTAGGATCATATGGATCAAGCTCCTGGCACGGCCCAGTTAGTTTTATTATAGAGCGTTCTGTTGGGTCACGGCAAGCCTAATCTAAAGCAAATTATTCACTCTTTATCCAAGTATCACCGTATGTTGAGTACACAAACAGATTTGTTTTTCATATTTGGCAAATGAATAATTGCCTGAGAACACAATGAGAGTAATTAATGGTAAATTATATTCATTAGTGGTTTTGTTTATCTCAGCACAGAGGGCTTCCATTAAAAGTGTTTGCAGCTTTCCAAAGGCAGCAGTGAGGTGGTTGCTCAAAAATATATACTGATCGAGGTTAGACTGTAAGAAAATAAGCACTCTGTGTGCCATCATGGAACAGTATGAACCTGGTAAATGCCTGGATGTCGTGGCCACAGGAGAAAAACAGAAAAACATTAAAAAAAATACTCCTTGGCAGCAAATCATGATGTCTCTATTCTTTGGGCCGGTAATATCATTACTAACATTAAAGGGAAATGAAAGACACGTAACAGTGTGAAACAAAATCAGACAAGGGATAAGCCTCCTATTTGTTCCCTGGCTATAACAGAGTACGGTTTATCAGAAGCGATTCCAGCAATGAAACCATTTGGTAATCTATCATTTATTACCAAGTTCAGACATTAATCTGGGTGTCCCCCTCTGCTGTCGAGTCCATCACAAGGAGACGCCTTGGACCAGCACTCCCCAGCGTGGCTCCTCAGAAGATGGCTGTCTGACAAAGCGACGGGTGCATTTGCTTGCTGTTTGACTCGTGGAGCAGCTCCTGGCTTCTTAGGCAAACCGAGGTGTTCAAAGTGTGACAGGCAAGCTCCTGCACCAGTCCACTTGGGTGCAATTACCGCAGGCCTGTTGCTACTGCCGCGACCTCGGGTGCACTTGGGGAACACGTGGTGCGGGCCTGTGTAAGCTGACCCGAGAGGAGCAGCCCAGGGCTGCGCCAGGTGGGGAGGATGACACACAACAAAGGGATCTCAACATTTTTCTTTATGCACCATGGCAGCATTATTGATGGAGCTGAAATGTGAGGTGGAATTTTGCAGGAGTTACAGTAAGGAAGAGGCTTTGAAGTTGCATACTAAGATTATTCTACAGGGATGTTTCAGAGCATATCGTTCTTGAGTATTTAATGATGTCATTTATATATGTATTTCTCTTCTACTTAAAATAGCTTTGAATAGTTTGTCATAAGGCATGGCAGATACAAAGAAATAACTTCACTGTGCACAGGGACTGATCTCAGTGCATGGGGATCAACATTCAGGTATTCAAGTTCAGTCTTTCCTTCCACGTCATAACCTATCTGAATAGACAATGCAGCTCAAGTAAAATCAGAAGTTTCATTTGCTGTCAATAATTTTAATTTATTTAATATTCATAATCTTGTTGACAGGATTGTCTCTAACCATCAGATTTAGAAAAATTTTGTAATTATATGTTCTGATAGGCAAGGTGATGGTTGGGCTTTACTGCTGTTTTCTGCTGGCATGGGATCATACACTAAAAATTGTTACAAAAGCAGGCAGAGCACAAATTGCATTAACATAGTACATTGAGTATTAACTTAAGACACAGTATTGATGGATAAAAATTCAAACTAGACAAAGAAAAGTACAATTAGGCCATGGAATAATGTCTTTAACATGTAACATTGTAACATTGAATAGCTCTGTAGTTTTTGTAAAATAAATAAATAAACAACACTTAACATTGTAGGGAAACAAATCTGAGATGTCAGCATGTAAGCATATACATGAGGCTGAGTAATATTCTGAAGTGAGTACACGATGTTCTGAAATGAATGCAAGATTGATTTTAATACCAATTCTGTACCTCTTGCTGCTCTTGCGGTATTTCACAGAGCACATGATGCAGTTCACTTTGAAAGATGCTGATTAGGACCAGTTTCATAAGGGATGCTGGAGCAGAATTTTTGCTGCTTCTAAAAACCAGGTTTGGCAAGGACAGCTAGAGGTTTCTTTTGCCATTTTAAAGTATTTTCCACTGTAGGTTACTTAGGACAGCAACACATTTTACAAAGAAAGTAGGAAATGCCTACGGCTGTTTTTCAGAAAAGCAGTCAGCTCACAGCTATCCCAGGAGCTACTCCACTCTTTGGAGCTGTCAAGGAGAAACATGAGGGACTTCCATTGGCTTCTGAGGAGGCTTTGCCATATACTGCTGCCAGCCTGCCCCTGAGAGGGATGGTTACTTAGAGGCACGTGAGCTGCATCCACACTGATCCCCAGCTGGGAGAAGTCTGAAGCAGTTCCTGAGTTCTGTTAAAAATGATCAGGATCCGCCTCATCCATTGATTTAGTTCTGTAGTAGAAATCATTGCCTTTCCCTTGATCTTAAAAGACTTGCATCTGTACTTTTAAACTGTCAATACATAGATGACCTGACAACATAGCTACAAGCTTTGCTAGTTCCAGATAAATGTCTCCAGTAGAATGATTGGATTCATTATACATACTGTTGCCTGCTTTCTGGAGACAAACAAATGCAGCATGATGCAAATGTTTGCTTCTTCAGGTTAATTGCTGTGGCTGCAATGCAGAAGCTCTGCACAAAAGCTCATAAATTCTTATCCTCAATATATAGTGTAAAACGCACAAAGATATAGAAATCAGTGTAATTTTTCTTAGTATCTGAATCTTTAATTCTGTTGAAGTAGAAATACTTTTATAGATTAAATTTTCCCTTAGATACTAAGGTATCTTATATTCATGGGAGTTAGGCAGTTACATACTTTCAGATAGAGGTGCAGACCTAGCTATTTTGTATTTGGAAGGAAAGAGAGATCATGATGTACTTGGTGTGACACAGGTAATCCAAATACGGGGACTGTTACCTCCCTGTTATCTGCTCAATGCCTGATCTATTCCTAGTAAGCCTGTGTTCACTCTCTGCATCTGTAAGCACCTATACTGCTTTTAAGACCTCTATCCTTACCATCTTTAAGCTATTAAAGTAAGAAAGAGATGCCATGCAATGGAAAGCTAATAGCTTATTCAAACTTCTCAGCTTACTATCCTAGGTCTAGGAAGAGATTTTTGTAAGATTTTTCTAGCTGTTGAGTCTGAAGCATATTTCTTACTTTTTAAGACATTAGCTGATAAGATGAAAATTGTGTATCAGAAGATTATTTCTTTTGCAAGTTGCAGTTGGTAGAATACAGAAATATATTTGTGTGCTTGTATGTGGGCTGGGAAAGAGGTTCTGGCAAATATTTATTTTTACATTAGTTTTTATATTCTATATCATTTAAAGGTGCCTGACAGTCTCTTGGAGATCTGCAAACTTATACACCTACATTGCTTAAAGGCAAGAGCGTGACTGTACGTGTACAGGCAGTGGATAATAAGACAGCTGTCTAAATTTGATCCTCAGATCACTGATTAGTTTTCTGTCATGTTCCTAGGTCCGTCCTCATGTGAAAGTATATACTTTCAAATAAATGTGAAAATTGAATTGTCTAGTTATCCTAGTGAACTGTGTAAGCTCTGGTAACAGAGAGTCAAATTATTAAATTCTACAAATTATAAAGCAATTAAACGGGGAAAATCAGCGCTGAATTATTAGGCAAGCTGTATTTTTAAAGGGATCAGACCAAGATGATTAAATCTGTATCTCATTCTAACAGTTGCCACACCTAGCTGTTTTGGAAGATATTTAACTACTGCTACCTTTTAAGTAAGAACAAATCCCTGTGTCCCATGGTATTTTAATATACTTGTGAATATTCGTATTCTTGAGAGCATACTGATCCATCATAAATGCTGTCAAAATATTAATCTCAGCTGTCCCAAGACAATAGTTTTTTACAGCTACAAATACAGTGGTTTTTAAAGTGTTTGTTTTTTGTTTTTTGTTTTTTTTTTTCATGGTTAAATATTGATAGCGTTATTATCACAGGAACCTGTTACTAAGAGGATTGTTTCTCATTTTGAAGAATATATATAGGTATAGTTTGACAATCCTTTTCATCTTCTCTCTAAACAAAACAGTCAATCTTTTTTATCCTCTTATAGTAATATTTTTTTAAATTCTTTCAAGTAAGTATTCTCAACTATAGTGGTTATTCAATGAATACCTGGTGGTTAGCTGTTTGTTTGTTTCCCAATTCTTTTCTCACCAAAATGAAGAAAAAATACAGTAATCCAAAATCACCTCAGTTGCAGAGGTGTGACTGAGAGCCAGTTTTGGACTTTGCAATAACTGCTGTGCCTGAAAGGGTAACAGGATAAGGATGGAGTGGACATATTGGGTTTGGCCCAAAGATTGTACTTGAGGGGTAACTCATCAAATGCTATAGCAGTGATGGTTTAGTGAACAGGATGGGAGAGTGTAGGAGAAGCCTGATTTATATGCTTTATTTTCTGGTATGTTTTATCTCTACACTTTCTCTTCTGGTTCCGTCAGGATAGAATCTCCTCATACAAAAGCATAAGAAATGAAAATAGACTTATTTTCAAGCTGAGAAGAGTAACAGATTTAGGACTTGCTAGATCTGAGGGAAAACAATTTAAAAGGAGAGGTGTTCCACCAAAAGTGTACTTCCAAGGTGCCAGCATGTGTTAAGACTCCCAACACTCACAGCTCAAGCTGCTAATTTCAGTTTGCAGGGCAGAGCACTGGGAAAAGCACAGGCTTTCTGCAGCTGAATGCATTGAGGAGGAGCCACTTTCCTTTGCTGGTTGAGCTTCTAAATTCACAGAATTGGAAGAAGATAAAGTTCAGAATTTTCTGGAAGATTGGATAGAAAACTCAGAAAAAATGTGGTTCCACATTAAGAGTTTCTCAGCAAGAAAGACAGTTTAAGATTTTCATGTTGCTTTCCTTCATGCCAAGCCAGTTGTTCCCACCCTCCTGCTCTAGGCTTCATCTCCTTTGGCTGTGCCGACTTAGCTCTTTGTTGGGCCGCGCTCCCAAGCAGATCTGTGAAATAATCTGGTTTAAAAAGAAACACATTTTTGGTCTTTGGAAGATACATCTCTCATTTCACTGATCAGTTTTAGAATGTAGCTGCAGAAATGGCCAAACCAGTGGAGCTGAAGGGACAGGGACAACCAAGGGGAGAATGGTCAGCTGCCAAAGAGGAGTGGAAAACTCTTCAAGTACTCTTGTACCATTGCAGTTTCCAATGTGTGTAGTTGATAAACAGCTTTTTGTAAATAAAATAAAATAAAATAAAATAAAATAAAATCATTGTAGGTGCTTGTAATAGGCACAATATAAATTCTGCAGTCTATTCCAAATGAGTCTAGAATTAAGCAAAACCTGAAGAACAGAGTTAAACATACACAGAGCCTATGAGTTGGTTTACATGAGTAGAGAGAGAACTTTTCACCCAGCCATAGCTCTATTAAAACAATCACAGAGCAGGTCTTGAATTTGTGAGTCAAATAAATACGAAGTTTATACACCAAATAATATCTAAATAATAACTGGAAAGACATCCCTTCCCCTCCATAAAGATGTTCCCAGAGGTAAAACGTTTTGTTCACTTAATGGCAAACTTCACCCAAGATACATATATCATTGGCCCAGAGACCACACAAGCCTATGAATGAAAGAAAACTCATCAAATATGAAGGTACAGTTGAAAATATCACCTTACTCTGAAATAGCTATGAAATACATCATCCAGAATAGAACTACAACAAATTACTAGCAACAGGACTCTAATGATTATTATAACTCTGTGGAGAGCAGTATGGCTTGTGTCTATATACTTGACATCTTTTTACAAGCATAATTTCATTCCTTTTGACGCTGTGGCACTGTTATGATGCAATAACAGGCAAAAAGCATTTTAGTAAGTGGCTACAGCAGCCAATTTCAAATATATTTGCTGTTTTTACCTTATTCTCTATGCAGAAAAAGAATATTCTCTTGCATCTCCCAGCTGCCATTGCTTGTTTTGAAAATCAAGCCAAATTCTGCCTTTTGTATTCATTCCCAACCAATGTTCACCAAGTAAAACATCTAAAAATAAGGCAGTCACTTTTACTAGGCCATCATCTTACATGTCTCTGGTTGCCCAGAGAAGCTGTGGATGCCCCATCCTTGGAGTTGTTCATGGCCAGGTTGGATGGGTCCTTGGCCAACACGGTCTAGTGGGTAACATCCTTGCCCACGGCTGGGGGGTGGAACTACATGATCTTTAAGGGCCCTTCCAACCCAAGCCATTCTGTTACTATGGGATTATCACTTACCAAAAAAAAAAAAAAAAAAGCATCAAGGTGTAGACATGCTTATATTTCTAAAAAGGTAAGCCATTCTCCATTTTTTTATTTTTTATTTTTTTAATTTAGTAATATACAAAATGGTACACTTGGGGCATTCAAGAAAGTATATCTTTATAATAATGAAGCATCTCATTTTGTGTCTGGTACAGTAGTCCTGGGCCTGCACTTTACATGAATTTTACTATATGAAAACCTTGACAGAACTATTTTTTGTTATTAACTTTTGTATTTTAACATTTTCAAGCCAGTTCTGTGTTTCTTAATACTAAGTAATAACTCCCCAAAATATCTTTCATAATTATATTCTGTATATATAACATGATAGGGAATTACATTAAAAGCATAATAAGATACATAGAGCTATATTTTGAAACCTTGCTTCTCCTACATGTGTTTAAGACAAAGAAAACTGCTATATATATTCTTCCGTAATAATTGTTTCTTGAAATTGTCTTTATTTGTTTTACAGTTTAGAAAACTCTGCTTTAAGGTAGCTTTAAGAGCATGTTCATTTCATTATCATTAAATCAACGAGCAGAGCTTCTTTCTGCCATTCTCTGGCAAGATTAATGGGTTTTGGCATGATTTGTGCATCTAACAGTGAAAGCTCTTGCTGCGTAAGCTAGCAAGCTTGACTAATTCTCAGTTGTGCTAAGTTCATAAACCTATTTTAAGGTTTTAACTTTGACTAAAGATTAAAGGTAATGACTTCATGCTGCTACCTTTGAATATATGATACTCTAACACGATTATGGTTAGTAAGTGTTAATAAAATATTGAATATAAATTGTGTAGTACTCATGCGAAAAAATGTATGTAATGAATATTTGGCAACATCCAGCAAACTGTTATTTTTGAGGATTTAAAATGAGATTTCACAAAAGAATTGATACATTAATATTAAACACCTACATATATCTGAATGCTTGGAATACTAAATGATAGAACTAGTAAAGTGTATAACAGGAACAGATCATTTGTATTTCAAAACAACTTACACTTGAATCAAAAAAGTGAACAATTATGATTTGACTTGATTTGATTTGATTTAAAGCTGGCTTGCTCAGCAAAGCCATTTTAACCTGTAAAGCATTCCAGTTACTATCGGGTTTTTCACCTTTCCAGACAACCCTAGAATCAGTATTCAGAAAAGCCTAAGGAAAGGAGAAAAGAGAGGAAAAAATATTTTCAGCCTGTCTGACAAGACTACATAAAAAGCTCATGATCAAAGGGTCTTAAATACACGTTACTGGTGTGACAAACAACATTTTTGTCCCTTTATTAGATTTATTTTTCTTCTGAAAACTGCAGTGGCCAGTGCATAGTTCGTGAAAGAAAGCTGGCAGGGTTGTATTCTTTGATTCCTAATTAACACCTTCAGTCTCAAAAGAGGACTAACAGAAATACCATAAAATGTTGCAGCTGCATTGTTATTCCGCTTGGTTGATTTGTTAAAAGTCGGCTGGGCATTGGCAGCTGCAATAAAGGAAAAGCTCAATGGATGTTTTGTATTGTGCCCACTGAAGTGAAAGAAGGCAACCATTTTATTTTCAAATGGGCAGCTGCATAGTGATGTTTAAATGGAGCTAAATGTGAGATTTACTGTTAATTTATAGTAATTGGTTATAAATAAAGTAGCAGTATAGCTTGGCTTTCATCTATTAAAGCCACAGAACCCAAATCGAAGGGAAATGAGTTATAAAGGGTAAAAAGTGAACAGTAAGATACTAGAGCGATAGAAAATGCTGCTTGAAGGGGTTACTTAGAAGGAGCAGCAGTATTTGGTTGTGCGGTGTAGCAGCCACCTTGGCAGCAGCTAGCCAAGCCACTCTTTAGATTGTGCTTTGAGAAGCAAAGGTAGGCATCGCTTTGTCCCCCTATAGTGAAAACAAAAATTTTAATCTGGGATCAGAACCAAATGCAATTCTGCCGGCAGTGCATAGGTTTGTGTTTTGGGTGGCAGAATAAAGGGGGCATTTAACTCTGGTCAGATAAATCTCGCTCACATTCAAAAAATGCAATTAGGGAAATATGTAAATCTAGATGTTTCATCAAATGCTAGCGGAGGGGTTACCAGTTCTTTCCTTGCACAATGACTGAACTAAAGAACTTCAGTGTCTGTGTAAGAACCATTGTCCCAGCCCCAGAGCCTGTTGGAAACAGAGTCCAGACTGGCCGTGGGAAATACCTACATATTTGACACAGGCCCCATTTCTGAGAGAAAAGGGGGTGGAACAGAAAGTATGGAGATTTTACTGTTGCATTCTAATCAGCCATGATCTGCCTAATTTGCTTTGATCAGGAAGATAAACTAATTTTCCTATAGGCTGGATGAAAGTAATTAGCAATCCAATGCTTTCATGTTTTTGAAAGGGGTAAAGAAAAGAAGAGCAGAAATTGTAATGGTGGGAGCAAAGTACATCTTTTCGGCTCATCTGAAAGCATTGTTAGTTGAAAATAGGATGGTGCCATAAGAGAGAGGCCCTGATTAAGGTGGTTTTATGGGCCGGGGCGTCATTGTACACCACAATCTGTAATGTTATGCAGCTAGCAGCTAACACTGAAGATCAGTTTAACATGAGTTTTAGTATATTTAGATTTTGTTCTCTTTTGTGGAAAGGGGATATCCCAGATAAACCGTACATCTGCTGGTCACTGAGGATGCTGTTTGATTTCCCAAAGCATTCTGATGTTTCTCCACAGTCATGGTGGAATAACTCAATGGTTAATTAAAATCTGGTTCTGCTACTGCTTTAGGACTTAAAGATGAGGGTTTCTAAGTAGACACAGTGAAAGCAAAAAAGCGCTAGCCATAGCCTAAGCCAAATGGATACCCTGCCTCCTGATTCTGTTATGGAGCAGCTCTGCAGCTCTGCAGGCCTGAGCTGTGGCTGACAGCCTAACACACTGTGGTATAGTGTACCTCAGCTAAGTTTTTTGGGAGCTGTTACTCCTCTTCTCCTTGGCTTCAACCATTCTGTGTAAGTATAAATCAAGATCCCCAGAAAGAGATTAAGTTTCACTCAAAAACCATGGACATGCAGACAGTATGAAGTGCCAGGACATGGTCCTGCTGTCTTTACCCAGGCAAACAGTTCAGATAATCTTACTGAAGTCCATGAGGCACAGAATCCCCCACTTTTAATCCCCATCTTAAAAATGAAGAATGCTCTGGAAACACATATTAACAAGTCTAAGTAGTCTTAAACTAAGTTTTTAAAGAACACGTGTTCCTGTAATTTTTGATGTTTGCTGCCAGTCAACAGTCTAAGGTTCTGTCAGTAATGTGCCTGTTATCATAAAGAGATCTCTAAATTGTCCATCACACGTGGCGTAGAAGAAATTACTGAATGTTTTTTTCAGCATTCAGCTATCTCACTTTCACAAACTTGTCCTACAAGGGCATAGAAGGTGTTTTGGGGAGGGCATTGGGGTCTGGAACACCCATTCCTTGCAGGGGGGCAGACAAACCTAAAAGTAGTAGGGCCTCACATTTGTACATACTTTTGTGCTATGCAATATTAATGCAGAGGAGAATCACGTAACCTTAGGCTGTACTAAATGAAGGTTAAGGATTACGTCTTCCCCCAGGTTTCCCCATTTTGCTATGAGCTGAGTAGTGGCAGGCAGCTACAGCCGGTCTGCTTAATAATTCTGTCCACCTACCTCTTCATATTGTGAAAGTTATATTTAAAAAGTCAGATGAGCATAAGGATTCTATTTATCATTTGTGTCTTGGTTGTATTGCAGCCCACAGCCATAATCAGGATTGTGGATCCACTGTGTCAGGAACAGTTAAAACACAGAGGTAGGCTCTATAAAAGCTTTTGTAGGGGAAAAAAAAAAAAAAAAAAAAAGGCAGCTATTTGTGATGAATGGGAAAAACATTTTATGGTGTGGATAGAGAAACAGGGGCATATGTTCTATCTCAAAGACGCTCCTATTAAAAAAATAATATCCTTTAAAGACCGAGTTTGGAAAATTAATTTCCCCTGCCAGCAAGATGCATTGAATAGTATTTGTGGGGACAAAAAGTATGTTTCTGTATGATATCACTCTTAAACTGAAGTAGATAACAGATTTTTCAGTTGACTTTTTATCTCTTAAAATATGTTGGCATTGTGAACATCTGCAGTATTTGTATTCCAACCTATGTGATGTCAGCTGCAAAAGCTATGTTAGCATGGATGTGAGAACATGGTCACAAAAATAAAAATTGATGGAAGAGCTACAAAGAAAAGTAGAAGCATTCACTGAAGTACTGCTGAGAGTTACAGTTAGCCTGGGGGCATTTATTGTTTATGCTTAAGGAGGCAGCACCACCTCATAGGTAAAGCACTGATCTGACATTCAGGAGACGTATATTTTCTTCCCAGGGCCACAATGGTGTTGCTTAGTGCCACAGCAAAATTAGTTCATCTACCTTTCTAAAATTTCCTCAACTTCTAAATAGTAGTTAACTCTTTCTTTAGGGAATTCTTCGAAAAGTACTGCACACTTGAATATTATTGTACCCAAAAAAAAAGTGCAGGAAGGAAGAGCTGGCAAGCATGTAATTACTTTTGGCCAGATAAGATGCTCATACTCTGAAAATTCCTCCTCAACCCCACTCCCCCTCCAGCTCTTGCCAGTACACATCATTCTTGGTTATCTGTGGGCAAAAGTTGCTCCCCTGACACTCCCAGGAGAAAAGATAGCAATTGTGTCTGAGACCTTTCAATTACATCACATTTTCTGTAGGAGGTGAGCTAGGGTGCAGATCCCTACTTTATTCACAAACCTGAGGAAGGACAAGGTTGCTTTTTTCCATTTCTGAGCTACACAGAAATTAGTTTCTTAAATCCTTAGGGTTTTTCAGAACCAAAATTGTGAGGAGATAAGAGGATTTGTGACTCCTACAGGAGGAAAACACTGACCCTAATTCTAAAAGCTATCCTTCTTCCATAATGTTCTGTTCATTACAAGGCTAACTTTTTTTTAATAAAAAAAAATAACTTTCTTGTGGTAATCTGGAAAATCTAACTCTCATAATGGTGCAGAAAAAGTTTTACAAGGAATACTTCACTCTCCTGTGATATCACTCATTTCCAGTCCCAGAAGATTCAACATTCATTTGAAGTAACATCTACACAGATTTATTTTTTTTAGGAAAATGTGTGAGCTCTGTCTGTGTTCCTAACCATCTGGAAAGCATCAGCAACGCACCATGTCTAACCTTACCTGAGTACTAGCCATACCAAAAGGACATATTTTATCTAGAGACGCCTAAGAATCTTCATGGGAGATAAAGCTGCTCCATCTCATTGAACCTAAGGGAATCCAACTACAAGACAGAAACCTGCATGAAGCTAGGCTCCCTAAGCTCTACTCTCATGGAATATAACCCTGAGTTACACAGAAGAAAGATTTCAAAAGTCTTTAAGTGTTGTTACAGACTACCTTCCATTCACTTTTGGTAGGGTTTTACTAATTTTTATTAAATCATCCTTTAAAAATCCTTTGTATTTCTAGTAACACCTGCCCATTTATATTTTTATAAAACAAAGACCAACAATCAAATCACAAGTCTTAAAATATACTGACAAAATACAGATAACTTTTCACTTTCCTGCATAAAAGAAACTATTTTATTTTTTTTTTAATTAAAAGGAAGGCTTGAGTAAACTACCAGGCATGATGGCATTCTTCAGAGATCATGAATCTTGTTATATCAGTGCAGGGAAGGAGTCGTCTAATTCCTTCACACCACCACTACTCTGAATATTATGTACACATTTTATGTTGTAATTCAGTTGTTCCTGAAGCTGACTGAACAGGTATTCGTCTCCAGATTGACGTGGATCTAAAATGCAGATGTCTAGATGAAGCAAAGTGTCTCACTGTCCCAGTGGTGAGCGGAGACCTAGCAACTGGGAGAGCACTGACCAAAGTCACCTACTTGATGAGATCAATCTGTCTAGATTTAGCTGTCTATGCTAAGAGCTCGGAAGCCTGTTTCACATGTAGACAGCTAACTTAGGGGTGTTAGGAGCTGAATCCCAGTCTCAGAGCTCAATGCAATTGCCTAAACATAGGTAGCTATTGCACTTGAGTTGACTTCATGTATCCTGCCTGGCTTCAGATGTCTTTTCAAAACAGAGGGTCTTGTCATAGGTCATAATGTTATACCTGCCAGGCTCGTGTGGATGTCTCAGGTAACCAAGGATATTTCAGGTGACTCTATAAGCCTATGCTCAGCCAATTAAATTGAGTTTCTCTTATTTAATGTAGCAGTAGGCTGGAGCTTCATTTAGATGTTTTCACATACCTTTCTCTTGCCACTTAAAATACTTCAGGCTATCTGACATGTCCCTCCTGGGATAAATACGAAATGACCTCCACAGGAAGCACACCCCCTAGTGCGGGGAGAGTTGCTTGGAAGCCAGGAAGGATACCTTAACGCATCTCAAGATGTGACCCAGAGATAAAAAATCGGGCCTAGCTTACTTTTAATCAGTGGCATGGTTCCTCTGATTAAAGTACAAAGTCTTTTCAGTTGATAGCAAAAAATGGAGAGGCACATGTCCACAAGAGTTGATTGTAAGATAGACAAAAGCAGCAGATGCAAGGTGTGTCCTTCATGCATAGCTGATGTAATTTTACATACGTAAATACTTGACTAAGATTTTCCCTTTCGACAGTTCCTGTAGGAACGGGTAATCAGTGTGTATCCTTGTGAGGGGTGTCCAATGAATTTCACTGATCCCCAGTTTGGGTGTTCTTGTCATTCACAGTAAATCGTCCACTATGGTGAAAAGGTCTATTTGTTCAGACACTGAGATCTATCTGGATCGGGGAAAAATTGACAGGGATCTGTTTTCCTTTTTGACTAGGATTGCGTCACTGGCACCTCTTCAGATTTTGCCTGGACTCTCCAGTGCATGATCTCATTCTGTTTTTCTTCTTTTCTATGATGCATAAACATTTTGACCTGATTATTTTAACAAGTAATAATAATAATGATGATGATAATGCTTTGTACCATTCAAAATGGTATTACTTATTGGATGCAAAAATGCAAAATGTCAGAAAGGAGGTAACATAGACCTTAATAGGACATAAGAACAGCTTAAATAAAAGTGTGTGTATGAGAGGAGCAGAGGATGTGAGGGCTTAAAGTCTGTTTGGTTTGTTTGGAGAAAGCTAAATCAATATGGTATTACTCTAAAATATGAACATGAGGCATTGTGTAGCATAAATTATTAAACCTCATAAATGTATAATTTTTTTATAAAATACTATGAGGTAAAAATGTTGAACTATGATTATTATGAAGTTCTTATCTTAACTTTTAATATAAAACAAACAAAAAGTCTCCTGACATCTGATTAAGGGAAATTTTAGACTGTTTCATTAGATGAAGCAATCAGGTTGTGCTTTAATCAGTTTCATTGTTGAATTGGAAGAAACATACCGTCCACTCTTAAAATAGTAATGTAATTGTGAAGTTGTCAGTCTGGGGTTCCTATTTGAACTGATTACACTTGATAAAAATAACAAGCCATGACAAATAGAAGGGCTAGGTTTCAGTAATTCACTAAAGAATGTCTCTACCAAGTCTTTGTGGCAAAATGTCTTGTTTGCAGGACAAATGCAGAGTTGAAATAACAACCCATGAATACCACTGGTGAAATGGCTATGTACACAAGGTGAATGCTAAAGTTTTCCCTTCTGAATGGACCTTTTAATCCAGGCATTATCTAGGCTCTGAAAAAGTCTTCAGTGGCCTTACGTACAGATTAATGGGAAAAGCTGAGACTCGGATTTGGGCTATTTGCAGAAACAGTTTTCAAGATTTACTGATGGTTGACAAATGCCATTTAAGCTTTCAAAGCCATCAATATGCTATTGAAAGGGATTTAGAGGGAAATCCTCCCACTATAGAAGACGAGGACTTTGAAGGATCTCGGTGGAAGCCCTTGGTCTCCCCACCCCTTCAAACCTTTCACTGGCTTCCTTCAGCATATAGAGCCCTGAAACGCGTGGCTATGGGAAAGGGGGGGGAGGTCCCTTTCAAGGGCGTTTGTATATAACCGAATGTGCCAATCTGCTTTTGTTCAGCCATGAGAACTGAATAGAAGTGTTTCCAGAAAAAGTCTCTTGTGCTCATGGTCAGCTTTTCAATAGGCTTTCTGCTAATAGATTTTTAATATGTGAGCTGGAAATGGCGAAATACAAGTTTGAAAATTTTATTGAATTGAAAAATTGCCCAGAAAAGACTCTCTGCCCTATAGCATTTGCTAATGATGCAACCATTTCCTTCTTTAGCACTGGCTTTTAAAGAAAAGTAACCTCATACATTATACATGTGACAAGACAAATCACCTGAGCGTTCACTTTAATTATTTAAAATAATGTCCTGTCTTTTCTTTCTTTTTTTCTTTTTTTTTTTTTTTCCACAGACATTTTAAAACCTGTTTCTCTGTCCTTTCTTTTCACTGGTTATTTAAAAGCTCATTTTCAAACCACATGCCTTTATTAAAAATGTCCATTATGGGATTATGTTAGAAAAAAATAGACCTTAGACTATCGTGTTTTTGTTAAAGTGGTTTTAATTTAGGATCAGGATGGCTTGAAGTCCTCGTTTTTTTCACATGTTGTGCTGGATCTGTAGGAATCAAGGTGAAAATTGTGAAGATCTTGGTAAAGCTTCAAAAGTAAAAATCTGGCAGAACCCGCCAGAGCCCGCAGCCTTTTAATTGCAGCAATATTAATGCACGTGGAGCCATGCAGTGCCATCTTCTTCAACCTGCTGCAAGTACATGAAAGTGCTGTGATCCAAATTGTTCCAAAGTATTGGTTCATCTTCACCCAGAAAGAACTGTAGCAATACAGATGATTGTGAATAGACCTTCTGCTTTCCTGGTGGAGCCGACTGGAAAGCTGAACCGTATGTGAGGCAAAAATTGAGCAAAGGCTTGCAAGGAGGAGGAAGGGAAAACCAAGAGAACCAGCAAATTGCTTTGGAAAGAGAACACCAGGGATTAAAACACATGTAACCAAACAACTGAAGCAGCCATTACAACCAAACCAGAAAAGAAATAAAGGCTTTAACAGTGAAGAATATGCAAGTCAAATAAACTGAGATAAACCATATCCTTATAATTTTGAACCTCCTCACTTGAAAAAAAAAAAAAAGTATAGTCATGATTCTGTCTATAGCAAATATGCCACCTTCCTCTCCTCAGTGACCCAAACCAACAGCATTCTGTCTTTAACTCAACAGATTTTAGAAACAATAAAATAAGAGCCATAAAAAAATGGGTAAAAATCCTCCTGGTGAAGCCAGCAGTAGGTATTACATTAACTACTCCAGGCAAAGTGATTTGTTGTTGCATGATTTCCACGAAATACTCTGAAATACTGCCTATTGGGTAAAGCTGGCGTTAGACACTGCGGGCCTGGGACGACGTCCTGCTCCCATGGGAGTCACTGGGAGTTTTGCAGCCAACATCAGTGGAGCCAGGTGTTCACCCCCAGGCGCTGCTCCAGTGCTGACATTGACTTGCTGTGTTAAAAGTTGTAAGACATGTAAATAATAGGACGACTGATTCTTTCCAGCATTTTTATGGCATTTGGAATAGCTAAAGAAAAGAATCTTGGAAAGTTCATTTCATGTGTAAAAAAAAGAGCAGAAGAGACAGGTGCAGTGAAGGGAACACACATTGCATGTGTGCACACAGGTGCAATAGAGTTGGCTCTATTGCCAACTGTTGCTAGTAAACTGTTGCTAGTTTACATTTGTTAAAGTTTTGGTTTGGGTACTGGTGTTTTATAATATCATTCTCTATTTATCTCCAAGAAGACCCAGAACTGGTATTTCAAACCTGAAACTAAGACGTAGCAGCAGATGTGACTGAACAGTACCGATTGATGACTTGCCCTGAAGAGATTTTCTGTTGGTCGTAGTAACAATGACAAGAAGTGGTGGGTCACTGACCTCCAAATGAGGTGGCCAAACAGCAGAATATGTAAACACTGCAGATAAAAGGAAGGAAGCTGGGATCATTTAGTCTAGATTGGAGTCTGCTAGCTCTACTCATACTAAGTGTTAGCCCAGCTGATCTCAGTGGAAATAGTCCTGAAGTATTTTGCCTGCATGTGTTAATTCTGCAGCTATGATTCCATTTTATTGGAAAGGGAAAGAAATTGTCCAAAGACTCTTCCATACAAGAAGGAGCACAGCCCTTTTCCCTGAAGATTGTGCTGGTATAACCACATGAAAAACCCATGCCAGCCCTGTCCGACACATGTGAAGTCTCTACTGGATTTTTCTCCTTGGCATTGTACGTTAGGGCATGCTCAGCCCTGCTCCTTGCCCTGAGTTCCTTAGAGCTAGCCCAGGTAACTCAGTGCTCTGCCGATCTGAAGGGCAGCTGTTAGGTTACAAGCAAACAAAATGTGAGTGGAGCAGGTACACGTAATATCAGTATAGGATTAAGGATTTGTTGTCTCTGTAAATTCAGACTATTTTATAGTAGCCCATGTGAAAGTATCCCACAATGAGGGAATTTTGAACACCTCAGGCAAAAAAAAAGTGACTTGCTGGAGAAATGCAGTGTTTTGAAGTGCATTATCTTTGTAAGAATCAAGCTATAAATAGTTGCTGGCACTTACTATTGCAGAAGTTTTGGTATTCAATCTGTCAGAGAAAAATCTGACAGCTCTGTCATTCCACTGAGCTCCACAGGAGGTGTTGTAAGAGGCTGTCAGCCAGCCAGAAGCTGGCAGATGCAGAGGCCCTATTGTGTTTCAGCAAACAAGGTTTGTTAGACATAAAGGGTAAATGCATGTGTAAAAAAAAATCCACAACTTTGTATATCTGAAGAAGACTGAGGATATTTGCATCCTAGGTATAAGATCACCCTGAACTGCTCTAAGCCAACACGGCCAAATGAAAACAAAACCAAAAATAGGAACAAAAAATAGTTCAGCTTCACCTTCCTTATTTATTTCTCCTCAACACTTTTGCTTGTGGCGGCACAAACAGCAACGCAATCAACCAGCTCAGGAAAGTGATTTGGATTAAATCCAGTTTTTATTTTCCTGCTGGAATTGTTTGAATCCAGATCTGTTGCCAGCCTCGGTCCAACAGCATCCTTAAAAGGAATGGATGGTGCTGGGGTGGGAGGGATCAGGAGCAATTCATTTGGTGGCAAAGTTGGCTGAAACCATGTGTGCTGGTAATATGGCATCCATTGCATTGTCTGTGCAATAAAGATAAGATTCTGTATTATTTCAGCTATGCAACAACACAAATACAGTGAAATAATTCAGAGTAGAGCTCTAGCTGTTTTTATACAGCACAGCATCATTTTCTCTGATGAAATTCAGACTACTCTTAAACAAGACAAGGTACAGCTAAAGTAGAATAAAAACAGAAGTGACAGTGCTGTGTTAAAACAAACCCAATTATATACCACCAGTGCGTAGGAAATGGGAACCATGCAGAACAGGAACAGTGAAGAAGCTAACCAGAGTTTCACTGAAAACTCCTCTGAGATAAGTTACAACCAAAGAGGTGGACTCAGTTTTGCCAACTGAAGTTTTTGCCATTTCTTTCACCAAGCCAGAATTTCACCCAATCTCATGTATGTCTATGCATTGTGATGAACCAGCTTAGGAATACCAAGTTTACATCTAAGACAGCTGCTACCTCACATCACACAGAGTAACACTGTGCAGAGACCCTGCACTGTGAAATTAGGACAGTTGTAGCAGTGTCCTGCTCTAGCAGGGATAATTAGCCATTCTGAGAGCACCTAGCGTGGTAACGTAGCTCCCAGCTCTGGACCTAGCTCACTCATCTACACCCAGGGGCTCTCCGCACTGTGCAACATAGCATTTTGTATTTCCTGCTCTAAGTGCAGGTGCACAGATTGCCGGATGCACAGACTTACATCATCACAGTCGGAATGGGCTTGCAGTAGATGCTGTCAAAGCTGTTTACTTTTGAAGTCTTCAAATCTGTGCTATGGAATTGAGCTGAGGCAAATTATGGCCAGCAGAAGTTATTTACAGTGTATCTTGTTATGAATTAAATCAGGCTGATCCTGATTCATTTCCACCCTCAGCAGCCTCATGGAAGTAATATTGGATATTTTGGCAAAAATGGGTATTAAAACTTATTTGTGTATTATATAGTCTCTGCCATGCATCTCCTCCATTTGGGTAGTGAGTCCAGTTGGCTCTGTGGCCCATAATAGTCTAGGAAAAATTTTCTTGATGGCTTTAGACCTTTATTTTGGGTCTTTGTCTATACTCAGGTAGCTTTTGAATTCATTTCTGCCACAGTCCAGGTGTAGTGTGCTAGTAAGCAAACTATTCTGTACTTTATAGAACAACTTAATTGTATTGAGTGATGAAATTATAAACCTAGAAGTAAAAAGAGACTGGGCCTACGTTTTCTAAAATGGATGACTGTGCCACTTCAGCAAAGAAATAAAGGGGGGGGGGGGGGATGACACCACAACGTTTTCCTAAATATTTGTCATTTTTGTATCAAATAGTTGTAAGAATAAGCAAAACCTGGAGTTGCAGGAAGTATTCTGAAACTCGGAGACATCAAGATGTTTTTTTCCTAAACTTTGTCACTTCTAACACATAACTTTTCTGAAGTTAACTGCACTGTCCTACATCCAAAGTGAGATAAACAGTACCTGGTAAACAAACAGGTGATGATAAAGAACAGAACAAAGAGTCTAGTAGTCTTCTTCATAAATTGCAATAAAAGCTGATGTGTTTTCTTGTTGTTTATTGTCTTCAGTATTTGAACAAGATAAATGGTGTCTGCAGTTCTCATATAACCTATTTGAATTAGCGCAGCAGAAACAAGTAATAACTCATAAAGCAAAAACACGCTAAGGCAATCTGTGGGCATGGGAGAAAGAGGAATTCCATTCAGGCCTCCTTTAATTGCTCCTGCTAGCTCCTGTGTTATAAAATATTCCTTTAGATATTTAAGCTGTAAATTATGTGAGTTAAGTACAGTAAATGATTGACACGTTGGAATGTTCTTGTAACTTATCCTGGTAATTATTACTTACCAAGCTGAGTCTTCAATGCCAAGTGAACAGCCATGAATCAGCTTTGAAAGTAAATGGATAATTCCATCCAGGGAGCATTGTGAATTTGATATACAAGAAAAACAGAGCACAGGAATCTTTGTACCTAAAATAAAATGTCAGGTACTTGTCAGATTAATTCAGCACTGTGTGTGTTTGATCTGATCTTTGATCTTTACTTTCTTTTTGACCCTAATTGTTTGCTCTGCCCTGCTCCCTCTGCTGGAGTCTTGGATAAACTGAATGGCAAAATTGTTTCCTGAAAAGATTAATCATGCACGTACTGTTTGCTTTACAAATGTTCTGCAGTCTAGATCTAAGCAAGCCTTTGATGGCTGTTTATATGACAGAATTGCCTACCATGTTCAGGAATAATGTGTGCTGTTTAAAATGGCTGTGATAAAGAGCTGCTTCCATAATAAACCAGATTTTGTTCTCCAAGACATTCGAGCGACCCAGTGACAGATATGAGGAAGTTCAAATTTTGACCATAGCATTTTGCTAGATCGTGTTGAATCCAGCAGCGTGGTTTGCCTGGATCCACTATTGAGTGCTCACCCAACGGGTTCCATGTCAATAGGCAACAGCAGAGAAGTGTGGATGAAGACCTCCTGACCTGGCTGGATCACTACAGTTCAAGGCACCAGATCCTTCCAGTAGATAGCTATTTACAATTGCAAATCTTATATCTTCTGTAAGCAAAATGCACTGCTGGAAGTTGCACCACTGGTGTGTGGAAGGAAGGGAAGTGCACGGGGGGCAATAGGGCTACTAGCCCCAAACTAGCATAAAGCTCTTGGAGGGGGGCTGACACACATACTTGCGCTACAGGGTCTGTTCTTATGTGACCACACAACCTCATTTGCTTTTTCCAGGGTGTGTTTTAATACAAAAGTGTTGGGTCTATGGAAAGAGCAAACTTCAAAGTGAAGTCACAAAATTTTTTTGTAAAAACTGAGTGACAAGCAACCTTGTTTTAGCTTTGCATCATCTCCGTATTAATGTATAGAATGAGATCAGTTGCTGATAAGTTGCAATTATGAGTCATACTTCATGGGATAATGACATCTTAAATATTTAACTTTAGCATGGGTCATAATTAATGTGCATACAAAATATGCACATTATTGTCATTTGTTGTCGACTACGAATACACTGATGGGGTGGTTGCCTGCTACATGGGATGTCTGTTACAGCTCTCCCTCTTTACTGCTTCTTCTTTTATACCTACCACTTATTTTTTTCCGGAAAATTTTTCCAAACAAAAAGATTTACTGCTTGAAATGTGAATCACTTAGTGCAAATTCATATCTTAATCATAGTTTTACCATGGAGTCCTTCAAAGAACCACAGGTGGAGCTTGCAGCTAGCTGTGAGAAGACGTGCTGCAAGTTAATCGTCAGGAAGTGCTTCCAATGCTTATTGCTCTGTCCTGTGCTTCTCTGCATGGCTGATATTAAACATGGAAGCACATGTCTACCAATTTGCATATCGATTTTGAAAAATGATATAATCTAGGACTCTTGGAATGAAAATATGCTCCTAGTTGGGTGTAGCAATTTTGTGAGGCTGTTGACAGCTTACGCACCACCATTGGGAACACAGCAGCGTGAATGCTGCGGGGCAGACAGTGGGATCTGAAAGTGGGATCTGATTTGAAAGGGACAAACCATCATCAGAGTTCTTCTATGGTGTATATATAACCTGCTAATGGACTGTGAGCACGTCACTTCACCATTAGGTGTCTTAGTTTCCTTTCTGTGAGACGATGATAGTTACTCTTCTATATATTTATGGAGACCCTTGAATGAAGACGTGCTATAGGAATTTATTTGTAAGAAATAGAAACGACTACTACAGCGTTGGCAAATACATGTAGATTTATCTCCTTTAAGTCACTGCAGCAGATGAAGTTATTTTTAATATCCATAGTGAAGCAATTGCGGTAGTAGATGGCGGGAGCTTAATAGCTAGCACATTCCTCCATGAACCAGGGGAGCTAGTAAAGTGTCCTGCCAACAGTGAGAGTGAGAGTGCTATGTTAGAAAAATAGCAAGGGAACAGCAGTAGCAATTCTCACCCCTTTTCATTATATTGTATTACTACATGTAAGATAATGTCCAGTTTTGCTGTAAATAGATTAAGGAAATGGCCTTAGTGTAGGAGCTGTTCCCAGCTTGTAGGAACGTAGTGCATTCAGTCTGTTGCCAGTGTTTTAATGTTAGTGCTTTATCTTTCAAAGGCTGCCTTAAAAATAATTCTTAATACATCTTGTTGGGACAAGGCAGGCCTAGAAAAAGCATAACTAACGATTCTAGTAGTGAGGCACGATCATTTTCTAAAAGTTAGGTTCCAACTGTTAATTAATACTGGATTATTGTATTAGCCCTGTGATGGTAGAAAAGTTTGTAATATTTAGTATAATAGAAGTATAACCTAGTAATAGATGAACTGTAGGAGCCTTGTATATGTGCCAAGACAGATTTTGTTCTCCTTTAAAGGACATAAGAACAACGTGGAAAACAGATTCCAAGATGAATAGTCACTGAAACATCTTTTGTAATAACAGCTAATAACAGGTTAGTAACTTGGCCTCCAGACTCGTCCATTATATGTTAAGAACTAGTTCACTTAACTTATTTTACTGGCTTTCGGGAACTTATGGTGAACTACTTACCTTTAAGATGGTAACTGGATATTGTTTTCAGTGTGTATGTGCACAGATAACAAAAGTGGAAGTGGGAGAGGAAGACCTGTTGTATTTACCTTTCTAGACTGTTTTGCAAATGCTCGGAATTTTTCTGTATAGTCACCATGAAAAAAGAAAAAGAATAGATGTATGTTGCAGTTTGCAATATTCTCCTTCCTTCAGAAGATAATCTGCCATAGTACTTCACGATTTCATCACAGGTAGGATTCCTTTCTCAAGTCACAGCCTGGTGATTGATTGGCACAGAGTATAATTAAGATACCATTATAGCAAGCCATGTTGCCAATGCAGTCATTGAAGCAGATCTTTTTTATCTTCTGACAAGATAAAAGTATCATTTGCTTGTATGTTGATTTTATGGTCAGCAGTTGGAAACAGGCTGCAGGAATGCTGCTTGGAGAAGAGATGGTGTGTTCATTTGACTATTCAAAATAGCCTATCAGCTTTCCAGCACAGTTCTTCAGCTTGTGGGGAGGTTGATTTTTATACGTGATGATCTGATGTTATTGCTATTTACAATAGGGGCATTTTAAGACCCAGCATGTACTCTTAATGATGCAGGTCTTACTGACATCAGTGGGATTTATGGGTGTTTTAGCGGTGGAATATAGAAAAAGTTGTGTTACATCCTTATTAAAGATTTTTCAGTATTATAATAATTGTAAGTTTTTCATCACTGTAGCCTGTAAGACTCTACTGAGTTGGACAAGAAACAATTGCAGTTTCAGCGGTTTTGATTTTGCTGAGTACACACGCACACGCACAAAAGGAAAACTGGAGAATGGATCTGATATAAAAACCAAGTAGTTCTTCTGGGGATAGTTGAAGACCTTGATTTTAACAATTTTTCAACATTACACTACAAATCCTGATGTGCAAGCCACCTTTCATCCCCTTCTCTTTTTTAGTGCAAGCAAATGACAGATTTTGACAGGCTAGTACTGAAAAGAGAAATCAGAAGACCTGTTTGATGCACTTTTTGGAAATACAGCATTGCAGGTGCAGGACATAAGACGGATCAATCACAGTTGTTACAGTTTTTCATAGTAATAATATATAAGCCTACAATTTACCAGCTTGCTCTTTCTGGCTGTTAGCTGTGCTTGATCTAGCTAATGGACATAAATCTCATCCTAGCTATGTCTTCTTGGCAATAGGGTAAAAAGGCTGGCAAGTTTTGCTAAGAGTCTCCTTCATTTGTCTCTGGAGAACTATGAAGAATTTCTGCTCAGCAGCCCAAACTTTGCAGCATTGCTCACATGAGATTCAGTGGCTGACTGCATTGCATCAACTCTTTTTGTTTGTCTTGCTTCTCTGTACATCACTCCAAAAGTAGCTCTGGGTCATGAGACTTCTCTCCTAAGTCCCTCAGTTCCTTCAGTGAACAAAAATTGGATGAAATGCATCCATGGTGATTCTGACCCAGAATAGTATTCTGAACCTAAGAACGATAAGTGCAGACGAACTGCTTTGCAAGATATGTAAGGTTTTTAGAAGAAAGAGTTATCTAATCAGCCAGTTGGTACAGCTGGGAAAAGGAAAGATTTTTGATTTTTGTGTCTGAAAGTTTCTCGTTTTTTCCAGATGTATCTGTTAGCCTAATCAAAAGATATTACTTCTCCCTACAGCAGTCTTCCTTAGATTCTTAAATCACAACAACACATTGCCAACATAGACTGCAGTAGTCAGTATATTAGTTACCAGTGTGTTAAAAACTAGTTTGGAAAGATGTTACTGAACAAATCTGGAAGTAATTTCTGTTTATGAGAAAGTTGTTAAAAATAAAAACAATATGTATAGGTAACATACAGATGTCTTGTTCCACAAGAATACCATTGTATTTTATGTTTCAAGAAAAGAATAATTTGGGAAAAAGGAAAAAAAAAAAAAAAAAAAAAAAAAAAAAGGAACCTATTTAGCAAAGCGGGATTATTTAACTAACGGGTTTTAAAAGAGCTAGCAACTACTGCAGTGTAGACTGGGAACAAGAAAAGGTTGTCTTCTGTCATATGATGAAGAACACATACTTCATCATATAAGTGGAATCTGAAAAGGAGACTAGGACACTGGAATTCACTGCTGGTAAATCCACCTCCACATCAAAAGACGTATTTAAGAAAAACATTTATTGTTGATTTTCTCATTGTGCATCAAAGCATGTAATCAAAGTGGCCTTCTCTTCTTCTGATCATCTTAAGATAATAGAGGGAGCGTGGTCTATAGATCGCTTATGACGGGTATCATCGGATATGGGTCAGGAGCTGGGAGACTTGGATATCAGAAAAGTCCTGTCTACTACTAGTGGGAATTAATATACTATAAAAACAGGCTTCAGTTATTCCTGGTCAGACAGAGCACTGATTAATGCTGTTTTTACAGAGTGCTCTAAATACATGTCTATTTGAAGAAGTATCACTCCCACTTTCAAACAACTCTGGCTTTTTAAGCTTAAAATGTGATTTAATGTGTTTGCAAAAACCCATTAAGATATATGTTGAAAATTTCACAATCAAAACAATGTTAAAATATCATTTTTATCTTCATATTCAGTAGTATATGATTCACTACCTGGGTGAGTTTTTATCTTGCCAAGTAAATCCATGTATTTGTTCCTTTGCCAGAATAAATCCTTTGAGCCTTTATCAAAGTGAAAGGGTAATAACCTGCTAAGCTGTATGAAAGAATTAGGTGATAAAGTATTACAGTAAAGAATGAATTTAATAAGTTCACAGTTCTGAAATTATACCTTGATTCTGAAGTGGATGCAGAGACCTTACCCAATAGTGATTTGATAATTGTCGTGAAGTATTAACACATTTCTTTTATTTCAAAATCTCTACGTGAAGTATGTTTTTAAATTGCACATTTTAAAATCCAGCAAAAGATCAAACATCAAAATTAACAATGCTGACTAAAAACATTTATTCTGTAATGTGAAACAGACTGTGAGTAATAAGAACTGGATGGAATAGGAATAGGACCCCTACCCACCAAAGTATAGATAACTTCTTTACCTTGTGAGCTCTCAACAGCTGGAAAAAATAAAGTTATCCAGCTACTACCCGAAGTCGCTAGAATCTATACATGCTGCTACAAATACATATATTTGAGTAGATTGTTTTAAATGATCACATAACATTTGCATAAAATATGAAGTTCTCTAATATTTTTAACAGCGTCTACAATAATTTTGACATAGTTATGTAAGTCGTATCTTCCAGGTAGAATTTTGTTATGCAGCCTGTTTACAGTTTTTATTCTTAATGCAAGTCAATTGTAATGATAGTATGGGGCTTGGAGAAGACAATGGAAAACAATGAAGAAACACCTTAGGAATAAAAAGGTATTATATGAAATTTAGTCTAAGATGTAGCCTGAATGAGCTCTGACAGAGCTGCTATGGCTGGTTGTTTCCTGTGCCAGGAACTACCGTGGAACCCCACCAGGAAGTGTGCTACAGAGCAGGATCACATTACACCCTTGTTTTATGGTTCATTTCACTTATTTAATGCAATTTGAGAACCTGCAAAAAAAAAGAGCACTCTAGAAAGGGGATGTTTATTATTTGAAAATACGTCCTTTCTTTGGCTCAAGTGAGTTGGGTTTTGGGGACATCTAAGGTACCTAATGTAACACAAGAAAAACCAACAGAACCAGTAGGTTGTGCAGCAAAAGCACATTTTTTTCCATATTCATTAAATGTAAAGAATTGTGCAGGTAGTTTGTATCTGTGCACTTTTGCTTGTCTACTTTAGTATACCAACAGTGTGCTACAATGCAATAACAACGAAAACCATAGTAGTTTTCCTTTACTGCTCCAAATAAATTTTAGTACAGTACAGCAGTTTATTAAAATTATGTAGGCTAACAGGGCTGTTTAGTATTCCAGCTTGATTTATAGAGCATGATAAAACATTCCAAAGTCTTTGGAAACAAGAAACATGCTATAGCCTGTGTTGGTTTGACAAAGCTATTTTCATAGGAAAGTAGAATGTTTAAAGTGCTAACTAGATAATGATTCATCAATCCTGGCAGAGGAACTAATTTTTGTTAACGTAGTACTTAAAAATGTGTGGAATGAACAGCTGGATACCACAGTTGTGGCATGCCATACTAAGTCTCTGTCTGTTTTCCCCTACAGTGATCTCAGTATGAACAACATTACTAAGCTGCCCTCAAACCCCGTGCACAATCTCCGCTTCCTGGAAGAGCTGTAAGTATCATTGTATCCTTGATGGGCATAGTCAGCACTAGACACATTCCTGTGTTTGTCTCTCATACTTACTGTGGGAACCAGATAAAACGGCGCAGGAAAGCTGTCAGCCTGACACTTTTGGCACATGCGGAAACACTTAGTTGAAAAAAACGATTGCTTGTGATTCTGGAAATGAACTTATAAAAGAGTTACCAAGAGGCTACAACTTCTCTAGGCAGGACAGAGCCAAACAAATTAAAATTTTTAAAAAAAGGACTGCTTAAAAGAACTGGATTGCTTTTTGGAAATAGCTAAGCAGCAGGATATTAAAAGTTTGAATACTGGCTCATGTTTATTAAAATCGCAAGTAAAGCAATAATCAAAACCAAAACCTGCTGCCTCATTCTGCCTGTGTCAAGGACAATTGAGTCCACATTTCGTAGTATCAATGCTTCTTGTCCTAATTACTTTTAATTACAGTTTCCTTACTCTTAAATTTAGCATCCCTGAAGGCTGACTGTAAAACGCAGAATCCTTCAAAAAGCTTAGTTACGCTATCTACTACATTCACCGAGGGGAAAAACTGTGCTGCAAAGACTAGCTGATCAAGCACAACATCAAAAGAGGAATGCTGTTTTGAAGTGATGGTGACTAACCAAAAGTGAAAAGTATTGTGCTTTCATGAGACCTGGATTTAGCAGTGACCCTAGTTACAATGACCCAAGCTTAAAAGAAAATTTAGGTTCCTGAGGAGTGGTTGAGACTCTAAATGATGCACCACAGCTCTTGTGGGAAAAAAAAACTAGCACCTGCATTTGCATGAGTACCTCTAAAAGTTGATTAAAGGAACTGTGTAAGCATCTAGCCTATTATGAAACATGCTTTATAAGCTTTTAAAAGTGAAAGCCTTCTTTTCTCTAGCAAGTTTAGCTGCTAGCACACCATAAACTCCACATAAGATATGCAAAGTCATGATTCTGCCATTCTTGCAAAGAGTCTGTTCTAAGTTATGGAATGTGCATGGTCCTCTGCAATTTAAATGTCCTTTAGGTGGCTATTGCACTGATGACTTTTGGTGTCCTTGCTAACAGTCATTTGAATTTTTCTACCTGGTCTCTCCAGCTGGCATATATGAGGAAAAAGAAAGAAATTAAAACCATTTTGGTGATACTGAGATTGAACAACACCTTATTTGCAAGCAGGTTTTTCTTTTCTGTTTTCTTTTCTTTTTTTCACCTTTTATATTCTTGACTGTCTTATATCTATGAATGGCAGCATTCACATTTACAAAGCATTATTTCTTTTAATTCTGTCTTGTCCTTTGCGTATTTCCTGATGATGATCCAAATAGCAAGACTTACATCACTGTTTGAGAGACTGTTCAGCAGTCTATGTCATGTTTCTGGTCAATAACTCTAAAACTCTACTGGGTCTACATTTTCCACCTTAAACATTAAACCACTATCCCTCTCTTCCAAATTCTGTACTTTCATTTTTTCACCACTGATAGTACAAGGAAAATATTTCATTGCTGTGTTTTGCCATAGATGCCCACTGTCAGCTCCTCCATTTGTTTCACACGAGTTAATCATTCTGATGCTTTTTTGTGACAGCCTTCCTGTTCTTATTCACTTTCCAAATAACCATAGAAAGGTGAAGCCTTTGAAGATGTGAGGTAACTGATTACCGGTTCTTAAGGCAAATTCAAACCCAATGTGCTGAGAGCGTCTGTGGTGTTCAGAGCCACATAATACAATTCAGTCTAGTATTACTCAGAAAAAAAGTATAGACAATAGAAAGGGAATTGGATATTCCGTTTTGAAGTAGGGAGTAACAACCGCTGTAGTTCCCATGCTCCTTTCATACTCATTTTTGAGCAGTGACCATATGTATTAAAATTATTTTGCTCATCCAGGCATTACTACATGATTTTTATTCCCAGCTTACCTGGAATTTCTGTCTTGTTAATGTTACTCAGCTACATAAATGGGACAACTGTAAAACCTAACTTGGTCTGTAATACAGACATTGTAAAATAAGATTTTACAAGATCTTTAGACCAAAGTGATGTCTCCGTGAGGTTAAAATGCGTCTCAGAAATGGCCACCCACTCTTTGAAATACAAAAATAGCAGGAGCTTAAAAATGCATTTTCTAGGGCTTTTTAATGTTGAAAAATGTGTTAGTAATCCCTTTATTAGAAGCCTAGTTCAAAAATTTGATAAAGGCAAGCAACTGATCCACTGAGATTGAGCATAGATATTATGTCCTGGATCTGTGGTTTGGCAATACTTACAGGTCATTAACCAAAAAGAGCTGAGATTTTATTAAGAGAGTCAAAGTAATTTTTTTGACTCCAAAGCAGGGATGTATAAGCCAGGTCTGTTGAGCTAATTCTGACCGTCTAGGCTGACTCTGATCCACTCTTCCAGCCAAGGTTAGACACCTCTGCAAGCAGCATTCTTGCAGTTGTGATCATGCCTGGTATTTATTGATCATATACATATTGAAACTATGCTGTATTTTTGAGGTGCCTCTTCCTCCTAAAATCTTGGAAAACATCGTGTTACTTTGAAAACTGAACTGTTCTAGCCCCTAAAAAGTTTAGTTTTGAGCAAGATCTTCTGTTTATGAAAATGATGGACCTTTCAGGCCTTTCAGGACCATCATTTTTTCTTAAAATGCATATGATAGAACTCCCACCAAGAAAAAAAATATGCTTCAGCTTCTTGATTATCAGCAAGTTGCTTTGCATGGACTTGTACACCATTAAGTAAAATTCTTCATTATAAATTCAGAATAACAGCAGATATTTATCAGTATGACTGAGCCCACGACTCAATTCTGTGTGTTTTTCTGGATGTATGTCATTCTACATCGTGTTTAGTATGACTGTATTAATAGAGCAATAAGTTAGAGTATTGCATTAAAACAAAACAAAACAAAACAAAACAAAACAAAACTTTTTAGAAAGTGTAAAGAATTACCTAGGCTAGGGCTCTTAAGAGTTTAACAGACAACTCCCTCTGAATGTAGACATATCATTTTGGGATTACTAACACTTCAAAGCAGTGCCTGAAACTGTTTTATTTTATAAATTAATATCTCTGTGAAGAGTGAGGAAGAAAGCCAATAATCATTTAAAACTATTTGAAATAGACTTAACTACAAATATCTCCAACTAGAATTACCTTCACCTATAAGTATAAATACATGTATTCCTATATAATAATATAAATATATGTGCATACACACATATATACAAAGCTTTTATTTCAATTCTAAACACAGGAACACTCCATAGATGAGCCAAACTCCAAGTAATTTTTAGGTCATTGCTGTTTTTCAACAAATTAAATATTTTAACAAAGAAAGGAACAAAACCAGGATTGTTTTATTGCATTTATTTTACCTACAGAGTAAGACCATTTAACAAAATCAAGTGAGAAAGTCATCTTAAATTAATTGTAACCTACATATAGATACAGTAAAGCTTACCAAAACACATTATTTCTTTAAAAAAAAAAAAAAAAACTTGGAGAGAATTACATATATGTCCACAGTTTTTCACATTGCCCACAATATTATTACATCAGTTACTCAAGCAGAAGTGCCTTTAAAATGGATCTTATTAAAATACTGAAGTGCAGAATTATAGATACAATGCAAAACAGACATATTTTGATATTTTGCAACCCTCACCATCATTTCTGTGGAAATCCCTCCATGTTGTGGTCAAGCAGCCACTGTATATATGAAAATGATGTCCTAAATAACCAGGCATAGTTCATTAACATCTGTTTTTATTTATTGTTTTCCTTTTGCTTCTCTGTCTGTTTGCTCTCTCTTCCTACAAAAAGGTTTTCAAAACTGCTGGTGGGAATTAGGTGTTCTTTTCCCCACTGCCTTGGAGTGGTGGGATTGAGCTCTCTAGTCATTTGTGTCTTTGAAAACTGAGACCATTAGCTTCTGGGGTCGTATACCATATTTATTTTCATGCTGATACAGACTCATTATGGCTAGCACTGAAAAATCGTTCTGCTCTTCTTACTATTATGGAACTTGGTAGTAAATATAAGCGCTGCAGCCATAGTCCAAAACGTTTTGGAGAAAGTGGGGGAATGTTAATTTACTTGAACATACTTTGGACAAGATGCTTAAATAACAAAGTCTTTCCCAAAGAATAATCTGCTTAGACTTAGAAACCTCCAAGGCAAAAAAGTAAAAATACCTGCAATGGACATGCACATCAGAAGTAAAAATATGGTATCAGCTAGTGCCTTAAACTGTCCACACACATCCTTCCGATGTCACTTAAATATTAGTTTAATGGGTTTTGCACAGCAGGTTTTACGGGAGCTGTTCCTGGTGGAAATTGGCTTGTGCCATCTCCATCAGTGAATGTCTCCAGAACAGTCACTGCTAAAAGACTTACAATCCCTTAGGTAATTCAGGTGCTATGCGATAGCTGGCACATAAGTTGTGTATTTAATTTCTTCCCTTCGTACCCACATATCACATGTAGAGGTGATCTGTTCAGAACACGCCGCTGTGCTCAATACGCAGTGTTTATCGGTGAGCTGTATCTGTCACCAGCCAGGCAAGCAGCCAGGGGCACATCGTAAATTCCACTGCTGTAGGACAGACTTTGGTGATAACTCAGGACTGGGGCTCCACAGTTTTGCATTGAGACAGACAGGGAGGCACTGAAAGCCCTGACAGAGGGAAGTGCACCAGTCTTTTTGAAATTAACCATACACCAGTAAAAACTGGGAGAAGGTATTTATCCAATTAATCAATCGGAAGCAACTACAGTATTCTCCCCTGTTTTTTACGTACACATTTATTTTGATTTGCTTAAAAAGAGCAAAGCTGAGCAGGGAAGATTCCTGCTGCACAAGATGACAGCTTTGGGCATTTGCGTTCACCAAAAAGGGCCCCAATGGTTCTGGAGCTGCCACTGCCTCTGTCGCGGTCCCTTTGATGCCACCAAGCTGAGGAATAACAAAGAGCTTTGCTTTGTGGCTGTGTCCCCTCTCCAGACTGCCCTTTCTCTGTGTTATCCATAATGACAAGATGAGTAACAAAAAGAAGACAAACAATGCGGAAAATGCATTACTAAATGAGAGCAGCTTGCACTGCTTGTAGAACAGTGTGCTGACAAACAATTACTCTTGCAATGTTAACGCAAGTTGCAGGGAGCAGCCTTGACACCGCTGTGTATCTGGGGTGTAAAGGGGCAGAAGGGGTGAGGATGAGGAGAACAAGATAAAAGAGAAGTGAAAATAGTAGGATACACATGCAAGTAAGAGCAATGAATCCTCTATGTCGATATCCAAGAAGCCTTGTCAATAATGCTGCATTGCTCTTACTGAATGCACATTAAGTATATTTTCAGCTTGTAACTTTTAAGTTCTTTCTGGAACTTGTAATTTATTATCCAGCACTATTCATTAGGAACTAGTTGACACTATCAAATAAATACACAGGAAGAGCTTTTCGTGTTTCGCGATCAATACAGATAGTGAAATTATACTTAATTAACTTAAGTGAAACTATGCTTTATTAAATGTGCTATGTATCTGTAGATCCTCAGGCAGGATTTTAATTTAAGTCTTCCATGTTGTGCATGTACTGCAGTAGCAAATATGCAGAAATAATCTTTTGTCAGTGATTCAACCTGTTTGTAGGCTGCTTGATTTCAGAGCAGTGATTGGTGCTGATACCTATACTGTTCATTTTTTCACTTAGTATTACAGATACTGAGTTCAGTCAATATTACATCTGTATCTAATAAGTTCACAAGCACAGTTCTTATCTCTAAGTTGTTGGTAGGTTTTGTTTTGTTTTGTTTTGTTTTTAATTTCCAAACAGGGCTAGCAGTAATTTCTCCAGTAGTTTTTTGGTATTACTTAATTGCTTGAAAGACCCAAACTAGGAAATGTAATGTATCTGACCTACCATTTGTTGCTCCATCTTGTTGTAACACTTAAAGTATTATAACAAATTGAAGATTATTCTGGGACAAGTGATTTGGTGACAGCATTCTTCAAACGTGGTGGTAAAGTTCACTCTTTTATTGCTGGTATCTTTGGAATCCGCTCCTGGGAATTGACATGGGATTTCCTGGCTGATGTTGGAGTATCTCCTAACAACTCACCATGCCACAAGTCAGAGGGCAGGTACCCAGCCGCCTGTGTAGCAAAAGGCCACTCACTGTTAGAGCCCTGTGGAAGGGAGCTGGCTGCTGCTGCACTGAGAGCAAAGCGGTTTGTTCTCAGCACTGGCCTTGGACACCTTCATGAAAGGAGAGATCAGCTATCCTTAGCAGTTGCTGGAACACACTGTTGGATCATGCCAGGTGCAGAAAGAGGCTCTCCCTTTTATAAGTGGAGAAAAAAATAGTATGTTTTAGACCACATCCTTAACTGACAAAAATCTGAGATCTCTTTTATCAAAGCCAGTTCAAGATCAAATACACACTGATTTCATTCCAACTGCTTGAGGTCAGTTGGAGTTGTTCCAGTTTACACCCTCTGAGAATTTGGCACATGCATTTTAAAAGGCAATTAGGCCCTAAAGCAAGAGCAAACTGTGTTATATTTGAATTTCCTACTAAACTGTAAGTAGCAATAAGCATAATATACAGCACAATTATGACTTGCACACTCCCCTCCCCTTTTTTAAAGAAAGGAGAGTATCTTTATACATTTTTTCTTTGATCTCTCTGAGCATCAGATTTTTTAATATATCATTTGACCCACATTTCTTTTTATATTACTGTAATGATTACAGTTTTAATTAACATGACAGATTGAAATATAAAAAGATAATTAAAACATAGAGTAAAATTTAAATTCCTCATCTAACAAACTAATTCTTCAAAAACATTTTGGAAGATATACACTGATATCATACATTAATTAATTAATAACGCAGTAATTAATCACCCATCAATTCATACATTTCTATTGCCCAAGAATAATCATTAATAAATATAAAATTGAACTCTAATCTCAATTTTTTAGTTGACTTCTGGATATGTGTCCATATTATCGGAGCTATTTCAATGTGATAAGCAAGAACATTTAGCGTTATCTATTTAATGATGTGTATGTAAACTGACGAAAGTTATAATTGTAGAAATATATGTGATATATTCCATATATATTTTTATAGTTAAGCTATATGTATGTATAGTGTACGTATTGTGCACATGCAAGTCTTTGGTTAAGTTTGAAAGGAAAGAAAATCAAAGCAAAAGATTCAAGAGGAGTAATTCTTCCTTGAACAACAGCTATGTTTTTTATATATCCAAAATAAGTTTTTTAAGGAAATAAAAATTGAAATATGCATTTTCGTGTTATGCTTCCAGATTGTGTTTCCAGAAAGTGAAGCTTCCTTCACTGGAAATGTAGACTGTAGTTCTAATACTGGTATTAGTGCTACTGCGACTTGTAGGTGAATCACTGGCAGATACGATACTGAGGCATGATGCAGGAATGAGTCCTGTTTCTACTTATGTCAACACAAATTTTTTCACAGACATCAATGGGACTAAGATTTCAACACTTACCTTTATCGGTTACTCAGAACAATTATGGCAGTTGGAGAGGAGGGATCAGGTTTTAAAGAAATAAGTTTTGAATTACAAAAGGATTTCTTCTCTGTACCCAAGGTATAAAAGAGACAATTCACAATTTCATAAATGTTAGGGAAATTCTGTATGTGTGATATTAACATTTTAGCACCAAATTCAGCAGCATTAGTACCACAGAGCAGCAGAACTGACCCAGCTGTAGGAATTTTTCAGTCTCAGGTTTTCTATACTTCCAATTTCTATTCATAAGAACAAAGGCTTTTTTTCACCCATTTTTTTTTCTTCTCTAGGTTTGTCTCTATAATTCCTTTCAATTTTCTGTTAACTGTAGAATATAGTGTAGCAAATAAGGAATGGAATATGTTTTCAGAGTAAACAGGTAAATGTAAAACTGAGTTGTAGTATTATTGATGGTAACCTACCCATCTTTAAACTTACATTTACATATATGTATTTTTATATGACCAAATTCATAATGTCATTGTCTTAGTACATGCAGTCTTTGTTCTCATTCCTCAAATAAAATCAACGAAATAATGGTCAGAAGTAAAATGCAGAGTCAAAGTGAGATAAATGCCAGATAGAGGGGAATTATTTTTGTTGATATCCTTCAATATCTTGGCACAGTGAAAGATGATTATGAGTTGCACTCGTAGCTATATTATGTATAGAATATTGAAACACATATGAGCAAACAGCATGAAGAGTGATTAAATACAATGCAGCAGTAGTGATTAAGGGTCTTTAGTCTGTGATATGTAATCCAATCTTTATTAAAGGACATGCATTTGCACTAGTTTAGTAACACAATCTGGTATTGCTCCTGTAGATTACCAGCATAATAATGAGTCCAATATATTTATTTTAAGTTTGATTGTAATGGGGTCCTACTTAACTGTGTCTGTTCAGAAGGAGAATTAAAAGAGAATTCACTGGATTCTTATGTCTTAACAGTGCAACTTAACTCTTTCTGTAATGCTTATGCCTGCTGTATCTTGAGCCATATCAAGACACAGAGTAACATCTCTTCTCCTACATTTCTACACCTTGCAGGATTTGATCAGTCACTTGTTGAAGAAAATTCCTTTGTGCTAGTCTTGTTAGAACACAGCATGGGTGTTAATTAATATAAATGAATGCTGTTTCGAAAGGAGATGATTATCTTCCTTTCATATCTTTCCTATGATTTTGATACTACCAGATTTTGAAATACACTTTACAGATGTTTGTTCAGCATTTTTTGGACTAGATCTTAAAAAAAAAAGAAGAAAAGCAGCCACTATCCATATCCTACTGTCACTATTTGCTGCAGACAGTGAGGAGTAGCTAGGTTAGGTTTGCAACAGTTTCTAGTAGGTGGGGAAAAGGTGCTTTTTTGTTAAGTGACACAGTTCATTAGCTGTAGAGAGAAGACTTCTTAGTGTTTGAAGTTCACGTTACATCCCAGCAGGTAATGAGAAGAGGCTTGGCACCAGGCAGCACTTGTTTTGATGCAGAAAACATACACACACAAAGCAGTTTTGAGTTGGTGAAAAAAAATCTTGTACTTGAAATGGAAATACTTGACTGCATTCAGTCACAACTGTTTATTTGCTTCTTTCTGAGAAACAAAGCTGTTCTTTTCAGACGTGGGCACCAATAGATGGAAAACAAAAAGGTTCAGATCATTTTCAGAACTTTCTGTGGGTGCCTCATTAGTTGTGTTGTCTTTAGGAATGTTCTCCTGATGTGGGGACCACCATTTCTAAGAACTGTGGTACTGCAGGAGAAGTCAGAATACAAAGTAAAAGGGATAAACAGATGAGGAATACTCAGAGGAGACACCAGATCCGCCTTTTCTTAGATCTGAGAACAGGACACGAACCTGACCTGTAGCACTGCAACCGTTCCAACATTGAGCGGAGATTGCCAGCTGTGCTGAACAGCATTGAAACACATTTTGTAAGTTGCTGCCATTTGAAAGGATAGAGGCAACATGCTTTTCTGTCAGCTCATTTATTTCACATCTTTCAGAAAGAAATATGCAGTAGCATAAACACTTACCCTGTGCTTAAGCCAAAAGTAGCCCGGTATCTTGTCTTCAAGAGTGTCAAGAAGCAGGTAGCAAGGGAAGCATATAGTGGCACATCCCCTTAAGTTTTCCAGCCTCCATTAATTTGCAAGAGAAATGAAGCAGCATAAGTAAAATCTAGTTCTCAAGTATTGCAGCTTTAAAAATGTGATCCAACGTCAGTAATACTGTGTACTATTGATTACCTTTTCATTAAAGAGATGTGATGCCTTTGAGCCTGAATTTATTTAATGTGATACTTCCAAAGTAATAAATCTCAGAAATGCTGGAAATAACAATGATTTATTTTTCTTTTTTAAATTGAAATTCAAAGTTCTTCAAATAATGGAAGCCAGCCATTTGGTTATGTAAGTGCATCGAACAAGCTAGCTCGTTCCTGCTCTCTGAAATCATAACTAAATACTGAACCGTAGAGACAGATAGGATGTCCATCCTCATCTGTTCAGGGAAAGCAATATCCATCCAGACTGAAATCAGTACCCAAAGTCCATCCAAAGTTCAGTAAAAGTACTGGGCAGCTTCCCTCAAATAGTTTAGGGTAATGGAAAATAAAATCCCTGAAATGGAGAAGAGTAAACTCTGACAGATGCTTGATAGATACCTGTAGTGTCAACAAGGGGATTCATTTTCCCCTATGCCAAGACTGAGAAAATAAACATAGTAATAGCAAGAAAGAAAAAAAAAGCCACAAGGAAGGCATTAAAAACATTGGGAACAAATAAGCCAGACTGAATGAGCTTTGCAGTATGTCTTAAAGATCTGGTGTGCTAACTTTCATCCAAGAATATTGAAAGAATTAGATAATGAACCCAATGAATCATTATTGCTTATTTTTTCCAAATCACACAATGCTGGGGAATTCCAAAGAACTGGGAAAGGAAGATACTGCTGTTGTGCCAGTGTTCAGAAGTGGTCTCATGGAGCATCCTGGGAGTGGATAGGTGGTTTGCCTGACTTTGATTCCATGGAAAGTCATGTAAAGGGTGTTGTGAGAAAGAATTTACTTTGGTAACTGCAGGTCAGACAACATCATTATGTAGAAAATAAATATTGCCAGAAGTCTACCTTTCCTGACACTGTCAGTTTGCCTGATGAGAGAACAGCACAAACATATGTGTATTTGATCATTTGCAATACATTTGATTTAGTCCTCTACTGAAATATGATGGGCTATACATGATGAAGATGATCCTCTGCTGCATAAGCAGAGAAATATCATATAAATTATAGTAATCGCTGTCTACAAAATCAGTGAGAGCTCTTTTCAAACTGAAAATCAAATCAAATCAAAGCAGAACTACAAGAATGACCTGAGGTTTGAAAAACTCAGGAGTAAATACAGCAGCTCTGCATACAAAACCGTGTGGTTTCTCCTGTCTGAAGTGTCTGTACAAGACATTTAGTAGTCGAGAAGTTGTGATCCAAAAGGAAAAGAAGCAGAATACAAAACAAGGGGTTAGGAATCTGAAAAAAAAAGGCGCGCGCACACACACACACACACACAAAGGAAGGAAAAATTACATCTCAGTTTAACAATGCAGGAAACAATCGTTCAAAACATCTCAGGAACATGGTTCAGCATCCTTCGCTTATACCTGTCTGTCAGCTTCAGATATTCCTCTGAAAGGTGTTGGAAATGGGGCCGTGCAGAAATCGTGCTCTTCGGGTGGTACATTGTGGGTGGCCAGATAATCCAAACGGACCTTACAATCAGAATGACAACAGTTTACTTTGGCAAATCTTCTCCCAAGGACAGGGTTTTTTTGATAGAAAACCTGACCACAGAAGGAAACGGGAAAAAAAGTTAAATGAAAAGTTAAATGAAAAATTCTGGCCATCAGAGACTAGCTTAAATGCAACCTAGTGCAGTACAGTCTCATTGAAACCATGCTGAATGTCAGTGAGACATGTGGCATGTGCATGTATACGCATGTCTCTGTGCATAGGTATTTCCTTCTGATTATATTAGATATGCATCACAGGTACCATAAAACCAATTTAAAAATTAAAACAGTCAATTTAAAAAAAAAAGCCAAATATTATAAGGCTTACCACAGAAAGACACAATGATGCTCTTAAGCTGGGAAAAGTATTACACATTGAAATAAAACTCTAAGGTTGGGCATTGTCCCAGTCACATTGCCACAGTCCTGCATTTGGAGCAGGGAGGAGCATGCTTCCCATACCAGCGTCCTTCTCCAGGAGCTCTTAAAGGGTCTGATATTCTTAGCTTTTAATAAAGAACAGTCCAGTTCCAAGTGTCAGTATGAACATGTGCGTGTGGCAGTTTGCATTGCAACAACTACAAAATTCACTGCAACATGGCCATTCTTAGGAAAAGATGGTGGCCTGACGAAGCACCAGCTTGAATCTTTGGAGATAGGAGTTTAGTTCTTGGCTCTTTATTAAGTTTTACATATGACACACAAAGCAGGCACGTTTTTCTGCAAGTGGAAACCTCAGTACTTGTACCTACTTTTTTTTTCAGTAGTTTTACAAGCTCCTCACTTTCTGATTCATGTCCAGACTCATATCCAGTCCTATCAGCAAAATAACAGTTTTGAGGGGGTTAAATAGTCTATAGTCTTTCCAAAACTCCATATCATAACTGTGATCAGCATTAGAGAGGTCCCTAGCCTCTGCTAGTCTGTGATCTGCAAACGGCGTTTCTTTTCAGGGAACTGATCTGGCATGCCTAGCCTAGCACACAAAGGAAGAGCCACAGGTCCTATCACCCAACAAGTGTGTGTGTGTACAGGGAAGGTCCTTTTTCACAAATCAAAGATGCCTGAAAAGTCTTTGGAGTTAGCATCTGGAATCACAATTTCTTTCTCTGTGGCCAAATTTTTGTTTTCTGTATGAAAAGGATGTCTAAAGAGGTGTGCCCAGGAACCTGAAGTTATCTTGGGCCAAATAAGCTCCAAAGAAAGATGAATTTTAAGAACCGGTTGGTGCTGCATCTTTGGGATGGAGGTTGTAAGCATCTGGCTTTTTCAATGAACAGGATTAACAACTCTGATGCCAATTTCAATGCTGCAGGTTCCTCTCTGGCAGCACAATACCTAAGGCATTTTGTGGATCTAGTCCTGTGGTCTTTCCTAAAGAGCCAGATGCCAAACCAAATGTCAGCTCAGCCATCACACCAGCTGGCCTGCAGTAACCGTCTGCAATTTTGATGTGCATTATCTTAGCTCATGCGAAATTTCAATTCCATTTGGCTTAAATTGGTGTGCAAATACAAAGGTCAGATCACACCAACCCACAACTGTGGCCACCTAAGAGCAGACAATATGGCTCTACTGACACACACTTGGGGGAGCTTGACTGGGAATCTGACCTCAGCCAGTCAATTTTCCAGCTGTGGAACGGGTATCCTAGCACATTCCTGATGGACTGGAATGTCAGGAGGGTAAATGCAAGATGCTCTGGAGTTCCACTGATGGGGAACATACCAATGGCATTGTTTCACATCAAATACAGAATACAGAATCTCTTCCATAGGCAAAAATCTTACACATTGCTTTTTTTTTTTTTTTTTTGGCTGGGTAATGTTCTTTACAGAGGTATTTGTTGTACTTACCTAGGTCTGTAAAGTATATGCAAGCATTCTGAGAAGGAGGATGCAACAGAAATAGGGGAAAAAGCCCTACAAATTTAAGCAAATACACTTTAAGACAAACTATTACATGTCTGTTCACAGGGAATACTGTGATTGCACCAGTACAGAAGTTTTATGTGTTGTTACTGTAAAATGAACTGTAATCACTACTACATGAATATATTTTAATACTATGTGCACATCTGTTAAACGCAGAGCTTTATTAAATGTGCACAAATACTGTACATGCACAATTCCAAGAGTGCATGCCTTTAAGTCTAATGATGCTATTGCTGTCAGTGTACCTGTATTTTTGTTACTGAGTGTCTAATGATTAAAAAGGATACTATGAAGAGTTAGATATGCATTTTAAACCATACATGTAAGCTTGATTTATAATGAACTTGCATTTTGTCTCTGCAGTCCAGCTGTCAGTAAATCAACTGTACAGTTAAGGGCTCCTCTTGATTTTTTGCTTTTAAAAGTGTATTAATGACAAAACAAGGCTCTTAAACTACTGCCTCTGGCATCAGTCGTTCAAACATAGCTGTGTTGCACTTTTTAACAACCAAATTAATTCCACATGAAGAGTAGAAGTATTCACTCTTTTTTTCTTTTCCTTTTTCAAACTTTGCAGACGTCTTGCAGGAAATGGCTTGACATACATTCCTAAGGGAGCATTTGCTGGCCTTTTCAGTCTTAAAGTGCTGTAAGTAAACTGTGTGTTGTTTGATATATTTCTGATTTCCTAAATGCTCCAGGGATCTAATTAACCAGTGAAGTTTTGATCAAGTAAATTACATATTTTGATCAGCTCATTTTGAACAATTCAGCTGAAGTGAAGATACATATGAACATCATTAAATCTTTGTTTTTTCATATAGAAAATATCCTAAACACAAAGGTTGGAAAACATTAATGGCATTCTAAAAACAACTTGCTCATCAAGTAGATGTCTCTGTACAATATCAAAGGTAAAAATTGGTTCAGTTAATAGTTTCTTTAATTGTCTCAAAAGTTCTGAGTTCAGGTCTAAATGCCTTTGGACTTTTCATGATCACAAAAAAGTGGGGGTAAATTGCCTTTTCCTTTTCTTGAGAGCTGGGATGGGGGAAGTCATTATTGTAGAACACAGTGCAATTGAAAATCCAGTTCTTATTTTGTATCTTATTCTTTGAAATCTAATTACTCTAAGATAAATTATTTAAAATAACTAGACACTATGTTACTTGGAGTATTAAGACAATATATACGGTTGATAAAAAATTATTAGCAGACCAAATTTAACTATATATCTAATGGAGGTGATCTTTGCCTAAAGTAAAGTTCATAGAAATTGTTTTATTAACAAGAATGCCAGCCTCCTAGGCAGTGTCAAGCTAAGCCAGATGCTACTATAAAAATATACAGAGCTCTACTGCAAAGATATGTAAGTGGGAAAGAAGTATGAAGGGCTTCCCACTCCATCTGCTCTAAAGTTGGCCAGCTGTAGCTCTTGTTGGCCCTAGAAGCTTTAAGCTTGCCAAAAAATGATTTCATATACAATGTCCCAATATGCCTCATTTTGAAGACATGTACTACGTCAGCGTCACCCAAATACAGTCCTTTTACATATGTAGGAGTTGGTCCAAACAAGGCTATTAGGCAGTGTGAATGGAACCATGCTCAAAGTGAAGAAAAGTTTCTACTGGAATGAAAAATGATTTTTCTGTCTTTGCACACTAAAAGATTGCAAGGAACCTTTCTTTTGAGAAAAATAATTTCATTGGGAAAGGTTTAGCAATTCTTACAGAGAAAAATTTATTCAAAACAGATCATAAATTCCTCATACGTTTAAAAATCCTGTTGGCCATAGTAGCATCTTCCTGGGTCAGAATTTCAAGACTCAGTCCTTCAGAGCTTTATCAAAATAAAACACTGAAGTATTGCAGAAGAAAAAAAAAATCAATACATGAGGATCACAGAAACACAGAATTGTAGGGGTTGGAAGGGACCTCAAGAGATCATCAGGTCCAACCCCCAATGAGGATGACAGTTCCAGAATCACTGGAGGCAATTAGGAGCTCACACCTATAAAAACGTATCAAAAGCAAGTAAGATTTAATCTATTAACTTCCTCACCTGCTCTAAAGATCCCACTTAAAGCTGATGTGTAGCTGTTAACAAGGCTGTTGTGCTACGGGTATTTGTTTGGTTTGAAGAGAAACAGAATTTTGAAAAGGCCAGGTAAATGGAGCATTTATGTAAATTGCTTATAATCTTCAGGTAAAACCGGTACAAAGGAGGTAAGCTCAGAAGAAAATTTGCAATAGAAAAAAAAACACCTTTACTGTGTTGATTCTGTTTTTTTTTTGTGCTACTCAAAATGTAGGATGCTGCAGAATAACCAACTACGCCAGGTTCCTACTGAAGCACTCCAGAATTTACACAGCCTGCAGTCTCTGTGAGTACACTTGATAAATCAACTTCTAAGCCTACATTAACAATAGTATATGAGATTACCTATTAATTACTTGTTAATGTCACTCAATAACATGCTGAACCAACTTTTCCTTTTAACTCTCTTTGAGTTCCTTTTCAAGAGAATTGTACTCTCAATTAAACATCAAAAGTGACTGATTTAATTCCAGTAATTTCATGACACTGGTGGCTTATTTGCAGTGTTATATACTGGTTCACCATCTGAGAAGACGTCCCTTGCCCTGCAATACTTTCTGTGTCAAGAATATGGTCCCTTGAGCACTGGTCTTTCCCCTGGTTTCTAGTTAAGATTCTTTACAGGTGAAAAGAAAGAATCCCAAACGAAACCCTTGGTTGGTTTGTTTTTTGTTTGCTGTAATTTTTTTCTTTTTAAGCAATATGGAAAATACTATTAACTTATGAAACAAAGTGTACTAGAGGATGCTTAATTATATTCTGTGCTTCAGGCAGGTCTCCATATTTATAGTTCTTGACTGTGCCGTGCTGACTCAGTCCACAAGCTTCAGTTTTAACAGAACTCCTGCCAGATTTCCTAGACCAGGAGTGAGGATTGGCTGCTTCATGGTATGAATGAAATTATTTTGATGTGCTTCTGCCCCATAACATAAGGACAGTTGTACCGCATCATGCTAAAAGCTGACCTAGCCCAGTATCCAGCTTTCAACAGCAGATGCCAAAGGAAAACTAAAAGGTCAGGAGAAGAATATAATGATACTCCCTTGGTAAACTGTCCCATCTGCCAAAGCTTGGGACTCAGGGACTCACTGAACAGCTTCTTTGAACTCAATAGGTCTTAAAGGATTTTCTTTGTGAGTTTGTGAGTTTCTTTCTGAGTTTATATAATTGCTTTCTGAGCCAATATAACACCCATTATTTTCTATGGCAGAATATCTGCTGATCAGCTAACTCTGCATAGTGTGGTGAACTTCCTCCCCTAATGTACTTGGAACTTACAATCACTCTTGATGGTAACAGATGCTGATAGATGTAGGAATAAGGTATAAACAGTTGTTGTACCCCAGATTTTATAGACTTCTATCATACCTCCATTAGTCATTAATGTTAAATTGTTTCTTAGTGGGAGCTATTCCCTGCATCTGGTCATCTTTGTCACTCTGTACTGAACTTCTTTCCAGTTCTTTGATAATGGATTTGAGACAAGTCAGGGAGGAACCAGACCTCCACAGAATATTGAAAGTGTCCACACACACTGGACTTACAGAGGGGAATTATGGATGCTTTTTATTCACTTTCTGGCTAACCCCCCAACATTTGTCTTATTTAAATTTTTAACCCTTACTGAACACTCAGCTATGATTTTCACACTTATTACAACTTCAAGACCAATTCCTAGCATGTTTATGGCTATTCAGAAGTTTGTCATGTCAAGTGAGAATTGCCTTTTCCCCAGAGACGTGACTTTACATCTACCTCTACTGAAATCCTCCTGCTATTTTGTTGTTCAGTCAGTTGATTATAATTAGTGCCTTGTACTGCGATTGCAGTTCACATTTTCCAACTACAAAGCCACTCTTGCTGTCTCAACGCAGGATGGAGAAAAGGATGGGTAAATTTTCTAAAGTATCTACTGACTTTGAATGTACAGAAAGAAATATCTGGATGATTTAAGATAGCCAGGCATGTTCTTCTTTGGACATACAAAAACGTCAGCTGACTTTGTGTGCTTTAGTTGATCATCATATATTTTCACAGAATTACTTTTAAATAAAGTTATTTTCCTGTAGAGGTCATCAGAAAAGTTAAGTAACTATTGCAAAAAATGTTGCTTCAGTGTACAGCGCTTACCACATCATTGGTCTAAGAATTACAAGGGTAGCACATATACCAAGCTATCTAGTCTGGTTACAGTTGAGATACTTTGATTGGGAACCATACTGTGCTAAACATGCTGTCTTCTTTTTTTGTGCGTAAAGAAGTTCTACCAGCAAGTTAACATCTTTTGCATACACCCAATTTAGCCAAAATCTGAAAAACAGAATTAATGAAATGTATTGATTTCTAACAAAATTTTGTCGTCTGTGTGTAACTTACTACTACACAGGCACACATTATTCTGTTTTAGCTCCCAGGTGCTTATGTCCCTCTTGAACAATATTTACCTCCTTAATATACAAAGTATTCACTAAGGTTTGTCAAGGTGAAACAGCCTTAAGAATTAATTATCTTATAATTGTTATTTGGTCAGTGCCTTTTTTCTTTATTGACCAGACACAGTCTGAAATATCTTAGCCATATACTTTTGAGGTTACAGTTCTTTCCTTTGATCTTCTAAAAAGTCATGAGAAAATGCTGGTCTAGTGACTATATTAGATTTTCTTTCTGCTAAACAAACAAAAAAAATCTTGCTGAGATCACATCATTCTATACACACTCTGGACCAAAACACGATAAGCCAAGCAAACAAGAGTTCCTTTGTTGCTCTGAAAGAGACTGTTGAATTTGCAGCACAGTTTCTAAACAAAATGACGGTCTCACCCTTTCTTTTTTGCAAATACTCTTTTCCATAGGTGAAGAAGCTGAAGAAGTAAACCAAACATAGTTACACTGTGTATTCTATGTAAAGAAGTGGTGTTTTGTGACAGAATTGAATCAGAGGGAGAATAGGAGTGGTCAGGAGAAACCTTTAGACAGCTGTGTAGCAGACCCAAGATGGAACGATACGGGTTTGTACAGAAAAGCCACTATCAGCTGAAAGACGATCACTGGCAAAAGAGACCTCTTTGAGCAAAAGAAGACTATTATTCTTTTGTTTGCTTAAACTGGGTTGTGCCTGTCAGATAAAGGTGTGCAGAGATTCAATTTCTTCTTTCATACAGTCTAGGAATTTTCTGTTCACAAGGTGGTTCTTGCATTGGTTTCTGATTTACAATAGGAGTTATTTCTTGAAACCTTCAGAATAGCAGCAGTCTTTTCAAGGGTGTAATTAAGAGGTTAAAAGCCTACACAAAGGCAATTTCTGTAAGATAACAACTTCTTGTGTTTATTATGTTTAACTAAACAGGTGGCATGGTTTCTGGAAGCCTCATTAACCCTTTTCTTTAGGTTAGTGTAGTTGCAAAAACCTGTAAACTGGTAACAGGACTTAAAATCTGCCTTGTAAGTTTTCACCCAAGAAGGACAATCATGTAGAGAGGCAAACCATACTAATCATCTTTCTACCTTAATGAATGTGAAGAGGCTAATGTTAAAATCATTTTTATATAAATATATACATAATTGTGTGTGCACACATGATATATATGTATACACACACAAGTTTTCCATGTTCAAATACAAATTCATCACAAATTTTTGCACAAAAAGATATTTTTGGATGATACTCCCTCCTTACTGTCTAGTTCCAGGCTCAAAAAATGACATTACAGGTATTGGTATTGATAGCCAGATTAATTGATATTAAATGGCCTGTGGTACAGAAAGGAAGAAAATCTGCTGTATTGCAGGGATGAACACCAGCTCTTTCCACTTTCTCGTCCATGTTGTTATATTGTTGGCATGCTGAATAGCATGACAAGATTAAGTGATAAATACTCATAAATTTCCTAAGGCTTGAACTACCTTCAGCATACATCAGTCGCCTGCAGGCAGCAGGCAGTATTCACTATATACTATGAAACGAGAAACGACCACGCACCAAAAAAAAAAAAATTGTGTGTTTCAATTTCAACAGCAAAAAATCTGTGAGAAAACTGTAATACTGTTACCTGAAAACAAACAACCATATTGGTTGTCTGAAGCAGAAAATTTAGATTTAACAATATTAAAATCTTCTCCAATTTTAGAAGTCTTTGTAGTTCAATAATCAACAACTGTGATGTGCTACTTTGATTAATAAATGAGTTCAGCTACTGGTGCTTGGGTGATGATAGTTTTGGACTCCGATTCCCTTTATGGCATAAGGATTTAAGGAAGTAACCAGAACATATGAATTTTGAGATGTGGTTATCTCCAAGTTCAGCAGAAGGATATCTTCAGCTTATTACATAGGCTATAATTTTCTTGTTGTATCATGAATACAAATTATCTGGATTACTGGCCCTAACAATTCAAATGGCAGTCGTTTCTGTTAAGCCAAAAAGAGGAAAACATCTCAAATACCATGACTGAAAACGACCAACACACAATCACTGGTGTCACAACTTAGATCTTGACAGCAGGGTTTGAAGTGCCACTTAAATGCTCTCTCTCCTGTTACTCACTTTTCTTTGGAATTGACTGTAAGCAGATGGTGTCTGGATTTTATGTTTCCCAGAGCTCCAATATCTCCATTCTGCTTTTAAATCAAGAAGGCCTTTAATAATTTTAAATATATCTGTATAGTCCAAAAGCCTTTTACATAGGTATATTGATTTATTTTTCAAATATAGTTATTAATTAACAACTCACTGTCTAGCCAACTCTTTTCACTGAATTTAAGTATTTGCTTAAATCGTGTTGATTTTTTTTTTCTTTCTGTGGTGTAATCATCTTTTCTAGTGACAGTTAGGTACTAGAATTGTCATATTAGTATCTTTTGAACAAGAAGGGACTGATAAAGAAGGCAATAACATAAGAATATATATATTTTTTTTTACATTTGTTCCCTGAGCATGTTAACACAAATTTTAGTTTATTAGCAACTGGTAAGTTGGAGATCTTCATTTGTAAATGCTACTAAATAAAGGAGAAAAGTCTAACTGCTATCACTGATAAGGAAGTGAAGCTTCTACTATTCTTTTATTGAGACTATTGTAATACAACACTTTGAAGTTTGAACTACAGATGAAACTTAACTCTAAACTTAACTCACTCTTTATTTTATTGTTTCAGCAACGTTATTAATGAGCAGCTTTTCCTACTGTGTTGTCAGACAGGAATGGTCAAAATCAAGAATAAATCAAGTACCATGTCATTGTCCACGCCAAACCAGTCATCAAGGCTATTTAAAAACAAGCATTATTTACAGTAACACACATCACCTGCTTTCATTCCTGTAAAATATAAGAGGACTTATACTTTAATAGCAGGAAACAGGGCAGAATGCAAGACAGTCTCTCTTCCAATGTGCTGGAAACATTGGTAGAGGAAAAAATAAACTATCCTTTCTCCATTGAAAATCTACGAAGCTGGAATTTAGTGTAGCAAATTAATTTGACTTTACAGATACAGGATAAGAAAATAATATAAATTAAATTTGTTTGAACTTTCTGACAGTATTTATAAATCAATTTTATTTTTCAGATATGTTTATATGTTTGGAGCATATGGTGATGATGCAGTTTTACATAAAATGTTATCTAGAAATCATCTCTGATTTTCGAAATAATCTGCCTGGCTGGAACCAGTCAGAAATTTGATTTTTCAGCTCCTTCTCCCTACTCCTCCAAATATGTGACATTGCAAAGAAAATTCTTAATCTGAGCAAGGAGTTGAAGACTTTGGTGGCACAGAGTTCTGAAATGCATCCAGTTCAATCTTGAAATTAAAAAGCCTTTTTTTCAGAAGTGTTAACTTTATTCAACTTTTTTTTTGTTTTTCCGGTATGTTTGTGTTAATAATCCTGATTTTTAGTTAAAAGACAAACCAACTGATGAAATCACATTCTCCCAAGAGAACTGTTTTCATGAAAAGACGTTGCGGTTTTCCGTGTCACACTCCATGATAATGAAGCCTATAGAAGGCTTTATCCTTCTTAGGAAACCCAGTACCTCAACAGTTACCCAAAAACTCCCTAAGGAGGAATTTCCCACAGTTTAAATCAAGGTTGTGTGTACCCATGAATGCATCTGTGCACATACATGAAGATGTCTCAAAACTCATCACTGCAGTCTCAATTTGCCGCATGTTTTATCCATGTGAGCTACTAGAGCCCTAGGGCACACTAGATAACAGAAGAGGGACTAAAACATTGAGCACTAGCCCAGTATCAGAGCATAGACACTCTTCTAGCTTGATAAGCAGCTGGGAGGAAGGCAGAGGTGCAAGGATACCCTAACTGTGCATGCTACCCCTTTATTTGGGTCCAGTCCTTAGCACAACCAGCTGAGAACTACTGATGAAAAATCTTCCTGTGTAGCTGAACCCCACCTCCATCTGTGGGAGGAGGAGGAGAAGCAGGTGCTGAAAAGGTTAGCAATGTGAGGCTCATACTACATTTCCAAGGAGGTCCTCCTAGGCACCACACAGTGACATACTATTGCTAGAGCCAGCCTAGCAAAGTAAACAGTGCTTAGGAGTGCTCCCAGGCACTGGCTGTGACCGTCTACCAAGCTGTGCTGTTAACAGGGTCCTTGCCACACTTTCGACCAGTGCCAGCTAACATTTGGCTGAGCTGTCCTGCGGGGTCACTTGGCAATTCGTACACCCCTGGGACCATCCTATCAGTGCTCTGCATGCAGCCACCTGTTCGGGAGGCCAGGAGCAGTCACACGAAATGTCTGGTCATGGACTTCAGATCTGGGTGTTCGGCCAGATTCCTAGGATGACAAAACAACTCCTGCTGGCCCCACTTTTTCCCACTTTTGGAGTTTCAGGGCCAATTTTAATAGGAAAATAGCTCTGGAACTGGATTTTTGTGCTTTATATTGCTATATTTATATAATATAAATATATTTTATATTATATTGCTAGCATCCTGGCACACCGTCTTGAATGCAGGTTCGCCACAACACCTGAACAGCGTATCTGGATACGGAGAAAAATGCTAAGGACTAAAACTCTCAGTTGAGACCTCCTCCTGCTTTGCATGCACATGGAGTTTACACCAAACACTGGAGAGAAACAAATACTCCTAAATTATGTCTTGTGGCTTCTCTCTTTCAGTCTTGCTGTTGCTGCTCAGGGTTCTTTGTATCAGTGCTGTACGAGCCCATACAAGGGCAGAGCTGAAAGTGAGCTGTGGGAACTGCTGCGATGATGTGTTGTAATTAAGCTTTCACAATAGTCCTAGCATTTTCCCCTGTGGACTGAAGGGGATATCCTGCTTAAAGGGCCATGTTTGAAAAACCAAGCTCACAATAGCCAGCTCTATTTTCATTACAACCACTTTTCAGAGCCAGTTTTGATGTCACTCTTGCCATTCCTCACACAGGGCGTTAGCCCACCTCCTATCAACAAACCCTTGAGAGGGTCCATGTCACCACAGGCTTGTAAGGATGGTGGAGCTGCAGGTGACCCCATCCTGCCTGTGACACCCGTCCTAGACAGGCCCTGTCCCCAGCGCTTCTCCATCATTACCCCACACTTGCAGCAAGGCCTGTGTGCTGCTCCCCATGTAATGGATCCTTCTCAGGAGGGGAGGAAGGTGGTAGGAGAGGGAGGAGCATGCCCTTCGTTAGTCTGCCATGCCTGAAATTGGTCCTCATGTGCTCTCACCCCCCTGCCTCTCCTGCCTGTGACGTATAGGTCCTTATCATTTGGGTTTGCATGTCTTATTTTAAAATGAATGTCAGAAGAAGCATGGTATTCTTGACTTCTTTGTCTGTCATTGTAGCTTTCCTCTTGCCCAGTCCCTTCATTGTATTCAGTCCCTCATCACTGCAAGAAGAGGCAGTCCATGTAATAGATATTTATTTCAGAGGGGAGAATGACTTGGGAGAAATTTCCTTCCTGATCCCATACCTAGCATTTGACTTAACCTTGAATGAATGAGAAAGACACACTGACAAGCCATTAAGGAATGTCTTTAGCAAATATATCAGTAGGTGGTAGCTGGGCTCACTCTTGAAAGAAGACTCAGAGAAAGGGAAAAATATATATATTGCCTTAGAAACCTACCAGTGGCATAAAACTAGGTGTCCGTTCATACTGAACTGATCAAAATATCTGAATCAAAACTTATTCAAAGACCTACTTTCACCCTTTTCAGAGTACCAGTAAATTAGTCATGTTTACAATTCTATATGAATAATATCTTTTCATCATTTACAATGCATATGGTTGTAGCATTCACAGTATGTCACAGGAAACACCAGTGGGATACAGTCCACATAGCTCAAGCATTTTCTTTGAAAGGTTTGGACATTTTAAGTGAGCTCATGGTGAATTTCATACTAGCTGCTTTATTTACATGCCGCCTATCAGAAGAGATCAAGCTTTTCTGTTTCCTTAAATTGGTTCTCTCTGGAATATAATAGCAGCTTTCAAACTCACCACATGTTATCTATATATTTTCAATTATAAATAGGGTCATGTTTGTGAGTTAATGGGTTTAGTTCTGAAAGTGCCAAAACTTTGATCAGCACATGTAAAACAATTGGCTGAAAACAGCGATTTTGATCAATGCTTTATACATCAGTGTGCATTACCTGCAGTATGACAGGAAACATAACCACTACTGAAATGTTTTATTATCTGCATGAGGGAAAATGGTACTTGGAAATTTTAAAAAGATTAGATAACAAAATGCATTTGAGGCAGTACTTCTTATGAGCACTGGTAGGATACGTAGTCCAGTAATAGGACTTGCAACGCAAATCATTGTAGCTTCTCATTTTCTTACAAAGTTTATTCAAAGAATAATCCAACTACCCAGGATCTCACTTATGTTACAGCAGTACTATTTCATGGATTTTGCTTACGTAGCTAATGGTGGGTTTATATTTGAAAACTTTGGTTATAAAAAAAAAAAAAAAAAGTTTCCTTGATTTGTTGCTGAATATCAGTAAGGTAGAAATCCTGACCTCTCTGAGGACAACAGAAATATTGCCTTTTCAGCCACAGGATCACATAGAAACAACTGACTTTTGGCTTCAACATGTGACCAAGGGCTCTGTGAGTAACTCCTCTGGAGTCAGCGGGGAAGCCAGAGCTGCACACTCAGCCGTGGTATTGAACAAGATGCTGACTGTAATGCAGTAACACATTTAGGTAGAATAAAGCCTCCATTCTTTAATCAGTGTAACTGTCAAACTAATGCAACTGTAACTTCTTAGTTTACATACCAGCATCACACAGGGAAGAAATTTACTTCTGACCAAAACACAAAGAAACCTCATCTACTCATTCAAATTATACCTTATTTGAAAACACAGGCATAGCATGGTTATTGCCTGGGGAATGGGGGAGGTACAGCATGACTATTTCTAAACATTTCCAGCCTCACCCATTTGTTGACCAACCCTTGAGTTATTTTGGAAGCTCTGTCTCTGCTGCCTGCCATTGTCAGTTATTATATTGAAAATTTAATTGTACAAAGGCTTTGACACTGAACTTTATAAATTTGTTCCAACTGACCTTGTCTCAGTTATTTGCCAGCCTGGCACGGAGCCTTAGCGTTCATTATTTGTTCTCATGCAGTAGGTAGAAGAAGCATGGAGAAGGAGATAGAATGGACCTGACATTTTACATGACTGCAAATGAGGAAGCAGCTTTAAATAAAGAGATTACCATGTCCGCCACAAAGAGTATTACATTTCTCTCAAACAGACCGAATTTAGGCTGTACAGAATTACTTCTTTGTACCCTGGGTGTGTCTGTTTGTTCTGCAGTGTTTTCAGACTTATATTTAAATTTGTTTTTATTTCATCATTCACTTAATTACTTCTCTGACAGATGTCTTCAAGAAAAGTTTTAGAGAGCGTCTTTTATGTTACAAACAAAACATTAAAAGCAGAAAAAGTGTATTGGAGTACAGGTCACCATCTGGATGTTTCATGAAGTTGCAGAAAGTAAACGCCAGTGAATATATGACATAGTATTTCTAGTGCCATATCTGCAAAGAGTTCAGTAGATTTAATCCTTATTTGCAGAAGTGTGAAAGCAAGATATCACCTGCAGACTGAGAAGGTACGATGTGCAATTGAGCTCCCTCTGTTGGCTCTGCAGCAACTGAAGTGCATTAAGTACTTTACTTTTTAAAGTAAATAAATTTCATTAGCAGCACTGATCTCTGTGTAAAAACACTTTGCTCCACTATTAAAAAATGCTAACTTCGTTGCTCATTAGAATCATTGGAATACACAGGATTTAAGAAGGTGTAAAACATGAGCAGAAACTCAGAAATTCTTTTTATTTTTGGTTTTTAAATGTTGGATAGTATATGGAAACCCAAGTCAGCTTTTGGCACCATGATTCAGTGATTTATAGATTCTGAAAGAGAATGCCCTGCTGAGTTTCTTATACTTTTTTGTTCCATACTTGCAAATAATTTGGAAAGGAAACAAATTCATGCCTGATCCACAGAGAGGATCTGTTCAGAAGTGATTAGTCTGTGCTCTCAGTGAACTGACGGCTCCAAAGGAGAGCTGTCTGCAGCAAGCCAGCTGACCAGGAGACTTAGGAACACCACATGAGGTCTCAGATAAGGCTGCAAGCAAGAAGGAAATGTAGAATCTCCAGGAAATGAAAGATGGATGTGGCAACTCCTACCTGTCCTTGTGTTCTTGGTGATAATTTCATGTGTAAATCCACTGTTCTTTTCTCAGAATCAATTTTCTTTATTTCTTTTTCTCCTAGACGCCTGGATGCCAACCACATCAACTATGTGCCCCCCAACTGCTTCAATGGCTTGGTCTCCCTTAGACACCTGTGGCTAGATGATAATTCTTTGACAGAAATACCCGTCCAAGCCTTTAGAAGTTTACCAGCACTTCAGGCAATGACACTGGCACTGAATAAAATTCATTACATACCAGACTATGCTTTTGGAAACCTCTCTAGTTTGGTAGTTCTGTAAGTTTTATTGATTGCTTTTTAGCCACAATCTCTGCTTCTTTGCAGAGCTTTGACCTCCTTGTGATAAATTGCTTGAAGATGCAATGTTTAATTTAAGCATTGCTTGAGAAAACCTTTAATAATTAACAATCCTCTAGTCTTTCCCTAGTTGGCAAACAATAGGTAAATCGCTATATACATGGGTCAACTAAACCTCAGTTTTGCCTTTCAGTGTTAGTATTAAACTGATGTATTTTGGGGCCATAAAGCTGCAGTTCCATTCTACTTTTGCATGAGTCTTAATGACGATACTCCTTTACCATGAGGTCAATACTGTTTCTTACAGAAAATGTTCTTTTTGGAATACAAATTAAGTTTTCTGGCTTGCATATGTACTATAAAACAAAATTTGAAAGAAAAAAATGTCTTAGAGAAGCATATCTTTTACATCTTCTTACAGTTAAACTCACATTTGTAAATCACTTGTTTTGATCTAGCTTAAAAGTTTCCGTCTCCAGCAAAGAGCTATGTAAGGGAATTTTTTTTTAAATCACCATATCTGGTCAGCAAAACAAACAGAAACAGATGAACTGTTTGCCTTCTAAGACTCCAAAGCAGCATGTACTGAATGAGAGAAGATTAGAAAAAGGAAATGAACAGAAAGCTTTCTGGGTGACTTGGAAAGAATGCTGTCCAGTAGAAACTATGTATTCCCTTCATAGAAAGTATATGTAGTTTTGTATTTAGATATGTTTGCATACCAATACAACTAAATGAAACAGATGCAAAACCCACACCAAAATCTGGAAGGAATACTCTGGAACATGGTTTCAGTTTTTTATCTTCTGGGAATGCACCAAATGGAAAAAATTCTAGACTGGCTGGAGAAACTGAGGAGGAGACTGAGGGGGAGAAGTTATTTCAGGATAGTTTGGAAAATCTTAAAATTATTAAAGAGAGAATAATATATTCAAGATTTACAGGCTGTCTGAAACCATAGTCTGTAAGACACTTAGCATATTTTAGCATGTTCTAACCCCAGTGGGAGCATGGAACCTGACATTCTTCAGGGTTCTTTATTGAGCTTTATAATCACCATCTCTGCATAGTGCCTAATATATGCACCAATAATAGGGGGATAATAGCTGCCTTGGGCACACAGTCTTTGCCCTCTATTTACATCAAGTAACAGTCTCATTCAAGTTAAAGTTTTTTTAAGGAGTCATTTAACCAAGCTAAGCATCTCAGTAATGCTTAAGGTAGAGAATGTCTTCAATGCCATTCTCTACATCCATAGCAGAATTACAGTGATATGAGGACAGATAAGAAATCCAGAAGAAAAAGACCTTTTTTGATTCCCTCATTGTTTCAGCTCACTTAGGTTCCCTTATTTTACATCTGCCCTGTTTATTTCTGGTCTTCTGGTCTTCGTATTGATTAATAATTGAATTATCCTTCATGATCTGCGATATCTGATATTTTTGGCCTGTCAAAATCTTCCTGTGTGGTTCTGTTTTCATTTGTTTCCTACTCTATTCAGTCTGGCAAATTTTCTACTCTTTGCAAATATGCATGTTCATTTTGCGTAGGTTTGAAGCTCGATCACTAGCAATCCAAGCATAATTGGAATTCGTAGACACTCTTCGTGCTAACTAAAGCATTACAGCTCAGTGTAGTCATTTTAAAAAAATGATTAGGTTTTTCACAGGAAAGGAAAAACCCACAAAACATCTGTATTTTGCCATTAGAAACCTTGTTTTTCATGGACAGGGAGACTCAACTTCTGTAGGCTCTGTGGTCTTTAAAATTATTTTCAGAGCAGAATGAAGCATTGAAGGGTATGTGCTTGGCAGTTCCTCATTCACAGACCTTCTTTTCTTTTAAGTGCTACTCTCATAGTTTCCCTCCCCTATGAGAGCAGAGTGTCAGAATAAAATAAAGGTCTGCTGGGAAAAAAAAAAGCATCCTCTTCAGAAATCAATCTGAAGTATCACTAAGTTCTACCTACTCACATTAATGAGCTTCACACGGAATTTTTTTTTCTATGTCAGTCTAAAAACCATAGAAATAGGCAGCATTACCAGCCCTCACATGGATGGTTTTGATTAAAATGTAACATACAACTGTTTCTTTCAGTTGCTGAAAATATGAGAACGTAGCTGTTGGTTTTTATAGTTTCAAAGGAAGGCAAGTTAAAGCACTTTGAAGACTGATTAGCTTACTCATCTCAGTGAAGCTATGACTTCTTGTCCTGTGGCTTTGTGTCTTCTTTCATTCTGCAAGGCTAATGACTATTTCTGCTTGATTATCCTTCTCCTCACCTGCTCCTGCTTAATGCCATCCTCTCTAACACCCCCTGAATATACGTCTTCCATATATACAGCTAAAACAGCTAACACTCCCCACAGTTCTTAAGGCAACATGTTAGTTAACAACTGGTGAGAATATGTCTCCAATTTCACAGTATTTAATATGCAAACCTCATCCTAGACCTTCAGGATATACCCTTCTTAGACCATCTAGGTGGTTGTAAAAGAAATCCCATGTACGGAATGAAATTGAAGCCCTCATGGGTGGGGAGATGTCAGGAGAAAGGGGGAAGGGTTGGCGAAGGTGCCTTCTCTACGTGCTCTTGCAAAAGCATGACTTGCATAGAATAGGTGCATGCCTGAAAATAAGTTTCTTTTGATTGAAGCATCAAAATGTTTTGCTTAAGTCCACTGTGTGTAGTGTGCTTTCCTGACTGTGTGCTTAATGTTCCCCTGCAGACATCTCCATAACAATAGAATCTACTCCCTGGGAAAGAAATGCTTTGATGGGCTCCACAGCCTAGAGACTTTGTGAGTTGACCTCTTATTTGTTTCCTCTTTTTTTCAGTGTTTTCATTAATATTCTGAAAGAATAAAAAATAGCCTAAAAGCTAAACGTGGTTTTTGGCTTGCCTAATCGCTACAGGATCTAAATGATGGTTTACAATGACTCTATACAGCAAATCCTATTTTTTACTATTAAATTAGTTTGCCTTTTTAATAATCATTGTTGATAAATTGTTGAAAGGACATTTGAGAACTGTACTGGGCATTCAAAAAGAAGTGCCTATTCATGAACAATTATGTTTGCCTAGTTTAGTACTATTTATTTGTCTTGTTCAATCAATAAAGCTAATAGCTAGATTGGGAAACTGTCTCAATGGAAATGTTTACCATTAAGAAACTGTCTCATCCTAGAGGAGGGTTATAAAATGATTTTATTTTTCTATCCCTGGAAAAAGAAAAAGTGCCAAACAGCCAAATTATGTATGTTTTGCAAGGGAAGAGAGGAACATTTCAATTGTATCCGTTTTTGTCTTTAAAGAGCTCTGATAAAGAGCAGTGCTTGTAAAGATTCAAATTGCCTCAAGTTTTTGCCATAGATGAGTGAACATGTTGTCTGCTAGAGCAGACAACGGAACCCAAAAATGCTACAGGGACAGTAGACCTGTGCATATCTTTCTATCTGCCACCTTCTGCACTCAGCTGAATCCTTTCCAGAGATTTTAGAGATTTCAACCAACCAAGGCAGAGCAAAAAGGCCTGGTTTGAGAAGCAAAGTATCAAAACTGAATAATGCTGGTCTAGAGGTAACTATTTTCTTTATCATCCACAGAAGTGTGTACTGCTCATTTTTGTATTTTCATAAGATAAGAAAACAAGAAGTTTTTGCTTTTTTTTTTTTTTTTTTTTTGAATCCCTGGTTTCAGTTGCATCAATCCCTTAAAACTGGATTGCAGTTTTACAGTTTTGATTTTTAGCCTGCTGTGAGTTGAAAGGAAGTCCCTTAGTGTAGCACCGGAAAGGGGGACAGGAAAGGAAGAAGGAAAATGTAATAGTTTGTTTTGTTTTTACAAATGAGATTCACATGGCACTTGGTCAAAAATGGAGAAAAAAAGAACAATGGAATAAGTAATTGCAAAGCCAGTCCCAGCCACCTGGCATGAAAGAGGCAAAAACACAGAGGACAATCATGAACCTGGGAATATGTGTAGGTGCAGCCACTTTGCTGTGATAGGAGAATGCAGCACTTGCCCCAAGTGCAGTAATTGTGTACTGTATAGACCAGTTTCCAGATAATTTCAAGCTAATCTAAAGAGATCTCAGTGTAAACGATGGACGCCAGCTTTAAAATCATTTGTTTGCATCAACGCATAGGTCTGGAAATCACATATCACTGGAGGGCAAAACCAAACCGTACACGCCTGTAATCTCTTTTTGTCAATAAGCAGGAGAGAGAGATTTACAAGCAGGAAGGAAAGCCTTGTTGAGTTCAGACAGCAGTTTCCTGCCTGCATTACTTCAGCCTGATACTATTTCAATTTCAATCTATTGTAAACCATGATTTGTGTTTTGCCCATTCAAAAAGGCTTTTAGTCAAGTTTTTCAGATGGCATTCCTCACAAAGCAGTACTCAGGGAGCATCGCACTAAACAGGCACATCTCGATTTTAGTTTCAGGTATCTCCTGAATGCTGAAGGATGCACATGTCATGCTCAGGACAGAAGTATGCTAACAGCCCATTCAGTTTACCAGAATGAAGTCTAATTGCCATTGCAGCATGAGCAGTTCTTAAAGCAGAGGTTACTACCCTAGCTAAACTACTGTTCCTACAATGTGTGTGGTTAGAAACATTCTCCATATGAACACTGCCAAGGCTTAAAATTAACTATATAGTTAATGATAAAGTTGAACTAACTGTATGTTTTCCCACTTGTTTTAGTCAGAGGAAGATTTCTTTTTACCTTCCAAACTCCAGTATCTCCAGTATCTCCAATTTCTTGGTCTCACAGACCATGAAAAGTGCATCAGATGAAAGAAAGAAACAAGAATTAAATCTAAGTCTTGAAAGACTAAGTGAGTCAGAGGCAAATGAAACCTTAATAAAGAGATGAATTAACTGCATAAAATTCAGCTCACCGTGCAAATTTCTTGAATATTCCAGGCAAAAGTTTTGTTTTGGTTTGGTTTGGTTTTTATTTTTTCTGTTGATAATTTCCAAGTTATAATAAGTGATTTACAAAAGAGCAGATCCATTAGTAGCATCTGAATCCACTTTTGGCTTTTTCATTGCTGAACAGATAGAATACAACTGAAAATAGGATGCTGATAGAAAAATAGGAATGAAAATGTGCCCTAAATAGAGTCTGTTAGAAAACATCCATACACTTCTGAGGATTAATTGGCTTTTGCCTGTATGTACTTATTCAATGAATGGAAGATGATATTTAGTTACAAATGCTAACAAGTCTATGTTATCCTTAATGCAGTGCATAACCCCAATAATACAATCTGTTTTCACACAGAGATCTAAATTACAACAGTCTGGACGAGTTCCCCACTGCTATCAGGACACTAACAAACCTAAAAGAATTGTAAGTACAGAAGTACAGCACTTATATTAGGAAGGAGGATGTTTTGTCTAGTGTGTGACTGATTCGTTTTTAATGCTGGTGATTTTATCAGTAATCCTTAAAAACTCATTATTCTAGGAAGAACCAATAAACATGCCAACATGCATAAAAGATAATTCTCAGCATACAATTTAGAGCATACAAGTTCTGAAAACTTCTATACTACATTGTACAGTAGATTTTTTTCAGGAACTTCATCGTTGGAATGTTGTGAATAATAAACACAATTAATTCATTTCAAGTTCCAAACACAACAGTTGTTTTTTTTCAAGCAATCCAAAAAAAACACAATCTGCTAGTCTAAGAAAAAAAACATGGCACTCTTACTGGCCAATCAGGTTTAGATGCTATCTGCCATCCCTCCTGCACCATTAAATTAAAACAATTTCTTTTCACTGTAAATACTCCTTACTCCTTTGTAACGTTGTAAACAAAACACTTCTGGATGCACAGACATAGTTTCCGTAAAATAATGTCAACAATGAAAAGAAACCAGCCAAATTTGTTGTAAGAAACAGCTGAATTGTAAAAGAATGAATGAAATATTCACACGTTGTACACACAATGTACACAACGGTGTGTATGTTCAGAATTCTTTCCATGTGAAGTATTTACCACATTACCGGTACCATCAGCATAGAGATTTACAAAAACTAGGTAACATAGCAATTGGACGCAGTTGTAGCACTGTTGCATTGCAAGATGATGATAAAGCCACTTTAAGTAGCGACCTGGGATTTTTTTCCAAAGCAGGGAATCCTCAGGTAGCATTGACTCCAGCTTGGTATCTCCCGTGCTAGTCAGGAGTGTGGCTCTGGAGGAGGTAGCAGAGGTAGCCACTGGTGAGCAGGGTATATCACTGGTGAGCAGTGCCACAGGGCATGGGCTCTCTTCCAAGCAGCTCAGAAGCTCTGTAGACCCTATTTTGCAGAAATTCACCAAAATCTGCTCTTGGCTGAAGTCAGAGTAGTGATAAGGGGCCAGACAGTGCCCTGGGAAGCCGTTTGCTAAGCTTTTGTGCCATGCAGGGAATCCCAGTCAATACAGCCACAAAACCAGTCTCTTTGCTGGTCCTAGATGAAATGGGATCCCCATATTGCTTGTATTCTGCATCTGTATGGATGCAGCTTCTATTGCATGCAGAAGAACAAGGGATTCAGAGCCTTGCAGCGTCTCATCAGCAGTAGCATGATGACTAAACAAGTGAAACCAGTAATGTGGGACCTGTCCAAGTAATGACCAAGTGTGCTTGCATCAGTGAACAATTTGAGGCTTTCTAAATGTATAAATTTAATCTGGGAAGCCTTTTTCATACCCGACTGAACTAATGGGAGTTTCCCACACAAATCATCATTGTTCTTTTGAAACCTTAGTTGTTTCTTTTGTTTTTCACAATGGAGAATTACTCATATGAATAAAATCCAGTGATTAATGATGAGACAAAGATTTGGTCCTCTATCCAGCAGTCACAACTACATTGGATAGTTTGTTCATGTCCACATCTAAAATACTTCAACAGAAAGTTGGTTGTGGGAGACTTAACAATATAATGTGTAAAATCATTTACTTGACAAATTTGTGTAATTCATTATTATCTCAGAAAAAAAAATAGTTGCAGTTTAACAAGCACAGGGGGATATATATATACTGTTTTATTGTTATTTATTTATTTTTAATATTTCACTGTTAATTGTATTATTTCATGTGTGTATATTTACATTACATACAGATACATTCATACATACATAACATACAGCTACAAAGCACTGTTTCCTGCTGTGAACATCTTAATTTTAAAATACCATTTTGCTGTTTACTTTATCTGAACGGCACTCTCATTTAGAAAAGTGCAGAAGTCTAGCTATTTCTTAGCTTTTCTTTTGCTTTTGCTTTTTCAGTTCTATCTTACCCCAGAAAACAAGGATATACCCTGACACACAAACACTTTCCTTATTACAAACAAAAAACAATATGCATTGTGAATACAGATTGTGCCTTCACAATTTTTTTGTTTACTGTGTAAACCATTTTTTCTTTTGTAGGGGATTTCATAGCAATAACATCAAATCAATACCCGAGCGTGCATTTGTGGGTAATCCGTCACTTATTACAATGTAAGTGATAACAGTTTATTCAGTGACTCTTCCTGGTAGAGCATGTGGAACTAAACACCATATTTGTGGCTATTTGTCTGATAGATCTTTTTGTGAGTGTAACATACAATAATGCAAGCAAACAAGCTTCTATCCTCAAGCTTCAACCTCATGGAAACAGTAGCAGTTTGCATACCCTATTTAAAGGAAGTGAGTACTGCTGCCTTGGCCTTTCAGTTGAACTATTCCTTACAGGTCTCTTAGTTTTACTGGCAACGTAGAAGATAGCAAAAATTGATCCTGATGGATTCCAGTCTCAATTCCCATGTTGTTTTACATGAGAATACATGAGAACTGGCAAAACTCAGATTAAGAAATTGTAAAACAAATTTAAGAAAAATAGCAACTCATCTTGAGCGGTGTTATTTTATGAGCAAAATCAGAATGGCTTCAAAAATGCAGTGGAACTCAAATGCTGTGGATGGTCAACCTCGTCCAAGTGTGTGAAGTTCTGACTTCACTTGCTAACTTTGTCTCATGTCATAACGAAGTTCTTCATCTTTGGATTTCAAAGTTTGCAAACCTGGGAGAAAGAGGAGATTATTTTTGGGGGGCAGGCTTCTGGTTTTAAATTCAAGGAGACAGACTACTTCAGTATTCAAAATATGGTTGATGGACTTAGGCTAGTGGGTAAGGCAACGCCTGGAGGTGCACCAAGTCTGTGGCTGGGAATACAGAGTATACTCACTTGCATATAATATAATCATGTAATGTGTTTTGAATCCTTTAAAATATTTATTATAATGTCTTTTTTGCTCTCTTTTTGCAGACATTTTTATGATAACCCTATCCAGCTTGTTGGAAAATCTGCTTTTCAACACTTACCAGAACTCAGAACTCTGTATGTGTTTAATTTTGTTTTAATTGTCTTTATATGTTGCAATGTTAGAGCTGTTCCACACATCATTCACCACAATTATATTGAAATGATGTTTTAAATTCTAGGACTTTAAATGGTGCTTCACAGATAACAGAGTTTCCTGATCTGACTGGGACTACAAGTCTGGAGAGTTTGTAAGTGCTAAAGCAATATTTTTTCTTTGTTTTATATTTTTGAATACTATTTTTTTCTAAAGAATGTTGTAAAAATTTGTTTTACAATTTCTAAAAAAAATAATATGTTTTTTATAAATGCTCTCAACAGGACCCTCACAGGAGCACAGATCACCTCTCTCCCCAAATCAGCTTGTGACCAGTTACCTAATCTCCAAGTTCTGTACGTTTCAGTAAGATTAATAACATTACAGTAATGGAAAAGATTAATGAACAAACAAAATCAATATGATTTTGAAATTACCCAGTTGCTGCTATTTCTGTGTATCACATTAACTGCCTAAGAATTCAGAGCAGGGAGCAATTCCCCATGTTACTCAAAAATACCAGCCTCCAAAAGTTCACAGTCCATCTACCAGTAAGGATTTCCCACACATTGTTGGAAAAGAGAATTAATTTTCGTATTTTTACGTCAGCTTAAAATGGTTCTTGATTTTCTTTTAAAAGCCGTAGAGCCATTTTACATGGCCTTACTTTCATTCATTCTATGTCTCCTATAATGTTTTCTTTTCTTTCTGAGGCAGATAACTCAGTGAAGTGAATGGAAAATATAACTGAGTAAGGAGTTTAGCTTTGAGTACTTTTTATGCTTCTCTTTTATTTTCTTTTCCAAACACACATAAGTAGTTGAGTGAAATTTTAATAGACTATTATTTGGCATAGTTGGGGCATACTTCTTATACTAAATATCCAATATTGTTTTAGCTTGAAAATGTCCTTGGAGTTTGCTTAATCACTAACGAAAGTAATCATTGTGTCCGCTTCTTTGAGATTCAGCCAACAGCACTTTCCTCTATGTATTACATCACTAGGAATGCATTTGATATTGCTTCTCTGGCCAACATTAAAATAACACTAATTATAACACATTATTTGAATACCAGCTTGGATGTCATGAACATTTTTAGAAAAATTAAGTTTTAGTTGATGGACTCAATATAATCATTTCCAGAATGATAAAAGACAGAAACAGAGTCTGTTGCCAGAAGGAAATCTGCACACAGACTTTCTTTTGAATATGCGCTGTATTATTCAAAAACAATAAATAATCTCTAAAGGGAAGGCAAATAAATACAGTAGCAATTAATAAATTGTACAGTATTGTTCATGGAAGAGCAGAAGCCTCCACTGAAAATTCACATTCTTTATTTTCAGGTATCACCCAATGTTATTGAAGCTGACATTTAAAAGGGCAGGGAACCAGTTTGACAGCCATGTCATGTACACAGAGTTGCTTTTTCCCCGTTCCCATCAGACTGGAACAAACATGCCACATCTTACAATGTGTACCCAAGTTCACATTTAAGCTTACAGATGAGTTTTGCCTGCACCAGGTATAAGGGTGTGCTGAACCCAACCAGTTCCTTGGAGACAGTGACCTTTTAAGCAGCCTCCTGGCTCAGTTACTGCAAAACACCCCGCTCTGAGACACAAATCCTACAAGCACTGCTTGGAAAGCCAATTTGTTTATCCTACCTAGCCACCAGTGCTTCCAAACGTGGATGAACAAACACAGAGACTTCCCGGGTGCACCTGCAGGAGAGGTATATCTGCAAAGGTAGACTCCCCTCAGCACAGTTAGATACACACTTCAACACAGAGCCATAACTCCTGGCCCTCTGCTGCTGCCAAGAGTCTTATTTATTAACGAAGAGACAAAAAATCCTCAAATACCTTGTACCTTGGCTTGGTAGCTTCCCACTCACTTGAACTCTCTGGCGTGTCTGATCTGGACCACACCAGTGAAGAGCACAGAATTAGGGGCAGTAACACTGCTGTTACAAAAATATGTATTTATTAGTGGTAGCCTTTGTGCACAGTAAAACAGAGTGGAATTCATTAAAATAACACACTGTCATTACTTGCACCACTTTTACAAGTCAAATATAGAATCGACAAAATGCTCCTATCAGAATAGTAATTGTGAAAATAATTGTTTTTTCCAGAAAGTAAATGGGTAGATGTGATCCAGTTTTAAAGGATTTGAAGCAGGAATGATAACAGATTACTCTTTTTGTTGATAATATTTAAAAATTGTGGAAAAAATGGCATTTTTTTGTAATTATAGGTATGAGCTTTTACTCTATATTCTTTCCACCACCAAAATTCCAATTCAGTTTTCCCCAAACAAGACGTATATATATGATGAAACTATTGAGAGTGGGAAGGGGAGGGGTGTTTGGTTCTTTTCCTTTTTTTTTTTTTCCCTCCAATTTCTGCAAATTGCCTGGGCTTGTTTTTGATTAGTTAGATTATACTATAAATCAGTCCAGATGTTTCAGTTATTCTGTAATTTGTTGAGTTTTGGCTCAAGTCATTTTAAGAGTTTTTTTCTCCCATGTAGTGATTGATTTCAAAGTTAGTTCCAATATCTTTAACCACATCACTCAGTTATAAGACATAACAGTTCTAAGGATCAGAGGCAATACTGCTTAATTAAAAGTGTAGAACGGAAAGCTGATTACAGTTCATTGTGATTATTGCCAGAAAAATATAGGATATTCTCTGACAAAATGTGAATATCTAGTACATATATGTATATGTGTATTTAATAGATCATTTAAAATGGTTTAAATATTTGTCAAGTTAAACATGATGAACATGAAGTCTGTGATGCAAAGCCAGTACTCCCTTGAAGCAGACTGCTGATATTGTAAAACACTCAGAAGTCCATGCTTCAGGCAGGAAATTGTCAGACAATGCAAGGAATTTGCAGAAGTAGGATATGGAGTTAATACATCCTACCTTTTCCCCTCATATCTCCTCCTCAGTTAGAAATAAAAATCTGACAGATGAGAGATGATAACTGAGTCCACTCATTTCTATTCTCCTGTAAAAACAAGCTATTTTAAATTGAGCATGAAGAGACACAAGGAAAGGAAATCTTTTTCTTTTGACGTTACTTTAAATATTAATCTTTTCTTCTCTTGTGTATTACAGGGATCTGTCTTATAATCTGCTGGAAGATTTACCCTGTTTTACTGCATGTAAAAAACTTCAAAAAATGTAAGCTTCAAACTATTCTAAAAGGCCTAACAAGAATCATCTGTATACAAATTTGCTTGAGCATCATTAATTTGGTTACTGCTGAACATTTGACATATCCCAAATACATACCCTTACAATGCACCAAAGTGGATCATAAATAGTCTAAAATACCGTGAAGCGTCCTCCAGGTGCCTTGTAAACTAAGGAGATTCTTATTGCTATTTCAGTGACTTGCATCATAACGAAATTGATGAAATCAAAGCAGACACGTTTCGGCAGCTGGCTGCTCTTCGTTCTCTGTGAGTACAGCCCAAGCAGTGGTTCACTTGAATTCTCAAAAGCATGGGGCATATTTACTATCTATGTCTGTCCACTGTTTGCCCCAAAACATCCTTGTTTCTATTTTTCCTGGCTTTGATCTTTCATCCGTTAAGTCATAACTGTGAAAGCAGAATAAACACTGTGAAGCTTAGCATCTGCAGCAATGAATTCAAAGATGTAACTTCCAGCTATAAAAGCTGTTGTTACTTGTGAACATTTCTGATAGAGGTGGAGAGAGATACTGAGCCAAAACTAGCATCTGATGGCAGGTTCACATAAGAATCATCTCTAGGGAGCATGAAATCTCTATAGAGAACACTGTTCTCTATAAAGAAGAACAATAAGAAATAGATTTCAAACTTGTATGTGTTTCTGGTATTCACATAGAGACAGTAGAATAATTTTGTTGGGAAATTACTTTTGTAAGTTTTTACTTTTTTTAAGTTTTTGAAGAATTAAACCCATCATTAAAAAAAAATAAAAATTAGTTGCTTGCAGGTTTTTTTTTCTTTATTATTATTTTTCAGGGGTGGTGAAGATTGTTATTAAGAAATTAAGCCTATTGACAATGGATTTGCTGTTCCTAGTCATGTCATAAGGGCCTCTTAGAAGTTGTCCATATACCCCACTCCTCTTTCTGCTGCTTTGGGAAACAGTGAAGCAGGCTGAAAACAACAAAGTTGGATTGTAAAAGTCATTAAGTTTTAGAGAATGCTGTCACCTTAGTAACTAACACCATTAACTGACTAACATAATTTGAAAAAAATGTAAAAAGTTTTTGCAGTTTGAGATATGTAGAAGTTTATTGAAAATATTTGCATGTAATTAATACCTTTTTTATATTTAGGCACCCTAATCAAGTGTATGAAAACTTCCATATTCACTCAGCGGGTATGTAATTTTCTACTCACTTTTCTTGTAGGGATTTAGCTTGGAACAAAATTAAAATTATTCACCCCAATGCCTTCTCTTCTTTACCATCTCTGATCAAACTGTAAGTATTTATATGTCTTTTACATTTAAATTTTCACATTTTTCTTGCAAGAACGTGCAAAAATTTTGTAACTTGGTGCCCCACTCAGCAGAACTTGAGGCTTTCTGTATTCTAATCTTCTGATCTGTTGAATCCATTTCTATATGTCTGTTGTCTTGTACTTCACTAACTCCCGTAGGTATTATGGTGAAGCGTCATGTACCAGAGTATAATCACAGTGATTTGGGCTCTAAGAAACATGTCAGTCTATCTGCCTTGCTTCTTTACATTTGTTAGTAGTTCAGTCTCTATTAGCAGCGATACAGATACCTTACTAGTCCTGTACCAGGACTAGGGATCTGGATTCAAAATGAAATTAGAAACATTTTCCAGTAAGTATCTTTATTTCACTGCTTCTTCTTTGACGGAATAGTTTTTCTTCCTTAGTAACTTCAGCCAGAGAAGTTAGTGGTCAAAACATCAGAATCCAAATTGTGTATGCCTTATTCACAGGCATCTCTGTCTTTAAAAACTTCTTCCTGCTTCCCACTGTCATTGCAATACCTTGTTAAGGTGAATCCCTGAGGCAGTGGATGTGTGGGGAAGACATGAAAGAAAATTCCTCTGGAGTCATCCTGCTCCAAAGTTGTTCACAAAGACATACAGATAATCCAGTAGTTGGAGTTCAGTCATGGGAAACATGCATTTGGAAAAAGGTATTAATTTTTGTTAATGGAAGAAACCTCCCCTCTGAATGGTGCAAAATCTCCATGAGCAGAACATTGTCTGTGGCATCCCTTTTTGGGTTCCTCCTCAGCGCTTTCTTAGAGATGAATGGGTGAGGGAACATCATGCTGCCAGCAATAAATTCTGCATTTGTTCAACAGTACCAAACAGTCACACAGAAGTAAAGAAACAAGCCTTTGAACACACAGAGTAAACCAGTGTACTGAGTGTTACCTGCAATGCTAGTCTGTAGCCCTGGACTGACTGAAGTCAGTGGTAGTTTTTGCCTTTTCGGCAGGACCAGAATTTCACCTTTGGTATTTAACTGTGTTGCGAGCAGTAGGACACATGCATGCACAAACACAAGTGCACTATACCAGAAAATGTAGAAGACCAGTGCATACCTCTTACTTTAAGACTAGACCTTTAGATTTAGATTGTCCTAGAGACAGGAACTTTACCATCCACACATGAGCATAAAAACATCTCAGCAGCATCAGACTCCCCTTCTTTCTCCTTGAGCATTAACCATCTTACATATTGCAGTTTAGATTAGTATGAAGAGAACTGAAAAGGCTTATACAGTAAATGGAAGGGAGGGAGGGTAAAAGAGAACAGAATACATCTGAACTTCCCTCTCTTTGATTACATATCGCCTTTATCACAGTCACTTTGTCATTCACCTGTTTTACTTTGCCAAGTCATGTGTTTGTATTCATCTGCATTTTCTCAGCTCCTCAGACAAACCTTAGCATAGAAGTATCACCTTTACTCTCTCCAGCCCAAACCTGTCCTCCTCTAAAACACACTTCCTCCCCATACACCTGAGCTCCTCCTTGTGTAGATTTCAGAGCAGCCATCCTCTCTCGTATCGCACTGATTTTTTTAGGGTGGGGGGAAATCGTTCTGGTATTGGCTCCCTCGAATTCAACACTCTATTTAATTATTTTTAAACTCATTCTTGGAGTCAAAATTTGACAACAAAGATTATTCTTAGTGAAGTGCTAGGTATATACCCTTAGCTTTGTGCTAGAAACATAGGTGTATACTCCTGGGTGTTGCTGCAGCTTTGCTTTGCTGACTGGGGCCTCTATAATGTATTCATTTTGTATCAATTTAGAATAGTATACTCTGTTTTTCCAACATGACTCTTCTAGCACTGAAGAAAAAAAATGAGAACCTGTAAGCTGATTTTTATTTGCTGTTATGCAGGGATGTGTCATCCAACCTTTTGTCCTCTTTTCCTGTGACGGGTCTACATGGTTTAACTCATTTAAAATTAACAGGAAATCATGCCCTACAAAGTTTGATATCATCTGAAAATTTTCCAGAACTCAAGTGAGTATATCATTAAAACTAATAAGCCACATTTGTGTTCATGTGCAGTGGAAGGTGTGTCAGTGTGTAAGGCATGTTGCTTCGTATTGTCAGTCTTTGATCTGTGGTATTAAAACTAAAGCAAATATGATAAAAATGATAGAGTTATTTTATTATGCTCACTTTTAACTGAAGAACTATGAAGTGTTTTGAAATATTAACCCCAGTACTTGCTTAATATGAGCCACATCTGCTTCCTGGTGATATGTTTCAAAAGCTGTTAAAACAATATTGCTAGCAGCTTAGTGATATCTCCTTCTACTGGACTGTGCTTACAGAACCTCCCTTATATTTAGTGAGAATTCAGTAAATATCAAGAATATACTCCTGAAGTTCCAAAATACTTTGCCATTTTTGTTTCAAGTAGAAATGAACATTATTTCTTTCCTGTAATATTTGATCAAGATAATACTTTACAGTTATTACTTAAATACTTTGATGCTAATAATTTGTTGATGGATGCTCTATGATAGACAAAGGAAATAATCTCTAGAGATTATCTGAAGCTCTGCCAGTCACTGGATGACCATAAGGAAGTCACAGTAGAGAATTTTGCCTCTGACTTCAGGATATTAGAGAGTTTCTCCTAAGTCCCCCTTGATTTTATGTTGTAGTTGGCGGATGCCAACTTCAAAATATATTTTTTCCTCATTTTAATGTAAAAGATATTGTAATTTTTGAAACAATTAAACAGTGTGAACATAGTGAGAGAATCACAGAATGGTTGAGGTTGGACGGGATCTCTGGGGGTCATCTTGTCCAACCTCCTGCGCAAGCAGGGCCACCCGAAGACAGTTGACCAGGACCACATCCAGACAGCCTTTGAAGGTCTCCAAGGAAGGAGACTCCATCCTCATATCCTCACTTGATTTGGCTTTTGCACTGGAGAAGTTCCATAAGTCATAATAGGCAAACAACTCAAGGAGACATGTTACTGATGAAAAGGACTGGAGTGTTTGAAGATATAAATAAGGCAGTCATAAGTAGAAGTAGGGAGATGATTTAATGTTTGCATACAGCACTGGAAGGATCCACACTAGAGTACTTCTGTGATGGTATGTTAATATAAACAGAGAGAAGAGCTGCAAAAATGGTTCAAGGGTTAGGAAACAGTGCCTTAAAAGACTTAATAAACCCAATGTTTGTAGTTTGTCACAGAGGAGATTGGGCAGTGACTTGATCACAGCATATGAAACTACTTCATAACACAAATGTTCAAAGCACTAGAGGCCTTACATAAGTCTTCAGATGAGTCTCAGAGGTCAAGAAGCAAGTATCATAAAAAGTTGTGCATGTCTGAGGCTGAGCTTCTGCCAGCTTTTCTTCTCTCACTGACTGCCTACCTGTTGAGGCAAGTGACATTTCTAAAATGCCTGAATTTCTTAAAAAGAGTGTAAAGACAAAAAAAAAAATCAATCATTCTAGACTAGCAAATCTATAGTAATATTTATACCATAGCGTGATGGCATAAGAAATCCTGTAGTGGTCCTAGAATAATCCACTATTCAACTGAATCTGGTACAAGTTAGATTTTTAATTTTTTTTTTTTTTTAATCAAGATTATGTTTTGTATGATTTTTCCACCAAATTATGTACATTGCTAAAATGCAACTACAGTGTAGTTATTCTGCACAAGTAATTAAAAAGGATGTCAGACAATAGCTTAAGTTTTTTTAAAAAAAGTTATTAAAAGTATGATTGATATATCTAGAGCTGATTAACATCTGTAAGAGCAAATGATATCCAGTCAGGAGAGAATGGGGTAAAATCTTAAACTGGAGTCTGTAGGACTTCTACATTTTAATGAAGCCAGGACTTCACACTACACAAACAGTACATGAAGCACCAAACTTGAACAGAGATCTAAAACAAAAAGTAATTTCACCCTTTGTAATTGTTGGAACTAGACATTGGTTACAACATTAAAGACAAATTCCTGTACAAAAGCTGCCTGCTCATCTAAATAGGTCACTGCTGTTCAATACACAAACACATCAAAGAGCTGAGCATCCTCTGCCGCACCTCCAACAATGGCACAAGAATGCTCACAGAGCCGAGCCCAGCTTGCTAGGAGGAAATAAAGTCAGTCTGCCAACCACTCCTTCCTTCTTTATCTGATGCTTTGATTCAGTGCTGTAAAGAATTCAGTGACTAGCTCTGTCCATTGTAACTGTGCATTCCCGTTCACCTTTGTGAGGTGGAAAACAACCTTGTGTACCCTGCTGCTTAATCTAAAAACAGAAATAGAGGCCTTCCTCGCTACAGCGGAAAAAAAAAAAAATCAAGGGTACAGATACCATCAGTAAGATAAGCAGTATATAAAAATAAATTTAGACGGTGTTTCTACAAGTCTTTAATTTGACAAAGTCCAAATCTAATCACCCACATCAAATAAAACTAGCCATAGAAAGGACTGTTTCTGGCACCGTATGGCTGAGAGTTGCCTTTGGTTTTTAATGTTAAAACTAGCTGAAAGGAACTCCTCTGTCACCAGGAAGATCTGATGCTAGTTTCTCTGCATTGCAAAGTATATTCTGTCCAGTGTGTTCTGGATCCCACTCAGTCTGTGCATGTGTGCTTTACACGCAAATTCAGAAATATTTGCCAATATGGGCAATGTGTATATCTATGTGTATAACCTGGTAACCCGGGGGGTAGGAGTGTGGAGTGGAACTGTTCAGGTTTAACAAAGGATGCTAGAAAGTCCTACAGAGAGGATAAGAAATGGGAATCACAATACAAAAAGGGTGTTGAAGTGATGAGGATGACAAAGCTGGTAGTGGGGCTGGCAGGTGTGTCCCGTAAGGGCAGGCTGAGGTTCTTGGGCTGCCTGGGCTGGAGACAAAGAGGCTGAGAGGCAACCTCCTGGCTCTTGGCAGCTTCCCAAGGAGGGCAAGTGGCAAGGGAAGTGCCTGGGGACTCTGCTCCCTGGGACACCTGTGGATGGCCGCGCCGGGGGGTTTCAGGCTGGGCATGAGGAAAAATCTCTTTGTGAGGGTGGCCAAACCCTGGAACAGGCTTCCTAGGAGGTGGTTGATGCCCCGTGCCTGCCAGTGTTCTTGGGGCATTTGGACAGTTCCCTCAATAACATGCCTTAATTTACGGCTTGCCCTGAAGTGGTCAGGCAGCTGGGCTGGATGATTTCTGGTAGTTCCTTCCAACTTAAATGTTCTATTCAAGAACACATTTGCTTTAGTTTCTTGAGCCTAAAATATCCGCTAGCTGTTCGTTTCCACAGCTTTATCAATGTCTTCAAATCAGTCTGACACCAAAAGTTGCAGTCATCACCTTGCAGAACTTTCAGCATTTCTATTTATAAGGTGTTCTGTGGTTTGTTTTTGTTGGATTTTCTTTGTGTTTGTCAAAAAAGGGGCATTTCTGTTGGGTATGTGGATTGTTCTTCAACCCAAGTGACTAGGTACAGGTTAGTCTAGTAAGCTAAGGGTTTAGTAATAGTTTATTTAAGGGCTTCTAGGAAATGTTTACCAAATCAGGATAATCTCCATATTTTAAAAGATGACATGCACAGAGATGAATTAGAAATTACGTATTTAAATCTGCTGGCCTGAAGTTGCACGATAGCTAGATCTTAGTAACCTTGAACTTTTATCGGAGTACTTTAAAAGCAGCTTACATAACCTCTTGTATTGGGTACAAGAGTACAGATTATTGTTGCTAATTCCCAACAGAAATATAAGTATATAGAATCAAATGCCCCCAAATGCACTAACTTAAAAATCACTTCACAGCTTAGGGTTCACTTTGTTCCACTTTGTGCCAAGCTAGTATACAAGTCCTGTTGGTATTGGGCCTGCTTCAGACAGACTCCCTGCTGGATTTTCCAGGACATTAAAGGTTGCTTTGGAACATTCATTATGTTAATTTACATGACCAACCTGTTGAAAGTAACCTGAAAGTAGGATACAGTTCTATTGTATTCTTTTTAAGACAGAATAACCTAGTTACTTATTTATCTCTGAAGCTGTTGGTTTATTGAACTTTTGAAATTGAGATGATTTTTTAGGTTTTTCTATATCATGTTGGGGAACTGCAAATTAAATATCTCTACTTCCAAAACACAGAGTATATCCAAGGAACAGAAGTAGTCTGTAGAAGTTGAACGTATGTAATTCTTACATACTACCTCAGAAGTTGGACATCCACAAATGAATGGAATTCAAAACATACAGTAAATCAGCAATTTTCTGGCAATAGAAAACCTTAAAATCTTTGAAACTAGCTCACCCATACTCAGTTTTGTGTTAGGAATACCAATGATATTAAAGGAGTTAGGAATGAACATGCAGTGTCCTGAAACGACTGTGCTCACTCCTTTGAGAATTAATAAAGTAAAGCCTTTTTTCAGTGACATCTGTTTTCACATATGCTGCATTTGTGATTCATTCCCCTTTCAGTGTAGACTACTGCTTCCTTGGTCTGTGCACAAAATACAATCTCCTTTTTGCCATTTTACTCCGATAAAATTTGATGTGAAAAGAGATAGATGAAGTTTGAATCCAAAATTAGATCTCATTGTCCCCAAACTGAAAAAATTATCTTTGGGAAGTGAAGTTTTGGTTTTGCCTGTTAGGCAGGTAGGCAAAATTGTGATCTTGCCCTTTTTTAAAAGAAGCCATTAAGAAAGTAATGTGGAGAAACTGTTGAGTTACACTGTAAAATTATTAAAAGACATAAAAAAGAAACAGATCTCTTAAGAGTAACATTCAGTAAACTGCAAGTCATGTTCTACATTCATATCTCCCATGAAAATACGTAAGAAAGCTTCACTGTGCCTTTACTAAAATTACCCTAGAAATCATCTGCATGTCTGATGTGGAATTCTATTTGTGAATCCTCCGTTTATATCATCATGATTGAATTTTACCCTTAAATGTTTTGACTTTCGATCATGGCTACTTAATCAAGTTCATTTGTGCTAACAATTGAAACTGTGAGCAGTACAATTGAGTAACTCTGGTGCTCTAAACCAGTATCATGGCATGCTTCTTTGTTCTTCTACTACAGGGTCATGGAAATGCCTTATGCTTATCAGTGCTGTGCCTTTGGAGCTTGTGAGAGCCACTACAAAATCTCCAGCCAATGGAACAAAGATGAGAATAGCAGCATTGATGATTTTCACAGGAAGGATGTTGGATTGTTACAAATTCAAGGTAATTGTCACCTTTGGCTTTTAAATCTACCTGAAGGCTGTGATTTTTCTAGTAAGCAGTCTGTGATGTTGAATCCAATACTCTTTAGCAGTCACCAAGGCAGTGCCTTCCTCTCTCTTGCCTGATAATATGTCAGTGTTCCCAAGCTTAGCAAATTCATTTTGTCAGGTCTATCTTTCAAAAATCTCACTCCCTCTTTTTATCTGTCCAAATAATAACATGGGAAGTGAAATCTTCCCTTTATTTGAGAGACAGGGAAGTGGTGCTGGTATGTAACCCCATAAAATAATAGGGCAGCAAAGATTCAGTTTCTTGCCAGCCTTGGAAGAAGCAACACCTTCTTGGCTATCCTGCTGTGTACATGCTTCAGGATCAGTCACAGAGCTAGTGTGGCTACTTAGGCATAGCTGCTGGGTTTTTATCTTGGCACTTCCTGGGTACTAAAGAGCGCATCTGCTCTCAAGAAGAGAAGTTCACTGTATTTTTCTTCCCCTTCAGCAAAAGGTCCGTTATTTGACCTGTTATGTAAGTGTATACATAGATTTTATACCATCCTGCTTCTTTCTTTGCTATTTCCACTCCTGCAAACCAGTGTGTCCAGAGTTCAGGGCTAGTCTCAGCAAGAACAGAGCCAAGAATACATAGAGTGATGACACAAGAAACATAAAAGAACCTGGGTTAATTCTTAGTATCCTGACACAACAGTGGAATTTGTATTTTAAACCCCTTCCTAGGCAGTCATCACACTACAAATTAGGTAATGGAGAATGTACCTTTCTAAAAGTGATTATTTTCAGAGAAGTAATAGTGCCAAATTTTTAAATAATCTTGAGTAAAGTGATTCAAAACCAAATAAGCATACATCTGCTTCTGCTTACAGTTTGGCAGGCAAAGAGATGAGAACAGGCTTTAAATACCGAAGATGTTTTTGGAGTTTGTAGTAAAAGAAATTTTCCTGAAAATTGCAGTATCAAATCTGGGTATTTCCTCCCCCACAGATGAGCGTGACTTTGAAGATTTTCTACTTGACTTTGAAGAAGATTTGAAAGCTCATCATTCAGTGCAATGCTCACCTTCTCCAGGTATGAAACTGCCAAATACATAAGAATCTAAGCATAATACTACCAGATATTTGAAATGCAGAACAAACTCTGAATCTGAAACAAAGACAGGAACACTATGTTTTGCAATAATTTGATGAGACCAGATACATTGTACAAAAATACAAAATTCTGCACTGAAGTTCAGAAAAATATCCAGGTACTGAATTCATCTATGAATGTACCAGAAGTTTTGGAGTCCTCTGGCAGATCCTAACTCCAGGCCCCTTACCACAGGAATTGATCTCCTTATCAAAGGAATGGGAGAGCAAAGGTTCTCTTCTGCCAAGAAACGGATAATAGAACAGAATATTTGCTCACTTATTCATTTGCAAAGCTGAAGTAATTCTTCTCAACTTCATTGAGTTATTTTACACTTGAGCTTCTCCAACAACACACAGTTCAGTTCAATGCGTAGGCACAGTTCAGTTCAATGCGTAGGACATACCATACAGTACTATATCAAAACACACACAATCCATCACAAGGGACTCCCAGCACTCTCATTTTTTTTGTAGAATAGCGTATCCCTGTGGAGTAACACATGTGTTGTGTTTTTTTAAGTGATTAAATTGGAAACCAATTCCACTGAAAGTTCCCTTTAAGGCAAGGAAATAACTTAGAATGTTGCTTCTAGTTTTAGCATCCTGACTCAGCAAGCGGTTTCCCTAGCCATTCTTAAATTGTAACACATGAACAAAAAAATGCAAGTGACAGCTAGTACTTCAATACTCACTCCAAGCCAAGATTCTTGTTTATAACAGCAAATAATAAATGAAAAGATGTTATGTCAAGAGAAATAGAAGAGGTAGGAGGCCAAAGAAATAATTTAGAAACATTTGACCATCCCATATTCTCCTATGGCCTCCTTTGGAACTATCGAGTTCACAGACATGTCCTCATCTTCAAGGTAAGTCATCACCAGACCTAAGAGAAAATCTAGTTTCCATGCTGATCTTTCAAATGGTATCTTAGAAAAACTTTCAAACTGACACAATGGGTGCTTCTGCCTACTGGATGGCAACAAGTGTTGTCGCATGGAATACATCTCAGCTGCTGGGGTTGTGTCTGCATGGACAATCAGAGACCACTGTGGAGGACTTGCTTTGAGGAAGCACAGCTGACTAGTATTAAGATAAATAATGTTTTTCAGACAGCAGAGTATTCAGCTTCAATCACACAGCATATACACCTCAAATCTAAGAGAACACAGCAGGCTTCAGTCATACTGTCCTGACTTCAGCCACAGCTCATTGCAAGCACCTCCAAAAAGGCAGTCCTTACAAATGCAAATACAGCCTCAATTTTCTATGATTAGGAACTCTTTGGGTCACAAACTCTTTGTTGCAGGCTACTGAGATGATGAAACCAATGAGCCATATAAGCCTTCTCCTCTTACAATCTATCTCACAGCTTTGACCTCAAGAGAATACAAAACTGACAATCCAATTTTATTTGGTGCCTATCTTCAAATTACCTTCCCCATTTATCTTCATATCTCATGGATGTGTCATTCTGGAACTGCTGTATCAAACAGTCCATCAAACAATAAATTTCACTTTCTGCAATGCTATTTCCTTACCTACAGTGTAGCTTAATAGTCAACTTAAACAGAAAAATGTATTGGAATCTTAAATGAAAGATTTAAATATTCCACTATAGGGATATTTTCTGAAATAGATTAGTCCCAAAAAGTCTGTTTGTAGACAAACTAAAATGTGTCAAGTCTTCTATCATTAAAATTCTTCAAGAATCCTGATCTCCTCTAAAAGTTCAGATTTATCCTTGGACTCTAAACTGAATTATCTCAGATCATATTGGATCCCTATTCAAACTTGTAGCACTATGGTCTATCCTGCATTTGTCTATGAAGATAGGATATTAGATAGCCATTACTTCTCTGAGAATGGTGGAGATGATGGCAAATTTAATGATGGCACCGAGATTTCTCTATCTGTGCAACTTGCCTTTAAGGATCCATTCCAAATTCTTGACAGAAAATATTACAAAATGCATCATGAATTTATTTGGAATAAATTTGTTTAAAAAGCCACCTTCACTTATTCTTTTCAATGCTACATGCATTAAAGCACTTTCTTCCTCACACATAGAATGTCAAAAATAGGCTTGGCTTGCAAAGGTCAAAGCCATTTGAGTCATATCCTGGAATCATTATGGATAAAACAGAGAAAATGAAGAGCAAAGCAGTCTTCTGAAAAGACACTGCAAAGGGGACTTGGACTGTGTAATGACATGTTATTAGGTAGCCAAAGTGCATCTGTCCATATCCATTACATCACACTTCACCAGGACTCATTAGCACAGTCATCCTTTTCTTTCCTGAGAAATTACCCACGGTATTCATACTGCACTTGTACAACTAGGCAAGACTTGGCACATATATATGTGCCAAATATATATATATATATCTGTATGTATATAATATTTGAGTTGAGGAACAAAAACTCGTGTAACATGCATATGAGCAGCACATTATTGAGATCTCTACTACAAAGAAAGAGAAAATTCTTTTAGAATAAAATTCACTGCTTGGCTGTGCTGAGAACTTTTGCAAGAGGCATGAAAGCTGAGGTCTTCCAAAGTACAAAATTAACTTTTAGTTTACATGGGTTTCCCTTGCCCTCTTGTTTGTTTTTGTCTTTTCAGGTCCCTTCAAACCATGTGACCACCTGTTTGGGAGCTGGCTCATCAGAATTGGAGTGTGGACCATAGTGGGTTTGACCTTCATTTGCAACGCGCTGGTGACTGCTACAGTTTTCAGATCTCCGTTGTATATGTCCTCCATAAAACTTCTCATTGGTCTCATAGCTATTGTAAATGCCTTCATGGGCCTTGCCAGTGGCATACTGGCTAGTGTGGATGCATCAACTTTTGGGAGCTTTGCTCAGTATGGAGCACAGTGGGAAAGTGGAATTGGTTGCCAAATGACTGGTCTTCTCTCCATTTTTGCTTCAGAAGCTTCCATTTTTCTCCTCACCTTAGCCGCACTTGAACGTGCATTCTCCGTAAAGCATGCTACAAAGTTTGAAACAAAATCCTCTATTGCTAGTGTCAAAATTGCCATTTTCTTTTGTTTTATGTTGGCACTTATCATTGCAGTAATACCACTCCTCACTGGGAGTGAGTATGGGGTTTCTCCGCTTTGTTTGCCATTACCATTTGGAGAACCCACTGCTATGGGCTACATGGTAGCACTGGTGTTGCTGAACTCACTTTGTTTTCTGGTAATGACTGTTGCTTACACAAAGCTCTACTGCAGTTTAGAAAAGGGAGAACTAGACAACATTTGGGATTGCTCTATGGTCAAACATATAGCCTTGCTACTTTTTACTAATTGCATTCTTTATTGCCCTGTGGCCTTCTTATCTTTTTCCTCCTTACTAAACCTCACTTTTATCAGCCCAGAAGTGATAAAGTCAATACTGCTAGTGATTGTCCCACTGCCTGCGTGTCTAAACCCACTCCTTTATATACTTTTCAATCCACACTTCAAGGAGGACTTGGGAAGTTTGCGAAAGCAAACATTGTTATGGAGGAGATCAAAACATGCTAGTCTGATCTCTGTGAATTCAGAAGACATAGAAAAACAATCTTGTGACTCAACACAAGCACTGGTAACCTTCACAAGTGCTAGCATATCATACGACATGCCTACCAGCAATTCACTAATGCCATCATCTTATCAAATGACAGAAAGCTGCAATCTTTCATCAGTAGCATTTGTTCCATGTCGTTAGTTTCAGTGGCAATGCAGAAAATATCTATGTTTACAATTTTTTTTAATCCCAAAAATAAGTATGGGTGTGCTTCTACAACCTAGAGAATGCCTCTGAATTATTTTTACATGCATCACAAAACAGATGATGACAAAAGTTGCAGCAGGCTGGAAATCCAATACTTGAGCCTTCACGGCCTGTCTCCAAAGTGCTGGAATGAAGAAAGAAAATGAAAGCTGTTGCAGTTTGTGCAGTTGTATCGGCTGCTCTCTTTTAAAGTAGCACTATTCAGAAAAGGCAGTTGGTCAAGAGCAAAAATACCATGTTAAATTGGTAAGCTTTTACTTCACCTGGCAGAGTTCGTTTCAGGGGTTGGGTTTTTGTTTTTGTTTTCCCTGTTTATTATAATTCAAACTTAATAATAGATATTCAGTGTCAAGATTGTTTTTATAAGCATCCATGTGTGGCCCTCATTCAGCAGGGTATCTAAGTGGAAAAGTCCTAAAGGTTTCTGCAGAGTAGACTTTGATGAAGCTCCAAGGTCAACTGATAAAATTCATTTAACAGTTTACCTGCTCTTAGGCTTGGAATTTTTAGAAGTCAGATGCCTTGACTTTTTAAATTGTCAGCCAAAACTACAAGAATAACATGGTGTGAAAGAAATTAATTAAAATCCTGCTGAGCACTTAAAATGTAATCATAAATGGCAAGCCATTGTCACATGGATATTTTTGTAGTGAGGTTCTGCAGAGCCTGGTCATGAATTGCTAGCATGCCAGTAGAATTACTTCCAGAATTACTGCTGACAAAATTGGTAGGTGAGGGACTCACAGAATTTGAGAATGGGAAACACTACATAGCAAGTCATGAATACAGGAAGACTGGTGTGCTGCATACAAATAAATGACACAAAAGGCACTCACATAAAAACAATGATTTAAGGTAATTTGTCTAGGAAAGGAACAAAAACAGTAGTCCTGCTCATGGCACAATCTCTGTCCTGTGAAACAGTGCTTCTAGAAAGCCTCTAGCTCATGGTCCTTAGTCAGATGAAGATTCAGAGGCCACTGCATCCTTTTGGCTAAGGCTAGAAGAGGTTGTATGATTTGTGTTCTTAGCACTAGTCCAGGCACTACTGGAATATTTCAGACAGTTCTTGTATTCACATGCTGTAAAGAAGACTGGGAAATTGAAAAGGATTTGAATATCATAAATTTACAAAACAACTTATCAAAGAAGTGACCTGATCACAGTTCATAAGTAGCAACTTCTGGGAAAAGAAGTTTGAGAGCAGAGGACTAAGTTGAGAGAAGAAGGATCCAGTACGGACCCCTGGGAGTTGGTGTTAGAGATACACAACATAGAAATAAAGGTACCAATTGTTGACAGTGATGGTCACTAGCAAGCTAAGAAACTTAGCATGGCTTGGGGTGAACTATCAGTCATCAAGTATGTATAAATTCAAATTGGATGTATTGCCAAAAAAGGTATTGGAGCAGCTATTGGTATTCAGGGATGCCTGATGGCATTAGTTTACAAGTAGGTTAGATTAGATTAACACAGAGTTACTCTCTGGATTTAAATCTATTAATACTTTGCTGAATCAAGGCATTTACATTTAGACATCATGCAATTAGATGAGAAGAAACTTCAAGTCTTTGCCAACTCTACTGCCAAAATATCTCAGATGACAGAGCTCCCTTCACTTCCCCCAAGATCAGTCTTTGACCTTAGTCAAGCCATCAGAGGACATCCCAGTCATCCTTTTTTAGAGCTGGAACCTTTTGCTCAAGTGAGCTGATCATTTAAGACACGGAAGTGCAGAGTTTTTGATTTTTGTTGTTGTTGTTAAAAATAGCTCCCTGAGGAGTAACGTTTAATAGCCCAGTAATCACTTCTCGGTTAATGGCCACTCAGCTTCTGGGTGAATGAGACTAATTTCTAAACATTACCAAGGTTAGCCTAGCCCAGTAATTAAGGTAATCAGTTACAGATGATCATGGTTGTTCATCTGTTACTGCATATGTAACTTCCTGGGACTCCAAGAATGGATTTTCACAATGAAGAATCTGTTGCCAACAATGGATATGCCCTGATTTTCTTGTCCACTCACATTGGTGTATTTTTAGTTTTGCAGTTACAGATGGCATCAGTTGACTTTGGCTGACATGTTCATCTTTCAGGAAAAAAAATGAACCAATGCCGAAATTATGTACAATAAAGTCAGCTGAGTACTTATCTTAATCCTTTATCTCTTGTGGGTTTTGAAGCAGTGCAGCATACAGCTGGAGAATGATGCCTGAAACCACTTTGGATTAAACAGAGGATCAGTCAACCATTGCACAATACCTATTACCATGTTTACTTAGCTTTAATTTAACTTGGGTCCATCTGTGCTGCACTGCTTAATGTCAGTGAAATTCCTTTCAGCTCGCTATATTTAAGAAGTTTGTAAAGTGATTTGAGAAGCAAGATAATGTTATAATTCTAAAGACTAGTTAAAGAAAGCTTCTTTTATCAGAACTTTTTTAGCTTGCAGAAAGTCCTAAAGGCTTTGTGTCTTATTTTTGTAAGCATGTTTGAAATATTTTGATCAAATATTTTAAACTTGAAATTGTTAAAATTCATTTAATAGATTTTTAAAGTAAAATTTGTAAATATAGAACTGTATTTATTATTACAGTGAAATGCAGCCATGGTAAAGGACATGAGATTAAGCCCTGTACAGTTTCATATTGATATTTGCTATATTTTCTGCTCATATATATTACTAAATTCATTATCTGTAAATAATATAATGTAAATGTGTAGTGATTGTAAATAGATGACATGCTTTCTTTTCTATCAGTGTTCCAAACATATGTAAGTTGTAATAAAAATGTGACTACACAGTAAAGAGCATTTAATCAGGGCCTAACACCTCACAAAATTGTGTGCATCCTCAATTAGTCTTTCCCAAGTTATTCTAATACTTACACTAACCACCCCAGATGTCCGAAATTCTTGTTGAAGTATAAATTATAGGTCGTGGGTTCTCATTAGGTGCCCTGGGGAGCAAAAAAAAGATGAATAGTGTTTCGTTTCAACACAGACTGTCTTTTAAAAAAATGTCACTCGTAGACCCTTATGAACAGATTCTGCTTCCTGCAAGTCCTGTTTCTTGGTGACAATCTCTTACAACTGCTGCAGGAGAGACTCTCACCTCAGACCCGTGTGACATGATGGATGTGCACGAGCACTCAGAAAGGGCAGTCAGGCATTGGGACGGGCTGCCAAGGGAGATGGTGGAGTCACCGTCCCTGGGGGTGTTCAAGGAAAGGTTGGACGTGGTGCTTGGGGACATGGTTCAGTAGATGACATTGGTGGTAGGGGGGTGGTTGGACTTGGTGATCCTGGAGGGCTTTTCCAATCTCAATGATTCTGTGAGTTACCCATCAGGTTTCAGGTCACAGTGGGCCACAGGAGAGATAAGGGTGTGCTGCACAAGGCTGGTGGTATATGCCAGACAGCAAATTCTCCCACCTGCCTCTCCATTTTCTCTCTACAATGGCAGGTAGAGCTGGTCTGGGGATTACCAAACAGCTGGCAAAGTTCATACGATACACAGCAGAGAGACAGTGGCAGCATCACATACAAAATGCATGGCAGGCAGGTGCTGAGGCCAAGTGAAAGGTGCAGCAACAAGCATGGGACTGGCAGGAGTTGGATAGCTCAGGCTGCACCAGAGCTTGTGGCTCAGCTGAATAAAAGACAGGCAGCAGCTAAACAGTCAAGGTCATCTAAGCATCAAGGAAGGGCAAGGCAGCGGATGCCTTCTTGCTGGGAGGGAGCACAGCACAGAGCAGTTATATGGCTTTTCAGAGATAGTGAGCCTAGGTCCCTTCTGTGAAGAACCTGAAAGAGGTGAAACACCAATGAAGGACAAATGCTGAGAAAGCAAACAATCGTTTAGGCAGGAATTCAATCCACATGGGAAGTAACAAGCTACAAAGATCAAAAAAAAAAATAAAATAAAACGATCCCAGATGCAAATAGGTTTTAGCATGGGGCATGCAGGTTCTCAGCACAAATGAGAAAGCCAGAGTGGATGGGGTCACTGCAGCTGGAGGGCCAGTGAAAAAGAAGCAGTGAAAAAAAAGTACTTTCGGTGGGTGAGTTTTGGGACAGCCTTGTTAAGGTGGGACAGGATCAGCAGTGAATGGGGATGAGAAGGGCATTAAATATCTGCAGAAGAAAAAAAGATGTATGGCAAGGCACAGGGCAGTGCATGACTCAAAGAAGAGAGAGGGCTTCAAGAGACAGGAAGCAAATAGCAGAATTTTATGGGATGTTAAGAATAGCGTTAGAGTTTTGTGATGGATGATGAGATCAGGTTTGATGTAAAAAGATGGAAGTGCAATAGCAGAGAAGACTGAAATGGTAAGAAAGCAGGCAATGAGGAGGCTTCCACATGCACTTACTTGCTCCGGACAAGAGCTGGGGGCCGGGTGGGAGAAGAAGGATGTTGCATTTTTTGAGGAAGGAAATATTATGGCTTGATGACAGAAGAGCAACAGAGTAGCTACAAAGGAAGAACAGGTTGGTTAGCAGAAGCCTCAAAGAAGAAGGGAAAAGGAGCTCTCAAGGTTTTATGCTCATATACACAGAAGAAAAGTTTTCATCAATTTATTTGCCAAATAGCAAGTGGTAGGTACTGTGGGCAACTTCAGTGTTCTGGCGATCTACAAGGACACACAAGCACAGGTGGGTGACTTCTGCCTTAAAGCACTCGTGCCACAGAAATTACCACCGATGGCAGCCAAAGGAGGGTTCAGCACATCCTCACTTGATGGGTTATTTAGGTAGAGCAGACCGAGCACACCACCTGCTCACTGCTCTGGCACACTAGATACAACACCACGTTTTATTTGGGAACTCAGAAAATTCTCAGGGAAGCTGAAAATACAAGTTTGGCCAAGGCAAAAAGCTAGCCAGAGAAACAAGTGAATGCCATGAAGAAGATGGGATCACCCATCTTCTTCAAGAAAAACAGAAATGCATAAAGGCCAAGCTTTAGCAGACACCAGCGGAGAAGCACGGGGAATGGCACTGCGGGAGAAGCTGCTTCAGCTGGGCACGTGGCTTCAGACCTCCTTCCCTCAGTGGGGGAGAACATCCCTGGGCAACCTGGTGGTCATGCTTAATCTCAAATTGAGACTAACCATTTGCACAGTCCTTGCTGTTGCTACTCCATGTTTGCGTTCTGGCTTTGTGGCCTGCATATAAGAGCCAGCCTAAGCATCTCTTATCTCTGCTCCCTGTAATAGGAATTTCAGCTATACAGCATATTTCTTCTGACTGTTGAATAAAGACTGGAACAATAATCTCATAATCAGACATTTCTCTACCATCAGTTTAGGTCACTGTATGAAAGTTAAGGTCTTGCTGAAAAACCTCATTACTCAGCCACTTAAGGAAAAGCTTGAATTGTTAAAATGTGTGTAGCGAAATTAATGATCTTCCTCCAGGAAAGCACTGAAGTCAAGAGAGTGGAGATAAAGGAGTAAGAACATGAACACAGGAAAGCTAACAACAAAAGAAAACAGAACTAGGATCACAGCAGCAACTACAACATTGTTAGAAAATCCTTTCCAGGTCCATGAGGTGTAATAACTGTGCAGAAGCTCAGGTGCAGCAAGAGGGCACAGAACTCAGCCTCCAGCAGAGCTGTGCTCCTTCAACCAGCAAAGGATGGACCAGCATCTCTGCCAACCATAATATTCATCTCCTGGACTCTTTCACTAACGTGCCAATGATAATTCTGTAAGGGACAAATTTATCACTCTCCAACAATGTTATTATTAAAAGTAATTGGGTGTTAACTGTATGTTATCTAAACTAAGCTCAGGAAATTGATTCAACTCTTATCTGACTTTGCTAGAAGAGAGTCCCATCTATATGAAATTAGGAATTTAAAAGAAGAATGCAAATTTACCCATGCTAATAAATGAAGTAGAAAGAATTCCATGTGTTTATACCTAACACAAGTGTGCTGGAAAGAAAAGGCAGTATCAACATTAAGAACATCTTGTTCACATAACGAGAATCACAGACTTCTGCTTCAGTGACTCTGGAGACATAGGAAATATGAGTATATTCCCTCCATAAAACAGTTTGTTGTGTCATTGACAAAATTATCTAAGGATCCGATCTCAGCCATAGGAAAAAACAAACATTAGGAATATTCCTCTTGAGAGCTGGCCCACAGCCAGGATTTCTAAAAAACTCAGCCACAGACAAAGAGTCCACTCAAAATCCCTATTTAATCTTTTCACAGGTGGCAACATTTTCCACTTGTCAAGCAAAAAATATGCCTTCATTAACAAGGGAAAAAACTCCATCTGGGAATCTCAAGACTTCCACTAAGTATAGAGCATGCACATACCAAGAGTCTTCTCCAACTGGCTTTGAAAGTCTCAGGACTCCAAAACTAATGCTTGAAGGAAGTTTCAAACATCTCCTTTTTCATCTGGAGTCATTCTTGATATGTAATCATTGTTTTGACAGGTGTCTGCAGTTATTAATTTTGTTCCATGTATAACAAGAGCTTCTCAAGACTATCTATAGGTTTCACTGCAGTTATTGTCAGCATTTACAGTTAATAAACTAACTTTATCATTGAGGAAGGAGTTCTCCCAGCCTTTTTAAGAAAAAAAGTAATTTGGGAGATTGTTCTACTAGAAACAGGTTTTGTCTCTTGTAGGAAGTGCCACAGCCTTAGGATTTACACAAACCCTAACTGCATACAGGCTTCATACACAGGTTTCTCTGAGGTGGCTGCTCCTCAAGGAAACTGGCCATTGCTTACCACTAGGGTAGCCACAGCTCTACGTGTCTGCTCATTTGATGATTATGTGGTTTACTTGATACTGGTTAAATTCAGCGTGATAGGTGAGTAAGGTGCAAGGTCTACTTGTAGAACTGAATGAGACACAAAGCCATTTCCTAAAACTGGGTTTTACATACTTGCCTCAAGTTTCACCTGCAGCTGCTTTGCAGTTATAGGAAACTTGAAGAAAACAATAAAACACCGGATTTTCTCCTGGATTTTTCTCCATTTTGGAAACAAATTTAGCAGCAGTCCACATCCATCACCAGCCTGGTGACGACAGAGAGATTTGAGATGCTTCAGCTGCTGGAATGGTCATCATTTATGTTCATACCTGAAGATCTAAAATCCATCACATGAGGTCCTAGATAATTTGTATGAAATGAGAAAAGGAGCTTCACTCACATAACACAAGCATGAACAGTTGCTTTGATTTTTGAATGGCTTAAGCTGTAAGTTAAGGAAAGGAATCAGAGTCTGGCTAAGAATTCCCTGCTTTGTTTTGAAAATACAGGTGTGGCCCAACAAAAATCATTTGCAGAAAAGAACCAGTTTCCACACATCATTCATATAAATGAATACATGCTCAAGAAGCTATGTTCCAGCATTTTTCAAAATCAGAAGTTGCTTTCCTATATTTCAGTTCAAAATATTAAATAAGCTTATAGAAAATAAAACTTTTCTAGTGAACTTTTGTTGTTGTTGTCTATTATTTGAAAAATAGAGTTGTTTATGCATTCAAATGACCAATTGTTTTATGCAATAGTACATCACTGTTCTCTGGAGCATGGGGACCAAGGGCTTCTCCTTAGGTGACTCAGTTGAACAGGTCTACACCCCGGCTTTGCCTCCTGCTCCTTCTCAAAAGGGCCATGAGTCCCACCACTCACACCATGAGCAGGCAGCTCAGTCACCCCCACACAAAGATGCTAGCCTATGTGAAACCATATGAGCCACCAGCCAACACAGCTGAAAGCCTGTTGGCTTTCGTATGGAGAGAAGGAATGGCATGGGGAGAGAGTGGATGAAAGGAAGCTTCCCAGGCAAAAAAATCACCAGTTCAATTGAGGTGTCACCTCCCACTGAAGGAGTCAGATCTCATTGAGGAACTCAGGAGGAGAAAGAAAGAAGGAAAGAAAAGAAGGAAAGAAAGGAATTCAACCATGAGGAACATATTTTAAAAATTTAAAGATCTTTGATTAAGTGTAATAGGTAATAGCAGGCAATGAAGCTGGTAGTGTGGGCTTTATCATGATCACCAGACTGGAAATGAGAGTGAGTAAGAACTGCTCCTGAAGTACCTCCCTGAGGTACTCTCATAGGTGGAATACATGCCTCGGTCCACCTTTAAGGAGTTGGATTTCTGTTCATTACAAAATAGAGTCAGGCATGGATGAAACATCTTCACAGATCATTTGTTCTTTCTGGGCACACAGACACTGTGTGAAGGTAACTGGTACTGTAAATAAATAAATAAATAAATAAATAAATAAATACACTTAGAACAAAAAATCTCTTGATTAGCATTAAGAAAGTAGAAGTACAGTGGTATTACCTTCAGAAAGCAGCAGCAGGTGAAGAAGACTGAAGAAATTCTGGTTCACATGTGCAGAAACGTCTGAGGCTGGAGCTGGCCGGTTGCCTGAGAAGCTCTGCCTGCCGCTGCATGGCCCATAAGGAATAGCCTCTGCAATGTCATGCTCACTGAGGGAAGGGATGAGTTCAGAGAACAACGACTAAATCCATGAGACGGTGACTGAGAGGGTCTGTATCTCAGGAATGCAAAGAACTAGGGAAGTTGATGCATGGCAGGAAGGAGGCATGCAGGTAACCCACCCATAAGGACAAACCACAGCCCCAGGGTAAAGATCAGGAACAGGCTTCTGAACATGAGACCCATCAAGAGTCCCAAAGGGACAGGGCACAGCCCTGTGCCTGGCTGTGTGACGTGGGGAGCCAGCAAGGGGCTGGGGCTGAGCAATGGAGCCTGGCTTTTCTGCAGCGTTATGCCTGGGCGCACTGACCTTGAGGGAAAGAGGTGCAGAACATGTTCAAACTATCAGGGGGGATTGTCTGGTGTGGCATGTATTTTCAAGTTGTTTGCATTATAGGTGCAAACAGTGCCATTTCCACAAGAAGGTATGCATTACAAAAGCTTAAATATTGCAGGCCACACTGCAGCCTCAGCATGTGCCTAGAGGTCTATGTTCGGCCTTCCTGCAGCAGGGAGCAGTGGTGACAGGGGGAGTGTCCACTGTCCCCTTTGGGGTCCCTCCACAGTCTATAAGGACTAAAAAGCCCTTCTAGAGAGGGAGTCCCTGATGTAGGGTCCTGCACTGAATCATCCCAGAACGGCCCTTTTGTTTCACTGGTGGAGGTGGAGCACTTCTCTGAGCTCCCTGCTCACCCCAGAACATGTCCACCACCACCTCCAGCCCCTGCAGCAGACACCTCAGTGGTGGTTGCTTTCTGCTGAGGAGGAAAGCAAAGAGTTCTGCATGAAATGGAGCCTACCCCCAAAACCGATCCAGCTCTCTTGTGAGAATGTGGCAGTAGATCTCAGGTACAATACAGAAGTACATAGTTTATCCACTTGAAATTTGGCAGACCCAAGTGATGCAATACCTCCCTTCCTAGGCATCAGTGCTTCAATTCCACCATCTCCCAAAAGGAAGGAGCAACCTGTTCTGTATGACTCTTTTTTTGATATAGGGTGTGGTAATTGAGCTGCTTACCATCACTTGGACACATAAGTTTTCTCTGTGAGATTTGCCAGCCTTGTATTTTGAACAGACATGAAGCTCCTGCTCCCCTGGAGACCCATCCCCACTCAGCCTTGGCACACCAAGTGGGCTTCTCCATCCAGAGGGACGTATCCTATTCTGGAGAACATGGGGAACTAAAGACACCAAGCCCTCAGACACTGGGAGGGAGTTCCTCGTATCTGAGGGACAATGACATTCTTGCTGAGCTGATGTAAGGCAATAAAGTACACAGGGTGGAATCATATCTAGGAACACCTGCAGCAGAGCTGGCATGTGTTCGTTATCATGAAGACAAAGGGGCAATATGCTCTGCAAGTGAAAAATAACATTTCGGTGTAATAGTTGGCAAGGAGGCAAAGTCAGAACAGACTGGAAACTCCATAATGTCACCAAGGGACAGAAGGGCCATGCAGTTACTTTAGGAAAATGGAGGCTGTGGGTCAGAGAAATATTGTTTTGGAGTGGGCTTCTTCAGAGAATGTGCCCCCCACTCTCTAGCCCCAGACCTACTGTTGGAGGATTTGTCCATCCAGTGAGCAGTACCAAAACATCTGCCCCAGGACATGCCACCTCCTGGACAGGGTGCAGCCTCCACAGCCTCCTGAATGAGCAGATTTCCTACAGAAAGTCCCAAACCCTCCTTGCTCTGGGCTTAAAAGTACCACAAGCACTTAATGGAAACTGGCCCATCTCTAAGGTGGCATTTGACTCTCGGAAGAAGCACATGAAAAGATAGCTTTTGAGAAGCTGAAGCAAAAACTTACAAAATCTCAGAGTCACAAGGGGCCTCCTTTCAAAAAGCAGCAAAGGGCAACTGAAGTAGTGGGCAGACTGCACATGCAAGGGAGGACTGGACAGTGCTCTTTGTGGGAATTGCAAAGGGGGATGAAAGGTCTCCGGCCTCAAACAGAGACAAAAATACATCTACAGATCTTGGAGCATCAGTCCAAGAAAAAAGAAAAAGATGTTCACACAGAGATACCTAAAATGAGAAACGCCTGGAAAATAAATATATATATATATGTATATATGTGACAGTAGCCAACAAACAAAACAATAAATCATTGTGTTTTTTTCTGGAATAACATTCTCTCTCTCCTTTCCCCATACTCTTGACCTTATGCTTGACACAACACTGCTTGTGTGTGTAGGGCTTTCCAAGTCTTTAAACACTTGTCCACTGCTTGGAGGGATTTACAGCTGTAAGAAATCCATTTTGTGAGCCATAAGTGAATTGTTCTCAGTATTGATCTCTCTCTACTTTTATTATTATCTGTGTTAGGAGAGCACTCAGGAGCTTTGGTCATGGACCAGCATCCCATTGCTCTACGTGCTGTATAAATACAGAAGAAAAAAGGCTCCTTGGAAGCTCACAGGGCTAAACTCTAAACATAAACAAGCACAAATAGAAAGGAAAAAATGGGTAAGAAAGCCCACAAGCTTTTCTAGTGTGGAATGCAGAGGCTTCACCAGGGCCTCCTGCACTTCAGTGCATTTCAGCAAGTTTTTATTTCCACACCAAATATGTGTGTGTATATATATATATATATATATAATTTATTTATTTTTTTTTGCACAGTGGAACTCCTCACATTTGTAGGCAGTAAACAACAGTGCAGCCTTAAAAACTGTTACTTTATGGTAGAGTGAAGAATTTCTCATCAAATCTGGGACCTCATAAATGATACCCTAGGTCTGATTTTCTTAAAAGGTAAATAAGTGACAAACAATAGAGCCATTGTCCAGAAAGCTCCATTCTTACACCAAGAGCCTTTCATAATGAGAGCAGCATCATAAAAGTGCTTTGATCTATGAAGGATCAAATATCTTTGTTTTCTATTAACATAACTTTCTTTCCCAATGGAACACAGAGAATTCCTGATAATGGCACTCTATTAGGATAATTAGAAAAAGATTGTTCAGCTCTATTTCCCCCCATAGAGCTCCCTGGCAAATTTCTCTTTCGTGTCATTCAGATTTTCTACCCCAAATACCTCTGTCATAAGGAAAAAATTTAGAAGTTTCAAATTTATGACTCAGAAGTTTAGGCTGCCAGCCTGATATTAACCAGCCATTAAAAGATTCTGGAGAGAGACATATACTGAAAATTAAGCCATCACCTTTTAAAAACCTAATATTTTTTTAATGTGAACAAGATTTTAGATAACAATGTCACAGAAGTTTTAATAAGGTAGCAGGAATGTGCCCTGGGTTTATTTGCCAGGGAGGCTTGAGAAAGCGTTACAGGAAAGGTTTGCCCTGAGGGACCTGCGAGTGTAACATGACCAGAAGCAGAATTTGTACGACAGATGACAGACAGAGGAAGACACTTGTTAAGCGAGTATTCCCAGACATCCTATTAGAAACCTTGATTTCTTGCTTTGTCCTGCTGCACAACGCTCAGGCGCTTGCTTTTCCCATCAGAGATGCAGATCTGAGGCCGCCGACAGTCAGGGCCAGCCAGAGAAAGTCCTGTTTTGCCAGGCACCTGGTGCCACCGTGTGCCCACGCACGCCTTGCTGCTGTTGTGAAACATCAGGAATCATTTCCCTTCTCAGGTTCTGGTTCAGTGAGTCATCCTTCTTCCAGAAACCCCATGAGGACAGTTTGAGGAGGAGACTCCCTGTGCAGATTTGGGGACTTCTGGTGCAGGAGATGCTCCCAGGCTCTCCCACTGGGGTAGAGGAGATGAGCACGAGGCTGATGATAGGATTCTCATAGGCTTCAATGGTTTTGCACCCGAAGCACAGCATCCTTGATCAGCAAGGTGGACGCCAACCATGGTAAAACAGTCTGACCTGCAGAAAGGAAGTTATCAATGAAGAGATCAACAGATAAAACTGATCAAAGGGCTCTAGCATTATAGGAGGAAAGCATCTCACCAGCCACTCTGAGCAAAGTGATGGCAGGAAAGCCAAGGGCACAGAAAACAGTCCAACCAAGCAGATCTTGGAAAACAAATTAATGTGGGGATGCCAGGAAATCATGCAAAGGGGACTCCGAGGTCTGTACAGATGAGTGGCCAGGAAATAGAGAAAATGAAGTTCACTGGGAATAACTGTTATTCAGATCCATACATTCATTGTTCTGTTAAAAACAAATAAATAACTAGTAGATGAGTGAATGAATTAATAAATAAATAAAATCACCTGCCTGATTGATTCAGCTATCTGAAAAATTAAGCTTTAAATCCAGGGTATCTGGAAGTCTGGGAATCTGGGCAGGGATATCTTGAACCTGCAGAAGTCCTACAGCTCCTGATTCCAAAATCCTAAAGCAGGTGGGACTTAAGAAAGTGTCCTGGGGAAGCCAAGAAAGCAGTGAATACTGCAGCCCACTGTGGCATGTGCTTGTACCAATCTCCCAGCCCACATGCTAAAACCTGCAGCCCAGCAAGTGTGCAAAGTGAGGGAATTACAGTAGGGATGCACCACAAGAAACTTGCACTCTTCAGGAGTGAAATCCTCCTGGAATATCTCACAGGCTGCACACAGTTGACCGCTCATTCAAGCTGAGGTCTTCAGTGTCATCACCACCACAGTTCCTATGAGCCATATGGAAAAATGATCACTTTATTAAGCAAGCACCCCCTCTTTCACCCTGCAGACTGTTTACATACTTGTTCTTTAATCGCTACAGCCCGGAGAAGGACGATATTTCACGCTGGCTCAGGGGACCTGAAGGACAGCAGATGAGAGCTGCACTGTGGAGCCGCAGCTGTGAGTGTGCTCAGGCGGTGCCAGAGGCCCAGCTGCTGCATCTTGCTGTCCCCAAGAAGAGGATTTGGGACCCTGTCTTCAGAAGTTTGGGCACTTGGGACCACCAGGACCCTGGTTCCATCCAGCCAAAATCCAGGAGGCTACAGCCTCAGTGCTGGGTTTTCTGAGCTCCTCTGGATCCACAGCACCAGCACAGGACCTGACTTGTGCCTCCAGCTGCAGTGGCTATGCCTGTGCTGTGTATTAAACAGAACAGGGCTCTCCTCTGCCCTCATAATCCAGGTCCACATACATTCCCTCCAGTCCTTCTTTTCCTCAAAACAAAGTGGTCTTGTCCATAAAACATAGTGGGAGCAGCATCTGGTCCATATTAATTCACCAAATACCTGGAGCAGATGATGCATGGGCCAAAAGGTTTCTGTGGGCCATTCTCTGAGCAGCCACATGGACCTCTACCACCTCAGAAACCAGAGCGTGCAGTACAGGAGCGAGCCCAGCCCTGGCACCGTACCTCCGTGCTCTCCACCCATCTGCACACTGGGTGAGAGCAGGCCAAGCCGAAACAAATGTTTTCATTGCTCCACTTCAACAAAAGCTTTTCATAGCTTAAAGCCTCAGGATTGCTTAGTAGAATTGGACAGGAAAAAAAAAAAAAAAAAGCGGAAAGATATACAAATATAATAATCAAGCCTAACCTTTGATCTAGGTTGATCTGATAAAGCTCTGGCACAGGGCCTGCAAAAACGACTCAACATAGCACTGTAGAAGGATTGTGCTGAATTAAGTGGTGAAAAAACAGGCTTTGTGTTCATTGGCACTTTATAGACATTGACCCACTCACATGCTGATCTCAGGCAAAAGCATTGACTTTTTACCTTCCAGATGAATTACACTGGTCATATTATTATCTCTTCTCTCGCAATTTTATATCAACTTACATTATTTATGGTGCAATATCTTCATGTCTCCACACTGTTCTCCAGGCAATCCATCAGATTATACTGGGGCTTTATAACTAGAAAGCACATGGAAGCAGGACTTTCCATTCCCCTGTTGGTGTACAGGCGCCACATGCCAGTCCCCCTGGACATTGCTCAGCTGGGGCACTGTCAAAACAAGGAGCAAAAGTTCTTTGCAGTCCTAACAAACTTGGTGCAAGGGTGCAAGTTTCCCACATTCAGCTTCTAAAAATTAGCAGAAGATGTGCCATGGCTTATCTCCAAAATATTCTCCCAGTTAGTGCCCCATATGGTTAACAAAGCTTTTATTGTGTATTTGAGCTGTAGGGAGCACTGTAATGCACCAAGAAAACCTCTGGTTTCAGGTTGACAGGGATGCATCACTCAGACCAACAAAATCCTCTCAGTAATGAAACTCACACCATCTCCAGTAAACAGTCACTGGTGGACTGGGGAAGCTGAATGCTGCTACAAATGGCTGTTTCCAGTGTGGTATATGATCTCAAAGCTCTGATCTATACACTCTGAAGTTTACCATAGCTTTCTGAGTCCATACTGGGTGATCCTCACAGATGGCATTGACTGTCCTACTGAGTGGTAACACCAAGGGCTAGTTTGAAGCACGGACATTATCCTCTCTTTTGTAGTAACAGAGATTAAAACCACCGTGTTTGTCCTTTATGTAGACAGGTTTTTTTGATCCATCCTCAAGGATTTTAAGAATGATAGTATTGTACCTGTAACTGTACAGCTTGGTGCTAGTGCCCTTCTGAAATCATGCTTCAGTCTTGTGGGACTACCTAGGGCCATGCAAGGACTGCACACCGCTCCTCCTGCTGTCCCAACAAAAGGTAATTAGACAAAGCTTGGCTTCTCTTGACTTCCCAGAGGTCTGAACTGTGCAGGCCCGGGTGGTGACTTTCCAGCAATGCAATTCCTACCAAAATCTAACCAAAATCTAACCAACCTCTTCAGGTAGTAAACGGTGCATTAACAACACATCTAGAAGAGAAAGGAAGTTCACAGAGGATTTTGGAGGGGAAAGGAGGCCTCAAGAGGGAAAGGTGGAATTTGATGGGAAAGGCAGATGTAATTACAGTGAGCAGGGGCTGAGCAGGAGCACGTGGGCTATTCCCACATCACATCATCGTAACTAAAACTTCTTCAAGCAAGTTTGTAAGAGCAGTTCTTCTGCCTTTCCATTCATGCTGCATTAACTCTTGTCAATACAAGAAAAAACATCATTGCTTTCTAGACCTGTACTTAGAAGTTCCCCAGCCATGTTTCCTCAGCCACGGGGTTTTCTTGAAGTAATGAAAAAAGGACTAACCTAACTAAAAGGGACACGAATGGGAGCCAGATCAACAGTCGTCACAGAAATAAAAAGCAGTGACAGAATTCAAATATCATCTCAAAGAGCAAATGTTCCTCACAGACCACCTGTGGCCATCACGTGCTGTGAGAAATAAACTGAAAATAATTTTCCTTTTCAAAAATGCAGCATTTTCCCCAGCTCAGACTCTTTGATGCAAATCACTTACATGACAGCATCATTGCATCTTCTATGCTATTTTCTGCTAGATCAGACCCTGCTGTCTGCACTGAAAGGCTTACTCCTGTTTACTCTTTGTAAACATTTTACTGAGTGATGATACAGTCACTTCTGCCAGGATCCCAGGTGCGGTACTGTAGAGTTTATGATTGGATTTTATGCTCCTGTTGGCAAACAGTCATGCAGATAATGCATTGCCAACAATTTTACAAGGTTAAGTTTCAATTACAAGCCACACTCTGCTGTACTATCGGCTACTCAGGTAGGACAACAACAAATTGTAGTGTGCAATAAAAAAGAAAAGCAGCAGTTAACATCTATATTCTATTTTAGGCCCAGTTTTGATCTTGGGTTTCTTGGAAACATTAAGCCACCTTGCAGATACAGATAAGCTAACACTCATGCACTCTTCAGAGCAACAGAAATCCCCTGTGATGAAATGCCAACAGACTCTGGAAAACAGCCCTCTTCTGCTCTCATCTCATTCCTGACCACGGGTAGGTTGGTCCCCAGTGAAATGGCAGGATGTGTAAGGACTTCTGCTGGCTTTAGTCTAGCTTCCTACACTAGATTTTTACACTTCCATTGCAGTATAGAGATATAACTAGAATATCTTAAATGTTAGCTAACGTAGGTAGAGATACTCAATGAACAGTTTTTTTCACTAGATACATAACCCACCAATTTATTACCTTGTAGCCAAATGCCACCAAGACATGGTTGATCAAGGTGTGCTTCCAAGGAAGCAGTCTGCTCAGAATCCTACAAAGCTGATCCGATGACTGATGCACTCATCCCTCAGCTGAATTGTTCCATGACATAAATTTGGGTGGTCAGACTTATTTATTCCAATAAATCAGAAATGTTTTTGCTTTATAATTCTAAATGACAGATTATGGGACATGAACTCAACTGACCTGCTATGGAGAATGGCACCCAGTCAGGGTCTGACCAGCCTCCAAGGGGCAGATGCAGGTACTCATTTAGGAGCCTTGTGGACGTGAACTTGTCCCAGAGATACAGTGATGGGCAAGTCAAGAAATAGTTAATTTTTTTGCCCTTCTATTAGAAAATTAATTCAGTTCTGCCTTATTAAATAATTTGAGTAATATAATCTTTCTCAATGGTTTCCAAAACTTTGAGATGGTCTTTACAAACCAAAAACAGTAAATGTGCAAAATTGCTAGAAAAAAAAAAAAAAAAAACAGAGGCCCAGACCAGGTGGTTGTTTTCAGGAACACACTGAAAACAGCTTTTGCAAGGAAGAGATTTTTATTTTGTGATGCTTTTCTTGTTTCACTGACTGTTTACCTGCTTGTAGGAGGAGGCTTTATGTGATTGCTGCCCCTTTATGGCACCTAGTTTCTGTCTGTCCCCCTCACTAGAGGCCAGGGTCTCTCTGAGTGAAGGGCTCCCACATTTTATTCACCATCTAAGTGTGTATCTCAGAAGGAAAATGTTATGTAGAGAGCTGCGGCTTCCTCAGATTTTGAACACAACAACTGTTATAGCACCTGCAGTGAAAATGAAGAGTTTAAGTATCTTAAGGCCACATCAGGGACATCAGTTTCTTCCTCAAATTAGAAAATGACGAAGAAATGACAGCCAGGATGGCCTCTGCTATTTCTCATTGGATTTTTTTCTCAACACCTTGTTATTCTTCAGACCCTCAGGACTGGAAAATAATGATTAATCCGTCTGAAGATTTGAATCCCAGGCTCCAGGTGATAATTAGAGATAATTTTCAAGGCTGGGCAAGATTTTTGGTGACATTTACTATCAAAAGCTGGGGGGGCGGGGAGGAGGGAGAGGAGGGGAGGTAGGGAATGTAATGAATGCTTCCCAATTAGACAGAAATACACTCTGATTTTCATTGTCAACATAATATCAACCTTGGGCATTGTGGAATTGGATCCAGGCATACAGCTGGACGCTGTATACATACACGATGGTATCATAGAACAATAACCATAAAGGGCTTTGTGCTCTGTTGTGCTCTTACGGTAAGTGGACACTTCCACCTTCTCTTCTCACTTCAGAGCCAGTTTTTGACCTATCTCATGCTCTTACTTCAGCCCTTACTTCATCAACCTCTGTAGGTATATGGCATACTAACTACTGTGACTTACCCATAGAAGAACTATGAGGTCGTCCCACCCACCACCACACACATCCCTGTGAATCTAGCTTCTGTACAGATACCTCGCTTGGGATGAAAAGTGAAAGTGGTGCAGTGGTTAGTAATTGGTGTGGGGACTTAACCTTCATAGGTTCCCTCCCATTTCCAGTGGGATGGGGGAAAAGGACAGGAATAATAAAAGCAAGAAAATTTGTGGGTTGAGGTAATGAAATGTTTAATAAGTGAAGAAGAGAGAAAGAAAACAAACCAAGTGATGCAGAGAAAATCCACTACCTCCCATGAGTAGACTGATGCACTGCCAGTACCCAGGCAAACAATGGGTAACCTTCCTAAACCCCCTTTTAATTGCTGAGCATGGCATTATATGGCATGGAGTACCTCTGGTTAGTTTGAGTCACCTGGCTGGTTGTGTTCCCTCCCAAACTCCTATAAAACCCACAGTATATTCACTGAGAAATGGAAGGCCTTGGTGCTGTATAAAACACTGTTTAGCCGTAACTCAAGTATTACTGTATTACCAGCATTGATTTGGTCAGAAATATAAAACACAGCACCACACAAGCTGCTTTGAAGAAAATTGACTCCAGCCCAGCTCTGTACAAATGGGTGGGTTGATAGATATGAGAAATTGGTTCTGAAGTCTTTAATATCAGTTATCAGCATCTAGTTAAAAATACAGGTCAGATTCTCATGCACAGCTGTACCAACTCTTACAGCCTCAATGTAAGAAAAATAAAAATAAAAATAAAAATAAAAATAAAAATAAAAATAAAAATAAAAATAAAAAGTAAAGGTACTGTGCTATTGTCAGTATTGATGAACAGTAGAACGTGTGTTTTAATAGGGTCAAAAATGCTATTCTTTATTATTGTTATTTTTGCATTTGGATATAACCCAACCAGAAAAAAAAAATTGTGAAAAAAAAAATCATGAGCTAAGCCAAGGCTTTGTTTTCCCTCCCTCCACTCCTTGCTTAAGGCTTGTAATCTGGGTAGAAAATACAAAAAGCTTGTTATTGTCTTCACAGTATGTCCTAGAGATATGAAAAGGGTAAGATAAAGTGACCCAAGAATCTACCAACAAAGCCCAGAATGCAATTCATGTAGGAATAGCATTAACTCAGCACTACAAGCAGACATATAAACCAGCTAGGTGCAATTACATGAACAATGACAGCAATTCAAAGTCCAGATGCTGCTGCAAAATGACTTGCTAGCTGCGGAGAGCAACAGCTTTAACTCCTAACATTCGATTTCTGAGCTAATGAGCCAGAGGATCACGCAGTTAGATGCTTCTTAGTGACATCTGATGTGGAAGAGGGTTTAATTACTGCTCCATTGTGTTTGGGAAGTTTTATTGCAAGACCTCTGGCAGGACACTTTAAGCTACAAAGCAGTGAAGTGATGCTAATGTGTTCTGGACATAAGGCTAGTTATATCTCACCTAGAGATAAGGCAATGGGCAGCTCATGGAGCAGAAATCACCACCAAGTCTTTGCTTCTCTTGTGCTCTGAGATACATCAGTTGGCATGGGACCTGCAGTAGTTTGGCCTGCGCTATTAATTGCTGTCATAGTCTCTGAGCAATTAGTTCACAACCGTGGACTCAATGGGCCATGCTGCAAGGAAACCAAGGAGAAGTGGTGTATATATGTATGTACGTGTATGCACACGGGCATGTGTAATACAGGCTGGGCAACAGGGATGCCTACTCACAGCTACGGAGCCGGGCACTTCTTCTCGCACTCATTCCCAAAGCAGCCATCCATACGCTGTGTTTGCTGTGTTGGCTGAGGGAACCACACCCAGCTGTGTGTACAGCCATCTTCATCACTAGGTGACCAGCCCTGATGAGGTGCAGTCTACTCAGTAGGGATTTGCATTGCCCACCCCCATTCTGCACCCAACAGATGCCAATGCCAGATGTTCAGGGCCAATAAACCCACACCACAGTTATCCAGGACTACTGTGTAAAACACTAGGTGCTAGGGAGCACCAAGATTTACAGGAGGTAGTAGGCATTCATTTTGTATTTGATTTTGTGCCCATCACCTCTTATCTTGCCACTGGGCACCACAGATAAGGCACTGGCTCCTTTCTCTTGGCACCCTCCTTTTGTATACATTGACAAGATCCCCCTGAGCCTCCTCTTCCCCAGGATGAGCAGGCCCAGCTCTCAGCCTCTCCTCACAGCGGAGGAGCTCCAGGCCCTTCTCCACCTTGGTGGCCCTGCAGTGGACTCTCACAGACATGCCCATGTCTCTCTCCTTCACTTGAGGGATGGGGGTGAGGGCAGAACTGCACCCAGCACTGCAGATGTGACCTGAATAGAAGGGTCACCTCTCACGAACCCCTCACACTCCTTTGCCTAATGCAGTCAAAAATACCATGAGCCCCCATAGCAGCAAGGGCATGGTGCTAGCTCATATTCAACTTGGTTCCTGCTAGGACTCCTAAGCCCTTTTCTGCCAAGCTGCTTTCCAACTGGGTGGCCCCCAAGAGCGCACTGGTGCATGGGGTTGTTCCTTCCCAGGTACAGGACTCTGCACTTCCCGTTGAACTCCAAGTAAGTCTACTTAGCCCACCTCTTCAGCCCACCAAGGTGCTTGCAGATGGCAGCACAACCTCTGGTGCATCATCAGCCACTCCCCAGAGTTTTGTGTCATCTGCAGAATGTCTAGATGGCTTAATATACATTTTTTTGTTGTTGTTGTTGTTTTGTTTTATAATTTGTTAACTAATGGCACATCACAACACGGAAAGGACTCAGTTTTGACTGCACACTTGACCCTGTTGAGTTCTCTACTTTTATGCTTTGACCTCTTCTGCTGTTTAGTCACAATATAAATACTGCACCCATTTATGTGTTATGAAGAAAAAGTGTTTGGAAAAAAAGGGGGGGCAATGTGTATAAGCCAACATTTACCATACTTGAAGGCTTTTTATTAAAAGTTAAATACTCTGCTTTCATAGACTTCTTTCATTCTAAACTGTATTACAAATTTGAAGAAATCAGGTACTACTGCATCACAATGAAGAAGGGGCTTGGGTCAGCTTTTTGATAGTGGTTGTGTAGTCTGCAAATAAGTCTGACCAGTGAACCAGGTGTTTGAAGTTTAATTTATTTAGTAGTTCATGTTTAAATAACAAAGTTACTTAAAACATGTAATCTTCCTCCATTCCCCAAGCTGAAAAAAGGTATTTACTACTTTCCTCTTTTAAGATAGTTCATGTGTAGCTCATATATAGCAGGAGTTTTGAAAATTCCTAGATGTTATGTCACAGAGCACTTGCCCTTATTCACAAACATTAAGACCACTTGTTCACTGTCTTCATGGCAACTGCATAACTCATCTATGCAAGAAGCATCACAACCCTCTTACGATTTTGCATAGAGGGAAAGCAGGTAGAAAGCCACCCCAATGTGAAGAGTCCCACAACTAGTTCAGTAGATTGGCAGTATCTGCCATGTACATGCTGACTGTAGAAAGAGGGCCTCATTTTAGTAAATCTGAAAATGAAATTATATAAAATGCACTTTCCCTTACTGACATAGCATTCTTGAAAGGAACAGTCACTGTGGAACAAATATATGTGTATCTGAGGCAAGAGGAAGAAAAAAAACCATAGATGTAGTTTTTGTATATCCACAATCAGTAATTCAACCACACCTGCTTACCTTTTGATGAAAAGAAGGGAGACAAAATATATGTTTTGTTTTCCTTTTTTTTTTTTTTTTTTTTAATAAGGTCAGGTTCTATTGAAAATCTCTGTAAAAACAACTAATGCTGCAAGGTAGTACCAATACAAAACAGATCAATATTAACTTTAAACTGTTAAACTTTATTATAAATTAAAATTTCTTTACAAAAATTGCACATAATTGACCACTCTTAGGTTCTGATGCACTGGCATTTGCAATAGTTTCTTTAATCTTCAAGTTTAATAGTCTCTGCCGTGAGTCCAATGCAGAAAAGGGCAGTAAGCAACCCTCTTAGAGCCTTCAAGTGCAAGAAGCATACTTGTGGCCACGGCAGTTACACTTTCCTTAAGAGCGGCTGCTTTTGTTTTAAATCCTGTAATGAAAAAGTCTCAAAAAAGGTTTAAAAAAGGAAAAACCCAAAGTGGACTACTTGCTTTTTACTGTAAACACAGCCCAGTAAATTAACCCCAAACACAGATCTCTCAGGCATCAGTGAGAGTGTCAAGTGAATCAGGAACAGCAAAACAAAGAAAACAGAAAATAAAAGGAAAACATGAAAAAATAATGTCTGTCATTTTGATTAACTATACTTACGTACATGATGTTATGAGAATCTGGCAGGGCCCAGAAGCGAGGCCAGACAGCGAGTTCATTTTTCCAGAGAGGAGGGTCATGTTAATTGTTTCCAGGTTCAAGGAAAGCAGACTGAAGACTTGATATGCTCAGCAATACTCATCTGCCTTACGCAGATCTTAGGCACAGATCAGCCTGAAGAATCATTCAACTGATTTTGGCATTTAACAGGACTTATGGCTGACTGTACCCAGTGTTCAGTGATTCTTGCTTTCTGTTCTGCAAGTGTTTAAATTTAAAAGCTCATCTAGGCTGACTCCAACCTCTTGGCACTTGGAAACTAGTTTTCTCAGGTTATCAGTTTTACCTCCTCCTGATGCTTCAAACAAGAGTTGCTGTAAGAGATGGGGAAGCAGATATAAGATTTAGCCAGAGCTTGAGCATCACCACATCTAAGGATATGGGATATGCAGAAAATTTATATGAAACCTCAAACTGAATCATAAGGAGAAAACATTACATCTTTCCACAGTGTTGCACATAGAGGTAACTTATGAAGAGCTCTCTGATATAAATGATGGACCTGTAAAATAAAAACAAATATTAAGTCAGTACCATGTTGTGAGATCAAAATGAGTGATATGAAGCACAAAAGTCAGTTGCAATGAATTTTTAAATCAACTTTAATAGTTTCAAATTCAAGCATTATTGTCACTACTAAAAGAAAATACAAGTTCATGTCTGACCTTAATTCTAACCCCTGTATGCAAATGATTGATTACATGAGAACATTCATTTTTCTTCAAAAGATTCTTGCCTTATTCATTGCACAGGATGGAACATGCACAGGGAATGTAGCAGCTTATTCAGTAACTTTCACTTGTGTACAACTCCAAGGTCTTTCTTACTATTGCATACAATCCCAACCCTGCAATGAAAATAACTGTTTCATAGCCTTTTTTTTTTTTTTTTTTGACATCTATCTGCACTTCATCGGTATGTCTTTGCAACTACAGCAAGACTTATTTTTCCATTTTATGTCTGCATTGAACTTTTTTGTTCTCCTTCTTCAAGCATCTACTCCAGCCTCCTTCAGCTACTGTTATCTGGAGTACCAGCTCCAATCAAGAAGTAATTGGTGTTTGTTAGCATTTTAAACTGTGAAACATTTGTATATTCTCTTAGCAATCCTTTAAATGATCTGCTGAAGGAAGCAAGTGACAGGTTCTCCAGGGATTATAAATCCAGAATCTCAATCATAATTCAAACAATATCCTACTTAACTAGAAGCTCCAGCTATCTGCAATATTTCACATATGCCTGAATTCTAATTGGTTCATATTCTTTAAGGGTTCTCTTCTCAATTAATTATAAATATATTTTTCCAAATTTAAAACCAAATAATGCAGGGATCTTGTAAGTCAGCAGTCTCACGATAGGGAGTGCCTTAAAATGCAGTCCATCTAATACAATGACTGAAGCAGGGATCTGTGACTAATTAGAGATTACACCAAACGATCGACACAGAGACAGAATTAAGGTTGAATACACAGCCATGTCTTTGATGTCTCCTGACTGAACTATTTGATCTTACAAACTAAATAACTGTCTACTTAGGGGTGTTCTTTTTTAAAGACTCAAGGAAACAGTAAAAAAAGGAAAAGAGATTTCATATGTGAATCTAGCATGAATCGGTTAAAATTTTAGTACTGTTTCAAAAGAAAGTCTACTGACAAGAGAAGGATGCTGAGAACCAGTCACTGCAAGAATGACGTGTAACAAGATACAGCAGAGAAGCAGCTCAGAAATGCCACAAATGAGTGGTGAGTAACAAGCCCATGTCTTCATGATCCCCCTAATACACAGCATCTCTCCACAAGCAGAATATTTAGAGTGACAGCAACAATACCAGAAAGACCCATTCTGTTTGAACTGAGAAGTGATTCACTCTGTTGCTGTGCTAAAAAAAACTTTCTTATTTGCGTACAGAGAGATAAAAATACACCCCCCCACACCCACACACATTAAGTGGCAATGAGTAAGCTTATTATTTTTGGAGAAAAGGAAATGATAGCTTTAGGGTGTAAGTGGGGCATGGGAAATCATTCAAATTCTCTACACACATTTGCCTAGCAGAAAAACCCTTCCAACTGATTGCAAAGGTAGGGAGTCATTAGTTATCTTCCAGCACAACAGGATTTTTTCCCCTCTACTGCATTTTAAATGTTAGCCATCTCCTCCAGGTTAAGCAAAAAAAAAAAAAAAAAAAAAAAAGGAAGGGAGGAGGGGGGAATATAGACTTCCCTGTACAGGAAAGATACAAGTAGTATGCAGAAGTACTAAAAATATAATCCCTTCTACCTTGATTGACAAAGATACTTCTCACACTTGAAGCAAACGCTTCTGTGTTTACACAGAATATTTCAATTATCCAGAATTCTTAGGTTTAAGAAATGACCATTGCTTTGGACAAAGCAAAAGAATGAAAAAGTTCTGCAATTTTTCATTTTAGTAAGGTGTGTTGACTTACTTCTCTTTGTCCCATTAGAAAGCATTCGGCAGCAATGGCTCTGAGGAAAAGAAACACACAAAAATATTTATTCTTGAATTATTTTAAATGCCATAATTGGCAGAATACTGACTGTGCAATGGAATTACAAATTCCTTGAGAAGAACTAACTTCCAATGATGTTAATCTACAGTGAAAAGATAAAAATAACCGTTTTTTAAAAACAACCTTACATGAGCAAGACATTTCAGTGGTTCCCCATTATGAACAAACACTGAAGAAAAAGATCAGTTCAGCATCACTGGATAATGGAGATTACTGCTATTGTGATATATAAAGGGGAGGGTAGAGAGGGGAGACAGAAGTCAATAGTTGAATTAAAAAGGCAACTTGTAAATATATCATTCATCTTTATCTGTATAATATCAATTCACATAAGTTTCCCCAAGAGGGAAATTCCACTTTTCATTTTAAAGATGTGACAGTACCTCTGTTGTAACAAAGTTACTGCTTAAATAATAAAATAATGAAAGAGACTTGCAGCACAAGCCCAATTTGAAGGACATTTCAGATTTACCTTTGTGATGTAAACCTTATAAACAAAAGCAATATCTATGAAAACAGATGTATGACTGTTGCATTACATTTTCCAGATGGCCAGGCATGTTGGGATATTATATGTAAACATCTTGGCTTGCAGTTTCAGAATTTGAACATTGCTCTCTTCCCAGTATCGCAGAAGCAGTCTGTAAAAGGCATTCATGAGAAAGGAACACTGCTCTAATCACTGGGAACAGAAAAGCAATGCAAAGATCCATACACATTACACAAAATATATTACACTTAATCTCAACCAAGAGTTGCAGGTAGGAAAAAGAGGCAAGACATCACACAAGATCGACTGAACATGCTCTTATAACAAAAAAGAAGGTACACCATCAGAGAGTAACTACACAGTGTGAAAACATGATCTTGGCACATTACACGATCTGGTTTTAGCATGTGTGAGGTAACTGTATATTTGAAGGAAGGCTGATTAGTTTCGCAGTCACGTGTCTACAAAATACTGTGCAGACAGTTCTGCTCACCCATTTTGTGCAGTATCAACATTGTCTAAGGAAGCTGTAAGCTCCACCTAGACAGAATTTCAACTTGACGTAAAACTCAGCCATTCGATTTCCTATGCTCAATGTAGGTGTGTCTATTTCCCCACACCCCCCAACCTGTGGCCAACCACATTTTTTTTTTTTTTTTCCTCTCAAATCTGGCTTTGAAATCTTTGGAGTCCCTGTTGATGATGAATAGTAAGCGCTCGTGGTCTTTTCAAGCACTTCGTACAATATTCTTGAGTTCACTGCAGCTGAATATGTTAAAATATGGATTCTCTAATCCTGGATGAGTGCATTTTGAAATACTGTATAAGAGTTGATGTGATGTTTACTCTAACTGCCCTTGATTCCCATGAGATTTTTTCAGAATTAAGGATTGTCTTCACTAAATAAACATCAAACCTCCAGGTAGCACTGTTAAATACCGATGCATCCATTTGATTTTGCTCCATGTTGAAACTATACTCTTAGCAGATATTAAGTAACAAGATTTTAGTATAGTATCTAACCTTTCTCTACACTCTTGAAATTTATGTTTGTAAACATATACAACATGAATATATTTATTAATAGTTCCTGTATAATTATAACCTCTCCGTAGATAAAACAGAACCCTTTCAAATACTAGAAAAAGACTGAGATAGTATCAAAAGGCACAATGTGCCTCAAGCAACATGCAACAAGAGGAAGAGTTGTATTTTTGCGGTAGAAATCAAATCATGTGCATCGTGTACAGAAAACAGTAGGGGTATTAGCCAGCTGTTCCTCTTGATTACAGGTGTTTTTACATACCTCAGTGCAAGTCCAGGATTAGCAGGCATAGTAGAACAAAACCTTTCCAAGGTTTTGGAATGTTGAGATTTTGGAATGCAGCTCAAATAAAAAAGAATTACCTGCAAAATTTGAATTATAAATATTAATCTACTTCACAGCAGTCTAATTTTGCTAAGAGTAATGGGATGACAGAATTATGAACATTGTGACTGAAGTGAGTTACCACCTACAAACCTTATCAACAACAAACCTTATCCCTCAGGGGTACAAACATCAATTCATTTAAGAAATCAACGTACTGTTGCTAATACCACAGATTTTAGTCTTTCCTGCCTGTATTTAGTGAATAAAAAGAAATGCACTGGATATTAGCAAAATGGGACCCAAGACTTTCACAGAGAGAATAAAAGTTTGACAGAATAAAGCTTACGGAAGTGCTCAACTCAATCTTTCTCTCCTGCTTTTCTACTTTATTTCTTCTGTTTCTCAGACACTATAATTTTTGTGATCAAAACCGACAGCTTAAATATTGCTCCCATCACCCAGCGGTACAGCTCTGCTGACCCTTCTTGCTCAACCATCTCTTCTCTCCTTTCCGGTTTCTCTTTTATCAAAGAAATAGTAGTTTGTCATTAATAGCTGTATTCACACAGTATCAAGACATGCAATTTATTTATATTGAAGTTTCTCTTAGCCTTACATACTCTTTATTCTGAAAGTCACTGCTAGGTATTTTTCTGCTCGTAACACTACTCTCCTCAAGTACGTTGTTCTACTAATTCCTAGCTCCCGGTATACATATACTACTGATGCTCTGATGCTGTTATTTTGACAAGTAAGTTACAGATGCTCATTAAAAGGATATCAGTCTTTGTTTTTTAATTAACTGTCCCCAGAAACATTTTTACCTTGTTATGAAACTCGTAATTGGTCCAATAATCAGCAGCACTAAAAGGAATTGGGTATCGCGTGGGGACTGTAACCAGACATCTGTTCACTAGGTCAGTAAAAAGCTTGAATTCTTGAACTTTGTTGTTGGATCCAACAACTTTGCTATTGATAAAAACAAGGTAACTGGAAGAAAAGAGAAAAAAATTGTTCTGGTGGCCTTCACTTAATTTTGAGATTAAATTACTTTTGTCTCAAGAACTTACTCCAGCCAGATGTTCTGAACAATTTCCTGCTGCATCACTGCACCAAGAGCTGCTTCGTAGGCATCCAGTGCTTCACTAATACTCGTGTGAAGAGACTGGCACAAACTGTTTATATCAAAAGTTTAAAAATATGATGTTATACACACAACATATAATCTTAATATAGAAGAGTAAGAAACAAGAACTTCCCTAAGAAGCACAAAAACAGTTTTCAGTTTAACACCAAAATGGACTAACTTTAACAGTCAATGCATTACAATGAGCAAATCTCAACTGCACGTAAAAGTAAGGAATAATGCAGAAACTGTGCAGTTTAAAATACAGTTCTTGACTGAAATAGAAACATTATCCGTTGTCTTCTTTTGTAATGCATCCATTGCCTTCTCTCTTTTATTAATCGTTATCATAAGGATGCTTTGACTGCTACAGAATGGAGACGAGTCTTGAGATTCCATTTGGAAAGAACCAGAATAATAAAATTTCAAAGTTGTATTACAAGAGACCATTTGAGAAATGACGTGAAATTCACAACAAAAGTAAGTGTTCTGGAACACGCTGATCATATCAGAGGGAAAAAAAGAAAAAAGCAAAATAGTCAAAACTAAACTAAAACCAGCTCCTCAAAGAAACGTAGTCAGAACAGTATATGGGACCTCACCAAACACAGGAGACATTTTTTTTTGCCTAAGATTCAGTTATCAATCCTCATTTCAAGGTGTAAATTAACAATAAAAGCTAAGACTTCCAGTAAGTCGTAAGAGAAAAAAGCATGAAGACTAAAGAAATGCAAAATAGGGTAGGGTTGTTTCAATGACCTTCCTACAGAACTCTACTAACTAGAGCAACATAATCAGTGCCTGATTCTAGGCCTGTTTTCTCCAAGAACTATGAACTATTTAGTAGTTTTGCTCAATATATATATGTGTGTGTGTCTGTACATACATGTGTGCACGACGTATGTCTATACTTTTTTATATAGATATAAGATGAATGATGTTTCTGGGCAAAACATTGTCCCTTGATCTTTTGAGGCTCTAGTAATCTCACACTATTTTCACCTGGTAAAAGTCAACTTTTATATCTTTTGCCACCTGCACCTGAAAAGAAGAAACATATAGGCCCAAATCCCTAAGCACTTACTATGTAGCAAAACTGAACCAACACAACCACTCTTTGAAATGAATTTTGAAAGTGGTGTTAAAAGTAATTTAGGCACATATTTCAAAAGCACCGATTCTTCCTCTTAGGACCAAGTGCCTAAGCTCAGATTCTCCTGTGACCTCAAGTTAAAGTCACTAATGACGAAACAGTGACCTCAAGCGTCTTTCTAACAATACTTCACTGTTTAAGTACTGAAATCTAATAAGTGAACTTGCAAAGAAGTAAGTATTTCTTAAATATATATATATACACACACACTTAGTTGGAATTCATGGACAATACCATAAACTAACATTGAGGTAACTTAATCTAAACCTTAGGCATTATCTTGAAATGAAACACGTTTTACCTGTTTAAAAGTTCACCGTCAACTGAAAGCTGAAAGTGTTGGAGTTCTAAGCAATGCTTAGTCATCACCTGAAGCATCACATTTGCCCCTTTACTTGAAAAACTCAATTAGCCACTTGTGCAGTTGGCATAAAACTTGCATAAAACTGTCTATGCTTTGCAGCGGCCAGTTAGTTTCTCTGAACACTGGCAGATCATTTATTGAAAGAACCTCAAGTGACACATGTCTGGGCAAATAATGAATGTTCTGCAATTGAAAACTCAATTTACTCAGACCTACTAGCTGTTCCTCAGAAATACTGTAAAACGCCTCACCAGTATATCTGCCACAGATATGGGATTTGCTGGTTTACAACATCATCTGTAAGCTGTTCTTTATAGAGAGGCGCTGTAAATTCAATTGGCATTGGAAAATTCAGGAGATATCTACAAGAGAAAAAGTAGTAGTAATGGAGAATATCCTTCTAACATTGAAGATTCCTCCACAAACGTAACAGTTTAAAAATACAATTCATGGAATGTATTAAGAACGCACCTACTTTTCTTAGAGATTAGTTTAACTCTATCCAGATAAAAGATTTATATAGAGAACATTACATAAAAAATAGAAATGGTTTATATACAAAGTGGTTTACAATATTAGGCTCTAGGTTAAATGTTTCTCTAGATCTCAGACACCACCACCACCCACCTTGCCCCTCATAAAATACATCAAAACCTAGGATATAATTATCTACCTATAGACATCTACACTGCATTGCCAGCACTACATTCAATGTAAACAAACACAAGCAGTAATAAAACCTAACACATAACCTGGAGATAAAAAGTCTCAGTCTCATCTGTGTAAGATTTAACAAAGAAGGTCTTCCTTTGAAGGCCTTCAAAGGCAGTTAGCTTTGACAGATTTCCTGAAGTTTTGAAATATGCAAGGTTCACTATAATCAATTAGGTGCCTAACATTCAGGTGGAGCTTCAGCAGACCGATTACCAACATGTACCTTTTCAGCAATAATCTGTTGATTAAAAGCATGCTGGACCTCTGGATTGAGGGCTTTTACAACTGCCTAAATAGGAAGTTTGCAGTATGCAGTTTTAAGCTCCAAACTTTGAAAAAAAAAAAAAAAAAAAAAAAAAAACTACTTCAGCATGCATGTATCACATTCCTTTTCCCCATATCCACAGATGAAACTTGTTAGCTGTTTCACCTGTAAGTTCTTATGCTTTTACAATTTAGTATAAAAACACAAACAACTATAATGCTTCAAAAACGCAAAACCATAATTGAATGAAGTCTTAGCAAAACCTGCCAGAGCTAAAAGCAGAAGAATCCTAGACTGCTTTGTTTTTTGAGAAAATGCCAGTATTACCAAAATTTCAACAGAAAATAATATTGCATACATACCTTAAGAGATCCATGGGATCATGCTGTTGGTAGGTATTCTCAAAGAAAGCTCCCACAAAATCTTGTAACAGTGGAAGAACATTGCCTGACCTTTCCTGTTTGTTTTTTTTTAAATAAAGAAATAAATTAGACATCAACCTGAAGATGACAAGAACAATTTAAGCACAATAACCAGCAATGTCTCTCTCTGTAATGCTCCTTTGCCTTCATTCTCTCAAAAAATGAAACCTAATGGGAAAAGTCAGCAGGTAGAAGAAAACATATTACAGAGTGAGTTTACTGTTGCTATCTAATGTTCTTGAATAAGGAGATTAACAGTGCATTAGAGTGAACAACTGAGCTACAGATTTAGCACTGTATATTAAAGTAAAATTACTTTGGTTACATTAAGTAACATCACTAATCTTGCCAATTCTATATTAAAGCAGAACTACACATTACAAAAATATTGTTAAGAACAATCAATTTCCTACATGTTTGAAACTACACATAAAACCCAAACTTTATAAACCCAGCAGACCAACAAAAAGAGTTTTGGGATGTGGCATTACCTGTGAAATAAGGAATTTACACAACTGATAAAAGATCTCTGCATTCTGAGGATTCTTCTCAAATGCTCCAATCCACACTTGGTAGGCACTATCGCTCTGCTGCATCTGCACGTACAAGGTGGCCATACTCTCCAAGAGTGGGCAGTTGTTAGGGCAGAGCTCCAATAAAGATCTACAAAGTTCTGCAGCAGATTCCCACCTTGAATAAAAGTAACAGTTAAGTTTTCAAGGACACATAGGTGAGTACTCCGTATTAAAAATGTCTTGAAACAACTTACCTTTCAAGAAGCTTCAACAAAGCTATCATGTTTCTGTAGAGTGGGAAGCAGACAGCTATTCTTTTGTCAGCCTCAAGGCTCTCATCAGTACATGTTTTGACTGCATCTTCAGAACAACAATGTAAAAATCAAGACCTTAGACCTCAATTAATGTCAAAGTTATTCAAAACTTTTAACAAAAATTGTAATTTAACAACCACAAAAATACAGAAGCATGCAAAGTTTTCTGAGACAATGATAAAAGTCTTTCAAAAGTGTCATTCCTCATTCATCTAAAACAACAAAACAGCAAAAAAACAAAACCAAAAACCCCAAACCCACTGAACAGCTAATATCCCATCAATGAAGTGTTAAAGCTACATTACACATAGTAGCTTATCACCATCTATTTAAAACTACATTCCAGTATATACAGGATTGCTGCTGAAATCAGTTCTACTGAGACAACAGCTAATATGTGCTAATTCTCTTTTTATGTTGAGAAGAAATACACCAGTTACCCAATACTGAACACCACATTATGTCTAGTCTACATCCACTCCTCCAGGTTATACTTGAATATTCATTTGCACACTGCATTACTGTCTACAGCATAGTTACGTTCTCACAGGCAATTCAATATTGGTGCAGCTAACACTAAGTACTGACATACAAACAATGCTAATGTAAAGTCTCCCTCCGGCAGCACTACAAATCAATTCAATTTCTTCTACTACCTTCATGAGATCTTTAAGTTTCTCAGTTTACTTAAACTCCAAATGCAGACAAACACACACTTTGCTCTGCCTCTTTTAAGGAAGCACAATAATCTTCCATGAAAGTACCTTCTCAACAGACATCCCATTGGGGATGGAGTAGAAGAAGAGAGGGAACAACCACAGAAGTTTGGTTTTATGCTTTCTTCAGCCTCCAAAAATAAGCAATGCCATACTAGCACAAGGCACTGCTCTCTATCCTGATAGACTATCACAGTTCATGGAAAAAAGCTATGGCTTTGAACCATACATGAAAAATTTTGTGTGCTAAGTACCTAAAACATGGACTTTCCTCACTCTTCTGTCCAAATCAAGAAGAAATATTCACTGGATTAATCCCAATGACTTAACATAGCTGCAATATCACACTGCCATGAAATTCCAGAAGTATAACATTTCTTGATATGTAAGAAGTGAGTAATGCAGTGAGCAGTTTACTTCCTTAATCTTACCTTCAAACATAGCTAACAGCGTATCAGGATCAGTCTTCACATCTTGAACTGTTTGCCATGGTATTAAAAATGGCTCTTTGTTCATTATCCTTGAAGGACCGACATTAGCAGGATCATAGAACTTGACTGGGAGAATGCCGAATTCAATTAAATGTATGTAAGCCAGCCAAGCCAAGCAACGATCGCTTACAGTAAGGCGTTCTGATATTATCTTTTCATTTGCTGATTTTAAGGCATTCTGTAAAGATCAGAAGAAATGCATTATATATTTTCAATATAAAATCTTTATGATCTAAGAATGAGAAGAGGAAACAGGAAGAGTAGTTTTAATGTTCTCAAAACTTCTCCACAGAAAAGACAGGAAATAATTCATGCTATCAATCATGATTAGATTTGGCTTTGAATGAATCTGTGACTATGTTCAAGTAATACACAGCTACATAATTTCTAGTAATAGTTTTAGGAAAAACTGCTAAGATCATTATTTTGAAAGGGGAACATAGAAACATTGAAACCATGCATCTCCCAACGTTTGTCTACTTAATTCTGTGACAATTACATCTAGTTAGTTACATACAAATTATTTATTACCTCTGGAGACAACTCATGTATGAGTTGGATACCATTTGCTATACCCTATTAAGGGTCTTGTGTGGTTTTGGTTATGTGTTTTTTTGTTTTTGTTTTTATTTTTTAAGTTTTAGTTAGACAGCTATTAAGTCACAGCTTTTCAAGACTCCTGAAAGCACTATCATCTCTAGAGACATTGGTCAGGAAAATCAGAACCAGGACCCTGCATCTCAGAAATGTTTCCAATACCTTTTCTTAAAGTAACATGGAAAAACAAAACAGCCCATTTAAATTGGCAGATCCCAAATAAAATCATTAGAACAAGCTATTAGACAGTCTAAACACAACTGCTCCTAAAACAGAACAGACTCTCATGGCTAGAGATATGCCAACTTTTTTTTGGACAAATACAGCCCAACCAAAGAATGCGCTTTCAAGGGAGTCATAGTACTTGCAAATTTAGGCAAAATTCTACAAGATACTTATAAGGTCCGAGGTAAAAGCTGAACTTTGCGAAATGTTTCACTTATTCAACCCTTCAAAATATTTACAGTACCAATTTTTCTTTCAAATTTTTAAAGAGAAGTATTACTACTCAATTTGAAATAACACTTATACTTAGAAATCATCTCTTATTGAATGTGGTTAAATAACGTCTCCCTGAGATAGTCTTTTAACTACACATTACAGGTGAATATTAAAAAAAGGTTTGGTTTTGTTACGATACTTTGGGAAAGGGAAAACAACCCATGCTCTTCCCTCATATACTCCAGATTTTCATTTCAGTTTGACGAATACTTTTTTCCACTCTGTTCTTTTTGTTCATTCAGTCAAACATTCATAGTTTATCAGTACTGCTGTGTTTAGAATAGCTGTTGGAGAAAGTCAACACAGCATTACAGTTTTCTATTTAAACTGGAGCTAGAAAAAAAAACATTACAGCCTTACACCACACAACCAAGAAAAATATTTTAAGGTGTAGCAAGCCACAGGTGCCACCTGCTGGTAGGAATGAAAAGCTTGCAGTTGAAATAGCAGCTTCAACTTTTAGTGGAAGCTGGTATTCAGCACTTACTGTCATCCACCATTTCTACAGACTACAAAACAGTAAAAAGCACTCTGAATTCTCTCCCAGTCACAATAAAAGCCTGAGATAAGACTTTGGAGTTCACTGTATCACTAACATGTCATTAACGTATCAAGTTCTGGAGCAGGAACAGTAATGTAAAATAACATCACGCTATGTTCTTCCGAAAAGTTACTGATTTGATCATTTCTGTAGTAACATGAAACATCTGAGTACCTCACAGGACTGCTCTACTGCTTACCAGAAATCAAAAAGTAAAGCAATTCCTTGGTAAGTATTGAGGTTTAGCCCTCCTTTGTTAATAAACTTTGTGTATTAGCAACCCAAGCAACAAAAAACAGGTAACAAAAAAAAGGCATACCCAAATTTTACAACGACATACTTTAAAACAGAATTCCCTAGGAGATTCCTTCAGCAAACAGAAGTAACAGCTCTTTTAAAGATCATATTAGGAGCCACATACATAAGAAAGATGAAGGTATGAAGTCAAAACCTGGGGTGATAACTTGGAAGTTACCTGCAGCAGAACAAGAGCATTCTGATGTCTTCCTGTAAACAGGCTTAAGTGAACTCTGTACAGGAGAGTCTCCAGAAGCTGGAAGGACAAGAGATTGGGATTTTCTTCTCTCTCTGTCACTTCCATTAGGAACTGTAGCATCCTCCCACATACATAGTCTTTTCCATCAAAGGAGTTCTCCAAATTCAAGAACTAGAGACAAATAATTCATATTTAAAAAATCAAAATACTTGCAAAAGCTTCAAGATAAAGTTTAAAATCTCATGAATCGCATACTTTGAATAATGTATTTTACCATCTTATGAACCAAAACTTCCCCCACACACACTGAATCGTCACGCTAATCCACACAAAACACTGAAAATATTAAAGAACAACTTTCTGCATCTTTGTGACTATTTAAATTTTGCAAGCCTAAGTAAAAAAATTAAACAATTTTAAATAACTGATGATTTATAGAGGAAAGCATGATAATTTGAAGATATCCTGCAAACAGAACTTTGAATCACTTCGTTTTCTGAGCAGTGTTGCAGAGGTTTTAAATAAACTAACACTACATCTTTTTCAAGTCAAACTTCTCCTTTCATACTTTCCCTAACAAACATTTTCTACAGTAGAAAATGCATACCTACATCAAGCACTTGACATATACAGTTTTATCTTTTACTTACTGTCCACCAGATTTGATAGGATGGGGCATATTCCACGGCTGTTTCACACATTTCCTGTACCTCCTCCTTTGTTCCTCTTTTTGAGAACAGTCTGAGGTAATGACACCAGATTTCTGGATTTTCTTTGTTGTTCTCAAGAGCTCGAGACAAAACATTTAAAGTAGAATCCAAACACTCAGATGATGAGCTGTGAAAATTTAAATAAATAAGCATTAGACCTACTTTACTTTTTTTTTTTTTTTTAGTATCAGGACTTAAATCAATATAAAATAGGAAAGTGGATGCTTATAATTAGAATGGAAGTTACAGTCAGCTGTCTTTTTTTCTTTAAAGATGTATTGTCCTTTCCTATTATGAAGCTTTCAATGTTTCAGCAAGTTTTCATTCTTCAAGGGTTATTACATGAAATTATTGGACTGCATAGAAAAATCAGTTTTCCCCAAAAAAATAATAAATAAATAAAAAACAAGCCAGTTTAACTAAGAATAGGTATCATTTATCCAGAAGCAGAAGTTCCAAGCTTCAATCATACAAAGGTATTCATATCATAAGGGCTCAAACCTGAAAAGAAATTTCAAGGCTAAAAGTTGGAACTTTTTTTTTTCTTTTTTATTACATATTTTACTTCGTATGTCAGCAAGGACAGTGTTTATTCCATGTTTCTTTGAATGTCATAAATTTACCTCTAAGCTGCTAAAAAAAAAGTTGATTTTACTTTGAGATGACTGGTATCATCTCATGATAATTAAATAATACAAGATTAGTTTAAATAAGCGACTGAATTGCAAACCACAGAGCTAAGCTTCATTATATAAACAAACCTCCATAAAACCACAGAAAGCTTTTGAGATCTTTTCAGACCACATTTATTCTGAGAACATCTTTAGAAATTAATTTGCAAAGACATTTATAAGAGGAAGAACACATGTTCCAAAGTAAAACTAAAACAATTATGTACAGGACTCAAACCTTCCCCTGTACTCCTTCTCTTAACAGAGCACATCATGACAAGCCTAGAACCAGTGCCATCCACAAAACCACTCAGTTAAGTGTAATACTGACATGGTCTTGGGGAGGATGTACTCTGAAAAAGGATGCATCCTTTTCCATTAGGCCCTGTTTTTTTGTTGTTGTTGTTGTTTGTTGTTTGTTTTGTTTTGTTTTTGTTTTGTTTTCTTTCTAAAATAAAAAAAGTTCGTTGAGAAAAGACATCTCCTCAGTCAGCCATGTGCTGGTAGCAGTTTCCTTGTGTACTGGCCTTTCCATGCTTTGCTAGTATTTTGTTACTGTTACATAGTAATTCAAACAGCACACAGCATACATTCCTCCATTCTAGTGTTCAAGCAGCTACTAATACACCTAAAATTATCTAACATTTTCCATTATCTGTTTACACGTTACTTTTTAGAATGGCTACTCCTCTCCACTCCCTTTCCTCCTTCCAACAGCTGGTCTCCCCACAACTCCTCTGCCTGAAGCTAGTACCTCACTATTTACATCATTCTGTAGAATGAAACCATTTTGACAGAATTCCTGATGAAGTTATCAGATTGCCAATAAAAATTGTCATACTCCGCAGAGTAATTTGAGGAAAGAAGCTAAAGAAACTCAGAAATGCAAGAGAAAAAAAAATATGAAGAAACTGTTCAACTGGACAATTTCTACATGGATAAAACCATATAGCAGAAGTATTCTTGCAAGAAATCTTACTGATCGATGTCACTTCTAACATTATTCTAACCATTTTTACTCTGAAGAGGAGAAACTGATGTGATCTTATTGATCCCCTACTTTAACACTGGAAGTACAGCATTCCACTTTAATCTCAGGAATACATTAGGTTGTACACTTTTCAAACAATTATTTCTCCCATTCTGCTTTCCACCAACTTCCATTCTGAATCAGAATCTACCAAAAGATCAACTGCCATTGTAATTTATTAATCATACACCATACCACATACAGTAGGAAACCTATTGTTTTCAACTGTTTTTATGTAATAATTTTGTGGATTTGCTGAAGAAAGTTCTTCAGCAACAGAAAGGAAAATTGATCATAGCAGTGTGGGTAAAGCAAAAAGCAAATCTAATATCTAAAAAGCAGACTTACCCTTCATTTTGATTCAAGTACTTGTATGCAAGTTTAATCCAAAGCTGTACATCACAGGGGTTTTCTTGGACACTTGCCTCCAAGTTGGAAATATCATCGGTCTCACTTGTAAAATATCGGATATCATCTGGAGTCACCACAGCATCAAGAGCTGGAACTCTCTTTTTGTGTTCTGTAGGGTGGGCTGCAAATGAAAACAACAAAAAAAATCTTTTCAAAACAGAAGTGACTTGTCACATTAGAATTCATACAAGGAGTGACACTTCTAACATGTAGAAAACTGGCCATATTTAACAAATAAATACAGTAAACGTTGCCTTGGTTTGATGTTTAAGAGGAACTTTGTTTTTCCCCTAATGACCTCACCACCAAAGACTAATTCTACAATTTAAGATAAAACAAAGATTCACTTTTTTTTATATACAGTTCTATGGAAAAAGTCTAACTTGGTCCTTTGGTAAAGCTGGAACATTACAGATAAATTCTTCACTTTCAAGAACAGGCAGAGGTTCCATTTACACTTCCAATCTCAAATTATACTAGTTATTTGTTTTGTCTCCAGTATGACAAATTAATGTCAAACTTGACTCAATTGTGCAAAATAATGTTTGCATACAGGAAGTATGAGGAAGTCAAAAGAACTACAGAAAATACTGGTTTTCTTAAGAACCACTTTAAGAATTAAATGTTGGGAAGAGGTTTGTAGCTATTTTTCCACTTTTTTTTTTTTTTTTTTTAATGGATGCCACACTTCTGGATTACCATATTTAATAGGTCCAACAGACTGTTCCTCCTCACTGCTGCTACTATCTAATAGAGGTTTTCTCCAGTACTTTGGTCTCCATTTCCTTTTATCTTTCCATGTTGTAAATGGAGGCGCTGTAAACAAACAGAGTAACAGCAATTATTTTACTTTTCTGTATTTAAGATTAAAATGTCCTTAAAGATAAAGATTATAGATGTATACATGTTGCACTTGCAAAATTTTTAAGTTTCAACAGCATTTAAAATCTGTTATTCTCGAGCATATAAGTCACATTTTCAAACTTGACTCCAAAGCTATTGCACTAGGTCCTTAAAACAAAGTGTCATTTTTAATCTACCACAAGCATAATTAACAAACCAAGACAGAAAAGGAATATTCTTTGTTTAGGAAGTCACTAAGGTACCTATAGAATTTAAAAAGCTTATATTGTATTTAATTTATCAAGGAAGTTACTTACTGTGACTTTTACTCTCATTGACCTTGCTAGCCAGAAGAACAGCCATCTGATCCACTGACATACGGTCTCTATTTATACCAAAAAGTTTTTCAACGTATTTTTCTGTAACAAGAATGTTTGTATCTTAGGTAAACACAAATGAAAATAGATAAGCAACTTAAGAGCAATTTAACACAACATTCATGAAGTATGACTGCTTCAAGAGATAAAGTAATTTAACACACTGGATCACAAATCAAAAACTGAACAAGTTCTCATGTTCAACTACCTATACCGCAACAGCATTATCTTAGAATTCCAGCTCCACCAAAACAGATCAGTCCAGTAGTTACAAAAAAGTACTAAGGAAATAGAGCAAGATTTTATCCCTAGTCCTTCCCCCATCCTCTGAGCCCCCAGTCCTTTGAGTGAAACACTCCACAAATCAATATGGTTTTTCCTCTGTGTAAAGACATTAAGGTAACCCACTCCTGAGCGTTGAATTGGACGATTAGAGGAACATTTCCCCCTCCCCATACAGCAGTATCTTACATGCTGCTTTACATCAAAGTACTTGCTCCCAGAGCTTTAATGAAAGCCATTCCCTTCAGAAATAACTCTTTAAATGAGAAAGTAAGCAAAAGATTCTTGTAAACCTGTGGCAGTGCTGATTTCCTCATCTGTGCTTTTTTCTGAACAACCAATCAGTTCTAAATTGTAAGAAAGAATATCCTGAAACAGCTGCTTTCGGCTCAGAGTGCAATCTTTCATGTGCTGCCTAAAACAAACAAATAAGCAATTAAATACTTATCATAGCAACAATTTAATAAGGCCCATAATTAGTAAGTTGTTTTTAGTACATGCTCAGGTAATTCTTGAAGAAAATGATATCCATGTAAAACAATATAATCTGCTTTGAAATTTTCATTAAATGTTTCTGGGCCTTCTCTAAACATAAGCCTACATCAATAACTTAACCCTAGTCTCTGTTATTTCAGTACAGTCTTGCTCATTAGAATAAGCCTCTGCACACTCATTTAGAACTTTCTGGTTCAAACAGGTTAGTTACAAGAATTAGTTGTAACCTTGTTTGAAGCATTCAAAGTATGGTTTGATAACAACTACAAAACAATGTGAAAGCTTTCTGCCACCAAAAAGGGCAAAAAAGGAGCTGAAGTGCACTCCTGTAGTATTTTTCCAGTAATTAGAAGCTTCCAAGGAGAGTGTAGACTAATTCATATCCATTTGTTCCACCAACTTTTTAAAATATACTTTGCAACACCATTTAACAAACTATTTTTAAGATTTAACACCAGGCTTCAAAGGAACGGAATATCTTAGCCAGTATTTTCCTGGAAAACCAGAATTCCACTATAATAGTATCTTCTTACAAACTCATTTAATACTTGTTATAAGCTTTACACCCATTAACATCACAATACTTTTCTACTGTGCTTAACATTACCAATTACTACCCAAAACTTCAGAGTAACATCAAACCATCGTGAAGGTATAAAGCAAGAGGAGCCCTGTCTAAAGTACGAGGCAAACAAAGGGTGAAATATCTCAGTCTATACTGCCTTTTTTCTTTAAAGAAAAAAAAAAATTATCTAAAAAGCCTCCTTTCTTCGTGGCTTAGATACAAAATTTTTATTTTTATTTTTTACTGACAACCAAGTACCTGAAACAGGGTATTTAAACTTAACTTTTTCTAGAACTTGTCCATAGGATCACAAATTCAGACCTTTTGAAGAAATGAAAACCATCCCTATTTCCATCTTGAATCAGACAACAAATTTAGATCAAATGAAATCAAAATAAAGAGAACTCACCACTGACAGTCATCATCATTACACGTGCCTGTTAAATCAAAACGGCAGAAACACTGTTTTGGCTCAATCATATTGCTATAGGTTACTGAACTGAGGTACAGTTTTTCCTTGGTTCGGAAATACGGACTAAACCTAAAATGAAATAGCAAATTATTGTGATAAAGCATACAAACATGAAGACATGAATTTTATTCAACACAACAGATTTAAAAAACAATTTCTCAGTACTAAATCTATTATTTCCAAAACCCTTACTATCATAAACACTGCTAACCTGTAATATATGAAGGAGGTGGAAAACTTTAGGAGAGGAATGGAACAAAAGAGCATTTCTAAACTGCTTCTGCTCTAATATTCTCCTCTCCTTTACATGCAGAACTGAATTCATATAAAGCCATGAAATGTAGTAATCACCCAGCAGGGAAAGCAAATTACTGAAATTAAACTTTGGTTTAGTTCTAGAATAACTTTACCCACACTCTAATGAGTATTAGATCAATATCAAGTAGAAGTACAAAGAGAACCATTAAAAGGTTAACTTGAAAAAACTTGCAACAGATTTTTAGAATTTGTGTGTGAACAAAAACAAACAGTCTGATATGAGTAGACTTATGTTTGTTTTAAATGTGTAAATAAAGTCTGACCATGTCAACTTTGGGAGTCCTAGCTCTCTAAGGAAGCCATATATCTACATCAAGATAAAATGAATATGCCTATAAAAATAGCATCTTCCCTCTTTTATTACTTCACAGTGGAGGGGGAAAAAAAAGCCTGAAGCACGTGATAGAACTCCACTCCTACTGAAATTCCAGATCTCGTTTTCTAAAAGTTACTAACTATGAAAAAGACTTTTTTTTTTTGGTCAAAAGACAGATGTGTCAAAATAATTACACTTGCAGGTGCCTATTTTAAATCAAGACAAATCACTGTGGTCCTTCTTCCTTCCACTGACCAGAAACATAATACCTGAGTGGCTCAATCTTAACTTGGACAATGTAAATTCTACATAAATTTAAGGACTGCATAATTGAAATATTCTACTGTCAATTTTAGATTGCTTCAAATTGCAATTCAAAATAATCCAGTTACAGAGAACAGTATGCAATAAAACCATCATACTGCACAAGAGGGACACCTGCTTAACAGAAGAAGTACCTAAAATCATTAAATTCTCTATCCTGTAACAATTTTCTCTAGCTCAAGTTCCTCATCACAACTTGTCTTTCTGTACATGTCTGGGTATAAAAGAAAAGCAGAACACATACACAGAAGTCAAATAGCTGTTAGTGTCCATACCTGTAGGATTTAAATACTAGAAGAGGACTATGATACGGTCCAAATGGAAATGGTTTTGCTTCAGTTTGTTTATTTTGTGATGTAACAAAATCCATATCCACTGAAATTTCCTACAAAACAAACATATATAGGAATTACAGCACAAGCTAATAAAAACCACCCTCATATTTACTGTTAGAGCATTTACCTGACCACACAATAGATCTTCCTTGGGTGATATAAAGGCAGTACTTTTCAGTAACAGCTCTTTCAAGCTGTCAGCTTTAGCATAAAGTTTTTTCAGTTCATCAATATTCAACCCAAGGAAAAGCTCAGGCTCCTCCGCTGCCTTTTTAGAAAGTTTGTTTATAGTTTCTTGTTTTGGAGTGTCCATGTGTTTAAGATTTGGTTTAGTATAAGAATTAGAGTCTCTGAAAGATCTCCTTCGTTCTCGGTTTGAGTTAGACAGAACTTCATCATCGAAGTAGTTTTCTTCACTGTCCAAAGACAATTTATCCTGTGTGAGATCATGAAGTGATGGCTGAGGTAATGCAAATTCAGATTCCTCTTCTGCCTGAGGTGCAATATCGGATTGTTCCTTGGTCTGAAGCGCGCGAGCCTCTTTCAATTTCTGAATCTTCAGAGCATACTCATACTCTAATTGCTGCAGTCGTTTTTTCTCTAATGCAATCAATTCTGCTGAATGCTTTTTTGGACTTGATGCAGGGGAGTTCTCCAATTTCAATATTTTGCTTGGCTGAAAAGGAAAAAAATCCCTTTATTTCATTTTCACATTTACTGATCTATTGACAGGAGGTAAATTAAACATGGGCAAGATATTTAACTCAAGAGTTTATAAAAATATTTTTAAACTCTTGCCAAGATTTCAACAAACAGCAGGAAAACCACAAAAGTTTCCCACAATTCAACTGGCACGTTTGCAGGTTTTTCAATAAGAATTACCCTACATCACGCGCTAGCCTTCAGTAGAAGTTCTAGTCCTAGTTAAAAGGTGAGCTACAAAACACGTAGATTGGAAAAGCAAAAACAAACAAAAAAAAATAAAATACAAAAATAAGCCTCTTTGTTTTGTTTGTTTTTCAAAGTAACAAAATCAGATCCCCACTTTGGTGCTTTTCCTAGATAGTTTTAATAAGATCAGTGATATCTAGAAACAGGACTTGTCTTTCTTCACAGATAAACAACATCATCTATATATTAACAACATTCCTTCAGCAAATACATGTAGACTATGAACAATTTATTTTTTTAAAAATGCTTAATGCTTTTCCTGTTGACTCAAAAATGGAGGAGACAAATTATGAAGACTCCCAATGTTCTTTGAAATGTTTTCCTGTTTTTTTCTGATATCCCATCTGAACAAAGTTTCCTAATCAAAATTGCTACTACTTTTCAAGTGCAACATTGTTTAACAGCATGCAGCAGACTTACTCCAAGGTGATCTTGCTCCAGTTTTCGTTTCCCGATTTCCTTACTTGCTACTGCTTTTGCTCGAGCAAGTTCTTCCCCATATTTCAATGCCAGAGCTTTTTTTACTGTTACTCGTTGTTGAACTTTATGAATCTTAAAAAGAGAAAAATATAATACTAAGATGCAAGTTTTCAAATAGGATCACATAATAAGAAAACTCATGGGAATGCATTAATTCTCCAAAGCAAGCCTACTGCCTCCGAAAATCAAACTTCACATTCCAAGATTTCTAGCTACAATAAATAGAAACATTTCAGAATTTACTTGTTCCTGAAGCTTCTTGAGAAACATCTTATTAGCATTCAAGATCTTCTCTGTTGCTTGTAGCTGTTCAGCCAATTTGTTAATTTTGTTTTCAGCAATTCGAACATTCTCTCTCTTCTTGGCCTCTTGTTGCAACAAATGTTTCAAGACAGATTCATCCTTCATCAACAGAAGTCTAAAAGTAGAAAAGTCATGTTACATTTTTTTTTCCAGAGATAGGTCTCTTGGAGATATCATTTCTCCCCTGAAACCTTGGTAATTTAAGACCTTAGAATTATGTTTGTTGATGAGTGACAAAGAGCTAAGTTTCTCCAAACAGTCTCAACATCTATAACACAATAGGCATCAGTATTATATACAAAAGATTTCAGTATTCAAGTTCAGCAGTTCAAAGCAGATGAAAATATCTTAGTTATAAGGACAGAAGAAGGTAAGCAAGTGGGCTGTTTTAATAGTTTTTCACATTAAGCCATGCAAAAAACACATGTTATTGCTTTCTGTTAAGTAACAAGCTCATTCTTTCATAGGGTATATGCTCATGCCCTGAAAATCTTGTAATCTCCTGAGGTGGGTATGAAAACACAAAGGCACAGTAATTAAAGATGAAGTTATGCATTAAAGGAAGATAAAGACTTGGATGGATAGAAGTGAATAAATGATGGGGAGGAGAGGGCAACATGCTATACAGAGAACACACCAGCTTCTTCACAAGCCCACACAAATCAACACAGTGAGAAGTTGAAAAGAAGTATGCAAAGCACTTATGATCTTTGCCAGTTACTTGTAAGGGTGAGAAACATGGAAGAGGCATGCTAAAAGATGTAAGTGACAAGCTTCAAACAACATGCCTATTCTGCAGAAAACACTAATTCATCTATATCAGAGAGATCTTTTCAAAAATATGCTACCCTCAAAATGTACTGGGGAGTGAAAACCACTGTTTTCACATTTGAGTTATTAGGTAGCATGGATGAAGTCACTGAGTGTAAATGCAACTGAAAACAGTCAGTGTTAAGAATCCTACTTACAAGTTACCAAGCAGCATGCTGGCCCTACAATGCAGGCCCTTTTGTACAGCAACAGAATTCAAGGCTGAATTGCTAACGACAGCAAAAAAAGCCATAGAGGTTTGCTGTACTTCAGCTACACACTGAAGATACATATACATGTATGTAAAAACTTTCACCCTTCTAACCAAACAAGCTAGGACACTTGGACAAGCCAGGACTTACTTATTTTTCTTCAGCTTCGCTTCTGCTTCTGTAACTTGTTTTGTCACTACTGCTATTCTCCCAATTCCATCAACTTCACCATCAGAGTTTGCAGGGGATGAATTGTTCCTTAGTGGATCAGATTTAATTAAACGCTGCTTCTCACGGCTAAAACAGATGTTAAAAGTAAAGATGTTCATTAGCTTCAGCATTTATTCCCAATTGCTTTAAAATCTTCAAGAAAAACAGTAGCAATGCAAGACTTCAAGTTAAAAGAAAAAGAAGTTTCCACAACTGCAATCATTTACTGCAAGTCAGTTCAAATCTAAGGACTTTCCTCAGACTCCTAAAGTTGTCTAAAAACTGATGGTGGGAAAACTGTACGTAACGGCAAGATCTTCAAACAAAGAAGGTCTTCAAACCGAAGGTGTTCGTATTTTAATTCCAACTACAAATATACATTAATAAAGAAATACAAGGAATACATTTTACTTCAGCAATAATTAAACTCAGTTGTACCTGGCAATCTCTTCTTTTAAGAGTCTGTACTCTATCTTCTTGTCTTCTGGTAGAGCCTCTGGAGTTCTCATTGGATCATTTTCTTTTTCCGATTTTGGAGGGGCTTTGATTTTTGAAGCCTTTTACAAAGAAGTCCAAGTCAGTACTATTCACACAAGTTTAAAATACAGCTATTAACTGCTATCTTTAAGCAGTTTTTCAGCACAAACTTAAAACTGTTCATGGTTATAAGTTCTTTCATGCCAGTGTTTTTTTCTGCCATTACGTATTGAATTTGAACTGAAACAAGTGACATCAAAATATATTATACTGTATCTGTGTATTATACATTGTATCTGCAAGATGAAGTCTTAACAAAAAGATTTCAATCAGCTTGTGCAACAGAAGTTGCAATGTAAATGAGAGCAATCTGGAGTACACTCTTGACCTTTTCTACTGTAATCCAAATATTTCTTGACCCAACTCAGAAGCTTAAATTCTGTATACATAGGTATATTCTGTAATTATTTTGCTATTAAATACTGATATTTGCTATTAAATACTGATAGCTTACCTCAACATTTCTTCTTGCTTCTTTTATCATGGATTCTAGTCCTCCAAACACACTGTTAGTTGAATTAGATGGCTCTCCATCGGACTCACTATCATCTGAATCATTTAATGTAACCACAACAGACTTGTGTTTTGGAAGCTGTAAAAAAAAAGTTTTTATATCAAGAAAAAGTTAAGAGATGACCGATTATTTATTTACTAGAAGAGAAAATAGATGCTAAAATCCTTTGTTAGCATGGCACAACATGATACACCATTTCCACACTGTATGTAAAAACTAAGAATTCGTGCATCTCCACTAGCACCCATCCCTGATACTGTAACATGAATGGAACAACATTCTCAAACTACTCCCATGTATCTGTAGCATATTTCTGGCTCCACGGTCAACACATTTATCTCAAACCTTTCACTCCTATAATCAGTAAATTATTTTGCTTTTAAGGAAAATTATCACCTACCATTTGCAGGCAATTTTGGCAAGTAAACTGGAAAATAACAATCAAGTCTGCATTAGAAATGTGGTAGGCGTACAAGACCTCCACACACTTTCGATGCCTCTTTGCCCACAGTTAGGTCTAACTGAACTTCCAGTGAGCTAGCGGCTCAGGCAGTTAAACTGACAGAACGCCAACTGCACAGAAAGAACGCAGGCTACAAGATTAATCACGCTTTACCAACATTACTAACTGAAACAGTTCACCGAAAATCAGAGGATTGCCAATTCCAGCAGAGAATGATGCAGGAATAAAGCAGTTTAGATAAGCCTCAGATGCTCTGCAACTGCATCACAGGAAAGACGCAGTTTCAGTTCACATTTCCAGGACTTCTCTTCCCATCTCCCAGTTTAAACTTTTTTAAACTTTCATCTGTATTTAATTGTCCAGACCTAACCTTTACCTCAGGACAAGACACCACCAAATTTTCTAGACATGGCAAAAAAACAACTACACTTTTTGAAGTGGAACACACTCAATTACTACGTTTCTTTCTTTCTGATATTCTGAGTATTGTCCAGAAAGAAAACAAGGATCACATCTACTTCTTCTGAATGTACTACAGTTGCAGTTTTTGCACTACCATCACACAGTATACAGGCAGACTTCTAGTTTTCATTGGTGCAGGAAAACAGAACAAAACTCTGGTCCTCCCAAACCCAGTATTCCGTGGTACTACAGCCAGTGAAATCTTGTTTGATCTAACTGGGCATCCAACCCTTCTCCACATCTTCTAATGCCTGATATAACTGTTCCCTATTAGTGGCTCTCAGTATTCACAGATGAAAGCCATGAAACTGGTTTTGGCACAGTGAGGAAGCATAAACTGTCCCTAAATTCCCTCATTTTTCCTTCTAGGCAAAAGACAGTGCGGAGGGTCAAAATCAGCTTTTCTCCAACTAGTTGAGAAAGTTAAGTAAGGAACAGGACTGATGCTCCAGATGCCAGTATAAAAAGGAGGTACTGTTTGGCCAGCAGCAGGAAAAAGAATTATACCAACAAGGTCCTGATGATCACTGTATTTCAAGCATTTTAACGTGAACTAACAATAGCCCAGTTCTGTGGACTAAGCATGCACTGCAGGTGGACTTCATTAGTAAGTTCAAAGCTTTAGTTTAGTTTAATAGAAAGGAATGCCATTTGTATAGGAAAAAGAAAATCGTAAAATTTTTGATCAGATGAGTGTGGGTGTGTTTTGATGTCTTCTTAAACGGTTACATTCTTAATTCAGTGTCAAATTCTTTCTAGAAAAGCATACAAATTATCACTCCACCATTCTGTGTTGTATCAGTAGAAAAAGATCACATCTATTTGTTGTTCACGCAAACTGAGTACAACTTCAACTTGTGGTCTTAGTAAGAGAAAAAACAAGTATTTCCTTACTGTGATCACTGCTCGCGGAGGCCTTGGTACTCTAACTAACTTTGTATTTTGTACCCGTGGCTGAGAGACAGTATTAATACTGACAGCAGACAGATTGCTTCTTGGCACAGACTGCAAATTATCTGGAACAGGAGGGGAAGGTGGACCACTGTTACTGGAAGTTTCCTAACAAAATAAAACAAGAATAGTCATAAAAACACTTGTTATACACAGCTACTTTAAAAGACATGGAAACGTAAGCATAAATGTGGTATTGCCTAAATCATAATTTCAAGTTCTGAGACATGTATGGAACAGACTATCCAAAAATATTAGGCAAATCTTGCAATACTGCCAGAAAGGCATGCCAGAGTATTTAAGTTATCCATGGTTCACAAGTCAACTGTGAAAGACTGGTGACCTTTTAATGACATCAAAAACAATCCAAACCTTCAAAACCAGAAACTTTCTTCCACACACACACAAAAAAAAAAACACACCAAACACCCTTAAGCATTAGAACCTGCAGCTGTCTACCAACCACTCTGAGACAGTTAAGCAATAAAAGTTTTACTGAAAACAAAAACCCCACTTCACTCTGTATTTTCAAGGTTTTGGTACCTTGATGTTTCATAATTCTTTCACAGAAGACAAGCTGCAAGTTACAATTCAAAGGATATCCTGGGGTGGGATTTGTTCTGGTTTCTTTTTGGGGACAGAAGAAGATGGGTATTTCATTGTGGGGTTTTTTGTTGTTGGTGGTTGGTTTTTAAGTTATCAGAAAGGCATACTTATTTAGGAGGTCACATTTAAGTTTTGGTCAAGAATGCCACCTAGAGGTTTACATGTACATTCAAAAACCAGTGAAGTACCTCGGATCTGAAAGCTCGTTTGTTAGCTAGAGACTTGAGTAGCTCTTCTCGTAAGAGCATCTCCTCTTCTTCTTCCTCATCTGCAAATGGAGGTTTTGGTGGCTGCTCAGGCTCCTCAGGTGGAAGAGGTGGTAGAGGTGGAGGTGGATCAAGAGAAACACAGGAAATACCCTCCATATAAAGTTGGTTCAAAGATGGCACAGGCTGAGATAAAAAGAAAAACAAGGGGTTAAAACTTTTGAAGTTTACTATTTCCTTAGAATTATTTAGTAAAGATTATGCTATATCTAAATTATTTAATTGTTTAAAACTAACTCGATCTGCAGCAGATTTAAACTACTGTCAAAGGCTGGTGCTGAACGCTTGTAACAACCCAAAAAAAAGATGAAAATAACAAGGTTACATTTGGATGGTGAAAGTAGTGCAGACATACAAACTATAAATGAAAATTCAAAAGTATAGTCTAGCCAAAGATATATGGCTGACTTGATAGGTGAGGGCTAATGGATTATATCACACTGCTTCAGAAACAGTCCTTAAAAGGTTTTTACAAATTTGTCTTAACCAACAAAGTTACAGGCTTCCTTCATTCAAAACTTCATCATGACACAGAAGAGCAAGTTTCTGTTGCCTTCCTAAGTAGAGTAAGAACAGCTCATTGAAGAAAACTGATGAGGAAAAACTATTTTCATGGGAACTCTGTGACTCAAAGACAGCATGTAGTCAAAAGGCACAAAGTTCGAAAGGACTGGGATGAGCTAGAGCTTCCCCCCAGCCCTGCTAGGTAACAAGCTCTTTTTTGCTTGATGTAAAGGAAGATTTTAATGCTACTAAACAAATAAGAGAAAAAATGAGTTCAATAAGGAGAACTTCCATTGAACAGAAACCCGATTAGGCAAAAAGTAGCTGAAAAAGTTTTTTTTTTTAAAAAAAAAAAAAAAAAAAAAAAAAAAATGTAAGACTTCCAGATAACCAAAGGAAGTCACCACTTGGCTCAGATTTTTTTCAAATACAAACTACATTTAATCCGAACCATTTCCATTAGAAATAAGACACAAAATGAGAACTACTAACATTTTCAAATACATTCCTTCCAAGGTTACTTACTGGAATTGGAGGCGGAAGTGGCAGGGAAATTGGTGGTACTGGAGGTGGAAAATACGCCATTGGACACTCAAAGAAAGGAGGCTGTGCTGGAGAGGAAGCTAATAAAAACAATTGTAAGAAATACCGAACAATAACTCAAATTTATACTTCAGCTGACTTAGCACAGCAGAAGGAGGGCTTTCTTAAATTAACACTTTTCAAGTCAGTTGAAAACACAGCACAGTGCATTTATTTCACACACAAAAAATAGTTAACTGTACAGTTTCTATTTTACAGATGAAATAGAAGTACTCCCAAAGAGTACTACTAAGGTAATGATTCAGGATGATTTAGCCCACATATCTCATCTAATTTGCAAGAATATCTTCTTAAGCCATGTATCACAGTAGCGTAACCCCTGACTACCGCAGTAGTGCTACAGTGCTACAACCCAGACTGCAGCTCACCTTTACCACACAAAGGCACACAGCTGACTCAAGCTCCATTTAACATCTATAGGGACCCCCACGCCCTTTTCTACAAAGCTGCTGCCTATCCAGTCAACACCCAAGGGCCCTCGCTTTCTACACAACTGCTTTTGAATGCAAACCATAGATTTTAGTGCTGCAGCGAGTACAGTACAACCTTGAAGACTTTCAAGATACCCCTACAGCAGAGGTGAAAAGGAAAAAAAAGCCAGTGTTAAAACAAGACAAAACCAGCCTACATTAAAAAGTTAGTGCACATTGCACCTCAAGAGAACGATTTTCCTTCTAAAATAGCAGCTCATTTCCTACTTTTTAACTTTTTTTTGTTTTAAACTATTTAATATACAAGAAAGCTGAAAATTAGTCTTACCTGGAGAGTTAGTTTCGCTATCCGTATCCATAGCAACTTCATCATAATTATCATACTGATATATGCCTCCTGCACTATCCACAGACGGTTTATCCAAAGACCATCTCAAGTCTGTATCTGAAGACTAAACACACCAAAAAGAGTATTTTATTTAACTGATCTTATGTCATTCTTCTAGAGCAAAACAAATTTTAGAGACAGGCACTTATGTCTTCTAATTATTTCATAAATACAATTTACTCAACTTATTCAAAAAAAAAAAAAAAAAAAGCCAACTGAAAATCAACTTCTAATCAAATCCATTGCAGGCAGTGACTTTAAACAGCCAGTTTAGAAACTGGAGCTCTTCAATTCTTTGGTGAGGGGAGCAGGAGGAAATAAAAACCAATCTTACACAAGTGAAAGGGAACATCTGTCTAGAAAGGGATTAAAATAAGTAAAACACCCTGAGGTTTGTTGGTTTTTTGTTTGTTTGTTTGTTTGTTTTTAAGGTGTTAAGGAAAGGTAGGTGAGGGTGAAATCAGGAGGGGGAACAAAGACAAGAAAACTTACAAATCCCAAACATAACACCTGAATACCATACTACAAATTCATTACCCTGCTTCTTGATCTCCTCTTTCCTCCAACTAGCTTCATAAAGCGATTGTACTGCTCTTCTTGATTTGAGAGGTCCCTAATTTTTCTGATTTCTTCTTCTCTCTTTCGTCTCTCCTCTTCCTCTTCTTGTTTCCTCTGGTCTTCTTCTTTCTGACGCCTGTCTAGTTCCTTTTGCTGCTGTATCTTCTTTGATGTCTTTGTCTGTTGTTTCCTTAAAGTTTGCTTGGCTTTAAACAGAAAGATATGCAATTAACTCCACCTTAACTAAATAGTCCCCCAAACCCTAGATTCTTGAGGAGCTTTGAGTAGGTGAAGAGGGTTCTAGAATGATTAACAGCTCATCACCCACTATTTCATAGGATCATAGAATGCTTTGGGTTGGAAAGGACTACCCTCTAACCTCTTTTAGTTTAAAGCCATTTCCCTTTGTCCTATAACTACGCTCCCTGACAAAAAGTCCTTCCACAGCTTTCCTGGAGGACCCCCTTTAGGCACTGGAAGGCCGCTGTAAGGTCTCCCTTCTCCAAGATAAACAACCCCAACTCATAGAAGAGGTCCTACAGTCATCCTCATGACCTTCCTCTGGACTTGCTATAATACTTCCATATCATTCCTGTGCTGGGGGCCCCAGAGCTGAACGCAGGGCTCCAGGTAGGGTCTCAGGAGAACAGAGCATAGGGGGAGAATCCCTTCCCTCACCCTGCTGGCCACACTACTTTTGATGAAGCCCAGGCTATGGTTGGCTTTCTGGGCTCCAGGTGCACATTGCTGGCTCATGTCCAGCTTCTCAACTACCAACAAATATTTTTTCACACAATGTAACTATGTATTTCTACTTCAGAGTACCTGCCATTGGTAGCCATTTCAGTAACATTAAACTTATTACCTGTAGCACTCGTTTTTTTTTGTTGAATGTGTTTTTGTACTGGCTTTGACTTTTTGTGTTACGGTTTTCGTTTTTGTTAGTTTTTCCTTGCTTTCCTTCATCACCTGTTGTTCTTTTTGCTGCCATTTTTTACTAGCAGACTGAAGTGCAAGAAGCCTAAGCTGCAATTCAGACATCTCTTCCTCTTCATCAAGCAGCTTCTTCAGGAGAAAAAAAAAAAAAAAAAAGGAAATGATGAGACAAAGTGAAGAAGAGTCATTTAATAAGTGACATTGTTTTGAAAGTCCGTTAAAGTCTGTCCAAAATTTTTACCACGAAAAAGCTTAAAAATACTGCTCTGTTGGTAAAGTGCTGTTCTTGAAGAATGAACTACTTCTACAGTTGAAATGTTTGAGTAGTTTGGAAAAAGGTATGAGATCATAACGCAATTATGCCTCATTCACAAAGGAATACTTCCTTACCTTTTCAGATGCCACATCTGAACCACTAACTTTTCGCGCTGATGTTTGTTCTTTGTCTTCTGAACCTTCCAAAAGAAAAATACCGTGGTTTTAAGCAAGCTGTTTCTCATGAAACAAAGCTATATTAAAATGACGTACAGATTTGAATCCATGCAAAGATATTTCATCAATATCATTGGTACACTGCGTAAAACAGAACAGCAGTTGTATGTATATGAGCACATTAAAACACACTAATATAAACTTGACAGGTCTGTTGAAATCTACATCAGATTGCATAAGCCTAAGGCAAGACTTGCCATTTTTTTTTTTTAATAATCCTTCTCTCTTACAGCTGACATAAATTTCGCCAAGAAGCAGAGCAAAACAGATTAGGAAACCAGGAGAAAAGAAAGCTTCTTGCCATCCATTTTATGCTACCATCTCATATCAGTTGGTGTCCCGAGCATCTCGGATTCCCCTGGCAGCTATTTTGAGTAACAGGTCAGTCTTTTGCAGAATAAAGGCTCAAAGCTGCAATAAGAAGACATTTGCTCCATTTCACACCAAAGAAAGAAAAAGCTGTGCCATGGAAACAAACAGCAAATAGTAATGCTTTCCTGGTGAACATTAGTATGCTGACAAATTAGACTGTTCAAAAAACATGCATTTCTTTATTAATATATTTTATATGCATATATATTATACACATGTTATCTCATAACTTGTTTATGATTAGTAGAACTGAGCATAATTAGTTCATTTTAATATTGTAATGTATAATATAATGTAAATAAGATATAAACATATATAATTATATTTATCTGCATCACAGGAAGAAAAACTTTTAGAGAGAAGCTTGACAATCTTTTCCTATACTAGCCTTTCTTCGAAGAGATTCCTTCCAAGTCACGTCAGGAGAAAGTAAATTGCACTCAGTGAAGCTTTTACTCTTCCCCATGTTTTATTTCCATAACATTCAGAGAAACATTGTTTAAAATATACCAAATCCTCAAACCTAAACAAAAATGGTATTTAACAAATGAATGTCTTCCTGCTTGTACATGTATGGATGTTTCCAACACACAGGAAGAGGAAAAATAATAGCTAATGCCCATCTCCATTCCAAAACAATTCAAAAAAGTTAGGCAAAGATCTTAACCATTCAGTCCACAGGACGGAAGGGACAAGATGCAGATAAGGACATGGTATGCAAACTAAAACGCCCTTTCAGATTAGAAGAGGACAACAGGCTGAAGAGACTAATGGGCAGCAAGGGAAGGAAAGCAGGGAACAATGTAAAGCCACTACCAGTGGAGTTAAATCACAAAAAATTAATTCCAGAAAAAGACACAAACTTCCCTCAGTTTTAATATAAAAGTTCTTCAACTTGAACAGGCCTGGAAAAACATCCAGGACACAATTAAAATAAATGTCATAGGAAAAATGAATGCTGCTAATATCTTAAGAAATGTGTAATTAAGTAGCATACAATCACTTGATAGCTATGAATCTGCACCAGGTTTTTCCTACTTAGGAAACCTGCATTACATTGCCAGAAAGGCCTCTGTCTTACAGATCTGTCTGCTTTCAGACCACCTTTGTCATACGCTTAACTGGTGCACAAAAATCCAGACGCTCTTAATACACATTACAGAATCTATTTTCCCTACCATATGGTCTGTATTTTCATCCTCGGTGCTTCTAAACTTTGAAGTTGGATTTTTCTGAGACTGCTTTCCTTTTTATTCCTGCCTTGCTGTTATCCTCCTGCAAGCTACTTTTTTTTTCTTCTGTGGCCAGAGTCTCACTTTTTCCTGATGTCTCCCATCGAAAACTACATTCTCTCAAAGAACAGCAAGATTTTTTATTTTATTAATAGGAAAGACACAAGGGGAAAGGTATCTAGAATGAGGTGGTTTATCTAGGAATTATCAGTTGTGTGTTTTATTTTGTCTTTTTAAACAGGCTCTCTTCTAAATTTTCATACTGAAGATACGTATGAATGACTGTGTTTTAGTCCTACCTTTCTTCGTATTCTTACTACTCACATGGATCCTTACTCCATCCATTTACTAATTTGTCTCTTCTTACTCCATCTGTTTAATTAATCTCTTCCCACTCAAATTGATAGTTTACATACACTGACAAATTAGCTAACATCAGATGACAAGTGATACGCATTAGTGCATCCTCTACACAGCAATCATTTATTAGAACTAGATGAAGCCTCAGAATAGTAAGTTTAAGTTAAATAATTGCCTTATTTTGCTAGACTTAAAAATAAGCTGAAGGACAGAACTCAGCAGAACCTGTTTAAAAAAAATGCTTCCAAGCAACTTCAACGAATTACATAAAACTGGAAGGAAATAGTCTTTAACTTACAAATAACATTTTAAATAAAACTAATATTTTAATACAATATTCCAAAACACTTAATATATATGAGAAACAATGGCAACCAAAAAGAACTTTACAAGCTAAAACAACTTTACAATTACTTACCTTGGGCAGATTCTGTGCCTTCAGATTTTTGTGATACCTGCTTTGTTCCTTCTTTGACTTTTTTTAATCTGCTCCTCTCAGCTGGAGTAGGCAGTTTTTGTCTGAGAGGTTTCAGTTCAAATGCCTGAAAGGCTATAACCGGATTTTTCTCCTCAGGAGAAACTTCTTTTATAGCATCTGTTGTAATACTGTCAGTTTCTACAGTTATTTGGTCCTCAGTGTCCACCGCTTTATCATCATCATGTTCATTTTCTTCCCTGTTGCTCAGAGCCAGTCTTTCATCTTTATTAATGTATTCAAGCTCTAACTGGATCTGCTTATACTTCAAGAGCAAATCCTCAAAGCTTTCTTCCACAGAGCTCTCACTTTTAGAAGAGTAGTTCTGCTTTCTAGATGGGGACCTCCCAAAAGTTTTGGCTGAATTACTGGTTAAGAAAACTAAGACAAGAACATACATGACCTTAAATAGCACAGATACGACCACTAAGGACTAGACTACAAATTCTTCTGTCATAATCAATTCTGATAAATTTTAATTTTACTGTAATGCCAGCTTGAAAAATATCACCCATAAAATAAGAGCAGCACATAAGAGATGCATCCATTATTAAATATGGACGGCTTAAATGTTTTCTCAAACCAAAAATTTAAGATTTTCTATTTATTCCAGGAATTTCATCAAAGTGCTGAGAAATCTCTCTCTCTAGGTCACGGTACCCTCCCAGGAACAATTGCTGCGATACGGAACATTTCTGGCATTCCAAGGAACAAGTCAAGCTTCCAGAGGTCCTAACTCTATCGCTGACCCCACAGCCGACACTGACAAAGATAGGTTAAATTCATTCTCACTCATTTTATCCTTTCCTAAAATGCTCTGACCTAGCCACAGAGCAATTAAAGGCTGCAGTAATTGTAGCTCAACAAACAAATTAAGGCACCGAACAATCAACAGCTGTGAGGAAGAAAAAACAGCGGCCAAGACTTGCAATCAAAACATCCAAAATGGTAGAAGGTTTGGAATTACTAATTACTCAGAAAGAAGTTCTCTATGTGTGCCCAAGGGATACAAACTTTCTTGACACATTGTCTGAAGCAGACAATGGAAACATTTCTTAGACAACTATGGTGAAATTCCCACCATCAGAGGTTCACTTTCTTTTACCTTGAAAAGCTCTCTTACAATTAAAAAAACAACCCAATAAAATAATTACCCCCAGGAAAAAATACTTAGGACACTGAGTCAGGTTTGACTCATTCAACTTCCAGTATCAACCCTCCGTGATAACAACTGACTCACAAAGTTATGGAAAATGCTTTTTCATCAACATCATGTCTCAAACCAATATATGGAGTAAAACTAGAAGCTAAAATAGGCATCCCCCGAATGCAAAAATATTGAGCACTGAGGACGATAACTTTGTTTCTCACTCACAACATTCATCACCCACTTGGATGTTTCACTACAAGCCTAAGGAATCTTGGTATCTATCCTACAAAAACAACTCCCGTATTGCAAAACATTTCCTGTTATTACAATGATCTCTTCAGCTTCAGCACAAAAAAGCAGAAAGTAATCCATCTAAACTACATACAATCCAGAAAGCAAACACTACTATAATTTGAAGTTCCATAAATATATTGAAAATACATCCATAACATAAAGAACTGGGAGCAGTATAACCACAAATCACATAGTAAGCATATTTGCAAATCTGCTTCTAAAAAAAGATTAGTGATTCTGAGTCCCAAGAAAACTTGCTAATTTTCACAATAGACTTATTAAGCTATTTAACATCTAAAAGTTATCTATAAATAGTTTCCGGAGTCATCTCAAATTGGGTAAAGACCAAATTTTGAGGTATTTTTTTGAGCTTGTGCCAGAACTTCCGAAAAAGGTATTAATCAGAGATCTGGCATTTCTCGTTGTTTTGGCTGCCACAGAGTTAATTTACTTCATAGCAGCTGGTATGGTGCTGTGTTTAGGAGTCAGGGTGAAAATCTGGTGATAACACGCTGATTGATGTTCTAGCTGTTGCAGGGCAGTGCTTGCACAGAGCCAAGGACTTTCCAGCTTCTTACACTGCCCTGCCAGCGGGGAGGCAGGGGGTGCACCAGGAGCTGGGAGGGGACACAGCCAGGGCAGCTGGCCCACACTGGCCAAAGGATGTCCCATACCTGTGGCATTGTGCTGAATGATCAAACCTGGGGGAACTTCCTGGCACGGGGGAGTTGCCACTGTGCAGGGACTGTGTAAGCATCAGTTGGCTGGTGGTGAGGAGTTGTTGTTTGCATCAATTCCCCTCCTCCCCTCCCATTTCTTTCTTAGTTTATTCAACTGTCTTTATCTCAACTCATAAATTTTCACATTTTTTACCCTCTTCAATTCTCTCCTCCACCCCACTGAGCAGGAACAAGTGAGCTGCTGTGTGGTACTTAGCTGCCTACCAGGTTAAACCACGACAGTGTTTCATAGAGTTTTGGTTGGTTGGTTGTTGTTTTTTAAATACATAACTCTACACATAGAATGCAAGAGTAGGTGGAATGCTATGAGAGGCAGGCAGGAATGCACTAAAACAACACTTATTCTTCAGTCAACACTTGAGAGCCTTCATTCTACAACCAAAAACGAGACCAATTGATGATACTGGGGTTAGAAGTGAAGAAAAATGTAAAAAAGAAACCTCTGAAGGGTTCATAATTCACCAGGGAAAAAAAAAAACATACATTGGTCCCATGTTTCATACTCAGAAGTCCACAAATCTCTACATATGAGTTTCTGCTGAATGCCCATCCAATAATATATTAAAGTTGCTAGGAAATTAAAAAAGATAAACCTATTAAAAGATAATGTCCGAAGAAGAGTAAAAAGAGTTCTGTAAGTGCCCCACCATGTCACTGATTTACCCCTATTTATACTTCTACATAGCACACAAAGTACTAGTTCCATGGATAAAAGAAAAAAAAAATAAAATAAAAAAATTTCTCTGTTAGCACACCTTTGAACTTCTCAATTTCCCTGGGGAATTCCAAATACCACTCCAGATCACAAGCTTCCCTGCACCACTTCACATGCCAATGAACTATTGGATACCCTAATACCAAATCTTTTAGATGGCAAGAATATGAAAAATACAGAAAAAAATGCATTTTAGAGAGTAAATCATGGGTCTTCCTTAATTATATGACCCACAGATAACTATATGTGGCTCATACAGGAGCAATAGCATTATTAAATTGCCTATAACATTTAAGCAGAAGAGCGTATCTCAAGTATTGCAGATAAAAGATTCTCCCCTTTGCTGCTTTTGGTTTGAAAATGGAATTATTTTCTGACTGGTCTTTTAATTAAAAGCAGACACGGAGACTGTATCAGTATTAACAAGCATTGCAAGTCTGCTTAGGATGATCAATAGATTGGCCCTGCAAATTACTCATTCTACAAGAAGTAATCATTTTCTGGTGCTTAGAGCAACACTGCAAATCAAGAGATATCTAACATCCATTTTCAGCACTAGAACCATCTTACTATGTTACCATGGGCAAATCACATCTTCACGCATTGCCTCTCAAGAAACTATCCTCAAATGAAGAGTTATGAAGACTTCAGTGGTAATGCTCTAACGAGATGAGATTAAATAGCTCTTTATTGCTAGTTTACATATTCCCTTCCCACTCCAAAAGAAGAACAGTTGACACTGATAAATAATCTAGGACCTAAAGTAATCTAAAGTAACACAAGGCTCCAATGATCAGCTTTCAAAGCCTTAAGCCCTGGCACAAGCTGGAAAAAATCCCTGTTCCTTGGGACTGCCAGCACAGCCAAGCAAACAAGGCACATCCTTTGACTACTAGTACAGCAGACAACAGAACAGAGTTAGGAGTTTTAACTGCTGTTTCTCTTGCTTCACTTTTTTTGGTTTCCATTTTTTACATTTGCCTGTGTTCCGTTAGGCAAGTGGTTGCGTTTCCGTGCCACGCTGCCCCTAAGTTATGTTTCACGAGTTGTTTTTTCTATAACTGTCTTGGAAAATGAGAGGTTTTTCCAGTGCTTTTGCAGTTCCCACTCTTACAAGGAGAAAGTGTTAAAAGTGTTCAAAGCCACCTCATCAGCTCTCTAGGAGCGATCAGAGGAGAACACCCTCCAAGAAACACAGAGCATGGCTTTGCAGAGAAACGTGGCTTTCCCACCTTCCCCAACCTCCCATAGGAAACGCACTCAGCACACAGAGTCCTGTGTCAAGCGAGGTTTAGCTGTAAAGCTGGCTTTAGCTATACGTAACAACCTCTGCGGGCCTGTAAGCGAAAATGAAAAAAAAAAAAAAAAAAAAAAAAAACAGGCAGCGGATCCTTCGTTGCCCAATAAGGGAAATTAACAAGCTTAGCGTTTTACAGCAACTCCGCTGTAATTATATCCGCTCAGAGCGCCTCGCCAAAGCCCGAGCCCGCTTCCTAACAGAAGGGCTGGCAATTTGGGGCTGGAAACGCAGCCCCCGGGTCCTGAAGGGCTACAGGGCTTTGTTCCGGGCCACGCTTTTCCCCCCTCTCGCTAAGGCAGCTCCCAGCAGTAACCCTGCCTGCCAGCAGACCCTGCCAGCAGGCGGGGTCCCTCCTTCCCTCCCTCCCTCCCTCCTTCCCCAGAGCCTCGGGCCACGCCGGGCAGCGCCGCCCCCCGCTCCGAAGGATACATTTGCGAGGCGAGGGCTCCCTCCAGGCCTGGCCGCCGAAGCCGGCGCCGCCTCCCCCTCCTCCTCCTCCTCCTCCTCCGGGCGGCCTCCCCGGCGGGTTGCCTCCCCGCTCGCCGCCCCGGCTCCTGCCCCAGCGCCAGCCGCCCCTGTAGGGCCGGCCTCGGAAGCGGAACCGGTCCAGGGCGTTGTGGCTGCGCTCCCAGAAGGAGAGCCGCGGGCCGCCCTCCGGGTGCGGGCCCGGCGGCATCCGCGGCGCCGGCAGCGGCGGCGGGTGGGAGCGGAACGAGTCCTTGGGCCGGTAGCCGCCGTGCCCGTGCAGGTGGCCCAGCTCCGGCGGCGGCTGGTGCCGGGAGCGGGGGAAGCGCCGGGCGGACGACGACAGCGAGAGGCCCCCGCGGAGGCCGGGGGGCGGCCGGCGCCTGGAGTAGGGCCTGGCGCTGCCGGCCGGGCCGCCGGGCTCGGAGCCGCCGTAGGGCCCGGCGCCGCCGCCGCCGCCGCTGCTGCTGTTGTTGTCGTCGTCGCTGATTTCGCCGTCTTCCAGCTCGCCCTCCTCCTTCGGGGACAGCCCGCTAGGATCCAGCGCCGCCGCCTCTGCGGGCGCGGCCGCCGCCTCCGCGGCCGCCATGGGGCCCCCAGGCCAACGGTGCCGGGCAGGCGGAGCGCGAGCAGCGGCGGCGGCTCCTGCGCAGCGCAGAGCAGCGCGGCCCCGCGCCTCGCCCCCGCCCCGCCCCGCCGCCGACTGCCGCCGCCCGCCCGGCGCCGCGCTCTCGCGAGACAGCGCCCGGATTGCGCAACGGCTGGGAGATCGGGGGGGGGGTGCCCGCGCGGGGGTCTCTGGGTGATGTAGTCCTCAGCCCCGAGGAGGGATAGGGAAAGCCGATCCCGCCTCCGCTAGGAGCCAATGGGGTTCGGTCCGCCATGTTGGGGAAGGGGTTCGGGGGGGGGGGGGGGGTGGCCGCCATCTTGTGGAAGGGAAGGGCAGGGCGCTGGCTGGGCGGGTGCTGAGCGGTGTGGGCAGCGGGGGTTTCTCGCCGTGCACCCGCGGGTGTCCTTGCTGCGTTGGTGGGGCTGGTGCCCGGCTTGCCCCGGGCTGTGCAGGTTTCTCCAGCAGCGGCAGGCGGTGTCCCGGCGGTGTCCCGCACCCGCCCGGGCGCCATTTGCCCGCCGGCCCTCCCAGGGCTGAGCTGCTGCTGCCTTCAGAGGTTTCAGGGAGGCTCGCCTCTTCTACCAGCCTCCACGGCAGAAGTAAAAAGCGAGCGTTTCAGAGCGGAAAGCAGTTACATAAAAATTAATAAAATGGTACCACGTGTTTTTATCTGACTTCAAGATTTGAGTATTCTGGTACAAAGTGTGCATTTCAAGGGCTTCATCTCATAGCAAGGCACTCTCAGGCAAGCAATGATTACATTCCTGGGCAGGAGGATGAGCTTTGTTTAGACTAGAACAGAATAAGACATACTGAAAGCATTCTGCTGTAGGTCAGGCAAGGTATGGAGCAGCGTCAGATTTCTGTGTCTGCAATCTGATCTGCTGTAGTTCTAAATGTTTTGATTTCACCACATCTAGTAATGATAAGCTGCAGAAATTTTCCTCCCAGCAGACATTGTTTGGGCATCCCAGGATTTTGCATATATCTGGTTCTAGTTTACAGTTAACTTTCTTCCTAAGTGTTCTCACACACCAGAAGGATATTAGTATCAGCCTCTTTTAAGAGGGGAAGGAAAATGCTTACAAAACTAAGGTAGTGGCACAGAAGTAGCAGCTGTATGGGAAATTAACTTCATGTGGTGTTTCCACTTCATTGACTGTTGTCATATGTTTGCTCAGAGTTCATCTAAGAAGCCTGTGTGAATAAATCTTCCTAAGAAAGAAGCTTAGAGACTTATATCTAAGAAGGAATATCCAATTTCAAAATAATCATTAAGTGTACATAAGTTCTTACTGAACTCAGTTAATACCTTCAAAACACACATGAATGTAAAAAGAAGGACAAATAAGAGGAGACAGTAAGATTGAGAAAAAGAATGAATTATATTCGAATAGAAGGGATAGCTGCCCACTGATAGATAGAAATTACTTGTCTCATGAGAAGCTTTAAATCAAATCTTTCACCATGAGATATCCTGAGCAAATTATCTCAAATACCTTAAGAAATCTTTCGTTGGATGAGTTAGAAATACAAGATAAAAATGGGAGATGCTTGTATGTGGTATGAGATAAAAATCAGACATTTTACAGAAAACTAAGAGCTTTTCAAACCAGAAAGTAGACTCTAATCTTTATTTTTGATACCTATGCTGAGTTAATACTAAAAAATACATCAGCCATGTTGATACCATTCACTCACAACCATCACTCAGTGATGAGAAAACAAACGACATTTTGCAAGCGTTCAATTGTTCAATACCTATCAGTTACTAATAAAGACTTCTTTAAAATCTGGGAGATGTTAAAATGTGATTTCAGGTTTTTACATGAGATTATAATAGTGTCTGGTGGAAGAGGTGGTTCTGTGAGTTCAGTCTTTCATTAAGTACATACAAGAAGCTTTTTTTTTTTTTCCCTTTGGAGGAGGAGGCTTTATTTCTGGGAACATAAAATAATCGCTGCAGATAACTTCAGATGGAATACACATATTCAAGTGGAAGTTCACTTCTGGTTGTATGTTGCTAGAAAGAATTGCAATTTCTTCTATGGAACATCAATGCCCATTCCTTTATCCCTGAGATTTACAGCTGAGGAACTCCTTCATTGGCACTTGAAACTCTACACAAGCCTCTCTGTAAGGGCTCATAGAAATTAACGTCATGTTGAGAAGTAAGCAAGCAAGGTCAGAAACTTAACCGCATAGCTCATGTCCTCTTTAAGGCAAAGATGACTGTAGGCTTTTTCTGCTGAGTTTGTATTGTACTTAAAAGTAATATATCTAGGTCAACACCAAAGACCACAGTGAGTGTATAATGTGTATTTTGTCCTGTGCTGGGATAATTATTTTTCTTTAATTCTTTAAATTGTGTACACCTGTAATCATGGTTGATCTAAATACAGAACTAGAAATATTCTGTAGTGTTTTTATTTCATTTCCTGTTTTAACATATGCATGTGATTTTGTTAAACAAAAATATCTTATAGTTGGATTCCTCTCCAGATAAGAGAATTGTTTTATGGATCATGGTTGCTACAGCCAATGTCATGTTTGTGCTATTTCACAGAACAAAAGTCTGTGGTCTTTTTCTACAATGTGATAGGTATACAAATGTAGAGATGATTAAACACAACCATGTCCAATATTCTGATATTTTCACATTTTTCCTAACTACTTCCCTACATATTTAAGAGAAAATCTGAAACTGAGTTCAAATTAGTATGCTTTAAAATAATATAATCAAGTGTACCATTTCTATCAAATGTAAATACTGCCATGGGTTGCATGTCACGTGTTGGAATGAGAAGTGAAAAATATAAACCTCGCATCAACTTCACAGGAGACTTTTTTTCTGATGAGGGAAGTGAAAGTGTGCTATAGCATTTTCATCTATATGAACATGCAGTATCTGTTAAAAGCACTGTGGAAACAATTAGAGACAATATGTTACCACGTTCTGCAGTCTTTCTCAGTTCTTAATAGTCCTCAATATGAACGTTTTTAAAGTAGTATTTCCTACAGCATATACTCAGAGCAAAGGATGATGAAATTGGTTTTGGACACAAGAAGTTAGCTATTGCAACAGTAAAAGGAGCCTTTACTAAAGAACTTTTTGGATGGAGGGAATGAAGGGTCATAAGAGAATAATTATTTATTTGTACTGGTCTTGAGTGAAGATATAAGCTGTTGGAGACACCACAGGGGATAAAAATAAGTGACTCCCTTTGACCAGGAGTTTTCTTAACCTGTCCTTCATAACTGTGAGTCTGTCTGACTGAGACTGCATTTCTTTAGCTGGGAAAGAAATGATTTGTCATCTCAATTTATATGAATTCTGCATGTTACATAAGTGGTAATTTCTCAAGTGCAAATACCGCAGAATGTATCACCCCACTTCTTGTGCATTTTGACAAAACGCTTTTCAAGCAAATCACTCTTTCTGTGGTGTTATGGAATAAATATGCAGTCTATTTCGCAGGTTCAGGTCAGGCAGAAGTAGGTTATTTTTATAGCTCAGGCAGAGAGCACAGAGCACACAGAGGTTCAGCCCTCTGCTGACACAAACTGACTTAAAACAAAAATACATAAAGTTACAGCAAATACATTCTGCTTAGCTAGGGGCCTGATGTGACAGAGCGGCATCTGCACAGGAGGAGACTGTCACAGCAGCTGGAGCAATGTGTTCCTCATGATTCTGTCTGCAACCCTGGGGCATCAACCGATGTCTGTTCAGCTTCTCTCTCTTGTCAGACTGCTGTGTCCTTGACAAACTTTTAAGCCTAGGGAGGCCTGCTGCCACCTTCCCCACTCTGAGACTTTATCCTCTCACAATCTTTAGAGATCCCCAGGGTGCTGCAGACAAGATGCAGGTGTCTTACTCGTGGCTCTTCTACTGAAGACCACCTTGCTGTCTTGTCTGTCCTTGCCTCTGGACTTAGGCATATGCCAGCATCAGCTTCTGGATTTCTCATTCTCTGTTCATTTCATGTCAAGGTACACAAATCCTATTTGCAAGTCTGGGATTACTGTGGTTACAGCAGTACCTCTGTACTTCTTAATACACTGTGTTACCATACGGATAATTATTTGAATAAACACATACAATACAACCAGTAGTAGTAATATATATATATATATATATATATATATATATATATATATATATATATATATATATATATATATATTAACCTATAAACCCTACATTTTTTAATGTTTTCAAACCAGTTCCACTCTTTCCAATTATTGGGTTGTTTTGCTTTGGCTGCCTCTTTTTTTAATGTGTTCACTCAAATCACAAATGTTTTTGGAGTTGTCTGTCATGTAGCTAAAATAGTCTTTTCCAACTACAATATGTATTTCACCCTTATGAGCCAGCATAAAGCCAAATTTTAATCTGTTTTGATTGTACAGATGCCAGTCATCTCAGTTGTTACTTGGTAAAAATGATCTGCAGTGTTATTACCAATTTGCTTTAAGTAATAGCTAGCTTAGGTGGCTTTTGCCACCTCATGCATGGGAAGCATAATAGCCCCCAAATTTTCCTGCTGTGAAATAGCTTGCCTTTTTTGATAATATTCAGAGGGAAGAGATGTCAAATGTTAAATAGCTGGGTTTACATACCCAATATAACATGGTCCTGTGAGAGGTATAGAAGACGAGCTCAATTTACAGTTTAGTGAGTTATCAAATAACTGTCTAGTATCATTCTAAGAATTAGTAGTTTGGGTACAATTACTGTGCCCCATGTAGTATGTTGCATTTGCTTTCACGTAGTAATTGTTCTCAGGTGCATCCAGTCCCAGGTGGATGGCAGAGCTGGAGCTTCATGCTTATGTATATTGAGTCAGTTCCTATTTATTGTCATCAGGGATAATTTTGGACAAGTAATTTCTGCCCTGTGGGAATTACAAACTTGTCTTTATACTGAACTACATGCTGTAGGATGCATGGAGACACCTTCTTTAGAGTGATGAGTGACACTAACACACCCAACATTTCACAACATCTAAGTCTTTACCATTGTGGTAAACTAACAGAACAGTGTTTTTATAATTCATGTGGTGGTGTAGAGACTTGACTCTTAGAGGACATGGCGCCTTTATGGGTTCCATCCTGTTGATCTTCAGTCATCTGTGTGTCACTTCCGTGTAGACCCAAGTCTCTGGGCTCCCAAGAGTGACACAGTTCAGAGGAATGTTCTATAAAGGCTTCTTTCACCTGCAAGTGAATAATCCTCACACATTTAATTAGAGCCTTCCAATAATTCCACATAACATTATTAGTCATCTGTAGCTTGGATTGATGCAGTGGTTTAGGTGGGGTGTGCAAGAACCTTATGGCTTTACCCATTGAAACATTATAAGGTGATAGTGCACATTTTTTATTCACAGGGCTCCTGAGGCCATAGTAAAGCATCTGCCTATTTAAGGCCAGTTTCTTCACAAATTTTGGATAGTCTAGTTAAATGAAAAAATTCCTCTTTTCAACAGGTCCACAGTGTAAATGCTGTTGGAACCATAAGGCTTTACAGACCATCCGGGCAACTTCTCCTGTGAAATTAGTCCCTCAGTTACTGTGTAGTCTGAGGGGCACTTTGAACTGAGGAGTTCTCTCAAGAGTTTTTTGGTGACGGTAGTATCTGCATGTCTGCAGAGGTAAGCCTCTACCCATCATGAGAACATTTATGATTACAAGACAGTATTTGTAGTTACAGCATTTGGACATCTGTATAAAATCCACTTACAAATTCACAACGGGACTCTGTGGTTTTGGGTGTGCTGCACTTTTGGTTTGAACCCTTTGCCTAATGCTGTAGACTAAACGAACAGGACTGGTGCTGCAGTATGGTTATGTGCTACTGGAGAAATGTAGAGCAAACTAATCTTGTTGTACTACTGTAATTAACCCCCTTTTGCCAGGGTGAGCCAGCGCATGGGTCACACCAGCAAGGGAAGGGAAGGGAACCTGAGGTGCAGCCAGCAGCTGTCCTGGGAAGGCCAAAAGGAACTGAGGTGTAACAGGCACCCTGGCCCCGCCAGCATGCATTTTCATCTCCTGAGGGCAGGTCCTGTAAAATAGATGGTTTTGAAAGAAAAGCAGGTGGTGATGAGGCTGGTGAGAACAGGTTCAGGAGCCTGCAGGCCAGAAGGGCCTGCTCTCCTGGCTGGTTGATCAGTTAAGGCATTCTCTTGTGTGATATCATCATAAGGAGAAACACAAGTTTAGCATTGTACTATTACTGAAAGAGAGGGCTTGTGGCAGACCTTCAGCATAGCAGCTGTTTGGAACAGGAGCACCAGATGACATTAAGCAGCTGCACTGTTCTCAAAGCTACCCACAATCATGCACAACCCCAGAGGTGTATCAGGAACCAGTGTAAGGGGTGGCTGATTGCCCTTGTGCATGAGGTGCGAGTCAGAGCAACAAGATCAGCAACTTGTGCCAAAGAGATGGTTGGCAATAATAAATAAGCTTCTAGACCATTGGTAGAAGTGCAGACAGCACACCCTGCAGCTAGATGCCCTGAGAAGCCAGGAGGACAGGACCCATCTAGAAAAAGGATAACGTGTGGGTTCTGTAGGGGAACACCTCTGAGATCATGGTGTCCAGAGTTGTTCTGTCATAGCAAAACAGTCATGTGGGTCTCCAATTGAAGGGGCAGGACAGCAAAGAAGATAAATGCTGGCTGCTAACGGGAGTAGGTTTTGTTCTCAATTAATTGTGAGTTGGAAATATGCTGGGCTTTCCCTTCTAAAAGGAGGGATGTAACAGGGTGAGGTACAGCAAGAATTAAGAGATGATGCAGGACCAGAATATCAGTTTGTTTGTTTGTTTCTCAATCAAAAAAATCAATCAAAAAAAGCAGCAGAAGCAACTATTTTCTTTTTTTATATATATATATTTTCATACCATTCATACATTTTCTTCTTTTTATGTTCTCTTTTTTCTTTTTTTTTTTCCTTTTTTTTTTTTCTTTTCATACCAGGTGAAAAAGGCATCCCATTGGACCTGATCCACCAGGCTGCCTGAGAATTTATACTGTTAAATGTGCCAACAAAAAGGAGCTAAATTTTCAAAAATATATTAACAATAAATTATAATACAAAAAGGAGTGTGCATGTTACTTTCCAGTTGCTAGCTGTGAAAAGTGTAGGAACTACACTCCTGGAAAATTGAATTTATATGCAAATAGATACGACATGAACCTCAGTGCCAGGACAATGTTTTCAGCTTTATTTGCAGCACTTTACTGTTACTCTTCAGCCTAATCTGAAATATGTAGGAAAAATAAATGATTTGAATTGCTTTGTCTAGCTCTGAAAACCTTTTTTTTATCTTCAGGAAAGCTCAGAACTTTCACTTGGCAGGATACATCTTCAACAATGCAAGAAAACAGAAGACAGTAATGATATTTCCAAAGTACAGAAGGCTCCATACTGCTAAATAAGTGGGCTTGGGACCAGTTCCTGGCCTCAAAGGCAACTGGTGCTCAAGACTAGCCCGGTCTCTAGGGGGCCTCCTAGAAACAGCTGGTCAGAGCAGTCCAACTACTCCTGGAGAATAAATTTGCAATTAAGCAGTGTGGGTTACAGAGAGGTCAAGTGCTTGAGCTGCTCCCCAGTCCTGTTTATTTATTTAGCAGTATACATTTATCATCAAGACCTTCTGTCTTAATTAATTGTCTTAATTAACGGACAAAGAAAAATTTTTCTACCAATTGGTTCAGTTCGCCTAATGTTAACTGACTACACAGGGGGCACACAGAGCACTTCCTTGCATTAATTAATAGGAAGAGAGTGGCTTCTCTAGGGTCAACGTAACTTTTATATATACAACATGAGTGTCCTAAGATCCTAAGACACTGAGTCAGTGAACATCATAACATTAACCATTTCTGCAAAAGTTATAGTACCTTAACTCAGTCAGCAGGTACTATTGGCCTGTTGACTGTACAGAGCACTTTTCATTACTAGTTACATCTAGGAGCTAGGATCTGAGCATTGTCCAGTGAAACCGTAAAGTCAGTTTTCAGGAAAAAAAAGAAAAAATCAAAAGCTCTTCTGTGTGGTAGTGCTGACTTTCAATTCCTCAATTGCAAGAGGAAGCACTTTTTGTCAAAAGCTTTTGACAAAATATCTTTTGAGTTTGAAATTTTTGGAAAAAAAAAAAAAAAGTTTTTTACACAAATACTTAGTTCGAAAAGACTGGGACAGCTCCAGCTTACAACTAATCAGTAGCTGATGTAAAAGAAATCAAACATATAAAATAAATTGTAGGTAGCTAAACAGACTCACACTTGGGAGGTTCATAAAAGCAGGATGGATGTCTCAAGACAGAAGAATGCAAAATATATTTAAAAAATCATGACCCATTCTACTAAAATAATCAAGGATGTTAAAAATATTCACTTTGTGTTGTCTTCAGGTTTCTTCTGAGATTTTGTTTCCATTGAAGTAGTTTTCCGTTCTGCATTCATGTTATCCAGCGTCTATGGCATCAAGAAAAAATACCAAATGTAGGAAGACTTGAAATACAGGAAGCCATGAGATAACCTCTAGTTGTTATGGTGATGTCCTAGACTTCCAAAACCTGAAATATCTCAGAGGTATGTGGAAAAGCAGAGCACCATCTTTTGTTTATCTTTGTTATGACAATGCTAGGGAGTATATGCAGACTCCTTTAACAAATTAAGAATGCACTGTGGAGGTATGGGGGGTGTTAGTCAAAAATACAACCTTTTCTGAGATAAAAACAATGGAAATGATACCTTGGAGTGTTTCGTGCACTGATAGGGCACCCTGCAACTTCAATACCAATTTATGACACTGGGTGGATCTCTGAAGTCAGAACAAGAAAAGAAATCCCTTAATTATTGCTGTCTTGGTGTGAGAGCAGTGGGTTGGGCTCCACCCTTTCTATTAGCTTGATTTCTCCACTTCCGATCTGCTTCATGGCTGGGTGAGTTGCTGTGGTATCACTTTGCTGTTTGTGACTGAAAGAACATGGACGAATTATCACAGCAAAGAAGCTGAATGGGCAGTTGAATATTGCTTCTGATAAGACTTGTTGAAAATATTGAAAATCGTTTTTTTTTTTTTTTTTTTTTTTTTTGTCATAGGACTTGAATTCATCTTGCTTTTGAAACATTTGTGCTATGCAACTTCTGCAGAATCTGAACTGAGCAGAAGTATTGAAAGGTAAGGGATATTTCTGCTTAACTTTTTAACTCATTATTACAGCCACCTTGTTTAGGCAAAACTTTTGCTCCTTACTCTACAGTTTTTGTTTTATTTTCAGGAATTCTTTGCATTTCTTACATAATTGTACAATTCCTAAAGTGAAAAGGTCTTCAGATCCAGCGGTGGTTAAAGTTGGATGTGCAAGTGTTTGTCCTGGGTGAACCAGCACTAAAATTCTGCACTGACAAAATCAAAAGGATTGTACTTGCATGAGTATTTAGTGACAGAAAACTTGTTCATTATTAAAGAGCGTATCTTCTGAAATGCAGCTTGTTGCCTCAGAGAACCTGCTGCTTTTGTCGATCTGCAAAACGTAGCTGAATCTGTATTGCACCTAACAAATGTGTTATCCTCCTGTATGTCTGTCTAAATAAATAATATGTATCTGGTTTAACAGAAAACTCTGAACTGTCCAGGTACAATGCAACAAATAATTCTTCATATGTACTGTAATAAGTACATATTTACTATGTACTTAGTACAGTATGTAGGTCTTCTGTGTCCCAAGACCACATTAATTCCAGGCTTTTACAATAACTGAGATGCATGGAAGGCTTCATAATGCTATGTGTTTTAATCCAGGTACACCCCAAAGGTAGATAATCCCCTCAAGAACTGTCTAGTTCCTTTGGTAGTTAGAGAGGTAAAAGTTGAAGCACAATTATCGTGGATTTTATTGAAGAATCCAAAGACCGTGGTTAGGGTTCAAAGCATCTTTTACAAATGTTTAATAAAACACTCAATAAATATAATGTTTCATTGCATATGAAAGAACTGGCAGATCATCTGGTTTCATGTTTTTCTTGATTCAGTTTCCCATGTTATTCCCCTCCCTTAAACTTTGGCAGAATGTAATGTTTGTGAAGCTTTTTTAACCTCTTCTGACTTAACTGCTATAAAAATGCAAAGTGTGTGTTACTAATTCAGAAACAGAACACCCTCAGTACTTGAGCTGTATCTTCATAATTGATGTTCCAGCTTCTCGGTCATGGTATAACATTCAGCCATAATCTTATATACTACCATTGCCTTCATACCATAAATCATTCCATTTAAAATTCAGTTTGCTTTTGATACTAAATTTTCTGCTAACCCATGCTTTTAGAAACCTGAAACAGTGAAATAAAGTTGCTTTGAAATTGATTTAAGAGGCATTTTGCATGCTTCACTAGATCTTATATAATGGATTATAAATTTAAATGAAGGATATATAACTGCAAAAAAAGAGTTTTGAAAGCTATTTTTTGTATTTCCCTAGTCAGACCTGAATTTTGTACATAAACAATAATCTCTGTTGTGCCTCTAATGTTAATAAACTGAAACAAATAAAAATGAAGACTACCTTCAATAATGTGAGAAGCGGTGACTACCTTTTATTTTTATCACAACTACCAGTAGCACATCAGTATTCATTAGATAATTCAACTGAAATGAACTTCCTTACCACCGGAAATATCAATTGTATCACTTTCATCCATGCATCTAAAATCAGTGCAAACTGTCATGGCTTAGGCAGGTGAAGCAAGATGTACTATCAGGGACAGTGCCTTAGTCATCTGTGCTTCTCTGTTATGTGTCTTTACCAGCTCAGTGAAAGCTGGCTTTGTAGCCTACAGCAGGTCTGTCCAGTGATTATGATATACTAGTACTAGTGTAATTCATCCCCTGGTTTAAAGAAGATGTGTCTACAAGGTAAGGGTAACCCAAACCCGAGGCATTTTGTGATTTACCACTCTGAAAAAAAAATATCACTAATAAAAAATAACATTTTCTATATTTATTTCTCAGGAGCAATTAAAAAAAAATGGAAATTTAATATGGAACAAGCAGCAAAAAAAAAAAAAAAAAAAAAGAAAGAAAATAAATCCATTTAACTAGGGCTTGAGAGCCAATTTCTCCTTTAATAAAGCAGCAATTCTCACTGCAAGCTTGCTTTTAAAATAGTAATTTGTGAGAAACCACATCAGCCTGATGGTGTTAGCAGCATCTGCCTTGAGGTTTTGCGTCAGATCTGCACACTGTGTAACGCATCTTCACTGCCTCGAAGGGCATTGCACCATTCATTGCACAGCCACAAAGCCTTCATCCCAGAGTTTATGTAAGGCTCTGGTTTGTTATGAAAGCATCCTGCCCCCCTTCACACGGAAAAGGCAGAGAAGTGGAGCCTCTCGCTTAGAGCAATTGAAATAATGTTGGAAAAGAGACGAGTAGGAGGCGGTACAAGTCATGCCCTGACTAGAGACCTGGTAACTGAAGCACTACCACCTGTTTTTTATGCTGGCAGAGTTACTCCTGCTAAAGCTCATTGCATGGTTCAGTGCTGTTTTATTTCAGACGCAGATAAAGGCATGATGAGCAACTGCTTGAAATGTCTTAGTTTAAAACCCTTCACATGGACACTGTGTGCGCTTTGGTTCTTGAGCAACTGCTTAAGGAAAGTATAGTTTGCCATCCCATTAAGGAGGTTATATTTTAAATGTGTGTTGGATATTTCCCTGTTGCTCATCATCTTCCAATGGCTTGTAGACTGGTGTACTTTTTTAGTCTCTAGAGTGAAACATAAATTCAACAAACAGTTGGACTTGACAGCCTGTTGGCATGGTTTCTCTACAGGGAATAAATATTTAGGAATTTTATGAACTTTTTTTTTTTTTTTTTCATTTGGGGGAATGTAGATGTGCTAAAATCAGAACATTATTTCCAGCTGGTTTTGCTGGCTCCTGAAGTCAGGACATAGTGTGGACAAAACTCATATAATATACTGGCCTTAGAAGGGACAGTAGTCTGGTGTTGGAGTAGTCATTTAAGAATAGTAAGCCCGATTTCAATCCTTGTTCTGCCTCTTTCTGTTATGACTAGTAAAGGTCAATAAACATTGGTCTTCCTGTCATTTCCAAGCTGTTTGGAGGTTAATGCACTTGATTTGAAATTTTTGATGGAAGTCATGCCTGCAGTCAAAAATCTCTTGGGGTTGAAGTGTGCTGGAGCATCTACTTTGCCCTTGTTCATCCATTCATTATATTATCACTTCTACATTCCTACCAATGTTTTTCTTTGTGCTGTCATCATTCAGCAAAGGTTTTCCTGCCACTTGTTCTGCCTGAGGGCTCTTCCCATGCTCCACCCTTTCTCCACCAGTTCCTCAAGCATTCTGCCTGCCACTGTGAAAAATACAGTATTTATTTGCAATCCTCTTTTCTATGCTACAGATTTACTTTTTTATTTTTATTTTTTACCTGAAGCCTTCTTTATATGAAGACCCAGCTCAACAATTTAGTAGCCCTCATCTGCCCTTCCTCTGGACTGCATTTCCAAGTATTTTCCCTTTAAAAAAAGACTACAGCTTATGTCCTTCGATATTCAGGCACTCACTTCCAACTGAAATCAATGGGAGCTTGGCAAGCCTGTAAGAATTCAGGCTTTGTTACTAGCAGTATTTTCCAGAATTCTCCAATTCTGCTCGATATTGTAGAGGTAAACATGATATAGTTCTTCTGAAAATCTTAAATCTAACAGTGTGATCTATGCAGGAAAATATATGAGCATAGTTCCATCACTTCTGCCCAGTCTGCCTAAACAGATGAAACTGCTAATTAAAATCATTATGGATGACAGGTTACACCCACTTGCGTTGTGGCAGAAGTGGAAGGACATGTGTTTTTACAGGCTAAAAATGTATTTATCTTAATGATTCTGTACCATTTAAAAGTTATCTAAATCTAAAAGCCAGCCACTCCTGTTTCCTTGCATAGTTAATGTTCCGTCAACAGAGACTGTGCTCTGCCTGGCGAGGTGATAGAGAACAACAGGGGAGCTATGAAGCCATTCCCATGGCTGTTCTCATCCAACATATGCTGGCATTCATTTCTCAAAGCAGTTTTCATTGCCATGAGATAGGTTCCTCCTGGAGGAGCCTAGCCTCCCAGTTTTGCTCCAAATGTGTTCAAAAGCTTGACACATCTAACCCCAGATGTGCTCTGCACCACCGTAAAGTCCTGTAGCATCTACCTAACTCATGCTGATAGGAGCCTCTCAAATGGGGCAGAGCTCTCAAACACCTTGGATTCATTCAGTGCCAAATACCATAGGAGCATGAGCCTCAGCTGCCAGCTCTCAACACCGTCTTGAAACTCTGCTGATCCTTCGTCATTCATCCACATCTCTTTTGTATAGTTGTAGTGGATTTCCTCTGCTGGGCAGCTAAGCTCCAGCACAACCACTCTCTCACTCCCCCTCCTAAAATGGAAAGAGAAAAAAAATGATTCCATTAAAATATAGTAAAAAAATAAAAATAAATCGAAAATCTTATGGAGTGTTAACATGGAAATTAAAGCATAAAAGTTAATGTCTAAATATGGTGGGGTTTTGTGGTGTTGAAAAATAAAGTTGTAAAAATCAAGATCTTCCAAGGGGTTCCTTTGCATTCATTGTCATATTAACTATAAGACAAACAATATTTATCTCCAAATTTTTAACAATGTCATCTGTTCAGTTTTTAAAAAACAGTGGCCATCTCTCTTTCATCCTTCCTCTACTATAAAAAAAATATTTATCTTGTAAAACAGACTACTGAGGGAGGTACAATGGATTATTCCATGGTAGGATCAGCATTTTCTACTAATTTTATACCACTAAGAATAACATTACAAAAACAGAGTCCTCACAAACATGAATAACGTTTAAGCAAGGAAGAGAAATGGAGAGTACCATACCAGAGCAAAAAAAAAAAAAAAAAAAAAAAAAAAAGTAGAAGAAAAGAAAAGCAGAACATAAAGCTGCTTCAAAGTATCTTCATGAAACTTTGAAAATTTTATTCTATATTACAGCAAATCACCTAAATTCCCATTTATTCCTAGGAAAAGACTGAATGCGAAAGAGTTAATTTTAATTAGCATGCTATGTACAGTAGCATGCTATTATCTTCAGTTTGTCATGCTGCCTTTGCTCAACTCACATTCCTGTGTCCTTTTAAATTACCATACTTATTTTTAATTCTAGACTCTGCACTGGTTGTATTTTGCATCCTGTAGCCCTAGGTACAATGTCAGAAGGAACTCTTCATCCAAATACCCGGGTTGCTTATAAGTCTAATGATTTTTTTTTTTTTAAAAAACTTGTCAGATTTTTCTTACTTCAAGTATGTATTTGTATATAAAAGTGTAGTGAAAAGCTTTCAAGCAACAGTTATTTGCCTTTTTTTTTTTTAAATTATCAAGCTTTTTAGCTATGTAAGCACAAATGGGGAATGTTTCTTTAAATATAAGTAAATATTGTTTATGAAATGTACATATTGCATGTGATTTAACACTTGAAACTGATTCAAGATGGTATTTTAAGTATGTGAATTCTAAATTCACATTATTGTCATCATCTAGATGTACATTAAAAATAACTTTTGCCCATTAAAACTGCTTTATTATTATTTATTTATTTATTTTTATTGCAGGACCTAGTAAAAACAAAGTGCAATATTTAGAAAACAGGACTTTAAACATAGCATTTGGGTCAACAGCAGTTAATGGTGTAGACTCGTTACTTTCAAAAACGTGTCTACTTCTTTCAGTTTCCAAATATAGAAGTCTAATTTCAGGTTTCTTTCATTTTCTATTTTAGCCCTAACACTTAATGTATATTAAGCAACTGCAGGAACTTATCTAGGTTTCATATGATCAAAAACCCTGGAAGAGGGATGCACAAGGCCACATGACACAGACATCTCTGTGCTGAAATAGGGGTAAAATTCAACATTATTCATGCCATGGTTGTTACAGAATTTGTAACTGAAATCACCTCTGCATGCCAGGCATCAAGAGCTGTATTCTGTTTTGCTTTTCTTGCTATTGTAAACTCTAAGAGCAGCAGCTGTGGCTTTATGCCAAGATTCAAGGTCTGTGAATAAGCAAGGGCAATTGTCTGATGTGTCTCTAAAGAGTTCTACTTAGCTCAGGTATGGGAGCTACAAAGGAAGATGAAGGGTCCTTTAGAGCTCCGCAAACATGCCTTCTCTTTGCATCAGCTGGTAGGTTGTGATTCATCATGGTCACATAGTTGTACAGTCCCACTGATACCAGCGAGGGCTGTATGATTCCTGCAAGAACCGTTTTTTCCTCCATCAGAAATTCCAGCATCCGTCTCTTACACATGTGGTGGTTTTACTCAGCTGGGCAGCTGAGCTCCAACATAACCACTCTCACTCCCCCTCCTAAAAGGGAGAGGGGGAGAAAATATGATGGAAAGGGCTCAAGGATTGATATAAAGACAGGGAGATCACTCAACAATTATTGTCACGGGCAAAACAGACTCAGCATAGGGAGATTAGTATAATTTATTGCCTATAGTTAGCAGATGAGAACAGTGAGAAACTAAAAGCAAACTAAAAACACTTTTCCCCCCATCCACTCTCTTCCTTCCCTGAACAGCACAGGGGAATGGGGGCTGTGGTCAGTCCATGATGCTTCATCTCCACCACTCCTTCACAGTCCCTCTCTGCCCCTGCTCCCTGTTGGGTCCTTCCCATGGGATGCCATCCTTCCTGAACTGAGCCTGTGGGGGCTGCCCACAGGCAGCAGCTCTCCAAGCACCGCTCCCACACGGCTCCGTACCACAGGGTCCATCCCCCAGGAGCAAACTGCTCCAGCACAGGTCCCCCACGGGTGGGCAGCAGCTCCCCCCCAGACCCCTGCTCCTGTGTGGGCTCCTCTCCATGGGCTGCAGCTCCGGCCCGGGGCCTGCTCCTGCGGGGGCTCTCCACACGCTGCAGCCTCCTCCAGGCCACATCCACCTGCTCCACCGGGGGCTCCTCCACCCATGAGGGGGCTGCAGCGTGGAAATCTGCTCCATGTGGGACCCATGGGCTGCAGGGGAACAGCCTGCTCCACCAGGGGCATCTCCACAGGCTGCAGGGGAACTGCTGCTGCCTGCCTGGAGCACCTCCTGCCCTCCTGCTGCACTCACCTTGAGGTTTGTTGGGCTGGTTCTCACTCATCCCTCCCTCCCAGCTGCTGTTGCACAGCACTTTTTCCCTTTCTTAAATAAGCTTTCCCAGAGGCATAATCAATTTTGCTTAATGGCTCAGCTCTGGCCAGTGTCAGGTCCCTTTTGGAGCCAGCTGAAACTGGTCCTTATTTAATATGGGGCTGCTGCTGGACTCTTCTCACTGATGCCACCCCTGCAGCCCCCTCACTACCAAAACCTTGCCACATAAGCCCAATACAACAGGTTGGAAAACAAAATGTAAGCAATAAATTGAATAAAGCATTATTGCAGTTAACAGTGTGTTTGAATGAACACCCTTATGTGAGCTGGTTACAGCCAAACAAGCAGCTACTCGTTTATCCACCAGTCTACAAAGAGTTGATCTTGCTCTGATCAAAAGTCATTAACATAGATTATGGCAGGAGCATCTAAGCAATGTTGTATTGGTGTTATCCGTCAAAAGGTGTCCTGTTCTTACAAAGCAGCCCACCTGTTCATCCCAGGATTTCAAATCCAGATCTCAGATGGGGATTTCATTAAAAATTTAGAGGTAAAAAGGAAGGCTAGATATACCAAAGTCAGTTCTGCTACATTAGTATTAATTTTTTCAGGATCTCTACTTCAGAGAAAAAATGGGTGTTCCCAGTCAGCGTTATCAATAAATATAGTAGAAAATAAGATGAAGTCTGTTCAGCTTTGTCCAAGGCACCTGGCCCAAGTTTTGTCTTTATTTGCCAACAGCCAATACACTGTAAATGCCCAAGTGTTTAGCCTCTGGAACAGGCCTACTTCTCTTTAGCTAGAATCAGCTATCAGTAGGCCTTTACAGAATATGGTCACTATTTTAAACATCTGAAGAAGCAGCCCAAAGTGATAACAGAATGTTTCATTCATAACAACACAAAAATATATCAAAGCTCTTGTTGCAAAAGACTCCACAAGCTGAACTGTGTGCTCATCCTGTTAGAAATTTACTGCAGATGCTGAATGAAAAGCAGAACATGCTTTGAAGATGAGTCAGGTGCTAGCGTGCCAGAAATATTCTTAAATCCAATAGAAAAACTATCAATTTTTACATGAAGATTATTCATTAGAATTTTCAACCTTAAAAACTTCTGCTGTTCCTCAAAGACAACCAAAGCCCGTAACTAAATGTGCTATCTGTTCTATGTAAAATATATTTTAATTAACTTTTTCCCATTACTCAGCCGCTCACTGAATACTTAAATACTCTGTTCTGCTGCTGTTTCAATTCTGTGAAAATAAGCACCTGAAGTTATTGGTGTTCACAAAATGACTCATCTGTGCGGGTGTTTGTAAGCTTTAAGGTTTTGTAGCCTGCTTTCCACAGAACAACTGTTGAATATGTTACCTCGGAATTCTCTTCTGAGATGCTTACAATCTTATTTCATAGGTAGCAGCATCAAAGGAAAGAAAGGGAGGGGTTTGGAAAAGTTGTGGAGCTTCACATCTTCCTGGGCTTTGTTGGCAAAGCCTCTTAGGCGTGGAAGAGGGAGCTGTAGAGTCCTTCTAATAACTCGTGTTAGCTTTATTTATAGTCAAGTGTTCTGCAAGTGATTCTGGCATGCCCTCACAAAAGCTAATGGGCAGGTTTGGCTTGTTTTTATTCCACGCTGGATTTGGGTAGTGTTTCAAGTCTGTCTTTCGTGCATTGATGAACTTTGCAGTGAACTCCACCACCTTTCAAACCTCATCAAAACACTCATATCCTTATCAAGCGCCATCCCTCTGGTTTTATTCCACAGAGAGACAAAGTGGATTTTTATTTTATAAAGGTTTCTTTCATTTAACACGTAGACGAGCGGCGGTGCTGGGGCACACCGCGTGCACACTCAACGCGCGGCCCTGCGCCGGCACCGGCGGGGAGCGAGGAAATGGCGGCCCCAGCGGCCGCGATGGCCGCCGGCACGGCGCAGCAGTGACCCTCGGCTCCTCACGGAGGGTTTTTCGGCAGCGAGGCCGCACCGAGCCCGTCCCACACCAACCCCCGGGCGGCCCCGGGCTGCAGGCCGGCGGCGTGAGGAGGAAGGCGGGGCGGGGGCCGCCCGCAGCTCGTCCCTGCCCTCGCCGCCGCCGCCGCCGAGCCTGCGCCGTGCGGGGTCGCTCCGGCGCCGGCCGCGCTCGGTGTGGCGGGTGGGGGGCGGCCATCGCCGCCGTGCCGGTGGTGGCGAGCAGCCCCCCGCCATGCCCGTAGGTGCCGGGGGCGAGCGGCGGCCGCGGGGCGGGTGGGGCGGCGGTGTGGCTGATGCGCTGCGCCTTGTGCTTCCCCTGCAGGCGGTCTCCTCCTGGCTCTCCATGTCGTACTACCAGGAGGATTTCTTCAAGGAGTACCTCAAGATGCTGGCGAACATCATCATCCTGAGCTTGCTCATTTGTATCTCCCTGGCCTTCTGGATCGTCTCCATGACGGCGAGTACCTACTACGGTGAGTACAAAGGCTGCGTCCCGGGCTGGGGCCCGCAGCTTGCCTCCTCCTCTCCCCACTCCTGCCCCAGGAACATGGAAGAGGCTCCTGCAGAGCCCTCTTCTCCTGGGTACAGCTGACAGCTCGGGTCCTGCCGGGAGCTGGTACCCTGCTCTGTCAGGGAGAGCAGCGATAGTGAGCACTGGCCTACTGAAAAGTTTTCGAAATGCACCTGCAGGCTTTGAACAGGGCATGCAGGAAGAGTTCTGGGGTCAAGGAAAAGAGAAACAGAGGAAATAGTGCAAGAAGAGAGGGATGCATGGGTACACACAGTCAGCTCTGCTCCGTTTAAGCAAGTCGAGCGGGCTGTGTGTGGGTTTGTTGTGTAGGGTTACAGGGACACTGGTACTTTCTGTGAGCTGTTGTCCTGCTAGGACCATTTTTACAGTAGTGTGTAAACACAGCACTACTGCCTGCAACATCAGTTCAAGCCCAGAAGAGTTTAACTGCTTTCCCAGGACAAGTAAACACACATCCTTAAGACCTCAGCTAATTTCATGCAGGAATAGCTTCAGTGTCATGGCATTTTTGCTGATTGCCCAGGGATGCAGCATGAGCGCGCCCAGGTGCTAGGTGTCACCTTGGATTCAAAAGGAGCTAGAATAAATACACCACCTGTATAACCTGCCTCTTGCAGCGGCAGTTGGATGTCCCTACACAAGTGGTTTTCACTGTTTCAGGTTTTAGGGTAGCTATTAGGTCTCTTACAGCATTAAATCTGTATTATGTGGACAGTTCTTCTTTGGCTTGCAGAGGGATGCTAGACACACAGAAGGTATGCAAGAAGCAGGCTTGACAAACAGGTTTTGTTAATTTCATTTTGAGGTAACCAAGTTGGTCTGAAGCATGCTTTTAATGATGTAATTTATGCATCTGCTGTCTACAGGTATAGCTCTCCCAGTTTTTCCACTAGTCAGGGTATACCAGTCCTTGCTGTCTAACATGACTGAGAATTCGTAGAGTGGAGAACCCTGATACCACATGTAACAGGACTAAGGACTGATAGGAAGGAGGGGACTAGAGTCAACTCCCCCTCTTTGTGGAGAGGGACTACGGAACAAGGACATAGGACTTCTGTTGTCTGTTTCTCTGAGACCATGACAATGCCTTGGCTTGAGAAGGGGAATGAAACATACAGTAGGAGTGGGCTTAATGAAGTAGGAGAGAGAACTGATGTTCAACCTGTAAAAGCACTGAAATTTACCACAAATAAAAATATGCTACAAGCAGTCATTTATTAATTTACTGTTTATAGTTCATAGTAATGGTTAAGCACCAAAAAGTCACCAACATATGTGTAAAATGGAAGTATGAAAGAATCCATAATAAAGTACTGAATATGTTCTATCTCAGTCTTAATTACTAAATATAATAGTAGTAACTTAGTACTAACAATGTTTTTCCCTAAGGATATACAACAAAGTCAGTTTTAAAAGTTTAAAATTGTGTTCATTAACTAGCCCAAGAGAATCTCTTTATGTTCTGATACTGCTCACAGTCAAGATACCAAGAACTTACTTGGTTTGTAATAAGCAATACCAGGCTACACAGCATTGGAGATCGCTTCCTGTACACCTGGTGGTGTTTTTGCTTTGAGTTTATGAGTCAACCTTTGGCTGCAAGGCTCACCTGCATGCCTGCTGCGGCATTGGGATTTTCCAGTACACAGAAGAGAAGTTTGTTCATCTTGAGAACCTTTGTGCTTGCAATGACTAGCGTTTCACTGTCAGATGCATTTGCCCTACTTTAAACCAATGAGCCTGCATAGCTGCAAAACTGTAGGTACTGCTGATGGAAGCATTGTGTTGAAAACCATCGTGTTCAGCTTTCCAACAAGACAAGCTGCTGTGCCTGTGTGAAATGTTTATTCTATCAGATGGAGACCCAGTTGAATGCTAGACTTGTGATGTCATATATTCATACAGCAGATACAAAAAATCATCCCTCATGTTTTTTATTGTTTTAGCTCAAAAGCTGCATCAACAATTGACTTTTCGTAAGTTTCTGGGCTTTTTAAACAAAACTCACTTGAAATCTGGCTGGGATAGTCATCGGCTTAAAATACATTTTTGAGAGCTTTGTATCAAGATTAAAAGAATGGAAAGGGACAATGTTTTAGACAGCAGTCATGTCACTTTCACCTACTGACTTTGTCATTTTTCTGGAAGTGAAATTCTATCAGAGCAAGTTGTGTTGTTCAGGACATAATCAATAGCTTTCTTGGCTCTCTGGCTGCAGAAATAGAAGACTTTTTTTTTTTTAACTCATAACAAGAATTTCTTGTACTTTGAAATTTTTATGTTCTAAAATATGTACTTCTAAGATTGTTTCCAATGAAATGTATGTCTTCAAATTTAAAGTAAAAATAAGTTGGTATTAATATACTTATATTCTTACTGCTAAGGCGGTAGATTTATTGAGTCACCCTATGACTTAAATAATATACCCTCTAAATGGACAGTAATAACTCCTTTATTAGCTTTATTAATAGCTTTTATTTTAGTGAGTGTTCTGGAATTTTAGAAGGAAACAAATATGTTTAGGATGTTGATGATAAATCATCTCCTTAGAAGATAAGTTGCTATGGACACTGGTGCTTTATGGAATTGTGTTAAATATGACAGCTGAGTGGGACATTGTCTGCCTGTTCTACAAGCTCTTTTAAATTCACATCATAATGACTTGAATGACTAAGAAGGGGACAAACTGGAAACTCAAGAAAAAATATTTTAGAAGGCAGTGTAGATAATTTGATGAGTAAGTATCTTTAAAATAAAATACGTCAAAGTAGTTTTTATTCAATTGATTTTGTTTGTAAAATTAAACCATTTATAGTTTTGAAAACCATTTTTATTTTGTTTGGGAGTTGTTCAAATAGTCTCCCTTGGTGGTTTAAGTGTTCAAATATAAAAATTGTCAGTGGAGAATATCATTAAAAGCAATCCTTTCTTGTAAAATGTTTTGATTACTTTCCAATTAAATACTTCAAAACATTCTAAACTGGCTTTTTTTTTTTCTGTGTAACAAAGATAACAGATGAGCCATTTTTGCTTAGATGTTAATACTAGGCCTGAAGTCATTTTTTTTCTTCAGTTCCAAAAATGCAGTATTATTTTCAAATACAGAAACTGTGATTATGTAGAACTGTTTTCATATGATTCTATGAAAGCAATGAATTGATAGATTTTAATGCAATGCATTATGAATTGTTCTGTGAGGAAAAATAATAAGCTACAGTCAAATACTTGAATATAGCCATAGCACAGGAAGTTCATTTCGTTTAAATTATGGTGGCTAATAAACAAAGCAAACAGAAGCAGAGAGATGTGTTGTCAATTTTGCCACCCCTCAACTCATGTGCACCATTCATTTAGCAAAACGTGTAAATCCAAAATCCACACTCGTGAAAACTCAGGACTTCTGTAACGTGAAAGTTCTGTTGCAGCTGCTGTCGGAGAACACAAACGAGTAGAAAGGATTCCCCCACTAAGTGAGGTACTGTAACTCTTGGAAAAAGGATAACTCTTAACATAAATACATGTTTTCAGTCTATGCTGTGTATACCACACCACGAAGAAGACAAATGGGAACATGTTGTGCAAGCCAAGGGAAATTGTCTTGTCACTAAATATGAATTAATTATTAGGAATTAATAAATTAAATAATAAGAATCACTTGCTAAAATAAATAAAAGGCTAAAAGATGAAAGAACAACTCCTGTACATTAAGGAATGACTAATAATAAGGATATTGAAAGTGGTATCATTAATGAATCAATGATTGAAACTGGTGATAACCGTTTGATTGCAGCAGTGCTGAGATTTTTTTCTAGATAAAATTGAGAAAAGTAAACAGTGGAACATAGAAGTGGAAAACAATTAGTCTAGGGACTCTTCAGAGAAAATATACCAGAGGCTTTTGAGGGTAAATATGTAGTAGAAGACATGACTGTTGGATGCAGCATGTTTTTAAACAAGTCTCTGCAAGGCTCCAGAGACCAAGGTGTGCAGTTAATTGCTTATACTACTGCCAGGTTGGGAAGAGGCTGTGTGTGCGTGCATGTGCAGTAAAGAGGGACTACTCAAAGCACAGAATAACAAGTCTGAATCATTCGTGATTCTCAGCTAACCCAAATTCCACGGATTAGAGAAACAGACAGAATTGGGAGAACTGCACTAGATAACTTCAAGCTCACTTGAGGATAAATGTTTAGATAGAAATCAGGATGTGCAACACCAGACTTGTGTATTTAAGGAAAAGGTAGCCAGATGATACACAAAGTTTATAGCATCTGTTGTTCTTCCATAAAAGTCATTATTTAACAGGGGAGCCTGGGACTTGCTGAAATAAGCTTAATTTTTCAGTTCTTTTACTGTTCTTAGTGTTCCTAGTTTTCTTTGAAAGTTTCTAGAGCTAGCCCTTTTGGTAAAAAAAAAAAAAAATTGATGGTTAATAAAGTCATAAGAACACCCATTGTAAAGGTAATGGATGTGTTTGCAGGTTCTGAGAAACATAAATTCTCCCTGTGGAGATGTGCTCCTGTGGGGGAGAGGGGAACCCAAGAGCTTGGTTACTGTGAATAAAGGTGATCAGGTAGTAATGGAAGAAGAGAACAGTAGGACAAATAAACGTATTTTACACCACAGCTGTCTGTAATTAATATGCTGCATGACTGAAGGAGGTCAGTAGTCTGGTTCAGTCAGTACAAGCAGGTCATGAGGAGGAGGGCAATTACACTGTCCAGGTTACTTAATATGTTACCATCTTTTTTGGGGAATGACACACACTTCATTGCCAAAAAAAATCAATAGATTGCTAGTAAGGAAGAAAAAGTATTTTATAATAGTCAATTCATGGGGTCTCCACGTACAAGAGTACTGCCTACAACTGTGTTCATCCCATCTCACAACATCCACAGCGGGATCAGCAAGGAACAAGGATGATCAGCGTAGGTAACAGCAACCATTTGAAGAAGACTTCCTAATTATAATTCAGCACAGAAAGGGGGCATCTCTATACATCATGAATGGCAGAAAGCATGTGAATAGGAAATCACAGAATGGGATGCTGAGTCAGACGTTTGGCTGGATCGTGTGCTAGTTCTTATGTTTTCAGCCAGGTTTAGTGCGGAAACAAAATGGTTTGGGTAGCAACAAAAGAGGAATTTTCTTTTTTATTATTGTAACAGAAGTCCAAACATCTAAACTTCCATTCTAATGTCAATACAAATCATTGGTGGTGATGTGAGAAACTGGTGTTTTTTTTTCATGGACTAGCAGAAGGACAACATTAGTGTATAAAGGAAATGTGGATTTCCTGCTAGTTTTATGAGAAGACCTAAAGCATCACTGTGACTCAACTAAGCACTTAAATATGTTACAGAATATGTAAAATTTCCATACAAATAGAAGGGATAGTAATACAAAGCTACCAAAACACAAGCTGCTAGCTAGCTTATGTACACGCTGATGTCTCCTCTACACAAAGATGTGAATCTACACCTGGAGTCTTCTGTCAGCCATGTAGAAATCCTTCTATTAACATAGTGTAAAATTCTTATTGATGGTGCAAACAACAAAATGATAGCAGGACATATGTCCTAGGAATATTTCAGGATACATACATGGATGAAACAAGGGATATAGAAGTCTGCTTGCTTTTCAGTGATGAGAGCTACTAGACTAAAGCTTTTGATAAACAATAACAGCTTCCTAAAATCCCTACTATTTGCCTTTGCTTGAAAGGCAAGGTGGAGTTTCCTTTCATAGCAGAAAAGTGCTAAAAAGCATTAGTGACTGCAGACAGTGCTGTTCATTCTCTATAATGTTGTGGTGTATGCTGAACTTTGATCAAAATAAAAACCAAAACAAAACATTGTCATCATTAACAGATATGATTTGTTCAGTTATAACACAACTGATGGACATGTGAGAACAAGTCCTGTGCCTAAAGGGAGCCTTTTCCTACCAGCAAAGCTAGGGACAGACTCCTTGTCAGGGAGTGCAGCGATGGGACAAGGATTAACAGCTTTAAAATAAAATGGGTAGATTTAGATTAGATATAAAGAAGAAATTATTTACTCAGAGGGTGAGGCCCTGGCACAGGCCCAGAGCAGCCGCGGATGCTCCATCCCTGGAGGTGCTCAAGGCCAGGCTGGATGGGGCTTTGGGCAATCTGGGCTGGTGGGAGGTGTCCCTGCCCATGGCAGAGGGGTGGAGCTGGGTGGGCTTTAAGGTCCTTTCCCACCCAAACTACTCTGTGATTCTATAAACATGATCTTTGAGGGAAGCTCTTGACCTGTTTTGTTTACTTAAAGTTGCTTTATAGTTTCTTCACATGAAAGGAATACTAATGTTTTGTTAACTTTGATTTTAGTTTGCATTTTATTCATATTTGAAACTCTGTTCTACATGGCATATTTTTTCTAATATCTGAATATATGTGTTTTATTCAGACAGATTTCAGCTGGTCTTAACATTTTGAATGCTATTTTTTTCTTGAGCTTATTAGTCCTTTTTAGAATGAAAAAACTCGCTATGTTTATTTCTAACATATTTGCCATTTGTTAATTTTAGTTAATGTATTTTTTTCTGTGAAGGCTGAATGAAAAAAGGAGTAGAAAATTGCAGGTATTTTGGTCTTCCATTCATAAACATACTTTTATTTTGAGAGGTAAGGAGGTTCAATTTCTATTAAGATCAGATTTTAAATGTATACAAGGTGAGAAATACTTTTCAGATATAAAGGCATTAAAAAGGTTTATAAGGATGGTCTGTAACCATTTTATTTAAATTGCCAGGTAATTTACGACCAATTTCTCCGTGGCGCTGGCTTTTTTCGGTCACGGTTCCACTAGTGATTGCTACACAGGGTGTTAAGAAGAAGAGTCTTGACCACAGTGGTGCATTGGGAGGTATGTTTCTTCTGAGGTTATTAAGTTAAATGCTTAATAAACTGAATTAAGTCCCTTTTTACTGTACATAATATTCTTTTAAGACTTTCCTACCTAGTTCTATTATAATAAAAAAAAATGTAAGCATACATTTGAATTTATAGTGATTTTAATTATGTTTTAGTCAAGTTAACTTCTGCTGCTGTTTGTAATGCATTTGATAAATATTGTCATTAGATTTATATAAATCTGCAAGATTGTTTTGAGCTTAAGTACAGTGCACAATAAAATCTGCATGGTTTTGTTCGCTTCACATATCTAGAGATAATGAAATGCAAGAGGCAGTGGTAAAGAAATAGCCTAAAACTGAGCCATGTCAGCAGCCTTACCTGCCTGGTAGGAAACCAGCAAAGATAACATGGTTCTCCTTTCTGTAGTATCAACAGTTCTAGGCATTTTTGGCCTCTCGCAAATATGAAGAAAATTAAACGTGTTCTTCAGTTCAAGCCAATGACAATTTCAGCAATGTTTTTTCTTGATCACATGAGAGAAAAAAAAAACAGTCAATGTTCATTGAAATATGATTCAAGACTTGTGGGCAGGGTGACTGACCTTTGGCTTGTGGTGTCTGAATTGATGGTCAGTGGAAAGAAGCAAGTCCTCGCATCCTTTCCACCTGTGTCACCCATCTTGCAAATCTTGTTTGGGGTGTGAGTTAGAAGGAAGCATTTTCTAGATTTAACAAAGATTTCTGCTATGCTTTTATCTCTTAATATAACAGCTCTGCTAGCCAGCTTATACTGGCATTCATTTTGCACACAGCTAATTTTCTTTCAGTCAGGGAGAACTGAAATCATGCAGTGGGCAGTGAGTTTGACCTCTCTTGTGGAGGAGGTAGGAAAAGAAACATCCAGGAGCTCAAATACTTGAGAAAATAACAGAAAGAAGATTAAAAAAAAAAAAAAAAAGAAAAAAAAAAAAGAGAAAACAGAAGGGAGAAGTAGCAGCTGTTAAGATATGGAGGAGGGTTATTTGGTTTATCTCAGAGACCTTGCATGGGGGAGAGGTTTGATCCCCAAACTGAAGATAAACTTGGGGTTAGAGAGGCTGCCACAGCTGTCTATATGCTACTCATACGAACAATCAAATTCTTTGGGCAGGGTATGTAAATTTCAATTAGATATCCTTCGGCTTTTCTCTATTGCTCTGTCTTTTGCACAGTATTGCTGATTTGTGGCAACAGAAGGTGTTCAAAAGGAGTCATATGCTTTAGCAGTAGCAATAAAATTAGCAATTTAGCTTTGAAAGTTAAGAGAAAATGGTAAAAGTAACTGTTTATATGTCAGTGAAGATGTCTCTGGAGTTCTCACTACAGGTGTTAAATGCTTCAGTAATTCCCTTACTGCATATTTATCTCAGATTTATCATGACAATCACTTATCATGAAGATCATACTAAAGAGATTAAGTTGTTACATGAAAGAACGTTATATTGATGTGTTTTTTTTTTTTTCTTTGTAGGATTAGTGGTTGGATTTATCCTTACAGTTGCAAATTACAGTTTCTTCACTTCTTTGCTTGTATTTTTTGTTACTTCTTCAAAGCTTACTAAATGGAAAAAAGATATAAAGAAGAGAATAGATTCCGAATACAAAGAAGGTAAGCTCTAACACTTTGATTCTGTCAGATCCCTTGTGAAGAGTAAATACTGCATATTGCACTGTATTTCAAAGGGTCCGATGAGATGTAACACACAAAGAAGAGAACGCTCCTGTCATTCCATCCCCTTATCCCCCTGAATGTAGCGAGCAACTTACCTTTTTCTTCTGCCCTATTACGTAAATTGTTAAATATTTTCTGTTTTGAAATTGTCTTTTTAAATTTAATTTTATATGTCTTTCTGCTGTTCCATTTCAATGTGTTTTGTCTGAAAATGCTAACATTTAGTTTTTGTCACTTTAGGTGGACAGAGGAATTGGCTACAAGTATTTTGTAATGGCGGTGTTCCTACTGAGCTGGCTATCTTATATATGATAGAAAGTGGACCTGGTGAAATTCCAATAGACTTTTCAAAACAATACACAGCATCATGGATGTGCTTATCACTTTTGGGAGCTTTGGCATGCTCTGCTGGTGACACGTGGGCGTCAGAGATTGGTAGCGTTATGAGTAAAAGCCAGCCAAGGTTGATAACAACCTGGGAAAAAGTTCCAGTAGGTGAGGAGTTATCTGTTCTACATGTTCTTGTCTTAATATTTTCTTGGTTGTTTTGAATTACGCGTCCAACTTGAAAAGTTCAAAAAAAGCCTCAGAAAAGCAAACATTAGGAATCTGAGATTAGAAAATGTTAGCAGGAATGCATTCTGTGAAATGTGATTTACTCGGTTGTGTTTCTGCTGCATATTGTCTGTGAGATGCGTCAACACAGCATCCTGTGAGCTAAAATCATCCTCAGTGACTGCTGTCACTTCTTGTCTCTGGTACTATTAGAAGCCTTTATACTGCTGATAATGCAAAGACTACAAGTTATCTGAATTTTTCAGTCATTAAAATTTCAATCAATAGAAGAAAATATAAATATATACGTACAGATATAATGCAGATGCTACAGAAAATTCACTTCTTAACCGAATTGCTCATTTCCCTTAATGTACTACAAAGGGTACGTAAAATGAACCTTCTGTCTGTGAAACCTTGCCTGCAGATGACATTACAGCCTTAAAGCACTGTGTTTTTTGAGTCTTGCTGGCATGTTGTTCTCAGTTTTAGATCTTGTGGGCCATGATGTAAATGCATGGACATTTTTTTTCTCATAATAAGTGTTCTTTTTTTTTTTTTTTTCAGTAAGCTTTCATCTTCTTTTCTAGGGATTTCGCTCTTTCTTTTAAATGTGTTGGAGAAATACATCTTTGTATACTTCTGAAAGAGGTGTTGTTTTAATAGCATGCACATCTCAAGCTCTGCGTTAGAGCAAATTTTTTCCTTCCTAATTAACAGCAGTCGAATACCAGGTGACACTGAGAAGTTTGCAATCTCCTTTTGTTTAATTTATTGCTAGTGAATATTTCTTGATAACTAACCTTAGAGACTTGGAAAGTAATACATAAGCCATAGTGGTACAGGGTAAGCTTCTCAGCATCACATGGGAATTGTAAATAAAAGCCTTGGTAGCAGAGTCTTATGGATAAAAGAAAAAAATATGACTATGAGCATAGTTGTGGTTTCATATGAAACATCTGAATAAATTTAAGTCTGTAGGAAAAAGTCAGTAAATCAGCTTGGTTTTGTTTGATTTTAGGTACTAATGGAGGAATTACATTAGTGGGCCTCCTCTCAAGTTTGCTTGGTGGCATGGCAGTAGGAACAGCCTACTTCATAACACAGCTCATTTTCGTGAGTGACCTGGATGTGTCCGCGCCACAATGGCCAATTGTTGTGTTCGGTGCAGCAGCTGGCTTGCTGGGATCAGTTGTTGACTCGTATTTGGGAGCTACAATGCAATACAGTGGTAAGAATCTTACTCTTTTTTTTTTTTTTTTTCCTAATGTAATCTAAAAATGGACTTAAATATCAGGAACGGCTGAGGAGGTAATTTTTAAGTGGGGAAAAAATACAGAGTTAGCATCACAAAGGACAAAGAGAGCCAAAGTAATGGGCATCCTAATGAAAACAAGAGCAAGGACAGTTGGTCCTTGTGTCTCTCATCCTCTTCCTTTTGCACATTTTGGTTTGTTTATCTTACATTACTGTATTGCTGACAGCTGAAAGAGACCAGAGATCTCCAGCATGTTACCTTGGAAAAAACAGTCACTGCCTCCTCCTTTTCTGTGTATTTAATTATGGTAACCTTTTATGAGAGAAAACGTCAGCTTAATTTTATCCATACACTCAGACTAATTGGTAACTGCTGAGTCTCCATTTCGTACTCTGGAGACTTACCGGTAGTGTCAACTTCAAGAATTAAATAAGAGGAGCTCTGAGAAGATGTGCACAGTATTTTACATTCTTTTTTTTCAACTGCTTAATACTCTTTCCTGTAAATTAAGTGTTTTGCAAACTAGCTGATTTTATTTTTTTTTTTAAATGAAACAAATTCTTGTCCATTTAAAAAGATTGTTGTCTGGTTGATTATAAATAATTCCAGTATTTATTCACTCATTGATCTTCAGGATCATTGTGAATGAACAATAAATACAGGCAACCTTCAGGCTAAGTCCTACATTTAAGAATTGTTTAAAGACTATATCTGACATTTTTTTTCATCAGCTGTTTTGCAGAGAGAATTTAAGTTTTCAGATTTTACTATCAGTATACTTCTTGGTAGAAGTCAGGGTGTGAGTTTGGAGATGAACTGTCTGAGAGATAGAAGCCCGCTGAAGCTACCATCACAGTGAGAACTGCAAACTGAGAACTGATGTTGTAGATTTGGCTTTCCAGCAGCTTTTATGCTCTATTCTTCGTAGATCCAGTAAAGTCCAAAACAAAATGGAATGCTCAACCATTTGAGGAATTTTTGGATATAATACTTCTGTACTAAGGAGGGAACATTTAAGCACTCAGGCAATGTCTCGTTCTTCTAATGAAGCAGATGCATTAAGAGAATATGGTAAACTTAGCTAATGCATTTGTCAGCATCTATTTTTTCTTCAGATACTTTTCCATGATCAGCAACTTATTTTTTGAGCTGCAGCAGGGACAGTGTTCAAGTTCCTTAACTTTTCCAAATTCATAAGCTGGAGAATACATACCATACACACATACATGCTGTACATAGTGTGATACAGACGAAAAAGTGCTGTTCACGGTTGTGCACTCTGTTAGCTTATGTGTCCCTCTTTATTTTAACCCACTTTCCCCAACCATATTCAATGTCCTTTCATAAGATCTACTCCAGTCTTCCTGTAGCATCTTGAAAAAATATATAAATATAGCAGTGGTAACAAAGAACTGTGGAACTGTTGTGTTTTTTAAAATGTTTTTTAAAACATTTAAAAATACTTTTATTTATTTTATTTTTTATTTAAAACGTTTAAAATACTTTAAATGTGTGTGGATGGAAGTGAAGCTCTGGACTCTGAAAGCTGGAGAAGAACAAGTTTAAAATAATTTTATTATTATTATTTTTTAAATATGACAGTGCTGCCTATCTCTTCTGTCAAAGTTTTGTGTATTAGTAATCTTCACAGCTTCGGTTTATGTAATAGTCTGTGCTTCCTACTGTTCCTGAAAGAAAGTTCTTGTATACCACACACACATGAAAACTTTGCTTCATCAGCTATGCAGAATTAGACCAAGATTTTCCTATGTTGCCAAGCTGAGATTATACATATTTTGTAAATAGCCAAGCTAGTGTAAAGGCTTGCTGTTACTGCTCTATGTGTTTACACTCTGAATCTACAATATATGTAAATTTGTGGTATGTATTTATGAAAAGTAGTCCCAGTTTTCCTTTTGAGAAAACTTAAGACTTTCTAAAACACAGCAAGTGTTAGGATTTAAATATAAAGCTTTGAAGATTTTTTTTTTTTCCTGTAGCTCTTTTGAATTAGCCAAAAACAACTTGCTTTGTTACGGAGCTATGAAAAGAGATTAGTAGACCTGGTAGAAGCGCAGCTTCTCAAATGAAACAATTTCTAACATAAAACATTGCACGTACATCCTATTCTTTGAATCTACCAGTTTTAGCTAAGTGATAAGATTTAACTAATTCAGTTCAGTTTGTTGGTGTCTTTTCGTGCTGAGGTTTGGCACCACAGTGGTAAACTGAACCTAGGAGGTTGCACACATTTGCTTGCTAAGTTTCTTTTCATCTGGGTGGGCTTTTTAAAAGGAAGTCTTTCTCTTTTCACAGGTTTTGACAAGAACACTGGCATGGTTGTCAACCACCAAACAAAAGACTCCAAGCACATATCTGGAAAACCCATACTAGACAACAACGCAGTAAATCTTTTTTCTTCTGTACTCATTGCTCTGGCGCTTCCTGGTGTGGCATGGTGTTTCTGGCCAAGAGGTTGAAATGGTTTAAGGCTTTCTGCGTGTGGTTCAGTTATATTCCGTCTTACTTACAGACTCCTAAGAGTGCTCTTTGAGCTCTCTTGAAGAGAGGGATCTGAACCTTTGAGAGAGCCAAAGGACTTTCCATCTCAACTTATTTAGCCTACAAGCTTCATCTGGCAGTAGCCATCTGTCAAGGCAAAGGAGGGGTTTTGTCAATATGCTCTTGCTGCTCTTTAAGTGGGTGTAGATCATTGCCAAATGAGGCGAAGCACTTTTTTTATCCTCATGGAGCTGAAGGGTTGGCTTCTGTGTTCTCTATGGCAGAGCAAGAAGCTGGAAATAGAAGTCGTCTAATCTACATTTACCAATGTGATAGAGCACTGCAACTGTTCAAGCCAGGCACAAAATACTCTGCAGCTTTATGCAGTGGTAACACGGGTGAAATGGATGAATTTTGGTTTAGTATTTGCCATAATCTGCAGTTTGTAGGGTTTTGAGGAAATACTTGGGGGAAGAGAAGTAAGCCTTGTTGCCTATTTTGTATCCTGATACAATCTCCACCTCCCTGAAAATAGGGTTCGCAAAAGTGATGCTACGATAATGCTATAATAAAGTTTGAAGCAAAAGACTAAATTCAGAATAAAAATGCACTAGTTTTTCCAATAAGAATAATAAATCTATCCATGTTTGTTTGAAATTCTTATTTCTTAATTAATGCTATATAAGAAGATTGTTAACACTGTCGTAATGTGGTACTTATTAAATTGTGTAACATTAAATATTACAGTTTTGCGTTCACATTCATCTTTTGATAAATATGAACATTGTTTCTGTAAGCATAAAATTACTTCATAATATTTAGCATTCTGAGTAACCCATATTCTTTAGTTCTTTTTAAGCCATGTAAGTTTTTTCTATTTTGTTCAGGGCTGCTGTTCACAGGTGATAGCTTCAATCAAAGAAGCTACAGAGGTTATCCTCTGTAGGGATGGGGGAGAAGGAGTCTTACTGGCAAAGCATTTCAAAGGGGGAATTTAACTTCTGGTGCTTGGGCTGCTATATTAGATGATTCCATCTTTCATTGTTAATTATAAGATGTAGAAGTCATTTAGCCATTATAGATTGTATTTAAACTTTATGAATATCCTCATAATAACTGGAGACATTCAGAAAGTAGGGCCTGTACAATTAACGTATAAGAGATTTTTCTTTTTATCTTCAGAGATAGATGAATATTTGTGTTAAATAGCTGATTTATTTATTTATTATTTTTTACAAATGTGGTGTACATTGCCTGTCCAAATTGATTTGGATTGTGTATTCTGTCACCTTTTATAAGAATATTCAAAAAATGTAACACCTCCTATGTCAAATCTATTCATTTGAAATCTGGAGTTTATCATTGGACCTAGTTAATTGTATTTTCCAATGATATAGACGAGATTTCAACCTTATGAAAGCTTTCTGAAATGAACAAATCGTGTGGTTGATGTATGCCAGTGTTCCTATGGGAAGGTACATGGTTATAAAAGGAATATATGCACTTAATCTGTAACAGTAAACACAAGAGACTTTTATGCACTGAGTGGATTTATGCTGCTTCTACATAAACGCTGTATTAGCAATCTTTTAAGATTTTATTAATATTTTGTCATTTCTAGAATTAAGAAATACATTTTTTTTGTAAGATACTCTTGCTTTCAATTAAATGTCTTATTTTTTATTATTTTGTTTCCTGAAACAAAGTATGCTTTCAAGTCAAACACTGAAGTAGACTGATTCTGCTTTTCACTATTATTTAATATGAGTCTCATTTTAAAACTAGCTTGTCACAGTTGGAAGACATCTGTAATTTAAAACACATAGCAGCATGAAATGCTTTGATCTGTTATCGTATGAATTATTGTGATCCAAATGAACTCCTGCAGGTAGGACCTTCAAAAGCCATTATTGAAAATTTAACATTTGTCATATCTTCATAGTTAGAGAACTGAGTTGTTTATGAAATTTCCACTCCTAAATTTTCTATATTTAGAAAGATCTGAGCACTCTTGAACTCTCAAAGGGGCAGCATTAACTCTGAGTATACTGTATTGACTGGGGTACACCTTATGGAAATTTCATTACTTTTTTTTTTTGTTTTTTTTAATAGATAATTACAGGAGGAAGTTACAGTATTTGATTATCTGCTTCCGAAGTGATGTGTGTCACTAAGAGCAGTTGCTGAGATGAGAAAGGAGCACAGGAGTACTGCCTGTCCATATGATATAGAGAGAGAAAGAACATGCAGGAAGTAAAAGGGAAAATGAGGAGGAGCTGGGATAAAACCAAAGAAATTAAAAACACCTGAGTATTTATTTTTGCTTCAGAGCTATTGGTACCTTTAGTATATGAGGTAACTCTGTCACTAAATTTCCTTTCATATTGAAGTGGCACATTTTTCCACATCATATTTTCCACAACCTCAAGAGGATACACTTGATTTGTTTTAACTGAATTATGAAACATTGGTCCTCATTCTTCGCTTGATTTTTAGATGTGTTAGAAGTTCAAGTAAAAGTATGTTTATGGCATAATTTACTTTTAATAAATAACATCTTGCAATCACTTTGTGTATGAGAACTCTTTAACCAGGTCTCACTGAGGTTTGGTTACCATAGGGTACCAAAAGTTACCATAACTGGGTAATCTCTCTCCATTTAAATACTTTTTTTGATGGGTGGGGGGTGGAGGGGCTGTGCAGTTGTCAGAATTAATGGCCTGTTGTGGTGTGGAGAGCAGGTACATGAATTCACAAGGACTGGGGCCCTACAGAGCTCCCAAGCCTGGAGCTACCTTCAGTAACTACTGCAAGTCCCAAATGAAGATGAAACACAGGAATGTGGAAGTAAAACCGTCAGGCAGGTGGCATCTTGTGCTTAGGTACTCACAGGTCTGTCAAACTCTGCATCAAAGCAAAGCAAATTCCAGCAGGACAGCGTTTATTCAGTAGCTTTTCTTGAACTTCCACCCCCAAGGAGGAATTGGGTCAGTATGAATACCTTGCCACTACAACCAAGGACTAAGCCTCAGTTTTCTTTGAAACACAGCGAGCTGGATAACCGTGGTGCTCTGCTTTCCTGGTATGATTAGGAAACTTGCCATGTGACTAACTGATAATATGAAGTAGTAAAGTCATACACATTTATCACTTTGAAAATATCTTTAGAACAAGCATGGCCTTCTTTATTAGACCTTCTGGCAGGGTTGGTTGCTCTGTGTTGCCCTGGGATCCACCATCCTGGAGCAGGGGTGAGTGCTGGATCCCAACCAAGTGGCTGACTGCAGACAAAATACTGGATTTAGCTGAAACATGGAAGAACCAGTCTGACCTGGGTTGAGGGAAGGGGTTTTAGAAAGGAAAACACTACCAGTCTGGAAACAACTGCCAGTCCCTGGGAGCTACCTGGCTGGACTTGCAGAACAACCTGTGAAGCCCTGTGGAACTTGTTTGCCACCTTTTTTATTATTATTTTTCCTGGTGGCTGTTTTTTTGTGTGGCTTTGTTCAAACAAACGTAAAGCAGAACTAAACACCACAATGTGATCCCCATCAAAATTAGACTTGGAGGTTCAAACCCACACTGCTAGCAAGGATGGCAGCAGTTTAAAAAAAGTATTAACGCATTCTGCATTTAGAGAAAATGTCAGTAGAAAGCAAGAAACAGTAAGAACTGAAGTCTTCTGGCTAATATCAGTTGATATCCTCTCATAATCAGTGGCTGGTTTTGTAAAGACTTTGCAACTGCAGCCCTAGCTGCAAAGCTCTGAAGGCAGAAGGGCTTCATAAAAACTCGTATCAGCCCTAAGGTTTGGCATCATATACATAATTGTTCTTACCAACACTGGGCTGGGAGCAGTCAGTGGGGCAACAGCAGTGGCTGTGCTCTGTCGCTCCCTGCTGCTGGGCCCTTGCTACAACGATCCCGCGGAGTTGGGCCCAGTGCCAGAGAAGCGATGAGCCCTGTCCTGTCACCCTGAGTTCTTTGCCACTGCTTCTCCTTGTCCTGATACTTCGTTATTCCATTTGTTGACATCCGACATCCTGGAATCGTCCCGCTGTTAAAAGATCTTGCAATCCAACACTTCCAAAGCAGTGGTCGTGTCAGTCTGCCCCGAGCCTGCCCTGAACTGCCAGGTGCCTCCAGGTGTGCCGCTCCCAACAGGTACCTGCATCCTCTGGTCACATTACATGCCTCTTCCTGACATGATTTAAAATGGAAAAGTGAAAGCAGAACATTCAAAACACACTGGTAGGAGTGTAATTCAGTGCTGGGATTTGGGAAGTCCTGTTGCTTTTGGTAGGCCCTGTAAGAAAACATGTAAGCATTGAAGTCAAGGTCTGTGCAGTTCTGCATTAATCTGGCTCTGCCAGGGGATAAAAAAAATGCCCCAGACCATTATCACAAGACGAAGAGGAAGCATGTTTTAATCTATTTTACTGTAAAGTTTAAAGTTAAACTCACAAAAATATTCTCATGCTGGCTTGCCTATAGATTTGTCAGTAAGATTCAGATAGGTTTGGAGTTGATTAACAGCTTTTCACTTGGCTTCAGAATTCACCTGATATAAGAATGTCTACATATAGATTTTAAGCTCAGATGCCTTTTCTTATTCTCTTATCTCTTGCAAATCCAGTCTTTTACTACATTTGTTGATTCTTTCCCGCAGTGGAGAACTGCTGTTCATCTATCTTCACTTACTGATGTGAAGTAATGTGAGGGACTGTCTTCATTCTTCATGTACAAGAAAGTCAGGAGGAGAGAGAGAGAGGCAAAGAGAAACCTGTGTGTATTTTTGAAGATGCAGGGTGCTGTGCTTTGCCCAGTCCTTCCCTGCAGATGTTTTTGCATTAGACTGCAAGCTCTGGCTTGGTGACAGTGTGCTCCTGTTCATGGACCTGTGCCCTTAAATCTTACCAAGGCAAACTCTTCTCCTGCCCCCAGCCCCAAATGCAACCTCAGGAACTCGGACGTGCACAGTGCATGGCTTGACTGAGCCTGCAATTGCATCTTCAGGATGAGAACAAAGTCCTCATTCAGAAAATACACAAGGGCTTAACTCCAGTATTCCCCAACACAGCCTAGAGACTCTTACCACAAATTTCTTATTAGTTAGAGAATTTCAGTATTTTAATGGCCAAGAGGTTATATTTCACTCCGGATATTTGGCACATGTAGAGTGAAAGAGATACTGTATCTCAGATTTTTTCACTTAATTCATGATTATTTTCACAGTAAGAGGGCAGTGTTGTTACCCTTCTATTTTGTTGAGAGTTTTGCAAATACTGCTTCTATTGAAAAGATTAAAACTACCATGCTTTACTCTCAATAAAAAATAAGTTTTTTCTTTGCTAAAAAATAAGTTACTGATGTTCCCAAACCAGTATCTGCCATTCTAGAACAGCAAGTGCTTTACGAACTTTGCAAGTGGCCAAACTGAAAAGAATAAATGGCTGAATGCAACAGCTTATATCCAATTAAAATCATAAATGAGCATATCATTTAACAGCAGCCTGAATGCCAGTAGGTGCCTGTTAATGTGGATATTCAGCATTTAAACAATGCCCTGAAGAGGGGAAAGTGTTAGCCATTGGCTGTTGCTGATATTTATACGTAGCATAACAGTAAAATACCACTAGAGTTAATAGGCACATACAAGACTGCTTTTTGACACCTCTAATTTTCAAAAATTAAAACCGCTGAGAAGGTTCTCCTTGAGGTCTAGCCATTTGCTGAAGTTAAAATCCTGCTGTTGTAAAAGCTTTGTTATAATCCGTTTCACATGAAAGAGCAAGTACATTGCAGATGAGGATTTTTCTTCTAACCATTACCAGGATAACATTTTGTTTAAAGGTTACTTATATTCTTGTCCAAGAAGGGAATATTAGAAATGTAAGCCAAAAATATTTTTAGAGATTAAATGGAATTAAAGTTATTGAAAATTACTGTTAAATCTGTGCTGTCTCTTAAATTCATTTTAATGATGCCTGTATGCACTGGCAGCTCTGCTTTGATATTTGAGCAAGAAAATGAGAGAAAAATGATAGTGATGGCAATGAATATGTATCAGCCTACACCTGTGTCTTCGTGGAATTTACAAGTCCAAAACCAGCACCTGTATGTATGTCTTTTGGGGCTTATTTTCACAAACTCTTTGCATTGTCACCATTACAATTTATTTGTTTTTTAGACTGTTAAATGTCTGCAGCATAAGAAACATATCCTTTTCTGTTTATTTTCTTCTGTTATCTGAAGAATTCAGTTTCCTTCATTGCTGTTTCCTTTATCTCTTTCTCTGTTTTTTGCTCTAGCTCCTCCTGGACTGCAGTCTGCAGCTATTCTTTAATCCTCATGAATGTGAATGAGAGGAACCACAGAACAGTAGCTCTCTTCAGAGCAGCTGGTACAACATTAGTGTTTACATTTCTGTGCGTGGCACAGAACTGCTCTGGTTTGTGTAATTATTTTTTCCTTGCTGGTGCAAATAGCTATATAAAAACGTGATCTGATGTCCCCTGGGGCTTATAATGTCTCCCTTGGCATCCAGGTTGAGGGAAAAGTGAAACAAAAAGCTGACTGCTGGGGATAAGGTTAGTTGCTCTCCTGCCCTGAGATTACAGAAAAGTGTTGAGATACCCTCCCTTGGGCAAGAGTTTAATGCAGAGAGACACCTTTACATCTGAAGGCAATCCCAAAGCATCAGCTCAGCATCTTCCCATACAGCCCGGGCATTGGTCCTGAGACTGTATCAACAGAGACACATCCACATCAGGATTCTTTTGCTTCTCTACCCAAAAGCACCTAGAATTAATTGCCTTCCATATTTTTAATGTTAAAGCTGAAAAGCAGAAAAGCAGAAGATAAAATTAGCTTTGCCAAGCCACCTGCACTCACATTATCCTGTCCTGAATAAGGAACGGCCTGCTTAGTACTTCTTGTGAAGACTTCCCACAGCAGTGAGAGCACTTTTATCTATACCACGATAAAGCAGTCTTAACTGGAAGCGTCACGGGTTGGTCAAAGTTTTCAGCAGGCTGATTTTCCTTTGCCTTGTTTTCACTGCAGAGTTTGAACAACTTTTTGTCAAGGTCAAACTCTTGGTTTGACTCCGCCAAGGTCAGCAGCGACGGGAACCCCAGCGCAGCTCTGGCTCATCAGGGTTTGGCCCTGCAGAGAGAAGAGCAGTGAGATGTGAGCTAGCAAAATGCCCAAGCACGTGGTTAATTTTAAGCATGAGAGCAGTCCTGCTGAAGGGATAGCAACCAAGGGGTGTGCTCTTGTTAAATGGGTTCTGAAGGGCCTTGTTGAACTGTGTGGTCCTCAGCCTCACCGCCCAGAGATGTGCCCTGCTCCCGTAAGTCAAGTTCATGAAGTCCACGTCCAGTTGCAGGACTGAGTCAATTGGTTTAAACTTTGCTGAATTGTGTTTTACCCTCAAATATAAAACAATTCAAAATGATGGCATTATTACTGCCATCACCACCTCATCCTCCTTGCCCTGAAGCTTATTTTCTGTGTCAGAAAAAGCATTTTGATAGCCTTCAAATGAAGTTTTAAAGAAACAAATGTGGTAGAATATTTTAAACTGCTGCACCCAGAAACTGGGTGTAGTAAGATTCCTTTAAATTACACAGTACTAAAGCAATCTGTGTTGAAGGCAACAGAAAGTTCTCCAGGTGAAATGGGCTGAAACTGTGACTTGAATATCCATCTAAAAGATAAGCCCCGATTCTTGTGAGAACTGGTCAGAGCAGATGCCACAAGTAGGTCAGACGGGAGGTCAGACTACTTGATGGCAATGGTATCTTTTAGCTTGCTGGTCTGTGAACTTTCTGGACTGACCACTTTGATGGGACTAGAAATGTATACGAACAATTCCCAGCATGGTGGTCTTCTTTGTGAGAGAAAAAGTTCTCACTGAAATTGGTGGAGGTTGTTTGTGCATAAGGCGAGCCATTTACCCACATAGGAGTCATGTGGCAGACAACTGACAGGAACATGCATTTATGCAGCCCTGTGAAATGTCTCATCATCTAATTAAACAACAAAGGCAGCCAAAATTTCTGCTTTATATCCCACCGAAAACCCTGGTACTGCCAGACACTCGGAAGTGTCCATCCTGCTCTGCTCCTCCAGCAAGACACCCGCCGCCCCTGCAGCGTCACCTCCTGAGGCACCTGGGTTTGCCTGGTGGTGGGAGAGGCCTGTGGGAACAGCTGGCTGAGCTCCACCACTTCCCCTTACTCCATGGGCTATCCAGGCTACAGCAAAGCAAATTTCATGATAAGCAGCAAGCTCGGGCTTATCCTTAGCATCTCATAAACCTGTAAGGTCGTTGTTTTCAAACAGCCATGCGAAGGTACTCTGTCCCACTACCTTAGCTCATCCTGTCCTCCATTGTGCATGACTTTTTTCCTCACGATGTTTTTCCATTCCAAAGAACAGAGTTATCACTCAACAGAGGTACTGACTCCGTGAATTCTTTGAACTCTGTTGCAAATAGGTCTAAAAAAAGTCTACAGGTCTCAGGTCCTAAAGGCTCTGTTCCTGAGCCTATAAATTACAGAATATAATATAAATTGTATAAACTACAGAGGCAGTAGGCAGAAGGTATAACCTGGCAGACTGATGTAACCTGGGACAATTTGGCTGCATTGATGTGCAGATTTCTTTCTCCTCACCTGTTCTGCAATGGAGGTTGTACTGTAGCTTCATTCCACCACACTTCAGTGATGTCTGATGGTTTTATCTGCTGGTAAAGTTCCCATATTTTGCACATAAACTTAGATCAAAGCTGACAACCAGCCAGAGAACCTTTAATGAAATATGTTACCTGAGAACCAGTCATCCTCTTTTCTGTATTATCCTTTAGACACCAGCTACCTTTATTTATAAAAACAAAGGCCTGAAAGTGTCCATGAAACATTTTTTTTTCCCCTTACTGCTATACCAAAATCACAAACCTTCCAGTTTTCCAGATCCCTTTTTTTTACAGCTTAGGTTCCTGCTCTGTTCAGACCAACAATCTGCACTAACAGCAATCCTTCACAGTGCTGCTCCCAAGGCTCTCATTTTGTAGACACAAACTTTGCTGCCACCAAGACAAGAAGGTCTGGTCTACCTCCGGTCAGGGGCAGGTAATTTCAGCCTTCATCTTTTAAACAAGCTGTTTATACCGATAGATTGTTTCCTTCACATCTTCCCTTACGATGCTAATAGACCTTGGGAAAATCAGGTTCCAAGAAATTGCTCATCTTTCTCTGGAGAATTCAAAATTACCACTCAGTGGGAAGAGGAGTAGAAAACCAGTCATCACCTATAGCTTCAGACCTTCCTTGCGAATGCCTCTGCTGAAGGAGGACAATTCTATAACCCCTCTGTTTTCTCCCTTTAACACTAGCAACACCTGCCCTGTATGAAAATGAAGTAGGGATCTACCAAACAAAGCCTGAGGCATGTAGGCATCTACTTGTAGCTGTAGTTCCCATGACACAGCCATGTGAAAGTACTGCATGTCCTTCCTTGCATTCTGGGATCTTGAATCGTTCCTTTGTTAAGTGCAAGCAGAAACATCACCTTTCTAGGAACATAATGTACCTTCAGATCAGAGCAGAAGCCTCAGCATCCCTCCTGGAAACTGGCCAGTGCTAGATGCCTTGAAGGAAGAATCAACACAAGAACTGGCCTGGACAATTAGGAGTTGACTTGCACACTGTGAAAATTTCTTAACTCACATGAGTTACAGGCTGAATTTCCTGAAATTTTTGAGTTCCTGTCATTACTTTAATCACTGGTGCACATCTGAGGAGTCCAGGAGCCAAGAGGTGAGAGCTCATAGAGCTGCCAGCTCCGAGGTGCCTGCTATACAGCATTTTTAAACTCCTATCATGCTTTCACCACCTGAAAGGCAAAGGATGACTGAACCTGGACTTATCCCCATCTCCCTTGGAAGCTCACAGCATTTCCCTTGCAGCTGTACTTACATAGACAAAGTAGACAAGAATGTCCCACCATTTAAACTCTCTATTGCCACTGTATAAGACAAGAAGGCACAAAACAGGTGACACAAAACCAAGCTACACGGCACTGTCTACACACATGTGCTGACTTTGAGCAGTGTGGGCTGTCAGCCTTTCCTTCCATAGTCACCCACTGCATTCCTCTTGGGCATGTACATGTACAAAGCACAGCTGAATCGGTGGGTTAAAGCCCCACCAAAAAGTGACAGTCATTTGAAGGACTGAATTACCTTTACAACAAGCCCATTCTAACAACAAAAATATGTAGACAATGCTTGGCTCTTCTTGCTTCAGAAATGCCAGTGCATTGAGTCATCATATCTGATGACAGAAACTTGAGTACTGCCATCTCTCACCCTCGTACCTCCTTCCAATCACTGCTCCACTGCATTTGGACCTCTGTCTGCTATGGCAATCCAGAAAAGAAAGCAAAAGTAGTGGGAGCAGAATTATTGCTTAAGACAATTGGGCTAAGCCTGAAGAGGTGAGGATGGGGCATACCATCCATCATTAAAGGGCAGTCAGGCAATGATTAAAGAAAGGTAAGGGACAAACATCAGTGTGTAAAGAATTCATTTCCATTCACTCTGATGAATACATTAAAGATGCTAAGAAACATATCTAAACTAGGTGTAGTGGCCTAAAAATAATTATAATGCTATATTTATAATAAAATGCCCAGTTTCAGAACACAGAGCCTTCTTTTTTTTTTTTTTTTTTTTTTTTTTTTTTTTTTTTCAGATTCAGTGAGCATCATTTTATGTATGTAAATCAGGAAACATCTCTTAATCAGGTTACACTGTCCTCATGGCTGTAACACTGTAAAGCCAGAGTAGTGTGATAGTATTTGCACAGTTGGGCTAGTAAATCTCCTAGCATAAAAGTTGGGATAGAAACAGGTACAGAGATATCCAGTAGAGAGCGTAGGGACATTCCAGATAAGATTAGTGAATAAAATAGGGTGAAATTCTCTCTGGGGCACTCCCAGCAATTTTTTACCTTTCTGCAAGTCTGATCTGCTGGTAATTATACATCAAACATCACCCATAAATGCAGGTGTGGTGAAGGACTTTTCTTGAGCCACTCAAGGATTTAAACAAACAAACCAACCAACCAAACAAACAAACAAGAAAACACCAACGCTTAGTTCTGGTGTTCTGGATCACTGCAACCTATCGAACAAGCAAATAGCACTTACTACATGTGAGAATTTGAATTTGTCAGAAAATACTTTCATCTTTTTACTCTCTAGGATAAAAATATTTGATGAGAAGAGGAAAAAAGATTTTTCACATACATTTTTAATGATATTTTTCAGCAAGAAGCTCAATCATAAAATATTTCCATTGGGGAAAAAAAATAGGCTTCTGAGGTAGCCGTATGAGGCTGTATGGTGTGCACACTCAGGCTAGCTGACACTCCCCGTAATACTCTACAGTTTTTCTCCCAGTTGGGAAAGCAAAGCATGCAGTATGTAGCACACATTACTGAGGTGAAAACATCCACAAGAGGAACCCAGATATCAGAGAGAGGTGAAATATGAAGTAACTAACTGTGTGCTGGAGACCTGGAAGCAACACTACCCAAAACAACACTCTGCAGCTGCCAGGTTCTTTGAAGGAGGCTGGAAGGGAGAAGGAGGCTGCAATAACCCCCGTGGAGAAGTAAGAATGTGAAGCCTTGAAACAGAACATGTTTTTTGCATGGGTAAGTATCCATTAGTTGTTTAGGGCTTTCTTCAGCCCGTGGTTGAACTGGTATGACTATTCTGAATGAATGAACAAGCTGCAAACAGCTTGATTACAAACCATCAAGAAAACAGTTTTATTTGTATTAATCATAGTAGCCACGATCCCTGTGCCTTCCAGGTGAAGCTGTTAAGTACCTGGGTCTGTTCAGCCAGCGAAGGTTATTCTGTGAAAACGTTTGGGATTTTAATGTGATGCTGATACCCATTTTTCACTCTGTAGAAGCAGCACGTAATTCAAAGTGAATAACACCTGTTTGATTTTCCTCTGGCTTGCAGCAAACAGTCTTTTGTTACCTGCCTGCAACACCTACAGAGCGGAGCAGACTGGGGTCCCACCACACCTGACGGGCTGTGAAACAGCGGGGCCTGCTCCCTCACTGAAAGCAGGCAGGGACAGCAAAGGAAAAGTCCTTTTGGCCAATTCACAATAGGACCATGATGCCCTCATTGCTAAAAAGTTAATGGGTGTTAGAAACACACACACCCCTTCTGTCCCTTCTTCAGGGTTTATTTGTAGCATGTTCTGTTCAGTAATCCTTAACAAGCTCCCACCCTTGTACTCATGGAAAAAACGCATTAACCAAGGATGCAATGATAGTTTGAATCAGCGCTTGTAAAAACGACTTGGATCATCCATTGCTTTCCCACAGAGGGCTGTTCTTTGTTAAAGTTTTAACGATGGATCTTGGCTGTTTTAGTTGGCAAATGCCATTGTTTGTCAGAAATCTGTTAATAAATCTGTGTGTGTTTGTTGTTGTTGTTTTACATGAACACAGCAATATGTCTTGTAGCCATCAGTGTCTCCAAAAGGGGAGAAAATACTTACAAAAACACTGCAGAGAATCCCTAACCACAGATTCAGTCATTAATATATATATATATGTACATATATATGTATGTGTATATATATATATGTACATATATATATGTATATGTATAGTTCGCAGAAGAACCACTGTTTATGGTCTTATAGAAGTACATATAATTAATATCTTGCATAAACTGATTTACTCCTTCATATAGATTCAGACAGAGGTCCAGATGATGAAAATCAGAGGATCCTGGATAGAGAGTTCCTTGCTTGCTGTTGTTTTCTGGAAGTAGTGCAACCTAGAAAATATAAGATACATTTTTAACAAAACTTGCTCGCTTTCCTATTTGCTTCTTTTGTAAAATTTTATTTATCGTTGTGATTCAGTGGACTATTTTTTAAGGGAATGATGAATTTTGTATGATGAAGTGTTCTTTTACATGTAAGTCCAGAAGCAACTGCCACCTCAGGCTTGTGTATAAATTCACCTACTAACTACATGTCGTAATGGTATGATATCATCAGCATTATTGTCAGGTTAGGGAGGGCAACTCCTCCAGAAGTGATCATTCAACGAGAACCACTGGGGCTGTTTTGAGGTTTATCACCTCAGACTTTTCCTATGAAATTCCCATGAGCCTACAAAGTCTCAAGTCTTCCTCCAAAGCTGCCAAGTGAGCAGCTGTCCAGAAAAAGAAACATTGAAGATTTGCACCATTTGTCCTTGGAAAGCTGTATGTGAACCAGCTGGGTGAGGCATAACACAACTTGGCTTGAGAGTTGTTTTGTAATAATGGTATTAGGGCAGTTACTGTAGGGTTAAGATAAAATATGACTCCTGAATGAGAACACAGAAAATCAGCACTGGAAACTGTGACAGTCTCATATCTGCAGCTTCATCTTTGTTGTGGGTAGTGATATATTTTACATCTCCAGCACAAGGAGCTGCGAGCTGTGGCTCCAGGCCTGCTCTCTGTGGCTTTACTTCAGGCCTGAGCAGGCCATGGAAGCCCCCTCCCGGTGGGGATATGGTCCCAGGCCAGCTCCAGCAGAGCAGGGGGCAGGTACAGCCTCGTGTGCGCCCACCACAGCCCCCCTGCTGCCCCTGCTCTGCCCTGGCCACTGCGCCAAGGCCATCAGCTCTGTTTTTTACCAAATAACAAGAAAGTGCTTGGTACAGACAATCTCTCTCCAAAGGGCTTCCCACTTGAAGAACTGTAGGTTGTTATTTGAATGACTGTAATGGGGTTAATCCTTACTTTAATCTCACCTTTTATGTATATAACATATATGCATACTACAGAACATTATATACACGTATATAGAGACATATATATACATGCACACAATTGCATACAGCACTGTATTTGCTCTCCAAGGGCTGTTTAACCCAGAGCTGACAGGCATGCAATGCACCAGCAGCTCGCTGTAGTGCTTTCCCTCACGGACAGGTGGAAGATTTGTGCCAGAAACAGCATTGCCGCTGGCTCTGAGCAGCGCTTGTTACCATGTGGATGTCAGAAATGTGTCACCCTGGTTTCTGGTTTCCTACAGAGCTGAGGTGATGCATGTAAACCCCTCTTAGGGCCCTGCAGTGTCAGCTGCTTCAGGCCTGGGGAGAACAACCAGATATAGGCATTTTTCTCTACAGAAAATGAGACCAATTATTTCTGTCACTACAGCTCTCCATTTCCAACAATGAGGGGTTTTGCATTTTAAAAGAAATCATTTAATCAGTCAAAGCAAGACAATAGGTTTTCTCTTATGGGATGTTTTCTTCTGACAGTAATATGTAATTGCCCTTGATGAACTACACTTTTTTTTTTTTTTTTCCCATTGTGCCCATGTGACTTTCTTCAAACTGAGTTACTGAGTGTAATTTCAACAATAAGTGGTAGGAAAAGGCTGACTGATTCTGCTTTATTTAATCAGTTAACAGAAATGAAAGCACTTTCTTTAAGAGTTAAGATAATAATCCTGGTGTCCAGTCACTTGCCTTTTATGCAATATTTTAAAATGCAGGACTGAGCAGGAGTGATAGGAGAGCATGTAATTATTGTTGCATGCTTGTTCACTTGTTCATAGCCAGTATCTCTACTGAAAGAACTACAACGAACACTTTGCAAAGGAAAGGATATATAAAATGAAATGTATTTCAGAGTCCAACAATTATTTTTATATATGATTGGTAGTGATTGAATGATATTATTAAAATGCCTTAGCTGTTTTATTCTTTGTTTTGAAGGCTGCTTCAGGATAAACTGCTTCAATTTAAACCGTATAATGTATTCCTAGGATTGCTCCTATTATTTCCATAAAGAATATGTTTAGAATGCATTTTTTTCCCTCCAAATTGTAGAAGTCTTAGATGAATGCACAACATTTTAGTAAGGTGTGATACTTATTTGGGCCATTAATAAGTTTGACTATTTTTATTTCAGCAATAAATATGCTGAATATGGTGTTAAAAAATAATTTTATAAGTTTCACAGCTGCCAGAGACATCAGTCTCCTGTGAATTGTGGTGACTGCCTGAAACACAACCTTTATCTGGCCAAAGTCATGCCAGTAAGTTCCCAAAAGTTTATGCAAAGCTGTCGGGAAATAAGGAATTGCTTGCTTCACTTGGTAGTTCTTCCTGGTTTAAAAACTTTTGATTCATTTTGAATCTGTATTTGTCTGGCTTGTTTCCCACTTGATAGTGGGAATCCAAGTTCTTCCCTTGTGCCTGTCCTTGATACAGTATGAATGTGCAGGCCGAAGTGAGCTCTTTCCTGTTCTCTGCCTTATTTTTATGCTGCTTGCCAAAATCCAGTATCAGTTTTAGTTGTGCTATATATAGAGATAATATTATCTCCAATATTCCTTTGTTCCATATCCAGGAATTACCATCATCCTTTTGCTGCAGTCATACATTGAGATGCTTGTTAGGTTTTGACACCCATACTCTTTATGTTGCCTAAGAGTTGTCACTCTTACACCCTTTACAATATTCCTACTTTCCAGGAGATAGCTTGTCATGCAGCTGACAGCCTGATTCTTATCACACTGACAGCACCACATCATGCTTGATTTGCAGCTATTTTATATTTGCTTCCCAGAAAATTTAGGAACCCCAAAGAACCCCAAAGGAAACATCAGCTTTCAAAGACACTTGTCCCAGTGACAGCTACTTTGAAGTTCCCAATCAGCTACTGATGCACTGAATCTGTGCTTTATTGCTTTATGAAGTAATTTTCTTTCTGATCATTAACACATGGTGCCAAGTCAAGCAGTTTTAAAGTTAATACAGCTATGTAATTATCTTCTAACAGAGTCTGTAATCTCATTGCAGGTTTGTCTGACCAGCCCTATTTTTCCATCAGAATTTGTTGACTGGCACACATAATATTCCAATGCTTCATGTAATTGTTTGCTATTCATTACTTTTTTCCTTGTTGTCACCTGCTCCTCCCTGCAGCCAAAGATATGAATGCCATGATGAGGAGGGATGAGTCAGGGTCTGCGTGTGTACAAAAGGCAGAACAAGCCTCTGTGCAATAGGCAATTATCATTGCCAAAGAGTTGGTCTCTGAACTGGCTGGTTATTGTTACAGTAATGATGATGATTTGGATGAAGATGTGTTGTTGATTAATTAAGCTTCCCATGATCCAAAACAGACAGGTTTTGTCAGAGAAGCTCATTCCCTTCCTCACCTGTGCAATTATCACTGCTTGTCTGTAGCTCAGTAGCACTGAGACAAGTGAGCCTTAGGATGTCCCTGAGGAACTCTGTTAGCATCCACCCTTCCTTTCCAGGTTTCCGTTCCCTGGAAAGGACCTTTAGGAGAATTTTCTGGCTGATCACCCAGAAAGTACAAAACCTGTTTTCTCTTATTACCACTCTTGACTGATCTGCAGGCAGCACGCTGCTAGGTCTCACCTCAGCCCAGCCCCAGCATCGCCCTTGCTGACCACAGAGCATGAGGGAACCTACAGTGCCCCTGACTTCCCCGTCTTCTGCTGTACCCATCTTTTGCTGTACCCTGCAGCAGCCGGTTACCCTGGTGGAAAGTTTCATCCCTTACACTCCTTGTGAAGTTTACGCAGGCCTGCCAGCAGCTGTGCTGGCCTTCTGCATTTGAAAACATTGGCAAGGTTGTTTAAACAAGGCAGTCCTTAAAAACAAGGCAAGGACTGATATTATTCTAGGTAGCTGATAGTTACATGGGTCCCATTTTCTTTTTTCTTTTTTTAATTTATTTTTTATATTGACATGAGCTTACCAGTTCTGCCTTCCTCTGGAATTTCCCTGGTCTACCAGCACACATTTAGAATAAGCACTTCTGCTTATTTTTGCCTTATTTTTTTTTCCTTCTTAACACTTTTATAATGCATATCTTGTAAATGTACTTCTGGGGAGGGGAGCTATTTGCTTTTGTTCCTATGAAATTTTAAAATCTATTGACTTTAAAAGCAGTGGGTTTCCCCTCTACTGTTCAGCTGTCCTGCTCATATTCTGCCTGCCACTGTCTTAAATGACTTACCTGCTTTCTATTTCTCCTGCCTTCAATCCCTCTCCCTCTCCCCACCCCTCTCTCTCTCTTTTAAATTTAATTTCTGCTTCAGCTCATCCACGTGGGATATTTAGTGAAAGCTGACTTTTATCTTTCCGTTTTAAATTATGGAATTAGAATTTTTCTAGCCTTTCAAGCTCCTCTTAGGAGTTCCAATTATGACTTACACTTTCCTTTGTAAGCAAAAACTTTTCTTGCTTTGTGAAATTACCTCTTTACCTAGTACTGTGAATGTTTTGTTGTTTGTTTGTTTGTTTGTTTGTTTTTTCCTCTCTTCCTCTCTCCTTTTTCTGTCCCTGATGCCCAGTGAAACATCTTCAATGCCATCATCTGTTTTAAGCATCAAGTCCAAAACAAGATTACCACATGCCACATGCTCTACTGTTTTACAAAATGAAAGATTTAGGCATTACTGAAATTCAGCTGATAGTTCATAGCTGGTCTCCTGGTCCTCTGATACAGATTTTTTAAATAGATGACTTCTACACCATCTCCTCTCCTTCTCCTCTCCCATACAGGCAGAATGCAAACAAGTTTTATGAAGAAATTGAACCTCATTTTCTGTTTGGATGCTGATCTTTTATAGATCCCCAGCAATTTCCCTTTCTTGCCTTTTGCTGGCCGAGATGGTGCATTCATGATTCTCTGTATCTGAGTTGTTAATAATACTGACACAAGTTATAGCATCTTCAAAACAAGTAATAGTGTCCCACGAGTACTTTTCCACTATCTTTACGCTTGTTAAATAGGTTATAGCATATTATTTTTATATTCCAGCTATTCGAGATACCCACAGAAGCTTCAGAAACACTATTCATAGCACATTTCTTTTCATTGGTGATATTTTTATTCCTCTAGCTCACTTCCCAAGCTGCTAATATAAATATAATGCAACGTAGATGGACTTGTAATGTATTTATCCTCTCACTACCCTCTTATGATTTCATCTTGGTTGCCAACCAGGAGGAGTAACCCTCACAAATGAAACCTTTGAACTTGTATTGGCAGCAACTGAGGCCCCAGCCATTTGTATGAAGTATTTTCCGCTATCTCAGGGTGCCCACAGGCTGGGGGCTGGTAGGGCTGCCTGGGGACATCATCCCAAATGTAAGGGGCTGCCACCGGCTCTGTGCAAGCCCTGACCCCACAGCCAAACCTCCTGGAGCAGGGCTGCTCTCAGGCTGAAGAACCCCACTGAAGAACCCACTGAATGTGGGTTAGCACTGAAAGGAATTACTGAAACACCACACTGGTCTCTTCTTCATTTCTTTCAGATTCTGTGTAATTTCCATGGGACGCCAGTCAGTTTGTTCCAATGTGTCATGAAGAGAAATTTCCATATCCTACAGGGAATATCTGTAGGGAAGTCCCAGAGAATCTTGCTGTTATATGCTGTTTTTCTGCCTCCCTCCAAAAAATAATAATAATAATAATAAAAAAATAGCACAGTAGATGCTGTCTCCATGTCCTTTTCTGCAAGTTCTGAATAATTGAAATTCATATTGAAGGCCTATGGGAAATGAAATGGCATGTGAGAATAGTTACACTGAGTTACACTCAGTCAAATTTGGGAATATCTGGGCTGAACCTACGCTGTTCTGACAAAACACATTCCTGTGGATGACAACATTTCTCTCATGTACATGTTACATCTTGAATGTTTTATTTCCTATAACAAACATGTCACATCTGCACATTGCTTTGAGTAATGTTGTCAGAGAATACAAAAATTATTATTATTGTACCTCAATTATTAATAATACAGCAAGAACTGCAGCAACTTTAATGGGTGGCTTTAAAAACACTCTGGTCAGCCAAGCATATTTAAGATAATAGCCAATTTGTTAAAAACCAAGGCACATAGAGAAAAATTTTAGGTATAAATATGAGAGGAAGAACTTAAAAAAGAGGAGAGAGAAATCGAGAAAAAGTTTTACTTCCTCTTCATTCTTAGCCCAGACCATTACTCACTCTCCTTTTCTTTTCCTGAGGAACAGCAGAATTGCAAGGAATGAATAAAGCATTTACCTGATTGCTTTCTTTTGAGTCCTACACTCCCTCACCCACTCCAGAGACAGCAGGAAAAGAATAAGCACTGGATAGAGTAGGTAGAGCCTGAAAAGATATCAGAACCAAGTGGGGGTGGGTTTTGGCATGGTCATATGTGTCTCAGTGTATGTATTGAAAAGATAATGTATAGTGGCAAAGGAATCAGAACTGCTTGTCCTGGGAGGAATGACATTTACAGATAATTCCTCTTCAACAAGGAGAGCTGAACTTTTAAGAAATAACGATCTTTTTCTCTACAAGAAAACAAACCAAAACAAAGCACTGTCCCGTGCAGGCCTTATTTTTAGCTAGAAGTCAGATTCCCTGTTTTACTTTACAAATTAGAAATAAGTCTCGTGCTGAGCCAAGTCTCCAAGCATATTACTGAACCTGTCAAGTACTTCACTATGGGTACACCGAGGCTATAAGCATTGTGTGAGTGGGTAAAATATGTTCCAAAAAGTTCTCCTGGGTCAACATTATTTCTGAATTGTTCTTTTCTGCTCAGGTTCATATGCTTTACTCTTCTCCTTCATCTTTACCCTTCATCTTAGGTACCTGAGTAGTCATCTTTCTTTTTGGAGCAGAATGCACCTTTTTAATACATTGGTATATCTTAAAACGTGCTTATCATGATTTAAGCCACTCAAAGTATGGACTTTACCCTAGATAAATATACCTACAAATATTTCTGATGGATAGTTTGATGCTACTGGTGATAGCCGTTTGGTAGAGCAGCATTTACTATCTCTCCTTCCATGCTGGATGTTCATATCAGTCATGTCAGAAACACAAATACATGTACTTCATTCTGAGCACCTTTCTTTTCTGCTAGTATTGAGACCATATTACCAACTTCATGATAAGAGGTTTCTTTTTTTTTTTTTTTCTTTTTCTTTTATTTTTTTTCCCTGTTCTTATTCTTTGCTTTTATGGATATCTACACAGTTTCACAGAGCCATTTGATCTTATAAAACTGTACATTAATTGGCTGAGATTTCACGATGTCTTTCTTTTCCAAGTAAACCTGATAAAATCAGAGCACTTTACTGCAACTATGACAAATTGTGTATTACTCAAGGGAAAAAATGCCAATACAAGATTGATGTTACCTTCAAAATAACTGCCATCCTTGTATTTACACAAAACTGATAATTAACCCAGATATCAGTTTTGTATGGTCAATGTCATGGAAGTTCATGATGTTATTGGTTTGACTGGTAAGCGTATAATGTCCTTTGCACAGTGACTAAATGCACTTTATTTTACACCAGAGTTAAGACATCTACTAATTTTATGAAGAGATCTAATAATGCAAGCCAGAAGAAATACATGATTTTCATATTCAGAGATGATTTTTTCAGAGGCAAAGGCTTGTGTAAAGCCTCAACAAGCAAAATAAAAGGTAGTGGCAACGGATACCATGGTGCAATTAGTTTTGGGATCATAAGATGTAGAGTATTGTAGTTTCTTTGTGCAAAATACATCTTGAATGACGTTTTTCTTGCAGGCGTAGCCAGCAACACAGTTGACTTTCATTTTCGTTTCTGTCAGAACCTGTCACTGCTTGGGTGAAACGGCTGTTTCACTGAAGCTGTGGGGAAAAGCACGTGCCACCAGGCCACCCAGGCATTCCTCCTCAAACAGATGGAGCAGGGATTTATCCAGAAGTTGGGTGAATGGAGCCCCAAGCTAAGGGGCTAGCGGCTACATCCTCAGTGTGCAGGGGACTTGTGTTCCTGGAGCTCACACTGCAAAAGCCCTGCCTTCTGTCTGATTCTGTGTCACCACAAAACTGCCACGACAGCGTTGTCACCTCAATGCCAGTTAGCAACAAGCTCAGTTCTCAAACAGATCTATTGACTGCCAGGCCTCTGCAGCAGCTGACAGGATGAATCTCAGGGGTGGTGATTAAAACATACAGGGCTATAAGATATCTACAAAATAGATTATCTTGCAAAGCCAGTTCATTTAAAAGCTGTGAAAAATGTTACCAAAAGATCAATATTAAAAAAAAAATAAAGCAGAAGGTCTGTGAAAGTAATTTGAGGAAGCTATGTAAAAAGGGGAAGCACACCAAATTAAATGGAAGAGGCATTTTCTTCTTGAATATGGTGAAATAAAATAAATGCTTCCTAAATTAAATCAGCACTATTAAAATAAAATAATTTGTTAACTCTCGCAGATATTTAAACCTGAAGATTTCAATGTCATACACATCAGATTACAGTCAAATGTGACACTTCTTGTAGCTCAGACAGAATTTTCTGTGTTCAGCCAGATTAGCCTTTTAATTTCACTTAGTAGTGGTGGCTGAAGTTTTGGATATTATGGGGCTTCCCATACAAGAAGATCCAAGATCATAGGTTCCAGACAAGAGAGAGGAAAACAGGAATGATAGAACACAGCAGTCACTCACAACAGCTTTTTGTTAGCGGGAAGATGCACTCCTGACTGTGCACTACCATAGAGGATTGCTGGAGAAATTCAGTCTGCCAGAATTAAGCTTCAGCTGGTGTCTGATGCTTTGTTAGATCTGTGTTAGAAAAATGATGCTCACAGTTACGGCCAAGCACAGTCGGCACATGGGCTTCATGCAGGGTGACTCTCCTGTAGCCCTTTTAAAAGCTTTAGTTCCCATGCAAGGGGCAATTTAAAGATCGGTAAATTCTCTCACTCTAAAGAGTGCCTGTATTTTCATCACAGTGTTGCGTATTCACACACTTGGCTGAAGACTGATGAAGAATTACCCATTAAAACCACCCTTTTGACAAAGAAGATGTAACTGATATATGAATTATTTCTATTTGAAGGAGAACTGAAAAGTAAAAGCCAGTTTAACCCTATGTCTTTACAAAGAATGCACATAGAACCTGGCTTTGTTTAAAACACTCAAAAGCTACAGGAACAGGAAAGGTTTTGCTAACAACTTTCAGGACAGCCTTACACGCAGCCCTGCACCTCAGCAGATGCATTTGCCATCAGTTACCCAGGAAAGCCTCAAGCTGCGGGGCCTTGTGAGCAGCTTGTGCCTCGAGTATCGACTTCCAGTGTCTCTGGCAACCCTGACCCAAACCCCATATTACGCGCTTCATCTGTTCAGCCTGAAAGAAGGACAGCTAGTGTGCCAGTCAGTTTTACTGCCTCTGCATGGAAGGTATGACTGGCAGAAGATCGATCACTTCCAGCAAGATTTTCTTCCTGCAGAGGGTGGTGAGGCCCTGGCACAGGCTGCCCAGAGCAGCTGTGGATGCCCCATCCCTGGAGGTGCTCAAGGCCAGGCTGGATGGGGCTTTGGGCAACCTGGGCTGGTGGGAGGTGTCCCTGCCCATGGCAGGGGGTTGGAACTGGGTGGGCTTTAAGGTCCCTTCCAACCCAAACTGTTCTGTGATTCTGTGATTCTCTGAAGACTGTATGTTTGTTGTAACTGCTGAAATAACCAATGTGTAGATCATGAGAGAACTTCGCAGGAGAGAATCCGCGATGCAGTAGTTTGTATTGGTGTGTGTAGATTGCTTTTAATTAAGGGGCAATATTGAATTTCATAAGGCAGTCACCCAGCTCTGGACTGTTATGTGTTTGAGAACCACCCGACGTCTGCGGGGCTCCAAAGAATGCTTTTTCTTGTCACTTTTCACTTCATGCTCCCAGTTTTGAGGCACTTTACCATGGACTGCTTTAGCAAACACTTAGATTCTAACAGCCTATGTGGATGAGGGCACAGAAGTTTGGCGGGACAAAACAAAGCCCATGATTGTAACACTGAGGGGCAGCTGGGGGAACTGGGGTTGTTTGGTCTGGAGAAGAGGAGGCTCAGGGGAGACCTTACTGCTCTCCACAACTGCGTGAAAGGAAGGTGTGGGGAGCTGGGGGTCGGCCTATTCTCACAGATAACTGGTGATAGGAGCAGAGGGAATGGCCTCAAGGTGCCCCAGGGGAGGCTCAGGGTGGGAATGAGGAGACATTTCTGCTCGGGAAGAGCAGTCAGGCACTGGGACGGGCTGCCCAGGGAGGTGGTGGAGTCACCGCCCCTGGGGGTGCTCAAGGAGAGGCTGGACGTGGTGCTCGGGGACAGGGTTCAGTGGTGACAGTGGCGGTAGGGGGTGGTTGGCCCAGGCGATCCCGCGGGGCTTCTCCCACCCCAGTGACTTTATGTCGCCCCGCTCCCTGCCCCCCGCGGCAGCCCTGTCACAGCCGCGCGCTCCCGCGGGCGGGCGGCCCCGCCCCTCCTTACCCCCTCCCCTCCCCTCCCCTCCTTCGCTGGGCGCGGCCCCTCCCCGCCGCCCCTCGCGCCCCTCCCATTGGCGGCGGCGCCGCGCGTGACCGGGCGGCGTGTGACGTAGGAGGAAGGAGCCGCCATTAGCGGGCAGCGGGGCCGCCTGCCGCGGGGAGGGGGAGCGGTGCGGAGCGGAGCCGGTCTGTGCCCCTCGGTGTCCCCCCCCTGCTCGGTTTCCCCCCGGGAACCTCGGCGGCGCCTGCTGCGTTCCGGCCCGCCCCGCGTTCCGCCCCCCGGCCCGTGGATGTGAGGCGGCGGCAGCGGCGGCGTTGGGGGCGCCCATGGCGGCGGCGGCGGGGGCCGGGGCCGGCCCGGGGGCGGCGGCGGGCGGGGGTCGCAGCTTCTCCTTCAAGGTGGTGCTGCTGGGCGAGGGCTGCGTGGGGAAGACGTCGCTGGTGCTGCGCTACTGCGAGAACAAGTTCAACGACAAGCACATCACCACCCTGCAGGTGCGGGGCGGGGCTTTTGGGGCGAATTGGTGGGGATTTGGGGGGGGTGGGTGTGTGGGGGGGTAGGGCGGGAGGCGGTGGCGGTGGGCTGATGACTCAGGGGTTCCTGCGAGCCGCAGCCTCGGATCCCGGCAGCCCGGCGGTGGAGGTGCCGAGGGAGCCGCGCCTGGAAGGGGCAGCCCCCGCAGGAGGCCCTCGGGGGTCAGAGCTTACGGATCGTACGCTGAGGAGGTGCCCGAGGCTTACCTGCATGTCACGGTATCGCCCAGAGTTGTGGCCTGGCTCTCTGTCAGCCAACTTATAAACAACCGAGAAATGATGCTCCGCGTACAGGCGTGCGGTGGTGTCTGCTCCAAAGAGGTGTTTTCCATCACCCGCTCATACCGAGTGGTGTGTGTGCCACCTTGCAACATCCACACGTTTTATTTTATACACGGACACAGAAAATGTGTTTTTAAACTTCATGTCATGGTTTGTACAACCCACGCATGTTTTTTGGGCTCTCTGAGCCCTTATCCTCTCCATTTGCTGTTACGCCAGCTACACAGCATCTTTTTTTGCCAGTTATACACATATATACAGAAGTATAGCACTGTATCTATCATTCGCTACACTTAATGCGCTTTTCTTGCAAATAAAGAAACAAACAAACCCTGCCACCACGTGGGCCAGTGGTGGGTTTTGAATTTCTCCTGTGCAACGCAGAATAAATAGTAGGTGGTGCCAGGAGAGAGCCTCTGCGTAGTTGTGTGCTATTCATGCACATCTAGGGGAAAATTCTTGTGGGTTGGGTGTCTCAGAAGTATTTAAGGGTGAAACTTTCCCTTAAAACAAAGGAAGCATGAGAGAGGCACTGGAAACAACACAGTGAACGTTTCACCAACAGATATTGTTGCTCTATTTTTGTTATAAATAGCTAAAAACATTTTCAAGTTCGTGCTCAGCTGTTGGGTGCATCTATTGTTAGGGTTACTCGGCATGACGAGGTGTTTATACCAGGCTAATTGTGGATCTGATTGCCATGGAGGTGCCTAACATTTGCTGTGCTACAGGAGCGGTCAGTGGCTCGTAGGTGGCAGGGGTGCAGTTGTACTCTGTGCTGTTACACTGCCCAAAGTGTGGTGTTGAGCAAACAATCGTGTTTAAAGTGCACTGCAAGTGATTGTGTGTAGCTGAATTCAAGGTAGTAGTAGAGTAGTTTGTTATGGGATGTAGCTCTGCTGTGGCAGAAAGCCTGAAATTAGAAGCAAAACGTGAATTGGGGCAGAGATGTTGTGATAGGGAACTCTAAGCAGGCCCAAAATGTTGACCCTAAAATGTCCTCTCCAGATGCTACAGCCTGAGAGCTTTTTGTCTTTCCCTGTTTATGTGGCAGGAGAACGTTTGTAAAGGAATAGGAACGCATGCTCACGTGTGATACTGAAATGTTGTCCCTCTGCTGTGACTAGGTTTCTCTTTGCTAACTGCATATTTTAACTGCATGATACATCTCAGGTCACCCTCCTGTTCCCTGCTTCTCTGTTCCGAACCTCCTTAGCCACATGCATCTTATTGATTGGAAAATGCAGTGTCAGCTGTCGTTTAATCAGACTGTATATAACATGTGCTTGTCAGGTATAATCTGCCTTGGTTTTGTTTTTCTGCATCTCAGAGTTGTAGAAGGAAGGTGTAGTAACTCCTTTCACTACCAAATCAAAACATCCCTTTGAAAACAAGATAGGGAGAAGCTGATTAAACAACCAAGTGACATTTTTTTTTATAAGAGCTCCTTTTTTTTTTCGATTAAGGGCTTAATCTGGTAAAGTGGCTCCGTTTCATGGCATCAGTTCAAAGTATTGCAGCAAATGAGTTTTGTTCCAGTGAAGCCAAAATTTAAAAAATACTTGGCTCCTGATGCAGCAAAGGAGCCACGGTGATGAGCCGCCTGTAAATCTTGCTGGTCAGTGGGATGAGGGCCTCAATCCACAGTAATCTGATTTAGCGGGGGCTGGTGTGGGAGTTGTGAGGGGTGTGGAAGTGCTGTTGTACCTTGTGCCAACCTTTTTGCACCACGAAAACGGTGAGACATCTGGAAAGTGCTTTGGAGAGGTTGCCTGGTGCTTCCTGCTGCGTCACCCCAGTGATGGGAGAGCACAGGAAGCCACGTTGGGCAGTGCGAACCTTTCATCTAAATGTACATCTGTCCTCTCCTATCTGCATTCTAACACCGGTGTTACTCTGTTGTGAGGTTTGTGTGTGCACACACACAAAGGTGACTTTCTTTTTTTCTGGTAAGGATGTTTTTAGTGAAAGGGAGTGGTTTCCCCCCCCCTCCCTTCCCTAAACGCTAGCGAGAGGGAAATGGTGACCTGGGACTTCCTTATGTCGAGATTAGGAGGCTGCTGGGACATGTTGCTGAAATCTTGTTAGCTTGAAGTCATGCACTTACACACCAATGACCTGCAAACTGAAATTAAAGTAGCTACTGGTTTGCTGAAGGAAAATGTACCCAGAATAATATGAAAAAAGCTGAAGCAGGAAAGGCTGTTGTTATTATTATTTTTTTACAAGAAATAATAACGTGTAACCTGCTGCCAGACCTGGTGGAACAGTTAGAGTTGGTTCCCACTGATCAAAACATTGAGGTCAGTGCTCTCGTATAGTGAAGCTCCTAAGCTGTGAACTGAGGCCAAGTGAAATACACTGGAAATATTCTAATAATAACAACAGCACCTACTGTCAAACTGCCCTTTTAAAATTTGGGTGGATGCTGTCTGTTAATTGCTCAGGATAAATATAACTTTTGTGTACTAATCTCTCAAATATTTGGAGGGCTGCCAAGTACCCAACCTGAGAGAGCCACTCAAGTGGTGATGCTGATCACATCGAGCGATCTGCAGTGCTTTGGGGGACCTGGCTGACCTGGCAGAGTTGTCTTGGATGTTGACAGCTTGGAAAAAAGCAATACAAGGTGGTTCTATGCTGTGTGTGATGTTTATGTGCCTGGTGATAATGCAGTCAAGGGCTGGGTGATGCACATCTCCTATTTTTTTCAAGAGAATCTTTTCCAGCTGGGTTGTTGTCTTCAGGCCCTTTTATCCCCTCTCAACAGGGCCTGAGGCACGTGTGGAACTGAGCTCTTAAAAAAAAGAATGAAAGGAAAGGGAAAAGATTTTCTGCAGACACGTGAAGAAAATGGTATTTTAGCTCTTGTAATTGCATTATCCTTTTCTTCTCAGTGCATAAGTATTCTTCAGACCAGTCATAAGACACTGGAGTCAAAATACCCAAATCAGGAGCATACTTCAAAGAGCTGTTTGAGATTACTTATCTTTGAGTTAACCGAGAACCTGTACACTTGTGTTTTTGAAAGTCCTAACAAAAGCGAATTGCCATAGTAATGAAAAGAATATGGAAAGGAATTACTGATTGTAAAGCAAGACGTGACTGACACTTAACTCTCGTACTCAATTTAGTGGAGTCTCAAGAGAGTCGAACAAACGTCAAGTCCTCTTCTTTGTGTGATTATCTAATGCTGTCTGCCCTGCATTGCTTTAAAAGGCTATGATGCTCTTGGCAGCAACATATTTTCTTTCTAAACTAGGTTGGATGCGGAGCTTGCTGCCTTAAACTGATAGTTAAGGCTCTTTACGTGTGGGACCCCCCAGATTTCTAAACGGTGCCATGTCCTGCCTGTCACTTGATGAGCTTTTTGCTCTCTAAGTTCAGAATTAATGAAGAGAAATAACCTCACTCTTCATGAGACAACTGGAACTTGTGTGGGGGGAGTTTTATTTATACAGTTGGATATTCGTTGTTTAGTCTTAGAGTGCGCGCCACTGTGGCTTTAACATGCACTTAACTGGTTGCTTATTATGCCAGACTTACCCGTACCAATTAATTCAAGAACTGGGCCTGCTAACAGTATTCTTCAAGTATATGAACACACAGGGGAATTAAGCATTTAATGCGTATTACAGTATTGACGGTTTCTCACAGTATGCTCACAAAGCTTTCTGCTCACTATTAACCTCAGCCACTTCTAATACCAGGTTCCGGTGTTGTTATCAAGCAAGCCTTTTATACAAACTTGCTTGTAATCAGGATATCTGATCTAGGATAGATCCCTAGCCAAAGAGATAAGATCTTATTGAACTAAATCTTAAAAAGTACAAATTCATCAAGTTTTAATACAGAGAACAAGTGCAACAGCCAATCCTAAATGTCCTTGCCTCTGCCTCCTGTCACTTCTTATAGAAGATGCTAAAAGGCTGATCCGAGTGTACTGGCCTTCTAATACTTGGGTGTACAGGAGAGGAGGTATCCCACTGTTAAAAGGCAGGATTTGTATCAAAAGCTGGAGTGACCTGGAGGAGAGGTTATTATAAAACCAAAAACACAGAAAAAACAGGTTTATCTATGGTGAGAAACCCACTTTAATATTAGATATGTCAGACAATTAATAGCACAATTACCCTTGCTGGGCCAATGTCTGAGGCCCCGATGACGTAACCTTGTGAATACTGTGTTCTGTGTTAAATATAACTCCTGCTTCGGTGAGAGTTTTCTTCATTTTGGTCCAGAGGCCCAGAAACGTGTTTCTCAACTGTTTCTGTGAAACTTGTGTCAACTGAGTAGAGCTGACTTTTCATTATAGTGACAAAAGCCAACAGTGCCCTGAAGAGCTTTTCCTCTGAGATTTACAATACTGTGTCAAGTGCTGAGTACAGCAGATAAATAAGCAAGCTTGGTTCAGTGTGCCTAACCCGTAGCTCCTCTTAATGTGGTCCAAGTGCTGGTGCATTGAAACTTCTGAACTCACTTTGAAGCATACGGCTTTTAAGCTGTGATGCTGTAGAACAAACTGAGATGAAGACCAGGCACTGATCATACAATCTTTAGGGACGGCTGGGTGAAAGCTGTAAAATAACTTGTGCAGTACTCTGGATTTGCCTGAAAATCCGCTGAAGCTTGCCGGATGTGTAAGACTTGCTGTGCTGCTGTTAAGCTGTTTGTTACAAGTTGCCTGGCGTACTTCAAACAGGCTGCCTGGAGTTTTTCCTGAAGTTGACGTACGCCACCTTACTGTAGACCAGAAGGGCAGCAGGAATCGCGAGGTATGCTGCAGCCAGCGGTCACAGGGATCAGTCTGTTCTACCTGCTGGTGGGAAGGTTTCTGGGTGTTTCTCTTCCCTGCGGGCTGTCTTCTCTATGGATCTGCTCTGTTTATCAGGCTTTGTGGAAAGCTTCGCAGTGAACTTCTCTCAGAAAAGAAGAAAATATTTTCCAGAAAATATTTCTGAATCATCTCCCCTTCAGTCCTACCGATCCCAGAGAAGCAGCAGGACAGGAGCTGCTCTAGGAGCTGACTTGGGTTAGTGTAACACAGGCAGCACTCCAGAAAGTTATTTTCACAGCAGTTTAGGCTGGTGTAAATTGAACTCCTGTGGTCTTCTGCGCGGGTACTGGTTGCTTATGCAGTTAAGCAGCAGGCTGGTTCAAGCAGCTGACCTGGCTGATGACACTTTCCCTTCCCACATCCACGTGATTTTTAGTCAGCTCGGTGCCTGGTCACTGCTCTCATGCAGAGGCCTAGTGTTGAGATGCTGCAGGCCAGACTAAAATAATCTGTGATGAATGTATCTTAAGATACCGCCGAGTGCTTGATAGCTGACTGCACACTGAGGTAAAAGGAAAACTGAGTATAATTTAGGAAAAAGACAGAAGTTAACCTTGGCTCTAAACTCAAACCCCTTTATTTTGTTGTGGTAGTTTGCTAGTAGTGAACTATTTTGTGAATTCTTGCAACCTGTAAATGCAGGCATGTAGGCTGGTTCCTTTGTGTACTGTCATGAAATGTTAAGTTCAGATTAGACTTAAAAGTGAGCATTCTGAATTTGAACTCCTCACACACAACCCTTGTATCCTTCCTAAGTCATTCAGAAAACAACAGCAAAAAGATGCAGGAAATGACTGGCTTAAGGCAAATTTATTTCGAATAGACTTCTGGCAAACTGTAGTGAAATGACTAACTGGCTTAGTATTGACCCAGCCTTCTGGGTATTTCTTCCAGGAGTATTTGGACTGAGGAATCTGTCTTCTGTTGATTCAGATGTTTTCATTAGTAAATAAATCTGAAGTCAAATGAGACACTTGTGTGTAAAAAATTGAACTCTGTTTTGTTTTCCAGGCATCTTTTCTTACAAAGAAGCTAAATATTGGTGGGAAAAGAGTAAACCTTGCAATATGGGTATGTTTGCTTTCCTACACTGTCCTCTCCACTGCGTGTCCCCTCTCCCCTCTTGGTTAAACAAATTGTTTTCCTGAAAAAGTACTTGCTTGATAGAACTGAAACGTTAGGGACTTTGTAATAAAGTAAAATTTAGAAGTACTTGGATCTCTTGAAGTATCGTTTGTTTAGTCTTCTATGCTAACAGGAATATTTTAAATGCAGGATACAGCTGGTCAAGAACGATTCCATGCATTGGGGCCGATCTACTACAGAGATTCTAATGGCGCTATTCTAGTATATGATATAACAGATGAAGATTCTTTTCAGAAGGTACTGGAGAGACTTTTACCTCAATGTAAGATGTAAACTGAGAGGGAATTTGTGATATGAGTGCATACATGGGAATCTTCTGTTTCAGCAATAGCATCTATGCTTAATTTGCCTCAATTATAGGAATGATACCTGACTTTGCCACGTGTTCATCTTCTGCTACATCTGCAAATTCAGGCCATGTAATGAAAGTGTACATATACCTTAGTATTTTCTGAAGTCTACCCGTAATAAAGGTCTAGTACAGTTATTCAAAGAACACTAGAGAACTAATGTATGAGTTAACTGTGGCAGGCTATAAAATGTAAAGTGGCTCTGTTGCAATAATATACAGTACTGATTTCTACTGTATAAATCAAATTGCTAAAAGATACTAAGTGGTGTGACCTTTGACAAATCTGAGCTCTGAAATCACAATACATGACAGTGGAAATGTTACATTCTCAGTAAGAATAGGTATTTAGACTTCCAAGGCTTTGTTTAATATGAAATTTGATGATCAACTATTTTACCGCAGAATCAATTGATCAGGTCAGGGTAGATGACTTTTTGTCCGGTCCTATGTCAGACTGGTACTACTGTGTTGTTGTTCCAGCTGAAAACTATTGACACGTTCTTAGGTGAGTCTGGACCTGATTAGATTGTAGTAAAAGTAGTAGGAGTTCTGTGGAGGGGAGTGAGAAGTTATCGTTGTATTGGCTAGGCTTGGGCTAGCAGTGATACAGGTAGTATCAGGATATGGTTCCACAGCAGAATAAGCAACTTAAACAGTCTGATGTAGGGCCAGTGAAGCACTTAGTGCTGACAGCATCGGGCCCCTGTCTGTGGAGCTGTGACTTGTGAGTACTAGTTCAACTTGGGCCTTTTTCTGCTGAGCCATGCTTAGTGAAAAGGCTGTTATATGAGGACATTTAAGTTACCTCTCAGAAGTAAGAGGAAAGGTTAATTTGCAGAAGTTACTGCATAACTACCTATGTATCATGTATCCTAACTATTTTTAGGTCTTTGGAGTGGTCGCCTCTCTTTACAGCTTAAACTCCCTTAAAATAGCATCTCCAAGTCAATGCAGTGACCATCCAACTTCAAAACATGACAGCAAAATTAATAACACCCCTTAGTGCCAGCTGACTCAACATTCATCTGTTCCTTTAGGGAAAAGCATCTGTTATAATCTAATCTGATAAACTTGGTTCAGGTTTGGTTCAGGTACTTCTACCTTTAAGGAACCACTTGTGATGTGTTAGTATGGTCCCGTGGCTGAAGATCTCATGCCTGCCCTAAAGCGGTCAGTGTAGTGAACTTGTTCTTTGGAATGGGACTAATGTGAATGCAAGTTCAATTTCTGGAGTAACTGAACCATTCTGTAGAAGTTGCTTTGCTCTAAATTTCAGCTGTGAACTAAAATCATCTGCACCTGGCTCTTCAGCAATATAAAGAATATTTGGTCAATCTGTTGCTCTAAACATGTCTGTTTCAAGATTAGGGTGAACAGTTAATGATGGAAATGGGTCAGTTCTGCAGTGCCCAAAGCACTAGTAGGATATCAAGAGAAAATAAATTTATCTCTATTCTTTATGCAGGTAAAAAACTGGGTTAAGGAATTAAGAAAAATGTTGGGAAACGAAATCTGTTTATGTATAGTAGGTAAGTTCTTTTAACATCTAATTCTAGTGACTGAATCAGAAAAGTTTATTTTGGTTAATAACATCTTCCAAATGCTTTGACAGTTTGTGCATGTGAAGGGGTAAAGCTTATGTGAATCTGAAAATTAAAAACACAGTTTGAGCTAGAAGTTTCAATAGATCACAACTGAGGAAAAGGAGAGTTTGGAAAAAATGTTAATGGCGAAAGTGCATAGTACAGATAGATGCAGACTGCGTAGTTGAACAAAGGAACATAAACCTCAGATGTGCTACATACATTTCTTGCAAGGACTCAGACTCCTTTTTTTTTTTTGTTTATTCACTGTTTCTAGTGGCACAGATAGATACTTCTTTGTTTTTAGAATCACCTGCTTGCAAGGGAGAATAATTCTTAAAACTTGGATATTTCAATGCATTTTTTTTTACAAATGTATGTAAATATTGTTTTAAAATCAGATCTAGTAATTAAAACACCTTCAGGAGGTTAGATGTATGGATATTCCATGAAAGCTACCTTCTGTGGCACAGATAGTTTGTCTGATTAAAAAAAAAAAACAAAACAAAACACACTGCTTTTCTTTTTTAATTTACTGAGTTATTCAGCTATCCCTGGTCTCTTGATAGAAGTTCATTGCCTGTGTATGTTTGAGTGAAAGGAACTTTCAAATCATTTGGCACAGTCTAGATAGAGACCTGTTTCAGAGCCAATTTTTATTAGGACAGCTTGTAAGAAAATGATGGGATAAAATGATTACATTAATTGTTTCCAACAGGTAACAAAATAGACTTGGAAAAAGAGAGGCATGTTTCAGTGCAAGAAGCAGAAACGTAAGTCACACCAATTATTAATAGAAACAGTCATTGCAGAATTATGCTGGAGTAATAAACTTGTGATGCTCTTAACAGCTGGCAGCGTAAACCAGCCATGGCTCGCTGGCTGCTAAGTGTTCTGTTCATATTTGAGCCTTGGGATGTCTTGGGATGTCACTGGCTAAAGTGTAACTTGTGAGTTGTACATCACTGAAAATCAACATTTGTAGTTTAAATATATTTCTAAACTGGAAATTTTCAATTAATCTTTTTTTTTATGAATCACTCTATTGTAACCGCAATTCTCTTTAAGTCAGCATGTGTGGATTAAGAGTTTTTATTTTGAATTGAGTTCTGTCCACTTCATGTGAAGTGGCTTAGGAAAACTGCATTCTTCAGTGCAATGAAGCTCTTCTTTATCTGCCTTCCTACAGGTACGCTGAATCTGTTGGAGCAAAACATTATCATACTTCAGCTAAACAGAACAAAGGAATTGAAGAACTGTTTCTTGACCTTTGTAAAAGTAGGTATTGTCTAGTTTGTTCATAGAGCTCTTCCATGAAAAGGTTTCAGGAATGCTTCAAACCCTATAGAAAATCCTTAACTTTTAAACTATTGAGAAGAACTGGCTTCACTTGAGTCTACTTCAAGCTACTTGTGTGTTATAACAACTATGGAAGCCTGATGTATAGATGCAAATTCATACTGTACTTTAAGAACGTCTTTCTACCACTCTGTTGGAGTCCTGGGTTGGAGTTCAATTTTACTCCACATTCTGCAGTCATTCTATGTGATTGCTCTGACTGTTGTATACTTTATACCCTGTTGCAACATCTTTGACATCACTTGACAAGATTCCTGAATTACAGTTCATGAATTTGAAGCCATTATTACACAAATCTTATGCAGCAGCTGAAGCAAATGATAAAGAATGTGGGAGTATATGCAGTATGCACATATATGCAGTATAAATACAGCACAAGGAAGTTACCCCATTTGTGTTGTCCTTAAGCAATAAGAATTTAAGCAAAACATTTCTATGTTTTTTGTTTGTTTGTTTTTTTGAGGAGTGATGTGTGTGTGTGTTGCGTTTCTTGTTTAATAAATATTCTTACAATGGGTGGGTAAATCTAGCTTTTGAAGTCACCGACTCCAGAACATCTGAGCATCTAAGGTCTTCCTTTAGTCAACGGGAGCTTCTGAGTATTTGCTGCTTTAGGAAGAACACTTAAGTATTTTCTTAAAACTATGCCATGAGATACCAGAGCGCTTACTTCTGCATAATTAGTAAGAGAACTGGTCTTTGTGTGCATAATTCATAGATTAAGATCTTAGAGCCTTGTGTAAAAATGCAAGGGAGTACTAACGCATTTCATCTACTACACTTCATTTACAGGAATGATAGAAACTGCTCAAGTGGATGAAAGAGCAAGAGGCAATGGTTCCAGTCAGTCAGGAACAGCAAGGCGAGGTGTACAGATCATTGACGATGAACCCCAAGTACAGAGCAGCGGCGGGTGCTGTTCTTCTGGATAGTAACAAAACTGTGCATCACTGCCCTCTCAATATGAAGACTGCCATATTCAAAGTCACACATTCTTTACCAGTGGAGTAATAGAATTAACAGTATTTAAAAATAATCACACATAACACTGCAGAGACCTTAAGTGCTAAACTAGTGGCGTCTGTGACCAGAGAATTGGCATTTTCTACAGTGGTTAACAAAGCAATTACCAATGGCCTTTTTACATACTTTTCTTTAATGAGGAATAATATGCATGTAGAAAAGACCTACTTAAAGGCTTCATTTATATTCTTTTAAATCAGATCATTATTTAATAACTTATATACGTTGTTGTTGGAATGGTATACATTTTTGCAGCTCTTTGTATTTTGTGGTAGATTGAATTGTATCACTTCTAAAATGCAAATTGATTTTTTTTAAATTAGCAGATATCTGAAGTAATATTTTTGCAGGGTCTCCACAAGCCTATAACAGTCAACTACTTTGATATATTCTGTTCATCTTGTATGCCAAGCTGGTAAAATACATTGTAAATTACATATTAAATATTTTATCTGCTTTTACAAGTGCAGGTGCAGAAATATGTACATCAGTCTTGTCAGTGATTGTGAAGTGAATAAGTCAGTGAAAAGATGCAAGCTTTTCATGTGTACTGTTGAATTGCTCATTCTATTCCCCCTTCCTGAAAATTGAAAACAGCTTTTTTTTGGTAAACTCACAGCTACAGCATTTTTTTAAGCTTTTCCTGTCAAGCAGCAGTATTTAGAGTACCCCCTTAGTAGGAAGGGAATGCTTCTTTAGACTGCTGTTTAACACTGAGGCGTTTGACTCCCAGCTAAGACAGTTGGAGCATGCATTTATCTTGCCTCTGCATTTACTTCAGCCTCTCAGATATCCCCCAGAAAGTTGAAGCAAATTTAGCCCTTGTCTGTCTGGTAGCCGCTAAACCAGATGCATGGGAAGCTCTTAAGCTGTACTAAGACATTTGTGTCCCAAGACAGCATTATAAACTACTTATGAGCGTAATTTTTTTCCTATATTGCAGGGCTTGAGTGAACAAATGAATTGGCATTAATGAGAACTGCTTCTGATTTTTGAGTGATTATGTGGAAGATATGGAACTGCCAGATGCAATTGTAACTTTGGGAATAATAGACAAAACTGAACTTAATCTTGACTTGCTCTTTCTCTTGTAAAGCTTTTTGAAGTCCACTTAAGGTTTGGGAGGAGGGTGTTCAGAAATAAAGTGTATAAATTACTATCACAGAAGGAAAACAAATGGTGGTAGTTGAAACTTCAAAATGTTTTGTGGTCTGACTTTTTTTTTTTTTTTTACTTAAGTTGTCATGCTTGGAAAAACAGTAAAGGTGATGTCTATGACAAAATAGAATATTCCTTGGCCTTCCTTTTTCTGAAGGGTAGAATTAGTATTGCATATAAATGCATTTAATGGTGTGGGTGTATTACAATGCACAACAGGAGTAGTAGTAACTAATCAGTCTGACATGTAAGAAGTGTGCTGTCTTCATCTGACTTATTTTCTCTGAAATAATAGATGGCTTTGCTACAGATTGGTCCCAATGCTCTTTATTTCTTTTCTTTCTGCCAAAACTGCGGTGTACTTTCTCTAAAGCTGACACTGGTGTGCTCTTCTGACGTTGTTGTATGTGTGATGGGCAAAGGTGCTCTGTTTTTGTTAGTGAAGACAAAGTTACTTGACTGTACAGAGCCTTGCTGTGAATCTAAAATTCATGAGTATATGTGTATATTGCGACACTGTGTTAAGCCAACATCCTGATATTATATCTCACTTAAGTGAGCTTTGCCCAAATTAAAATTGGGTCAGCTTGATTCAACAAATAGTACCTTCAAATCCATACACTAGAGAAGTCAGTCTTGTAAGTAACAAAATACTGATATGAGGAGTGAAATCGGTGAGACTGCTCAAGATTGAAATTTCATTGTAAGAAGAGTTGCAGATTTTTGGATTCCCATTTCAGATTTTACAAAGATGCAAAAAAAAAAAACCAAAAAACAACTCCACTAGGCTTGATAAGGAAGCAGATATGCTCTGGCATAGATAATGCATTAGAGCTTGTTTTCTCCAGAGCAGAGCTTTCCCTGCTTTGTTGAACTAGACAGCTGTCGTCCTGGCCTGGTAATTGATACAAGATGTTTACCAAAGGGAATGTTATGTTTGACTACTGAAGTGTCAAACTTAAGTAGTCTGTCTTAATGTAGTGTATTCTGTAGTAGGGGTGGTGTGAGACTTTGGTCTCACCAACAAAGCCATGTTATACCAACTCATAAGTCACTTGCAAGACTAAAACTATTAACTACTGAAAACTTGGGTGGGGATAAGCTGACACCTTTGTATCTTTTAAAAAAAAAAAAAAAGTTTTGGCTACTACTACTATTATTTACAAAATACCTTTTAAAAGAAATTGTCAGAAGTTACTGTCCTTAAATTCAGTGAAACTACAGCAAGACAAATCTTGAATGGAGCTTTTCTGTCTAAGCTGCAGTTGGCCTGGACTTTATCTGTAGAACTTGATACCTTGCTAAGCACAAATGTTTATTATCTAATGAGTACAGTTCTAAAAAAACTAAAAGTATTTCTGACATAGGTATTACAATATATGTGTGACAGCCTAATGTCTCAGGCAAATGCCATAGACTACAGTAAGGATTAATATCAGAGTTATTTATAAATGCTTGTAACAAGACTGATCCTTCCGTGAAAGGGGGGGAAGAATTGTGCCCTGTCAGTGAGTTTTCTTAGCCAGAAGTAACAACTGTGTTTAATTGCATGAGTAGTGAATGTCACCTGAAGCCTGTTTCCTTAGTATTACCTACTGATGTGTGGCATAGACTAGAATATTTGTGGTTTCTTTCAAAGTTTGAAAAGACTGAATTAGCTTGTGTATCTAAAACAAAGGCTTGAGGTGGAAGAAATTGAAAAAGTAAATGTCTCAAGGTGAATATGAATTTATGAAAGTTTGTTTCCAAGACACCAGAGAATACTATTAGTTCTTGAAACTGACTAACATAAGCTACTCATTCTTGCCAAAGTACCTCTGTTCCTGGAAGAGGCATTTTTATTATTTACAGAGGTTATCTAGATCACATGGACCAAGTGTGCAAGGAGGTACAGATAGCTTGGTTTTCTATGCTTGATCTCAAGGATCTTCCTTGAGTAACCTAGCGTTACTACTGCATGGCTTGGGTTTTCAGGAATCTTGCCTTTGAGATCTAAATTGCGTGGTTTGTATGTCTGAAGTATCTGTTTAGGGAAAAGCGTTTTCTTTTGCTGCCAACAAGAAAACTATTTCTCTATTTCTCATTCTCCCAAGATTAGTGCAAGAGAACACCTATGTCTTTACCAAGTACCTCTATGGTTGCATAGGTAATACCAGCCAGGCATTTGCTACAGCATGTAAGTCAACTTTAAAAGTGCTTGCAACATGGAACTCCCTTCCTCAGGGTAAATCTTGACAGAGATTAGTATGAGACCTTTTTATTGTAGTATGTGAGTATAAATACCTTTCTAAAACAACTTTTAGCTGCTCACGGTTGTGCTGTTGCTATAAATACCTGAGAGACATACAAAGTTTTATGACTTGCTGAAATAATGTCTAACAATCCCAAGTCCAAAAACATGAATGCAGCAGTTTTGTATCTCTATTAATAGTTGTTTATGGATGCAGCTTTAATGTATTTAGGCACTAGTTCACAAGTTCTACATGACCAGGTAGGCCAACTGAGACAAGGACGCTCTACTAAATCATTTCAGATCTGTGGTACTCAGAGATGAGTGTAACTAGTGCTAAAGATCTGGGGTGGTTTCTTAATGTGGTTTGCAGTGGATTTGCATAGAATTCCAAGATTTGGAAATCTAATGTCCAGATGAACTGCATTGACTGGTCTCTTGAGACAGTTAAGTAATGGAGTGTTGCCTTGATTTATGTTTTTCTCTGACAATATTGACACATTATGGACAAGCATTCGTGCTTACTACCACATCAAAAAGTACCCCTTAGCTCTTTTATGCTGCCACTTTTAATTGCTCTAGGTGTTTAACTTGTGTCTGCCTACAGCTTTTCAATTTCTGCTGTAGCTTCCAAGGCGTGTGAAAATTTTTTAAGAAAGTTAGGAGGTCTCAGAATGTGTTTGGAACTCAAATGAGGTACAGAGAAGATATTGGGTGCTGTCAGAAAAGTTTAAAGAAAGTAAGAGGAATGGAAGGCCTGCTTGAGGATAAATGGAGATCAGAAATCTTCAGAAGCTGAAAGCAAACAAGTGGGATGAGTGGATAGAGTGAGGGAATAAGAGAGGTAGGAAAAACTGAAGGTGTTGGTAATGGACTGTGTGGGCTAAGTTAACCAGCTTTTAAGAGAGCTGCTAGCATCTCCTTTCAGTAATTGCCTAATTCCAGACCTTTCTAAGATGATATCCTAAGTTAGTTTTCCTCTGTGAAATACTGTGTTGTTTTTTTTTTTTGTTTTTTTTTTGGGGGGGGGGGGGGGTTGGTTTGGTTTGGTATTTCCTTGCCTTAAAGAAGATAATACAACTAATTTTGAATGGGCTTTTGGGCACGATACTACCCTACCTAAAGATTGATTAAAATATGTTCCTTTATGAAGTATTTGGTTACTTGATCTTGTTAATTTTCACATCAAATTCTGGGATTTTTTCCTGATTGGTCTTCACTGAAAGAAGTTCTGATAACTGCTGTTGTGTCAGGGAGTAGCAGATGAAGACTAAGATCTTTGGCTTTAGTTGTTGCACAAGCACAAAGACAAATCATCTCCCTTTTAACTGGGCATATTGCTCATGCTGTTTTCTGGGGTGGATTCTGATCAACACTGGCATTTTTACTTTAGGGCCAACCTGTGCTATTTCAGCGCTGTAGCCATCTACTGAACTTGGGCTTTCTCTATGAAATAATAATGTGTATTCTTTCCCTTCCTGTGTTCTCAGAGCTGTCATCAGCTGCTGTGTGTAGAGCAGAGTGAGACAGAGAAACAGCTTTGAGAAATGGGAAATCCGCAATGTTTCTCGTCTTGAGCTGGCTTGGAAAGTGAGAATCTATGAAACTGTCTCCGTTCTGAGGCATTATTGTGTCCAAGATAAATTAAAATATTCTGGCTTAGAAAAAAAATGTTTAAAAATCTAAATTGTTCAAATTACTTCAAATGAAATTTATTTCAGGGTAATGTATTTTGATTGCTCTTTGAGACTGACAAGTTTACTAAGCTGGGCCAAAAAGGTCAATTGGTTGGCAGGTTGTACAGCCCCAAAATGTCTCACTGCAGGGAGTAGCTGAGCATTCGTTCCACTGGGCAGTGTAGAGCTGTGATTATGTCCAATACCAGGATGTTGAAATGTAGCCTGAAAGAATAGTTTGATAGTTTCTATTTCCCACTGATTTGTGCACTCAGGCAAACAGCACGACCTGACGTGGCTGTCACTAAGGAGCTCATGTCCCTCTTTTCCTGCTTGCTGGCTGCCCTGTTCCTCATGGTTAATGAATCGCTACTACAGAATACCTCCTGTAGAAGAAAGGAAACCTGTAGTCTCTGCTTGCTTTAGTAGCTCTTCTGCAGCAGTAATACACAGTCCTTCCTGAATTGAAAACTTTTTTTGAGAACAGTTTTTCTTAAGGGGAGCTTTTTTTAACTTATTGATACTTGTTTTCACTGTTCAATGTACTTAGTCCTGCTGATGTCTCGGGGGATGCAGGGTGGTGGTGGTGGAGTGAGGGTTAATACTTCATTTGTAGGTTACTTGGAAGCAATGCAATTTGAAACTACAGAAACAGAGGAGGGTGAGTATATTATGCAATGATCTTCCCTGGTCTGCTGTAGCAGTTGGTCGTATCCTGCCTCCAAACCAGTGAAGGAAGACGTTGGAAAGTTGGTAGAGTCCTTGCTATCTCTGGGACCTGAATCCTGATTCTAGGGTACTGAAAGTAGCTTAGAAGGAAATCCAAGTAGAGAGGATTGGAGATAGCAAGAACCCCTTCTCATCTTTGCTCACTGTCCTGTGACAGATCCAAACTCATGTAACAGGTCCTTTTGAGCTGTTGAAACTTAGACTGCAAACTCTTCAGGTTAACCAGCACTCCATTCCAAAAGGGCCACAGACTTGGAATTCATGTTGTAAGGTAACAAGTGTTGTCTCCTTTTCAGAATAGGAAACTAAAAATAGCATGAGGCAGTTTATTAGTGGAAATAAAAGAAGAAAACACTTAATACCAAAACACTTGAATGCTGTCAGTGCTACTTGATCATACAGGCATTGTACAGTTTCTCGTCAGATAAGCTCACTGAGCTTCCCAGGCTCAATCAAACAAATTTATTATTTTTTTTTCCTGAACCCAAAGAACATGTTAGCAGGACAGAAGGCAACACTGGAAAGGACGTGGCAATTTTTAACATCAGGTAACATGACATTGTCGATGCTGTAGGAATGCTCTATTTGTATCTTGTGGATAAAAGATTTTTTTAAAAGGTATTTTGAAAATATCTAGAAGATGCTTTGCAAGCCTTAATTTTTCCCACTGTATTGCTGCAGCTGAAGTTCCCAAATACTTCTCAGAATATTTTGTACACATTTAAATAGGGATAGTTCTGTGATAAATTAATTCCAAATGATAAATAAAGTAAGAACACAAGAACAACTTTAGCATGACTGCTGTTCTGTCAATGTCTGATATAAAAACTGAATGTGTGCCTAAGCAGGAATGGATCAACAGATGTGCAAAATGTGTATTGGAAAAAAAAATATGTATGAAAAAAACAGAGTTGGGCAGTCTAATAGGGTAGAAAAGCTAAAAACTTGTTACTGTCGTATCTGAAAATTCTCTCACATATAATAAATGATAAAATTTGAAACCTGAACAGTCTGAAATAAAGTGGCTCTGAAAATTGCTGGGGGCTGGGGAAGAGCTGGCTTATGAATAGGTTTGGTTAAAAAAAAAAAAAAAAAAGAGGCTAAAGTTTTTTTTTTCATGCTACAATGTCTGAACACATCTGAATATAATCTGCTGAAAGATGGCTTTAAGAGGTGAAATCTGGTTCAGAAAGGCTGCTCTGACTGTGCTAACATGCCCCAGGGACTGTAGGGTGAGCAAGGACTCATCAAAATGAAGCTTTAATACTCAAAACCCAGAGCAGTTGCTAAGGGAGAAGCAGATGCTGTTGAACCACGTTTGGTTCCATGTCTGTTGAACCAACAAGACTGAGAATTTACCGACAGTGCTGTGTTGATAGTATACTGATGTCCCACCTCTGTAACGAATGTTTGTGCACACTTCCCCAGTGAAAGTCACTGTTTGGCAGATGCTGAGGGTTTGAACTGGATGGACACTGAGAGAAAGTAGCAAGCAACAGGAACAGAAGGGCTGCACAGTTGCTGCATTGGTTGTTCTCAACCCCTTCGTCTGCACTTTTCAAAAATCTGACTATCTTTGCATCAAGGGGTATATTTTCTGTTTGAGTAGTTTATTGATCAAAAAAGTAAGATCTTAAGTTTTTTTCTGAGTAAATGTAGTGCTTTCACTGATTTATTCTTCCCACACACTGTCAGCATCTCACAAGGTCAGCGTCCTGTGGGGAACGTTTCAGGTAGCGAGAGGCAGCAGCATCCAATGCACCTCTGCTCGTGCCATTGTTTGGTGTCTTTAGTTAGAATAACAAAACGATAAAACAATCCTTGACCATAAGATGTGCCTGTACTTGTTAGAAAAGTTGGTTTGAAGTTTTAAAATATTAGATTGTGCTTTGATTGGAGCGTTCTGGGAATCCTGACAATCCTTTTGGTATGTGAATACTGCAGTGCTTGGTGCCGTGAGACCTTGACGGGTTTTCAGGACTTAAGGATTTCAGCTTGTATAGGAAACAGTGATCCCTGGAGTGGATTATGGTGGCAAATAGGAAAGAATTATTTGTTAAAGACAAGACGCCTATCTGGCATTGCTTCTTGAGTAGTTAAGATGAAATACAGCCTTGGCTACCCCCACCCTAAAAGAATTGTTCTATTGGTTTCCTGTTCTTTCTGGGAAACGTTTCTGGTTGGTGGTGTTGTAATGCATATGTAGAAGCATTTGGGGTACTACTGCTTGTCTTTGCTCTCTGAATTCCTCGCTTTGGCAATGCTGGTTTATGCCAATCAGCTCAGCAAACAACAGATCAGTTTCTGTTTAGTCATCACTCTCGGATAGTTTCCAGCTCCTCTCTGGTGGCTGATGCAATCGTGAATCTTTCCTTGCATGGCAAATACAGAGCATTTCGTGTTGGTGTCTGTTCTGCTTGTTTTATATTTAAATAATAAAAATAAAATGTCTTGTCCCACCAAGAGAACATTGTAAACTTGTCATCAGTCTTATAAACCGTAATATTTTCTTATGTTGATTCTTGTATGTTTTAGGTTGTTTCATATTCTGGAATTCTGTTAGTATTCGATATGCACAGATTCAAAAAAATAATAATCTGGTTCACAAACAAACTCACAGTTGTGGTTATGTATATATATGAAGTGTGACATGTCACAAATGCTTGAAGAAAGCTCCTCATCTTGTGTACTGCCTTCATATCGCATACGTCTCTATGCCTTCACACTCCAAATGCAAATAAATGCTAGTGGGGAAAGGGATTTTCTTCCTTATAATTTCAGTCTGTGTAGTTCCTTTGTCTCTGTCCTTGTCTAACCTTGCAGCAGAAGGAAGCCAAGCATGGAACATAAATGTACCAGTGTGCTCTGCTTCCGCAGGTTAGGTGTTGCATGTTTTTTTTTAAAGGAACAGGTAGGAAAGAGCTTCTTGGTTTTCACATTGAGGGAGAGATGATAACTGAGTGTAGGAGATGCTAAATGGTCCCAAAGGCTACATTTTATTTTTACTGTGTAAATTAGGCCCGGGCATAAGGACTTCTGGCCTTGAGAGCAAATGGCACAGTACAGCTTCTCATCCATGTGCCTAAACCATCTGTTCCCCTTTGAAAAACTCCTATACACTGCCTGCTTGGGATGGCTGTGTGTTCACCACACTGTATCTAGATATTGGCCTGTAGACAACCTGAATGCTATGGACCACAGTTATACACAGAAGCACGCTAATGATGAAACAGCAAGGACGATGGGAGGTCAGTACCCCAGGCTTGCTTGGTTTATTTCATGTAACTGCAGCCTGGTCTCCCTCCTATTCTTTTAATTGTGAAGTAGGATGGGAGGTTTATTTTATTTTCTGTTCCTCTTGTATGTGGAAAATGATAATATGTGACAGGTAAATCCTGGGATAGGGATATCCTTTGTGATATAATTCATGCTGAGGACTGGCACCTCTTAGAATATGAGGAACTCAAGCCTGGACTGCAACTTCCTCTGGGGTCTTCTGCTGCAACTGGAGTCCAAGACAGTACCACATTTATTGTCTGCTTGTCACCTGTGACAAACTGGGATGGCCTGGAAAAATTATAGGTTGCATTTGTCAAAGCAAAGCTTGAAACATAACCTTTTGCTGTAAGTGAAAAAGAGGTCATGGGAACTTTTTTTTTTTTTTTTTTTTTTTTTTTTTTTTTGGTACTGTGTATCTTTGTTTCTCTGCTGTGAGGTTTTTGTTTGTACAAATTAAGCCTGTGATGGAGGGACTTGACAGAATCTGTACTTGTCTTGTGCAGGCCAGGTTTTCATGTGGTCGGGCATGTGGGCAGATGACACTTCTGAATACGGGACTGGAGCCTGGAGCTCTGCTGAAATAGCTGTGTGAACAATAGCAGCTGCTGCAGCTCTTGGCATAGCAATAATAGCTCCACTTGCAGCTGTGACAGCAACAGAAACCACAGGAAAGCCAGGAACTCTTTCTGGCTGCACAGTCAGTGACTACCTTTATGTTGCAGAAGATTCCTCATTAGAGCAGATGGCTACTTAAAATCCAAAGGAGTGTGGGCCACCAAGCTGATGGTACCTTCCTTGCACAGATCTTCCTAAGAAGATCTGTGCAGTGTGCAAGGGGCTGGATGCTGACATAGATCTGTGTAATGCCACCTTGTGCTCATAGTGGCCTTAAGGAAGAGGGAGCCAGACTTTTCTCAGTGGTGTCCAGTAGCAGGACAAGAGGAAACAGGCACCCATTGAAATACATGAAAATCCATTTAAGCATAAGAAATATATTTTTCACTCCAAGAGGTCAAACACTGGAACAGCTTGATGGGGGAGGTTGTGGTGTCTTTATCCTTGGAGATAGTCAAAATCCACCTGGACAGGATCCTGAGCAATCTGTTCTAGTTGATACTGCTCTAAGCAGGAGGGCTGGACCAGGTAATATCTATAGGTTCCCACCAACCTCAACCTTTCTGTGATCCTGTGATATTGCAACCTGGAAGTGAAGAGTCATTTTGCTCTCCATCTTGAATAACGACATGTTCAATGTTATGCAATGAGAGCTTGCAAAAGAACAAGGGAGAATGGCCCAAGGGGAATATCCGGGAGATTAGGAAACTAGCTAGAAAGTGGTAAAGCATCTCAGGGATTAAATTGCTCTGTGCGACCAAGAAAATTCTGTGTTCTTGTGAATGGGACTCTGTGAAAGGACTGCAGTGGGAAAGGAGTCCCAGGAAGAGTCCTGTGGGAACTGTTAAGCCCTCACCAAGGAATCTTCTGGCAGAAACTCATTTCCTATGACTGGAGGAAGGAGAAGGAAGCTGCAATGAACACATCTCCATCAGTGGAACATAAAGTCTCAAAGCTAAGCCCGGTCATTGTCTTCTCATGTTATTTATTTATTTATTTATTTGCTTATTTATTTATTATTATTTTCTTCTCAAGACATTGTATCCAGAACACTGTGATGTTAGGTATAGGCATTCAGGCTCCATTGAGCTTCAGGGATGATCAAGAATTTGCTGGTCAATGATTTTTGAAGAGGGTACCTTTCTTATAACTCGGCTTCTCCAAGTCCAGCGTCCAAAGCCCTAGCTGTTGCTTTTCTTAGTAAATGATGGAAAATAGCTTTTTGTCTTTTTGCTCAGGTTTTGAGTGAGCTATAGTTCCCTAGACAAATACTGATTACCTCAGCACAAGTCTGGCAACAATAACCAGTCCTAATTAAATTTTCGTTATCTAGATTAAAACATTTAAGAAAAATAGTCTAGAAATAATTTACCACTTCCTGGATATTTTCACAGCTCCACCTCCTTCAAACATTTCTGCTGAGTTTCTTTGTACTAGCCTGGCCTCTGCTAAGTAATCCTCTTCTGTCCTTATGTAGAACACTTTGGCCATTATTTTGAGTTGTGGTTCCATGTTTGGCAAAGCAACTTTGGCTGTGTGCATAGATACACAAACCCACTCATATATAGAGTTTCTAACAGTACCACACCTTAGCAATTTTTAATTTCTACACAATGTTTATATTCTCCTTGAGTGCCCATACAAATTGATGTGGGAAAGCTGGAAGCTTAAGGGAAGATGCATAGGAGAGCACAGGTTAGAATTTAGTGAGCCTACAGATGCACTGTAATCAACTGTCAGTTAGCATGCTTCTAGCCATGGGAACATTACAAGAAGCAGCTTTCAGTAGTATTAGATTACGACATTACCTTCAAAATCTCATCAAGGATCAAGATCCTGCTGTGCTAGATTTTTGTAGCCTGGTCTCTAACCCTGGTCCATAAGCCAGTCTCTTGAAAGGTGGCAGTATCTTGAACAGGCTTTCCTTTAAATGACCCTTCAAATAGCTCCTTCAAAAGCAGCTATCAGACCTAATTTGGGTCAGGAGTAAGCAAGACTTTCGCCCACCCTCAGGTGAGAAAAAGCAAAATCTGTCTTGCTCAGAGCAGGATCTTCTGTAAGCATGTTAACACTGGGTATGTCTAACTCCTACACACTGATTTTGATCTCTCTTTCAGCTGAGAATCATGCTTTGCAGCTGAATCCAATGCTTTTGTAGCTGTTTTCCTGTGTGTGCCAAGAGGTTGTACATTGTCCTGAGCAAAAGTGATCCTGAGCAATCTGACCCAACTGCAGAATTTGTCCTGCTTTGAGTAGAGAGATGTACCTGACGACTTACAAAAGTGTTTTTCAATGGTCAAAAGTACAGTATAGATATTAATCTAGCTGAAGAGTTTTAAATTTGAGAAGCCAGAAGCAAATTATACTGCTATTTTATGAGAGACAAAAAAGGCCCAATTACTTTTGCTCCTTTGGAGTAGCAAACCACTTCCCTGTGAGCATCCCATCTACTTGTTTTGAGTAAACAAAATTGGGGTTACACAAATTGGGGGATACACTGCTTGCTCAAAACATTTTATAAGGTGTTTGAATATATAAAAAAGTAGTCTTAAAAAACAACTTGATTTATGGCTGTCAACAGGACCAAATATTTCAGACTTACTGGGTTAAAGGTAAGTTTTTTTTATTTAATCAGACTTTATTTTTTTATATTTAAGTAGTAACATATTATGTGCTTTTACAGCTAAAGATGATGAATGAAAATTCGCTGATATCAGCAGGAGAATTATTTCAGTTTGTAAACCCGCACACATCCAAATGCTGAACATTTGCTAACGCTGTCGAGATTGTCATTAAAATTTGGCTTTATCCCATTATGAATATGAATGTGTTAGGTGTTGAAAGCCAAGGGAAATCTCATCTACAAGATGCTGCATTTTTCACTGACAACAAAAATCTGGCATTAGGGCAGCTTGACGGTGCATATGGGGCTGGTGTTTCCTTAGCGTTGATGTTGCGGAAGAATGGAAGGGAACCAACTGGAGAGTGATTTTACGTCAGATTTGCAATAAGGCACAAATTAAGCACAATCTCAAGGTGGGGATGATTAAATCTCAATAGCAGAGTGGCTCTGTGCTTCTGTGGGTACAGTCGGGGGGGGGGGGGGACTCAGGAGAAAGCCTGTGTAGGCCTCGGCGGGGCGGGGCTGCGAGGAGAGGTGGTTGCTGGGGGCGGGGCTTATAGGGCGGGGATTCAAGGGGCGGGTCCCCCCCCGAGCGCGCATGCGCCGGCGGCCGAGGGGCTGACGGGGCTTGTTGTGGGGCGGGGGGGGGCAGCACGTGAGGAGCGCAACGTCACCATAAACACTCGTAGGCAAGATGGCGGCGCCTCCGAGCGGCAAGGTAACGGCTGGCGCGGGGCCGGCGGGGGGAGGCCGCTCCCGGCAGGGCCCGGCCCCGCGGCTCGGCCCCTCTGCGGCCCGCTCCGCCGGTGCTGGGCCTCCCGGCTCGGCCGGGAGCCGCCTCGGTGCGCTGGGCGGCCTCCTGTGCGCAGGGGCGGGCGGGGGAGGTGTGGAGGTGTGTGAGGGGTGGCCCGGGGGGCTCCGGGCTGCCCCGGGGTCGGGGTGGGGGTAGGCCCGGTGACCTGCCCGCTTATTCGAGGCTCTTGGCGTCTTGATGCAGGGGTACTCGTCTCACTGAGAAATGTCATGGAATCACAGAACGATTTGGGCTGGAAGGGGCCTCAAAGCCCACCCAGCTCCAGCCCCCTGCCATGGCAGGGACACCTCCCACCAGCCCAGGTTGCCCAAAGCCCCATCCAGCCTGGCCTTGAGCACCTCCAGGGATGGGGCATCCACAGCTGCTCTGGGCAGCCTGTGCCAGGGCCTCACTGCCCTCTGAGGGAAGAATTTCTTCCTAACACCCAATCTAAATCTCCCCTCTTTCAGTTTAAAACCATTCTCTCTTGTCCTGTCATTATTTACACAAGTAAAGAGCTCCTCTCCATCCTTTTTATAAGACCCCTGTAAGTACTGAAAGGCCGCAGTGAGGTCTCAATGGAGCCTTCTCTTTGCCAGCCTGAACATCCCCAGCTCTCTCAGCCTGTCTTCACAGGAGACGTGCTCCAGCTCTCTGATCATCTCTGTGGCCCTCCTCTGGACCCGTTCTAACAGCGCCACATCCTTCTTGTGCTGGGGGCCCCAGACCTAACGCAGCACTCCCAAGTAGGGCCTCGTGAGGGCAGAGTAAAGGGGGGATAGTCACCTCCCTTGACCTGCTGGCCATGCCTCTCTCGATGCAGCTCCCTTGAAGTCTTTCCAAAAAGCCTGGAAAATAAACTTTGAAATCTTGTTGCTCTTTAAAATCCAGCCCAAATGAAATCTGTGATTTTTGTCCATGTAAAGATCAGTAGCTAATTGGGTGATAATAATTATTTTCATATTTTTTTTCACGTTTTTATGAGTCTGTTTACCTGGGACTTCTGTAAGTCTCTTAAGTTGCTGCAAGATTATGGTCCAATAATTCTGCATCCACAATGCTAATGCAGCTTGTTAACACAACTTCTAATTGTGTCCTTAGTGTTCAAGTACTTTAATTATGGTATCTCACCAAAGTAAAAGCTCTTGATACAGAGAACAAAGTGACAGTTGCGTTTCCTAAAACCTCACATAGTGGCTGATTTGAAGTTTTACTGCTGTCATGAGAAGCAGTTTCACTCTTCTGTGGCTCTCCCCACCTGTATGGTGCACTTCTGCTTGCTTGGATACTGTACTCGTTTGATTTCTAAGTGATCTGATTTAGTGAGCTGAAAAAAAAAAATACATAAAACTGTGAATTTATTTTTGGCTGGGTTCATTTTTTTTTGGTTTGGGGGATGCACTGGACCACAAATTCTTTCTTTGGATGTCAGGAGAATGTTAGATGGGCTCACAAACTAGCAAACCTTCAATCCAGGTGGAATGTGCAGTGTAACTTGGTACAGACCAGATATTCTCATGTAGGGCGTTCTGCTTTTTGGTGTATTTCCAAACTGTGGGTGTCCTAAATTGATTCAATTTTTCCTTCTGTCTGTGAGGTGTTTTGATGAGGTATTGCAGGTAGTAAATATCTGGGAGAGTGGTAGGTACTACCTTGTGGGGTACTTTAGTCTCATTTGGCATAGTAATATGAAACTAACGTATTTGAATGTATTCATTCTTTTTTGAAAAATATTCCACAAGGTAATTCCACAGAGTGCATGGGGCGACATATTAAATAGCTGGGATAGCCTGCATTGTTTCGGACTTCATGAAACCTTATTTCAGCAGGCCATATAAGGTTGAGGGTTTTAGTTGGACCCCATTCACTTTCTCCTTCCATTGTGTTTATTTCCCAGACATCGTTAAAAGCAATGGGTTCACAACTCAGCTATTTCATATTGTCTCATCTCTTTTTGCAGAGCTCTAGTTTCAGCTTCTTATATGAATGTGGTATGAACTGTAAGTTCAGTCACCTCATGTAACTGTATGTACTGCTTTCCTTAGAATTTTATCCTATTTTGTTACTGTGAAGGTTCTTTTCCCTGCTTTTCTATGTACAGTTAACTCAGTTCCAGAAGACTGAGGTTATTGCCGAAGAGTTCTGAAGTCCTGACTCATACTTTATTAATGACCACTTGCCCTAGAACAGTGTGAACTTCATATTTTTGGCCCTTTCTTAGAGCTTCTAGGTTTTTCTGTGTGTAACTTGGCAGTGAGGTCTTTTGGTTTCAGTGCTTTTGACATGAAAGCAGGTATATTACCTCTTCTTTGTTGCTTTAGCAAGTGGTATTTTGTTTCCCTGATTTCAGAGAAGTCTCTGGACCGTCTCTCACCCTTATAACAGAAAACTATGTTAGAAAATGAGGCAAAAAGTTGGCGTGGGGACAAGTATAAATTTAGCCTGTCAGTGTATAGGCTATTATTACAGCTGGGCTAAAGACAGTAATGATTTTTGTTTCATGTTCTTGGAGTTGAGTCTATCTTCAGCATATGGGCTGTTAGATCTTCCTCAAATTACTAGTTGGCACACGAGCTGTCAGAAGTTGTTTTTCATTTGCTTGTGCCCTTTTTCTTGAAGCTAAATCGTGGTCTAAGCTCAGCTATTTGGCCAGCGTGTAGCAACTACAAGTGTTCAAATAACACCGTACATGTTCCTAAACTGTGATGTAAAAGCTGTAGTGTTTGGGGGGAGTGTGGTTGAGTTTTTTTTTTTTTTTTTATATTAGGATCAACAAAGATTTACAATACAGTCTGTTAAAATGAGCTTTGTGTTCCCTAGGTAGCTTGTTGGCACGTATGCAGCAGACTTTTCAATGTAGATATACATTGCTCTGGTGTAAGCAGCGTTTTGCTGCACCAACTAGTTGAATTTTGGGGCTTCAAAACTCCTATTCTGTGGGTTGTGCTATTCTGTGAAGCATTTGATTTATATCTTTTTTACCCTTTATCATTTACTATGGATAGAATCGTAATCTTTGCTGAATATCTTGTACTTGATAGGTTTTTCTGTGAACAAAACCTCTGCCTGCTTTTGCCTCTTTTTAATTTAGTAAAGGTTTCGTTATGTTTGACTAAAGCAGTGCACTGATCATTCTGAAATTCTTGTGTATTCTTTCCATTGTATAGTTATTCCTTAAGGACTTCTCTTGCAGAAGTGTTTGTGGTAGAAATGCTGTGATCTGTCTCAAGCACTTACTCCAGACTTTTACGTTTGCTGATATCCCACAGTTGTTGCATAAGTAGCAGAAATACCTGATTCCAGAAACCTGCAGAGGCAGAACTTAAAAAGCTTATTGTTGTAAAACAGGAAGTATTTTCTTTGATATGTGGTTCCTACTGTTGGGAGCTTTGTCATATTTATCACAATATGAATATTTGTGCTTTTTTCCACCCGCTTAGAAACTTTGTGTGAGAGTTCTACGCTTCTAAGACCAGTGGGGTGAGAAATTTTACTGTCCTAGGAAACAGGTTGAGCAGAGGCGCAGCAAACATGACGTACAAGGGTATGGTTTGTACTCTTACTAAAACTTGAATTCAAATGCCAGATGTTCTTGGGTGTCTTTGGAGCAAAAGATGATGCTGGTCAATAATGTTAGCTTGATGCTTTGCAGAGCACTCAGATATAGCGATCTGTGGGCCCTGGAAGCGGGCTGTTGGTGCAGTTTGGACACTGACAGATCAGCAGTGGTTGTGCGACTGTGCTCTGGGGAAACCTCGGCTATTCCAGAGAGGGAGGTGGAAATGAAAGCAGCATGATACAGATTTTTAAATTGAGATCCATTTCTTCTGACTTAGCTTAGTTTAGAGCTTGGCTTTATTATGTTTTGTTGATGTAAGGTATCTCAGAGCAGCCATTGACTAAATTGGATTTATTTTATTGGCCTGTACTTGTTTCCTCGGTGTTGCATCTTTTGTTCTGTTTACCTCCTGTCAGGATCTGGAAATAACAGATAGAGCGGCTGATTAGCATCTTGTTAATGTTTGCAGACAGACCAATTTTTTCCTTAATTTGTAGTCTGGGGAGCATTCAGACTTTCTAATAGAGTTATTTTCTTATGAGCATGCCTGCTTGCTACTTCAGCTGTTGAATCCACAATGAGGTCCTTTACCTGATGCTATAATATAAGGCAAAAATGAAAGAACCGCTGTTGAAAAGTTGTTAGAGTCCAGACTTGCACAGTGCCACAATTGCTCAGTGACCCCAGCGTGGTGGCTGTCTCACTGCACAAGTGCTACAGGCTGTGTCTGTCATAAGCTGGATGGCATCTGGCAGAGTGACAGCGGTCCCAGGTCATACTCTGGCAGAAAAGGAGAATGTGCTCAAGAACATGGGGAAGGAATATGAAGTATCTGAAAGGTGGGACTAGTTTGGAGAGTTGCAGTGCTTCTCCATTCTCTGAAGTGTCCCGTGTTTGGTGGGTTGTTGGTGTGCAACAGGTAAGAGGAGGAATTTGAGGTACTAACAATGAGTGCATGTGGTATCATAGACACAGAATGCTTTGGGTTGGAAGGGACCTTAAAGACAACCCAGTTCCAACCCCTCTGCCATGGGCAGGGACACCTCCCACCCCATCCAAAACTCAAAGCCCCATCCAGCCTGGCCTTGAGCACCTCCAGGGATGGGGCACTCACAGCTTCTCTGGGCAGCCTGTGCCAGTGCCTCACCACCCTCTGAGGGAAGAATTTCTTCCTAACATTTAACCTAAACCTCCCCTCTTTTAGTTTAAAGCCATTCCCCCTTGCCCTATCACTACACTCCCTGACACAGAGTCCCTCCCCAGCGTTCCTGCAGGCCTCCTTTAGGCACTGGAAGGCCACAACAAGGTCTCCCCAGAGCCCTGTATTCTCCAGGCTGAACAACCCCACCTCCCTCAGCCTGTTCTCATAGTAGAGGTGCTCCAGCCTTTGTGGCCCTCCTCTGGATGTGCTCTAACAGGTCCATGTCCTTTTTGTGCTGGGCGCCCCAGAGCTGAACGCAGGGCTCCAGATGGGGTCTCATGAGGGCAGAGCAGAGGGGGGACAATCCCCTCCCTCACCCTGCTGGCCACTCTGCTTTTGGTGCAGCCCAGGACACGGCTGGCTTTCTGGGCTGCAGGTGCACGTTGCCAGCTCACTGCTTTGTGCCCAGCACAGACAGGATGGGAAATGGCAAGTAAGGAGGGCAGGAGTGCCCTGCTGTGGGGTAGCTCTCCTTTTCTGTTGCCCACACCTCATTGTCTTTCAGTGCAGTGTTGTCAATCTCTCACTAGATGGTTGCACAGGGCCATAAATTGCCTTTGAACGGCAAGCATTTAATCCAAAACTTTACTTGTGTTCTGGCATATGTTGTAATTGTCAGTGTGGTTTTGGTGAAGGCCTCCTGATGTACGTCCCGGGCGATAAAATTAAAAAAAAAAAAAAAATCCATGCACTGTCCTTACAGTATTAAGAATGGTACCTCCTGTTTCTGAGAAAATGTTACTGGCATAGTAGTGGGACTTCAGAAAGTTACTCTGCTGGACAGGGATTATAAATACTTGAACAGTTTTCCATAACCTGAACAGGCACAGGCCATGGCAGGTCGTAGAGGAGCACAGCGGGGGGTGCTTCTTAGGGGCTGTCTTGGGTAAAGTGAGCCAACATCCTGCTTCTTCCTTCTGCTTTTCATAGGAGGTGGTAAACAGCTCTTCCGTGGCTTTCCTGAATTTTGTGCTGTGGTTCCCTGTTTCTGTAGACCCTCTGTCAGTTTACTTGGTAGAATAGCTGCTGTCCCCACGTGGCACAGAGTTGTTCGTGACTGCCTGGGATGAATTGTGAATCTGCCTTTGACTTCTGTAGTACTTACAGGGAAAAAAAACAAGCAGGTCAAGCAGTGGCTTTTTTCCCTGCAGTTACAGGAAAAAAAAAAAAAAAAAAAAGCAACAAACAAAACAGGTGGCTTAACAGTGTCTGGGAACTGTTGCATCAATTTTTTATCTTTTGGTAAGATTCTGCATCAAAGTGGCAGTGTGTCTCGTTTTCATTCTGTAGAATTAGGAAAATAGACCTAGTACAATTTCATGCTTACAGCTGGCAAGCGTGACATTTTAAGATTATTAAAAAATACGTAAAGATTTTTTTTTCTCCACCACTTTTTTAGGGAACAGTTGCCAACTGGATGCTTTTAGTGATAGCACTCCTTAGGTGATAATACTTTAAACATTTGAGGAACTTAAGGATATCATAGGTAGATAAACCTGGATTTGGTTACTCTTATTTTACTGTGATATTAAGGAAACTTTTTCATAGAACTGTCTGTAAGTTATAAGATGTCTGAAAACCTTTGAATTATTATATGTGCAGTTGCAAGACAATTCAAATGTATTTAAAATCAAGTTATTGTAAAGTTGTTTTGCTTGTCATATTACATCTTCATTTGTTTTAGTTGCATTTGTGTTGAATGTTCTTCGTTCGTTCTTCATTTTATTATAGTTGTGGGACCAGAGGGTCTGACTTCTTACATGTGTAATAACATCTAAGCCTGAGGAACTCTGGACAGTTCAACATATGCTTTCAAACAGGCGTGGAAAAAAGCGAATACAGTTGTTTAAATCAGAGTAGTTAGGTGTTTCATGGCTGGACAACTTCTCTGGCCTCCAGCAGGTGAGTAATGTGTGCTGCTTTGCTTCCCTGGGGTTTTGTTTCCACGGCTGGTCCTTTGACTCTGCAGAGCACAGGTTTCTTACTGGTGGCCGTGGGGGTGTAATATTGGGGTGAGGAGTACCTTTGGGTTTAAAATCCTAGGGGCACATCAACTTATCTAGTCACCTTTGTTGTGTGCTTATTAACTTCAACTTTTTTCATGATGGGGTTGTTAATGTATAGATATAGAGGAAGTAAAAGTGATGGCTTTAATCATATGAAAAGGAAATGAAAGATTAAGCTAGAGTCCACCTACTTCTTGCCTTTGAAAAAGAGACTGATGAAATACGTAAAATAAGGACTAGTACAAAATCAAGGTGAGCTAGTAGCATACCTTCCTGCCTTGTAATAAAAGAAGCATAGGCAACGAACTGAACAGGTGGGGCTCCTGAAACTGCTGAGTTCTTCCACGTAGCAGATAACGAGACTTTTCTAGATCAGACCTGTCGCTGAAGCTAAAAAGTTATCAAGATTTGAAGTAGAACAGGATGCTTTAGTGCACAGAGGGTGTTGACAGGTAATACAGATAGGATTAAGTTATGTTTTGGGGGTCATGGTTACTTTAACTGCTAATAATGGGGCAACTGGAGCACATTATGCTGCCCTGCTCATAGCACTTCCTTCACTGTCTGTACGTACCAGGAGCTCACTGCAAAGATTGTGGTTGCACATTTTACACAAGTCCTAACTATTTTAATGATGCTTCTGATTGTTCTCCAGCATTTGCTGTCTGTTCTCCCTCATCTTCTTTAAAGGTTCCCATCATACGTATTTTGCAGTAACGTGCTGTTCAGGCAAGAGACTACTTGCTGCAACTGCCTGGTTTTGAAACATCTGTTTTTTTGGCTGTTCAAGAAGCCCACATGTGGTGATGAGACATTTGCCTGGTTGCTGGGCTGTGAGGCGCTGAGCAAACACCTTGTGGGCTGCACGGTGCGCCAGGTCAAGCTGTGCAGTGTTTTAGTAGTTGCCTACTGAGGGATGGCTTTTATTCAGATCTAACTATTGGTATACCGGCTTTTAATTTAGGCATTTCCTTAGTACTTGTATGTGTAATTTAATGTTGGTTTCCGTCTTTTAATGGACTAATAGCTTGCCATTGCCGTCATACAAGAAAACAAAAATACGTCACAAATTACATCTTGCTGTAACGTGCCGTCAGAATACTCTTGGAATTTTTGAGTTTTCAGCTTGCTAAGAACGTTGTGTGAAACACAGCCAAGTGTAGCCAGCCTTCAAGTGCTACCACTATGAAATCGTACTCTCAAAACCAACTTATTCACATTCAGCTATGTAATTAATTCATAAAATGCAGCTAAAGAGAGCAACTCAATATTTAAGATAATTCAAATATGATGACTTATAAAATGCTTTGTAATGGAATAAATTGTTAAAGCACTTTCTAGGTATTCTTTTGTAAGATTGGTGCCGTATTTTTCTTCAAACTAGTTATGTTATTGCATCTTCTAGACTACCACCTATGTGTGACTTAGAATCATAGAATATCCTGAGCTGGAAGGGACCCACAAGGAACATCAAGTCCAACTCCTGACCCCACACAGCACCACCCAAAAATCAGACCCTCTGTCTGAGAGCATTGTCCAAATGCTGCTTGAACTTGAGCAGGCTCGGTGTAGTGACCACTGCCCTGGGGCGCCTGTCCCAGTGCTCGAGCACCCTCTGGGTGCAGACCCTTTCCCTAACCCCCAGCCTGACCCTCCCCTGTCCCAGCTCCATGCCGTCCCCTCGGGTCCTGTCGCTGTCCCCAGAGAGCAGAGCTCAGCGCCTGCCCCTCCGCTCCCCTCATGAGGGAGCTGCAGGCCGCCATGAGGCCTCCCCTCAGCCTGCTCTGCTCGGGGCTGAACAAACCAAGGGGCCTCAGCTGCTCCTCACACATCTTGCCCTCTAGACCCTGCATCATCTTTGTAGCCCTCCTTTGGACACTCTCTGGTAGTTTTATGTCCTTCTCATGTTGTGGCACCTAGAACTTCGCACATGGTACTTGAAGTGAGACTGCAGAGCAGAGCGGGACAATCCCTTCCCTCGCCTGGCTGGCAGTGCTGGGCCAGATGCACCCCAGGGTGCGGTTGGCCTCCTGGCTGCCAGGGCACGCTGCTGGCTCGTCTTCAGCTTGCTGTCGACAAGAACCCCCAGGCCCCTTTCTGTGGGGCTGCCCTCCAGCCTCTTGCCCCACCAGTCCATATGTAAAGCCAGGGCTGCCCCTTCTCTGGTGCAGAATCCAGCACTTGCTCTTGTTAAACTTCATATAGCTGGTGATTGCCCAGTCCTCTCTCTGATTTGTCAAGATCTCTCTGCAAGGCATGTCTACCCTCAGTTGAGCCAACTTGTTCCAATTATAGTGCTGTCTGCAAAGTTACTTAGAACATCTAGTTCTACATCCAAGTCATTTATGAAAACATTGGAGAGACTCAGCCTTCTTCAACAATTGAAACAAGTTATTTTTTTTTTTTTTTAAAAAAAAAGGCACTCTAAGGTCAGTTGTGTTAAAGACTTTATAACAATTGGAAAAAACAAATACAAGGTTATACCTGTTGTCGAATAAGGATAAAACCTGACAGCTTGACTTTCTGGCCTTTGAAACTTGGAGAAACTTTTTCTTGAGTAATGCTAGGAAGGAAATAAACTGCATTGTGGAAAGTGCTCTATTTTACAGATGTCTTCTTCTGAGCATGTTCCTCGTTCTTTGATTTCATCATAACAGAGGTGGATCTGTTACGCAGAGCAATGTGGAATCACATCACAGGAATAGATGTGTGGAGCAATGCAGGACTTTCCAGCTAGGTGACCTCTGTGGCATGGAGTCAAAGAACTGGGGCATGGGGGTCACTTTGTCTTTTCCTGTGAAAGGAAAAGTTTGTCCTTCTGAGAGATCAACGGTTGGAAAATAATAAAAGCACGAATTGTTAGACTGTTAGTAGTAGGGCTGATTTGATGGCATGGAGTAACTGGTGTAATACATTGTACCAAGTGTTTCTAGACTGAGGAGGTGTACTTTGATAGTAAAACTATTGGCAGAAGTGCAGGTCTACCAGAGCAACTTTGAAACGGGTGGCTTGTCTGAAACGGCTGTCCCAGTGATTGATCGCTTCTTGGTTCAGTCTTAATAGATCAGGTCCAAATACTAGAAGGTAAAACTGAAATGAATGTGCAAAGTTGCAGTGTTTAAACAGGGACTGAATTTCAAAGCAGGTATTTGGTAGAAATAAAAGGGGGATCATTTTTGGTAGAAGAAAGAAAACCTGCAATAGTGAACAGGAAAAAAGACCTCAAGTATTTGGAAGGGAATTTAATAAAGTGTTGGCAATAATCCTTCAAGAGGGAGATTAGAGTTAAGTGACCTCTAGAGGTCTCTTCCGAGCAGTATTTTTGTGATTAAACCTGACACTTTAGAAATTTCTATTGAAGAGAAATTTAAGAAATATATATACAACAGAAAGGACAAGTAAATCAGAGTTTCATTGGTATTTTTCAGCGCTGTTCAGCTTACATACCTAGACTTGTAGCTTGTTGGCCTGACTGCAGTTGTGATGATTTAAAAAAATTGATGAATGAGTAAGTTGAGAAAAAGAGATAATGATGTTTTAGTACTGAAGAAACGTAATCTCTCTCCCTGATAAGTTAAGAAATTATTTTATTTTGCTTTTAAAAATATGTATTTCTTAAAGCAGTGTTGTTTTCTGCTTGGTTTGAAAACCTAAAGTTATTATAGTAAATTACTGTTACTTCTTATGAATTTCACTTCCCCAAAATTTTAGCTTGGTGTATTAGGGACTTTTCCATCTTTTCTGGAAGAGTTGTGGAAAAAATAACTTCTTTATATTGTTTATACAGTTCTTAGGAACTCTTATATAGAATGTAGCTTTGAAGAACCTGCTGAATTTTGACAGAACAATTCTTGGTTTTATTATATTTTGTTAAGAGCATGATTGGAGTTCTGTTGCCCTTGGTTGTATTTCAGTTAACATCTGAATGCTGAGGTTTGGTGGGCAGTGCGCAGTCCTGCAGGCCACTCTTATGTGACTCACATTCTATGTTTGCAATGGAACCTTTGCTATTCAACCTGAGTGTACATGGCTGTTTTTTAGTTTAAGGCTGCAATTTTAAATGTCTTTGGAATTCATCTTTAGTAAACTAAGAAAAAGGACAGTTCAGTGTAAATTTACTGTAAAGTAAATTTATTGTAAAGTTCGCTGTAAATTCAGTGTAAATGGTTACCATTTCAACATGCTTAGGTAACAAGTGGGGAAAAGGCAAACTATGTAAGAGATGCCTTAGAGAAGGCTATGTAAGAGAGCCTTCAAATGTTTCAAATGCTGTGTAGTGCTCAAATTTACTGCTTAGAGAATAGAATTAATAAGTTCCAGTTTCTATTTTTTCTTGACTTATGTGAAAGACTCTTGTCTTAGAAAGGGAAATAAAAGGAAAGGTAGAAAACTGTAACAACTGCTAGTTGATTGCTTCTACTTAAGTAGGTGAATCAAAATGCCAATATAACAGGAAATAAAGTTTTAAAATCTTCGATTTCTTCTTTGTTATAGGTTGTATATGAGCAAGAAGGAGTTTGCATTCATTCATCCTGCGGAAAAAACGATGATCAGGACAACTTAATATCAGGAGTACTACGTGTCATAGAAAAGGTATTGGTGTTAAACAACTATGGGAACTCCTTACATTTGTTGGCCAAGCACAAAATGTATTTGATAAATCTCAAATGTTCTCAAGTACTGGAATTCATTAGTGAATGAACATTGCATGTTTGATACCATCTGCATCATTTATATATATGTATAATGTAAGTTATGCCTGAATCATACTCTGGGTAAAGAGGGAGATGTGTACTTCACATTGATTGATTGGTTGTATTGTAGGAAAATGAAGTAATAGTAGACTGGAGGCCACTGGATGATACTTTGGATACTTCTAATATCCTCTGCGCTGGAAAGGTATGTTTGTTGGTTTTGAGTGTTTTTCATTCTGTTTCCATTTTGTGGTAACTTTTGGGTAGATGATCTCATAACTGGCAGCAAAATCTATTTCTGTGACTATCAGTATTAATAGCTATGTGTAGGAATCTCATTTGTGGACTACAGCCCGGTTCAGGTTACTGGGATATAATATTTAGGTGATTGTGCTTGGTTCATACATAAAATAGAAGGGAACTGTCTATTTGAATAGTAAAGACCAAATGAGTGTAAAGCAAATCACAGTCACTGGTCTCCCCGCATCTATTATGCTGGGTTCTGGTGATTCATTCTTCATAATTAAACTCAAAACAGAGGGACACTGTTCTAATGCAAAGTAAATAAAGAAGTCTATGGAGGTTCCAAGAGCCAGTAATATATAAGCAGTGTTAAGAGAATGTTACTAATCTTTCTGCTTTAGTTTTACATTTAAATAGAGTTTTATGTTGGTAGAGTCTGTGAGAGAGGCTAGGATATTTTAGCACTATACTGGATTTAAGTAAAACCTTTTAGTCTTGGTCATAAGTAAAATTTCCTGTCTTGAATTGTATTGTTTCTTAGCCCAGTTTTCATGTCTTGTGCTTTTTTGATGGTTACCTTTTTTGCTTAGGATTCCAGCTCTGTTGTAGAGTGGACTCCAGCTCCCAAAGAAAAACTTGCCCGAGGAGCAGACCGTCCAAATAGCTATGAAGCAGAATGGGACATGGTTACCACAGTCTCTTTTAAAAAGAAACCTCATTCAAATGGAGGTACTTCAAAAATAAGTGGATTTTCTTTTTTCTTTTTATTAACCTGTAACTGAAGAATTGTCTGCTATATACAGTATATGAGTGTGTAAAAAAACAAAAGCCCACAATGGAATACCTGTTTTCTTCTTCCAATCTCATTTATTCCTTAAATTAGTAGAGAAGTGTATAGAAAGTAAATGTTAAATCTAACATCATGCTGTCAGGATCTTTAAATGATGCAGCAGTTTTATGTGCATTGTGCTCTTCTTAAATTCTTTCAAACAAATGGAATTCAAACGAGATGCCTTATTAGAAAGGAAAATGAAGGAAAAAAAAAAGTTTACTCAAATACATTTCAATATTGGAGCAGCAGGGGGAGATGGAATGTACAGCTATATTGGTACATGGGTCTCTTTATGTGGAAGCTTAGAAAACCAATTTTTGTGTAGTGAATGTACTTTGGCAAAATAATTTCATGGCTACATTATTTAGGTTACACTGTTTCAGTAGATGTGCTTAAAATAAATAAATAAATAAAATTATCCAGTCAGCTTTTCCCTCTGATTCTTGTAGTCTGTAACTGGAGACACTTGTTTCCTCCCATCTGTGATGGTTTTAAATGGTGCTAGCAGTCGTATGTTGTCATATGTCATTTATGAGTTCAGGGTTTGGATTTAAGATTGTGAATGTTTGGGGGTGAAGCACAGTCTTTGTTTATAGAATACTTTTTTGCATTTTTAAGAGGCAGAGTACATCTTGCTCCAAAGTGAGTGTTAGTGGGCACTAGTGACAGGGATGATGCTCTGCCACTTTCTGCTTATTTCCAGTTGCTGTAATTTGATCAGGGTAGAGTGGGATATGTGCCAGAGTCCTTGTAGGCAATCTGGCAATT